>NC_069386.1:69045000-70245000 GCF_027475565.1 Acinonyx jubatus | reverse complement strand
TTATTGTTTTTGTCTGGTTTTCATATTAGGGTAATTTTGGCCTCATGGAATGACTAGGAAGTATTCCTTCTGTTTCTAACTTCTATAAGAGATTGTAGAAAACTGGTATCATTTCTTTCTTAAATGTCTGATAGAACTCACCAGTGAAACCATCCAGGAATGGTGCTTTTTTTTTTTTTAGAAGGTTATAAATTTTTGATTCAATTTCTTTAATATAGAAAGGCCTAATCACAAGACCTACTTCTCCTTGTGTGAGTTTTGGTAAAATGTGTCTGTTAAGGATTTGGCCTATTTCACCTAAGTTACCAGATTTACAGGCATAGAATTGTTAATAATATTCCCCTATAATCCTTTTAATGTCCATGAGATCAGTAGTGAATACCTCTATTTCATTTCTGACATTAATAATCTGTGTCTTTTCTCTTTCTTTCTTTCTTTCTTTCTTTCTTTCTTTCTTTCTTTCTAGTAATTTGCGTCTTTTCAATTTATATTTCACTAAATAGGTTAGCTTATTTAGAAGTTTATAAATGTTACTGATCTTTTCAAAGAACCAGCCTTTGTTTTCACTGGTTTTCTCTACTAATTTCCTGTTTTCAATTTCATTGATATTTGTTCTAATTATTATTATTTCTTTTCTTCTGCTTATTTGGATCTAATTTCCTCTTCTTCTAGTTTCCTAAGATGGAAGCCTAGATTACTGATTTTAGATCTTTCTTCTTTCCTAATATGTGTATTCAATGTAATAAATTTTCCCCTAATCATTGTGTTTTCTGCATTCAACACTTTTTGACAAGCTGTGTTTTCATTTTAATTTAGTTAAAAATATTTTATTTGTTTTTTTTTTAGAGAGAGAGTGTGAGCAGGGGAGAGGGGCAGAGGGAGAGAGAATCTTAAGCAGGTTCCCATGCTCAGTGCAGAGCCCAGTGCTGGGACTGATCTCACAACCCTGGGCTCATGACCTAAGCCAAAATCAAGAGTTGGACACTTAACCGACTGAGCTACCCAGGCTCCCCTAGTTCAAAATATTTTAAAACGTCCTTTCATGTTTCTTTTTTGACCCATGAGTCACTTGGAAGTGTGTTGTCTAATCTACAAATATTTGGGGATTTTCCAGCTATCTTTGTATTATTGCTTTCTGGTTTAATTCCATTGTGGTCTGAGAGAATTATATAGTTTCTATTCTTTTAAAATTGTAAACATGTATTTTATGACCCAGACTGTGGTCCACCAAAATCAGCTTATATCAGTACAGCAAGGAGAGCACTAGAATGATTCTTTTTTTTTCCTAGCCAAAATCCTAAATTGCAAAATCCTTTTCAGTAAGGAAGGAGCTTACTCCTGTCAAACCCAGCAAGAAGGTGTTAAGAAGCTTAAAGTCTCTGGCAGTTAATGCACAACTCAGCCCTAACTCCTGAGAACACAGCCTCTTTACCAGCACCATTTGGGAGAGGTGCTAAAATTGAGATTCAGAGCAAGTTACGATGGAGGAAACCCAACTCAAATATTTGCCCACCATGTGCAAACAATTCCAACTCCAAATTTAGAGCACAGAGAGACAGCTTGGTCTAAAAGAAACCCTGGCCTGTCAGGCAAGACTCCTACAGGAAACTGGGAATCAGCAGGCCACAGTGATCACGCTCCCTCTAGGAAAGTAAGACCTCTATGGTGGCAACCTTGTAAGTCTCAATGATTGACTCAAGCTTTGAGTCAATCAAACCTTCCCCTAGAATCCCTGCTAGGCACATCCACCTGGATTCCTGCGTAACAGCTTAGGGAACATATTATAGTTCCTATGTGGGAGGTTAAGGAGGCTGAACTTCAACTTCAGAGACCATGTTGTCCTCTGGGGATCAAAGGGAAAGAGTCCACACATTCATGAAAGAGATGACTCTCCCTTGGTGGAATATTCACAAACATTGCTTCGGAACATGAAGGCTTCTGGTAAGGGTTAGTGACTTCTTGTCCTGTCAGGTGTGATTGGTGGAGAACATGGGTCACATGTGGTCTCAAGAAGCTGAGGCCTTCTTTATTACCCAGGCTAGTTGTCAACCTTCTCACTCCCAGCAAGAGACTGGATGGTTTGTCTCTGGAACAGGTAGGTAAAGCAGAAAGTCTTTTACCTTTGAAACTAGGGGATTAAATAAATTATATATACTGGTTACTGTGATGTCTGTTTTAGATGCCACATATTTAGCAGTTAGATAGGAAACTGAAGAATTTTCTTTGCATTATCTGACAAGTCCAAAAGGAAAAGTATGAAGATACTGGCATAGGTGCTTCCTAAGATACAAGCCAGTGGTATCACCATAGAGTGAGGCTGAGAATTATCAAGTACCATTCATGCACTCAGAGCTTCCAAATAGCTACTTAGTTTCCCTCTCTTAATATAAACATTTAACCAAGGATCAGCCAATTATTGGAAAAAAATCATCTAATGTGATTTTATTTGTCTGAAACAAGTAAGCGAGAGAAGATAACTTGGAGGAAGCAGTGACCATATAGGGAGAAGATAATTTTACTTAAAAAAATTTTTCTTAAAGATTTTGTTTTTAAGTAAGCTCTACACGCAACGTACATCAAGAGTCACATGCTCAACTAAGCTTGCCAGATGCCCTGATAATTTGAAAGTGTCATTAACAGGGTGCCTGGGTGGCTCAGACGGTTAAGCATCTGACCTCAGCTCAGGTTATGATCTCACAATTCGTGAGTTCCAGCCCAGCGTCAGGCTCTGTGCTGACAGCTCAGAGCCTAGAGCCTGCTTTGGATTTGGTGTCTCCCTCTCTCTGTCCCTCCCCTACTCATACTCTGTCTCTCCATCTCTCCAAAGTGAATAAACGTTAAAAAAAAAAAAAATGTCTGGGTGGCTCGGTCGGTAGGTTGGAAGTCTGACTTCGGCACAGGTTATGATCTCACTCGGTTTGTGGGCTCGAGCTCCGCGTCGGGCTTTGTGCTGATGGCTTGGAGCCTGGAGCCTCCTTCGAATTCTGTGTCTCCTCCTCTCTCTGCACCTCCCATGATCATGCTCTGTCTCTCTCTGTCTCTCAATAATAAATAAACGTTAAAAAAAATTTTTTTTAATGTCATTAATGTTCTCAGAGAGAATATGTTACAATCATAAGACAGAAAAGAGTTTTGCAAAACTAAACCAAACAAAAAAGAATTATATGAATTAAAAAATATGATAGATTTTAAAATGTGCCATAACATAAAGGCAAGTAAAGCAAATACTTACTAATAGAGAATAAGATAGAAAAGGTAAGAACATTTGAGGATCAGTAAAGGAGGTTGTATTTCCAGTTGATAAAAGAAGAGAGGAAAAATGGAGACAGAAAAATTGCCAAAATAATCCCTGAAAATTTACTATATTTCAAGGGCATTAGTTTCTTGATGATGTTGTTTGATATTCAAAAGTCTTTATTGTTGGGGCACCTGGCTGGCTCAGTCAGTAAAGCATGTGACTCTTTTTTTTTTTTTTTTTTTTTTTTTTAGCATTTATTTATTTTTGAGAGACAGAGTGAGCAGGGGAGGGGCAGGGAGACAGACACACACACAGAATCCGAAACAGACTCCAGGCTCAGAGCTGTCAGCACAGAGCCCGATAAGGGCTCAAACTCACAAACCATGAGATCATGACCAGAGCCAAAGTCAGATGCTTAACTGACTGAGCCACCAGGCACCCCACATGTGACTCTTGATCTTAGGGTTGTGAATTTGAGCCCCATTTTGGGTGTAGAGATTATTTTTTAAAAGTGTTTATTTTTGCTGAAGTACAATAGATCTATTTTTTAAAAATTTTGATACTGGTGCTTTTGGTGTTACGTCTGAGAGTCTGTTGCCAAACCAAGGTCATGAAGATATACCCTTATGTTTTCTTTTAGCAGTTTTATAGTTTTAGCTCTCTTGTTTGGGTCTTTGGTCCATTTTGAGTTAATTTTTGTACATGGTGTGAGCTAAAAGTCCAACTTCATTCTTCATTCTTTTGCAGCAATTAAATAACTAATTGTTCTAGCACCATTTGTTAAAAGACTTTTCTTCTCTCATTAAGTAGTCTTGGCACTGTTTTTTTTTTTTAATGTTTATTTATTTTGAGAGAGAACGAATGCATATGCACAAGCTGCAGAGTGGCAGAAGGACAGGGAGAGAGAATCATGACCTGAGCCCAAATCAAGAGTCAGATATTCAACTGACTAGGCCTCCCAGGCACCCTGGCACTCTTGACTATAGATGTATGGATTAATTTTAGACTCTCAATTCTATTCCATTGATCTATCTATCTATCTATATACACACACATATATATCTGTCCTTATGCCAGTACCATACTGTTTTGAGTGCTGTAGCTTTGTAGATGACTTTAAAATCAGGAAATGTGGGGGTGCCTGGGTGGCTCAGTCGGTTAAGCAGCTGACTTCGGCTCAGGTCATGATCTCGCGGTCCGTGAGTTCGAGCCCCGCCTTGGGCTCTGTGCTGACAGCTCAGAGCCTGGAGCCTGTTTCAGATTCTGTGTCTCCCTCTCTCTGACCCTCCCCTATTCGCACTCAGTCTCTCTCTGTCTCAAAAATAAATAAACATTAAAAAAAAAGATTTTAAATCAGGAAATGTGAATCCTCCAACTTTATTTTTATTTTTCAATACTGGCTTGGCTAGTTGGGGGTCTCTTGAAACCCCATAAGAATTTTAGAATCAGCATGTCCATTTCTCAAAAAAAAAATGCAGTTGAGGTTTTGATAAGGATTGCGTTGAATCTATAGATTACTTCGGTTAGTAATGCCATCTTAACAATGCAGTTGATCCTTCAACTGCATAGGTCCATTTATATTCAGATTAAAAAAAAAAACAAAGTACAGTACTGTAAGTGTTTTTTCTTTTCCCTATGACTTTTTTTTTTAATTTTTAAAAAAATTTTAAGTAATCTCTACTCTGAACATGGGGCTTGAACTCACAACCCTGACATCAAGAGTCACATGCTCTACCAACTGAGCCAGTCAGGTGCCCCTTATAACTTTATTAATAGCATTTTCTTTTGCTTACTCTATTGTAAATATAGCATATAAAAATACATATAACATATAAAATGTGTGTTAATTGACTGTGTATGTTATTAGTCAGGCTTCAGGTTAACAGTATGCTATTAGCAGTTAAGTTTTTAGAGACTCAAAAATTATACTTGGATTTTCGACTGTGCAGGAGGGTCAGTATCCCTAACCCCAGTGTTGTTCAAGGGTCAACTGTATTAAGTCTTTTAAACCATGAACATGGGATGTCTTTCCATTTAATTAGGGATACTTAAATTTCTCTCAACAATATGTTTAATTTTTAGTGTACAAGTCCTACATCTCCTTGGTTAAATTTGTTTCTAAGTATTTTATTCGTTATTATGCTATTGTAAATGGTAGAATTGTTTTCTCAATTTAATTGGATTATTTATTGTTAGTGTATAGAAATACAAATGATTTTTGTATGTTGACTTTGATACCTACAGCATTGCTGAATTCATTTATTTGCTCTAATTTTTGTGTGAATATGTGTGTGGATTCCTTAGGATTTTCTATATAAAAATCATAAAATCTCCCAGTAGAGATAGTTTTAATTTCTTCCTTTCCAAATTGGATGCACTGGATATATTATATTGTTTTGTTTTGTTTCATCTCATCTTGTGTCATTTCATTGCATAGCATTCCATTCTATTCTATTTGCCTAAATGCCCTGGCTGGAATTTCTAGTTCAATATTGAATAGAAATGAAGAAAGTGGTCATCCTTGTCTTGTTTCTGATTTAACGGGGAAAAAAATGAAAATGAGCCTTGAAAAAGAGACTGAGATACAAAAAGAAAGGTCAACAAAGAAATTGATTTAAAAAAAGAAAATTCTTCAGTTTCTTATCTAACTGCTAAATAAGTGGCATCTAAAACAGACATCACAGTAACCAGTACACATAATTTATTTAACCCCCTAGTTTCAAAGGTATAAGACCTTCTGCTTTACCTGTTCCAGAGACAAACCATCCAGTCTCTTGCTGGGAATGAGGGGGATGACAATTAGCATGGGTAATAGAGAAGGTATGTAGACCCAAACTGCTTCTTAAACATTTTTCATCCAACTCTTAATTTAGCCTTCCACTCACTCCACTTCCAAAAAGAGAGGGAGTCTGGAATAAATTGAACTGATTTTTGTTTTTTCTCACTGCTTGAAGAGAATTCATCTTTTTTGACAAATCTTTTCATGTCAGCCACTGCTAAATTATCTGCTTTTCTTCTTCTGAAATGGTGTCGCTACTGTTTCCTTTTCCATGCTATGGTTTTAGTGGGGCTTCAGGAAGGAGTAGATGTAGATTTATGCCTTTTTCAAATTTGAAAAATTAAAGATTTTTTTTCTACTTTTAAGTATGTGTTTCTTCTAAAGCCACTTGTCCTGTTTTATCCTTCTCTTTCCACTGTGGCTATATTCAAAGCCAGGTGATATTTGAGGGTCAGTTAAAATGTATCAATTAAGGACTATGGAGTGGTTATCTCCTGTTTGTATTTTAGATTTGCATTGTATTTCTCTGTTCTTAATTCAATTATCTACCATGTTTTTTTCTCCTAGAAGTTCTTTTTACATAAACATTTGGTACTGGCACTCTGCCTTGTTTTTTTTAATGTTGTTATGTAGTTACCCTTTTAAAAAATGAAAAGGCAAGAAAAAGAAGAAGAGAAAACATAATTTTTATTTCATTTTAAGGAACTTGTCATAGTGAGAAAGATAGGTTTCTGTATTCAGTGTAGTATTTTAATCCAGTCTCCCGATTCTGAACTATGATTCTCTATGTGTGTGTTTTGGCATTGCCTCCATTATTTTTGGATCAGAAAACAGGGTGTTGCTGAGAGACTTGAATTCCTCTTGGAGTTAGTAGTTCATTATAGTTTTACATTTTCTGGCTCTGAGTAGCCCACATGGTATTTGATATTCCCCAGTGGCTACTTGGCTAATTTTGTGGAATTAGAGTTGCTATCTTTAAGAAAGTATTTCTGACATTAATTTTTAACTAATTTCCAAAAACTTAGAATTTTCTTTAGAGATGTGATTGTCATATTTCTGAGGCTTTTTTATTATAAAAAATTTCAAGCATACTAAAAATAGAATAATATAATGAATCACGGTGTAGCCAATGCACAGTTCCATGAATTACAAATTTAGGGCGAAGCTAATTTTACCTATCCGCCCCCCCCATCACTTTATTTGGAAGCAAATTCCAGATATATCATTTTGCTATAACTTATTTTTTGACATAGAGTTGCAAGAGCTGCTGCTCTCAAGTTTGGGGTTCAGAGCAGTTTAGTTCACATACCATTATTGAGCACCTAATGTGTGCCAGGCACTGTGCTTGGTGCTAGAAATACAGAGATCAAAATATAATTCCTGGGGCGCCTGTGTGGCTCTGTTAGGTGAATGTCCGACTTCGGCTCAGGTCACGATCTCGCGCTTCGTGAGTTTGAGCCCCACGTCAGGCTCTGTGCTGATAGCTCAGAGCCTGGAGCCTGCTTTGGATTCTGTGTCTCCCTCTCTCTCTGCCCCTCCCCTGCTCTGCCCCATACTCTGTCTGTTTCTCCCTGTCTCTCAAAAAATGAATAAATGTTTTTAAAAAATAAAAAAAAATATATAATTCCTACCTAGGAATTCAGAGTCTAACAGGGGATGCAGATGAGAAAGCAGAAATACAATGGGTTAAGTATTGAGAGTGAGGTCAGCAGAACGTGCCCCAATTCAGGTTGGAGAGCAGGCAGAGTCGGTGGGATAGGAAGTGGTGGGTAGGGGAAGATTCTCAGAAGAACTGATATGCACCAGAGTACATGGAGTATGAATAGGAGTTAGTCAAGTTTTCAGCCAGGGGCATAGAGTAGACACAAATGAAAAAAAATGTGAACAACAGTCCAGAATTCTAAACATTGTTTGGGTGTGTGGTATGGTATATATTACCAGAGGACAAAGTAAAAGACTGGGAGAAGCAGAAGAAGATAGAAATGACATGAGGAATCTTTCCCTATCTTATTATACCCTGAAGGCTCCTATCACTTGCCAACCCAGAATCAAGGGTAGGGATTCCCAATATCACTTTAAGTCCTCAGGGAGAAGACACAATGTCTGTGTTACCTGGAGAGTAAACATTTCCCCTAAGTGCCATGCAGAAGAAAGTTGGATGATGACTATGGTCTCCCACACTTGGTCTGACTCAATTTTTTCTCTCATTCCCACTGTATTGCCCCAAGCCTTTTGGGGCTGCTGGCTTGAGGGGGTTGGCAGATGGAGGCAGAAACATTCCCAGTCACCTCTTGTTGGATGAAGGATCAGCCTCTTTTTCAGATTTATCAGTAATGGAGTCTGGAAAATTTCCATTGAATTGCATATCTCCCTTGGGTCTTTTCAGCATTATTTTCTCGTTCTCTCTCATGGTTTTACCTCAACACTTGGGTCTCACTTCTCTAGCAGGTACTGCTGCTAACCAGGCTCCCAATGTCTGGATTAATCAATCCTCATTTTAGGACATCTCCATTGGAAACTGAAGTTATGCACAAAGGATTCTGTCCTACAATACAGGGGTTAGTTTGAAACAAGTCTTCAGGATTTTCCTTCTCTGCACTTAGGCTAATGCCAGGATTTAGGGAGGATGCATTGTAGAACAGGAAAATTGACTGTGCATAAATGCATCAGCAAAAAAGTGAAGACCTGCCTTTAGATGGAACATTTTTCAACTATTGGAAATGAAAAGAACTATAGGTAAGTGCAGTAAGTCCTTTCATAGCTAGATGAACGATTTGACCCCTCCATATCCACCCTTTGCCTTCCAACCCCATGTTATTCTAGAGTACCATACCTTGGAGCATTGTGAGATCATGGTCCTTCACTTGAAGGGTGCCTGTTCAAGCCTAAGACAGTGATCACATTGTAGAAGGCACTCTTTTTACAAGGAGGGAAAGGTGGGCCCTGATGGCTGACCTGTACATGGCCATACAAAGGGACAAGTGTGATGCAGCCACCTCAGGATCAGAAAGCCCCTTTGTTTACAAGGCAGAAGAATAGCATCGGAGGAATTATGCCCAAGAGGAAAACACAAGAGAAGAAGCAGATTATCTAACTGCTGCCTGTTTTCCCAAATGCTTTGCCCATCCTTAGGAACTCCAGGCTATGGTTAGCCTCACACTACAGGGTATGAAAAGGACCAGGGTGGAGCTGACCATTGGGTCATAAAAAGGGAAAGAGAATCCTTACAAGGTGATCCCCACCCTCATGGAAACATCAAGGACATTCAGGGGTAGGTAGGAGGGATTCCTTCCACATTTAAGGTTGCGACTCATCTTCCTCTTAGTTAAGGTATAGTTAGGTTCAGTTCAGTGGAAAGCCAGAAAGAGTCCCCTTTGAGGTGACTGGTTCTATCTCATTGCACTCCATGCATTATGTCCTGTGCTTTGGCCCAGATGTACTATGTTCACATGCTTCCCTTTTCCATTAAAAAATCTCTTTTCTCTCCTATCAAATCCATACTCACTTTTTAGTATTTATTTTAGGCGTCACCTTTCTCCAAAATACTTCCTATATCTCTAAAGTCTGTTTGGATTTTTTTCCCATGTGCCCCCATAGACCCTATTCTTTCCTGTGACATTCCACCTGTGACACATATTAACTTTTCCATCATTCTCATTAGGCAGTGAGCTACATGAGAGTAGTGACAACATCTCCTTTATTTCTGAATCACCACATATAGCATCCGATACATCATCAATACAGAGCAAAAGTTGAATGATTTTACTGATAGTAAGGCAATTTCTATAGAAGCTGGAGGGAGATGAGGCTCTGAATGGAATCCTTAAGGAGAAAGACCACAGAATTGCTTTATCCTAGAGAAAAGGCACAAATATTTTTCTGCTCAGGTAGGACCAACAATTGAGACACTGTAAGTAAAGAGGTTCCTGTTTGCTAGGAGCAAGGACTGCTGCGGTGTGCCAGAGAATAGTAGGGCTGAGAATCAAGGCCTTAAGGTCAAGTCTCGTGCTTTGCATGGCTAAAGGGGATCAGTATTCTCCTAATAACTGAGGCGTTTTAAAAACTTCTTTTAGCGGTTTACAATTGAGCGCAGAAGTGGTTAAGTAACTTTTCTGAGGCTACTCGGCTAGTAAATGGAGATACTGGAATTCAAAACCAGGCAGTCTGGCTCAAGTCCTGATCCTGGTAGAATGGGAATCATATTCTTCATGAAATAAGTTTTTGATATTTTTGTCCAACTCATATACTCAATGATATCAGTATTATAATAATGAGGCATCACTATTTAAGATCTGAGAATGGAGACTCCTGGCATTTTCATACCTAAGTTTTTGCCACCCTTTCCGGAAAATCTTCTCCAGCTTTAAAAGTAATTAGATGAGGACCTCAGGTTCTTCAGATCTTAACAGTGGTTGGAGAAAGTGGGGAAGTGTGTGCCATATCACGATAAAATAAGTTTCAGGATTGTTCTGGAGATGACGTGTCCTCGCCACGATCATGTTCATGTTGTTGCACAGGTGGGAAAGATCATGGCTCCTGGGGGGAACCAGAGCATTGGTGTTACAGAGTTCATCCTGGCAGGTTTCCCAAATCTCAACAGCACAAAAGCAGAACTGTTTTCTGTCTTCCTTCTCGTCTATCTGCTGACTCTAACAGGCAACGTGTTGATTGTTGGAATGGTAGGAGCTGACACTCGCCTGCAGACTCCTATGTACTTCTTTCTGGGTAACTTGTCCTGCCTAGAGATCTTGCTCACTTCTGTCATCATTCCCAAGATGCTGAGCAATTTCCTATCAAGGCAACACACTATTTCCTTTGCTGCATGTATTACCCAGTTCTATTTCTACTTCTTTCTTGGGGCCTCGGAGTTCCTGCTGTTGGCTGCCATGTCTGTGGATCGCTACCTGGCCGTCTGTCACCCTCTGCACTACCCCTTGCTCATGAATGGCACTGTGTGCTTTCGGGTGGCCTTGGCCTGCTGGATGGGGGGACTTTTCCCTGTGCTTAGCCCCACAGTGGCTGTGGCCTTACTTCCTTTCTGTGAACAGGACGCCATGGTGCAGCACTTCTTCTGTGACAGTGGTCCACTGCTCCGCCTGGCACGCACCGACACCGAGAAGCTGGAGGAAACAGACTTTGTACTGGCCTTTCTCGTCATTGTATCCTCACTGATGATTACTGCTGTGTCCTATGGTCACATAGTTCTGGCTGTCCTGCGCATCCCCTCTGTTTCAGGCCGACAGAGGGCCTTCTCTACCTGTACCTCCCACTTGATGGTGGTGACCCTCTTCTATGGAAGTGCCATTTTTCTTTATGTGCGACCATCACAGAGTGGCTCTGTGGATACTAACTGGGCAGTGACAGTGGTAACAACATTTGTGACACCACTGATGAATCCATTCATCTATGCCTTACGCAATGAGCGAGTCAAGGAAGCTTTGAAGGATATGTTTAGGAAAGTGGTAGCAGGCTTTTGGGGGGGAACTTTTGCTTCCTAAGAGTTTCAGTAAGAAGGAGTGAAGTGAAAGTGAAGGGGGATGTAATAACCAGTCATAAGTCCAAGTCTTCTCCGTTGTCATTCTTTTTCCTGTGGTTATCATGGACATCACCAAATGACCAAATTCTGTAATCCCAAAAGAATTCCAAAGTCATCAAGTCTACCCTTCTTCTCCTTCAGGCAAAATTTCTTGATTCTATCTCATACATACCCCCATATTATTATTGATATATCATGATCAATACCATCATTACATCTTAAGATCCTCCAGCCGGTGAGATCTTAACCTAAAAGTCCATGGTCACCAGGGAGTCTAGGGATGGACTTCAGAAAATTTATAAGCTGCCTTACTATTTAAATTTTATGTGTTTGACTTCATATGCATTTGTCTGGGAAGAGGATCCACAGTTTTAATCCAATTCTTGGGAGATCTGTGTGACCTTTGCCAAAAGTTCAAAACTGATTAAAATTTTCAGTAGTATCTTTTGGTTATTTATGAAAAACAAGAATTTTAAGAAAAATTTCCTTATAATCTTAAAAATAAATAAAAATAAAATAGATTACCTGTGTATTTTTGTATACATTTTATGGAAAACATTGCATTTACTGTCAGGTGGAAAAGAGGTACAGCAAACTGAGTAAGGGACTTATGCACTTCCCCACAGTAATCCCAGTGTCTTTGCAAAAGCAGATCCAAAAGAAAGTTCCTGAATATTAGCATTTAATGTGGTTTTCTAATTTGCACTTTATTATAAAGATGATTTAAAGATATCACTCATTTTTTCACTGGATTGTGTTCCTTTCCTTTGTCCAGTTTTTATATCCTTATATCTGTTGTGTTCAGTCTTGTTTTGTTTTTAGTAAAATTGGAATTGGGACAAGGACCTTTAATATCAAAGAATTACAAATGTCAACTATTGCTGTACCAGACAGGAACCAGACTTTGTGGTACGTTTTATGTACTTCACTAGATATTTGAAAGGGAGTGAAGATTCCTATTTGTGGTACCCCTGGAAATCTTGGACAAATATTCACTTATTTCTTCATTCACTTATTTTTTTCCCATTTATTTATTCATTTGCTCCGCAAAGGTCTTTTAGGCATCTGACATATGCTATATATCATATATAGTGATATATGCTCAGAGGAACAAGAAATGGTTCCTCACCTCATGCAGCTTTGATTTTAGAGGGGAAGACTGAGAGACAAATAATTATGCAAAGGAATGGGGATGATAAAGGGGTTTATAAAACAACATTGGAAATTATATGAAAACTGATTTACCCTCTCGTATTTTCTTGTTAAAGAAATGTTCAGAGGCTGTCATTCATTAAATAGGGATTAATTCCATGTTAGAGTGTGTTTGTATACACAGACACCGTATATATAGAAACAGCACATCAACCTCAACATTGGCAAGCTGAGCATTAGCATGCAAAGAGATAGCCATAAAGCTTCAGTGGGCTCTGGAAATAGTAATGCTTTCATCTAGTTCTATTAATAATACACACAAACACACACTAAATAATTCAATCCCCAAAGATTTCTGAGTGAAAACGAAAGGGATGGAAGGAATGACCAGTGATTTGAGAGAGAAAAAGAATTCTTCAGGAGTGATCTAGAAGCGCTGCCCAGAGAGCAGATGAACTATTTATTACCTTAAAATCTACCTAATTTCATGAAGCCTAAAAACCTTCAGCCAATCCCAGACACTGACCAAAGAGAGGAATTCGTATCACAGTTTATGATATTTTTGGAAGGAACCATTCCCATATTTTGGCAATAAAGTGTGTTAAACCATCTATTTTCAAAATTATTTTATTGTAGGAAATGACTTTGGACTCAATTCAATAAAAGTTTATCGAATACCATATTCTGGGAAATAAGTTGGTATGGAGAAGTACAAATATGTGATCTCTGCCATCAAGGAACTCACAGACTATATAGGTATAAATATTATAATATATAATAAAATTATATTAATAAATAAAAATAAAATAAAAGTAATATATATATGACTGTGGGTCAAAATATAATAGACCATTGTAAAATTTAAAAGTGGGTCTGACAAAATGACATTTTACTAACAAAGCATAAGAACAAATATTAGGTAATTGAATGTGATTAAGAATGGAAATATCACAATAAAAATTGTACTAGGGAGCGATCTGTGATTTTATTTTTTCAATCTTACTTTACAAGTTCCTGTTCCATAGGAATTTTTTACTCTTAAAAAAATTTTTTTTTCTAATGTTTAGTTTTGAGCGGGTTGTGGTGGGGGGAGGTGGGAGAGAATGAGAGGCAGGGAGAGAGTGAGACACAGAATCTGAAGTAGGCTCCAGGCTCTGAGCTGTCAGCACAGAGCCCCATGCAGGGCTTGAACTCACAAACTACAAGATCATGGAGATCATGAAGATCATGAAGATCATGACCTGAGCCAAAGTTAGACACTTAACCAACTGAGCCACCAAGGTGCCCCATGAGTTTTTTACTCTTCATCTTAATCTCAACAGCACTTCGCACAACTGATCTTGGACTTGTATTGAATATAGTTTTGTTCTTTGGTTTCCCTGGGACTGAACTTGCCTGGTTTTCTGTCCACATTTCCAGCTACTTTGTTTTGTTTTGGAGGTGTATCCACTTCAATAAAGCTATTAAACATTAGCTAAGTTGTAAAGTTATTTCTAGAAATCACAAATTAAGAGGACGCTGAAAATAAGAATGTATTTCCAACACCTAGAACAGAGCCTGGTCCATTGAATGTAACCAAGAAAAATTTGCTGAATGAATTAAAGACTCATGAGCAGATGATAGCCACAGCCCTGAGAGAGATGCTGAACTCAAGTATCCAGCAGCTTGAGTGTTAGCACTCATTCCCACACTCAGCCCACTCCAGTGACTATTAGAAACTGAACCTCTCACATGTAGCTAGAGCCCTTAGAGGGTTATTAACAGTAGACTAGAAAAAATTTCCCTTGCAGCAATCAACAAATTTTTCTGCCTCTAGGAAAAAGTCATCCTTGAAAATTCTCAACGGAAGCTCTTCCTTGCTACATAAAATTTGTGTCATCTGGGGTTACCAGAGGGCAGGTGGGTGGGGCGATGGGTGAAATAGGTGATGGGGATTAAGGAGTGCACTTGTAATAAGCACTGAGTGATGTACAGAATTGTTGAATCACTATATTGTACACCTGAAACTAATATAACACTGTATGTTAACTACACTGGAGTTAAAACAAAAACTTAATTAAAAAAATAAGGATTATAAAAAAACATTAAAAATATTTGTGTCATCTGGGACACTGCAAACTAATACATTAATATAACATTATTCCCATTTTCCCAGATGACACAAATACTTTTAATGTTTTTAAAATTTTTAATATTTTAATATTTTTAATGTTCAAAGGCAGTATAAATATAAACCTCAAAACGATATGAAGAGACATTTCTCCAAGGAATTTATACAAATAGTCAATAAATACATGAAACTCAGCATTATTAGTCATGAGGGAAGTCAAATGAAACCACAGTGAGGGACCACTTCCTACCTGCTAAGATGGTTATAATGGAAAAGACATAATAATAAGTACTGATGAAGATGTGAAAAATTGGAACACTCATAAATTGGGAATGTAAATTCCCACGTTAGAAAACAATATGGCAGCTCCTCAAAAGTTTAAGCATAGTGTTACATATGACTCATCAATTCCACTTCTAGGTATATGCCCAGGAGAAATGAAAATTTTTGTGTCCACACAAAAACTTGGACATGACATTCATAGCGGCATTATAATGCCAAAAGTGGAAACAACTCAAGTGCCCATCAACTGATGAATGGATACATAAAACGTGGTATATCCATACAACAGAATATTGCTTCACAAAAAGGAATGAAGTATTGATACATGCTACAACATGGATGAATCTTAAAAACTTAATGCTAAGTGAAAGAAGCCAGTCATAAAAGACTATACATTGTATGATTCCACTCACCTAAAGTATCCAGAATAGGCAAATCTGTATAGAGAGAAAGTAGATTAGTAGTTGCCCTGGGCTGCAGGAGAGGGATGGGAGGAAATGAGGAGTGACTTTTAATTGGGTATAATGGGGTTTTTTGGGAGTGACAAAAATGCTGTAAAATTGATTACATTAATCTGAAAATATGCAAATATGTAAAAAACCACATTTGTGTGTTTTAAGTGGATAAATTATATCAATAATTCTTATAATGGATCTTATGCTTCATCACTTATAGTGATTCCACTTTGAATCCTGATACATTTTCTCTGGTAATCAGCCCCCATTTTCCCTGTATCCCCATTATTTTTAAAAATGAAGACAGAAACTGGGTCATACCTGAGTTTGTTTTCTTGCCAATAAGAAGAGTACCTGATAATTTGGAACACAGCAAAATCTCATCACATTGTTTTTTGAAAGCACAGATTACATAAGGGTTAAATATGTATCAAATAGTCATGCTCACTGGTGATTTGCTGTGGACCCTTTTGTATGATTCAAGCGGGACAGGTCATGTTCATAATAGTGGAGAGTACTAAAGGCCCACACCAGCTCCCACAAATCAATATTATTTTTTTTAAAAGGCAGTTATATTATAAAACACAAGCAATCAGGACTCTAAGAGTAAACAGATAAACAATGAAAAGCAGACTTAGACTGTTAGGAACCTCAGTTAATATAACCATTATTTGGGTTCTGAAACCCGCACTTCTCTCCCACCTAAGATCATCTTACACCTATTTCTGCTTTTTCAGAACTGACTTTCCTTCTTTTACCTTCCTCCTCAGGCTGTGAGCTATCATCTCCCTTTAATTTGCTCCTTTCTGCCTTTGTTCCAGTGCTGCTGAGTTCTTCCTGTCTTGATTGTCAGCCCAACCAGTATTCCTGCCTTCTACACAGTAATAGGAGCAGTAGTAGTGCCACTTTCATGTGTGCTGGTCTTAAAAGTCCTTACAAGTTCTTAATAACCCAAGGAACCTTTAAGGGCAGGGAAAGACAAGGACTCACTAAATAATCATGAACTACCCCTAAGACCTTTGAGCCAAACATGTGAAAGGACTAGGTCTTCCCCTTCACAGCCAAGCTCCTACAAAGAATTCTTTACCTACATGGCCACACTTTCCCCCTCATTCTTCAACCCACCCAGCTCTGTCATCTTCCCTATACTTTCTGTTTTAAATGCTGGTAAAGCCTGTCAACAGCCCCTGAGTAACCAAATCAGCTGTCAGAACAAGTGACTGTCAGGAGGTTTCCTTCTCTAGTTCTTCTACTCACTGGATTCCATTCCCAACTTTTTAAACACTGATGATCACCAGGGCTGGTTCTTAAATTCTTTCTCTGCGAATGCTCTTCCCTGCACATTTTTAGCCAAAGCAACATTAACCGCCACCGTGTGTATGTGTGTGCGTGTTCAATTGAAGTATAGTTGAAACCCAATATTACATTAGTTTCAGGTGTACAACACAGTGATTCAATAACTCTATACATTATATTGTGCTCACCACAAACGTAGCTACCACCTGTCACCATATATACAATTACGATGTTTTTAATTCCTAAAATTCCTTCCTTTAGTTTGAATCTTTCTCTGGAACCCCATGCCTTTATATCCAGATTCCTACTGTGCATCTCCCCGGTAGCAAATACATCAAACACAACAAAGCCCAGGCTAGGTGTATCGCATTTCTGACGGGACAACCAACTGGAAGTCAGAGCATCCTGGAAAATTCTACTCTTTGTTTTCCCGTCATCCAATAACCAATCACAAAACTCTTTATTCTTGCCTGGCCACATAACCTAACAACTCCGGAAAGGACAAATATGATGGAGTCAGTCAGAAACTCAAAGATTCCCAGTGTACAAGCAGTTTGGGAAGATAAGTAGGTTTGAAGGCCTATCATTCCAACAGTTCACAGGTTTGGGCCACTTCTACAAGCCGGAATCAACCATACTCTAAGGTTTCAGGTAGACACCTCACACTACAGCCGGCTGGCTTTCCAGGTAAGCAATCAAAGAATACCAACGGGGCTCGTGGATTCTTGCTAGAAATGGCAAGACTACTATCACTAGGTTATACTGAGTCTTGGAAAAAATTCAGTTGTGCTCTCTTTGAATAGAATGGATGTCTGAGCCTTTGGAGCCCAAGGGTCCCCAGGCCGCAACTTTGCATTATTGGGAAGATTTCCAGGGCACTTGTGACTGTGCAGCAGACGGTGTCCGCAACCAGGAGCGCAGCCACGCTCCTGACCGCGCGGCTGCTCCCAGGCGGGTGCTAGATTCCGCACCGCCCAGGGATCACTGCAGGGGACCAGTGGCCCCAGGAAGAGGGTTCTGGCCCGGCATTGTGATCCCAGCACACCTCCAGGTACCACTCTCTTCCGTGTGAAATGCTCTAGTGAGAATTGCACGAGTTTTTCCCGCGAAATGTGCCTCGCTAAACACTGCCGGAGCAAGCTACTCCTGACAAAAGAGCCTGTCAGAGCCAGACTGGGGCACCCCTATCTCACGAAGCCCTTGGCTCACCGTAGCATCTTCATTGTCCTTGCATCGGTCCACAGAAGTGTCCAACTTGCTCGCAAGCTGATCTCGAAACAGGTCCATGTTGGAACGGACCTCAGCCTAGGTGGACTTAAGCTTGGGTTGTATTAGCTGTATTTGGCTCTAAAAGGACGGGGAAGAGAAGGAAAAAAAAGCAAAAAGAACAGGGCTCGTCCGGGATTTGAACCCGGGACCTCTCGCACCCAAAGCGAGAATCATACCACTAGACCAACGAGCCAGCCCTGAGGGTGGGCTTTCCTCTCTTGAAATGATCATTCATCCTCGTTTGTTGCATCACACTACTGGACCGTTTTTGACACTTCTCGTAAGCCCACTGATTTTTTTCCAGACCCCAAGAATATCAATGAGCGCATTCGAAGGAATCTGAGCCACAGCGTCCCAGAGATAGGAATGTTCATTATGGAGCTCAGGCTGAGCTGCGAGTCTGTCCGCGGACCCTCCTGAGGTGGGGTCTGGTTGCTTACAGGGTTAGGACCAGAACCATCGCAGGCGCACCGGGGTGTAAGGACACAGTAAAAATAGGAACCACCGAGTTCACTAAGAGGCAAAGGTTACCTCCAGGACCAACAGAGGAGCTCGACACTATGCCCCCCCTTGGAGTCAAATCCCAAAACTACTGCTTTAGTCCCCTGAGCTTGCTTTTGCTTGTTCCTTTCAGTTTTATTTAATAAACGTTGTGTTTTAGGTCTACATTTAAGGCACCCTTCAAGGGTGGGCATAAGGTGACCTTGGGGAAGAGTTGTCCTTTCCATACCGTCTTTTTGAGAAGGCTGGACCCTCCTGCTTCTCTATCACCCAGAAGATGGTGTGTGGAAAGGGAAGGGAGGGCATTGTCCTTGCTCTGCAGTGCTTTCTGCAAAGGGAACGATGTTCTTGGGCTCTAGCTTGTCTGCCCTGGTCACACTGTCTACCCTGTGCTGAGCACATTTCTGGCACACTGGGTAAATAGCTACTGAATCTCCTGAATCAGGCCCCAGACTCCTGGGCGGGCTGAGACCAGAGGAGAGAAAAGGAAAAAAGGAGCGTTCCCTTTCCGATCCTTTCATGAGTCTCCACTTTGTATTTGTTCTGGACTTCAGGAGAGCCTGGAGGCCCAGAGAGAAGCTGCCTCGGGGGAGTCCACGTTGTTAGCGAAGAACGTTAAAGGACCGAGGAGAGGGTTACACTCTTTTAGCCAGCGTCTGCTTCAGGAAACCTGGAGGAGTCTCAGGTCCAGATAGACTGTGGCGGGGTCTGATTCCGCTGAAAGGCTTGGGGAGGGGGCGAGGGATGTCTGGATGCCTTGGCGCCTTCACTGTGGCGGTCCCCAAATTCTGAGGGTCCGAAGGGTATGAACTGTGCTTAGAGAAAACCATCTCCATCAAAAAAAAAAAAAAAAAAAGTTTTATGAGTCCAAGCAGATGGGAGACATGAGGTCGCGGACATATCTTGCATCCTCTTCTGTAAGGAGCCCTCAACCTACCCCACTTTACCCCAGGGCTCACTGGAAGCCCGGGTGTTGGCGGAGCTCAGTGACTTGTTAGGACTGAGGCTGAGGAGCCTGTGCTATGGGCTCTACCGGTGGTCTTCTAGAGACCTACATTCGAGTTTAGGCCTAGTCAGGAACATGTTTCTTAGTCATTCTCTTGTTTGAAGATGCTTCCTTCAAAACGAATTTGTTTTCATTTAGATTTATCTATTAAATTTTGTTTAGATGTAAAAGCCAGTTTGGCTGCAGTTTTTAAAACAAGGGATACAACGGTAAAAATGGACCTGTAGGGCGGCTCCATAGCTCAGGGGTTAGAGCACTGGTCTTGTAAACCAGGGGTCGCGAGTTCAAATCTCGCTGGAGCCTTAGGCGGGTGCTTGTTTTCCCACAACGTCATTCTCCGTTTTTGTCTACTTCTTGACCCAGTCTTGATGGGGGAAGGGGGGGGGGAAGCACTGTGTAATCTTTTTGGTAAAATCAGATCCTGGAGATCTGGGACGGAGGGTTATAGAACCGGAGCTCCTGGGATCCCAAGGAAAAGACAATGTGTGTGTGTACCTTTCGGTAAGTAGGAGAGGAACCAGATTCCTCAAGTTTCTGCTAGAAGACTGGATGCGTTGGTGGAGTCCACACCTCCGTATTTGAGGAAGAGAGCAAATCAGCTCGGGCCCATTGATAGCAGTGACCCCCGGCGGCGTGGAGTCCGGCACACCTCCCAAGTGCACCAGCCGGGCGCCCAGTTTCTCCTGCGCTCCTGGAGAACTGGTTCGTGGGTTAATCGGCCAGCTTAGGCCAGAAACTAGGTAGATAAACCCCAATCGGGCTTCTGCTCTGCTTCTATACTCACTTTCTCCGACTCAGAGTCTGCTTCCTACGCCCCAGGCTACTCCTGGGATTCGATTTATTATAGATTCGACTCTCGGGGGACTTGACGAGCTTCAGTCTTAGTCTGAATCTCAAATTCAAAGAAGCCAGACTTCTCACTAGCTGGTACTATATCCACAAAAATCTACAGTAACGCCCAGAAGTCGCACCCTTCAATAGCTCAGTTGGTAGAGCGGAGGACTGTAGAGGAACGACGTCTGCTGTTATCCTTAGGTCGCTGGTTCGACTCCGGCTCGAAGGAGGTGCTTGCTGTTTTGATGTAAGCCCGTACTCAAACTTCCTGAAACTTTTGCCCTCCGGTTTCTTTTGATTCTATTTTCAGGCAACAAGAGAAGAGCTTTCCGCCTGCCAAGAAACCTAATTTCACTTATCTTTATGATCATGGAGTAGATGTGGTTCACTCGGGAAATGTGAACTAATGGCTTTCATATTAGATTTGAATCTGTTACCTTCTAATCTTTAGAACCAGTTTACGTTGATGAAATATTGGGGTAACTGCGCTCCACCTCACCAGATACTTATATTTTTTCATAAGCGCAAATAATGCATACTAGGCAAATCAGGGCTTAAGGAGAAATATATTAGAAAGTCTGCCTTTGGAAAAGGTAAATACACAATAGAGAGTGAGCAATGCAAAAGACTAAATATAAATATGCACATGGAGATGTTCTTTCATTAATAAGAAAGAAATACTAATTTAAACAAGAGGATATTGTTTCATCACCAAATCAGAAAATGTTGACTAATATGTAATACTGACCAAGATGCAGTGAGGACTTTCTTGTAGAATGGTACTACTTTCTGGAGGACATTGGGAGTTATAAATCAGGAACCTTGGGGTGTCTTGGGGTGACTTCAAGCCCCATGTTGGATGTAGAGATTACTTAAAAAATTTTTTTTAATCTTAAAAAAAAGTAAATCAGGAACCTTAAAAAGATAATGTTTGATCAAGTATTCTATTCTACTCTTAGAAATTTATCATTCATACATGAAAAAAGGATATATGGCAAAATAGTTATTTGTGGGTGATTTGTATCTTTATATTTTTATGTATTTTTTCAAAATATATTACGTGTATACATTACATTAATAAAAAACAGTGTTTTAATCTTACAAAACGAAGTTTAAACATACTCTGTGTCACTGTGGAAGACATTTTGGCATTTTCTTATAAAACTAGACATACTGTTATCATACAATCCAGGAATCATGTTCCTAGGTAACTACTACCCCCAATGGTAGAAAACTATGCCCACACAGAAACTTGCCCATTTATGTTTATAGCAGCTTTATGCCAAAACTTGGAAGTAATAAAGATGTCCTCTGACAGGTGATTAGGTAAATAAACTATGGTACATTGATACAAATGGAATATTCAGCACTAAGAAGAAATGGGACATTAAGCCATGAAATGATATGGAGAAACTTTAAATGCACATTCACTAAGTGAGAGAAGCCAATCTGAAAAGGCTTCATACTGCATGATTCCAAGTATATGACATTCTGGAAAATGCAAAATTATGGAGACAGTAAAAGTGGCTGCCAATGGTTGAAAGAAAGGAGGGGTGCATTGGCAGAACACAATTTTTAAGGCAGTGAAACTATTGTGTATGATACTACAGTGTACTGGTGGATATATGTCATTACACATTTGTCAAAACTCGTGGAGTGTATAATACAAAGAGTAAATCCTAGTGTAAACTGATGTGGAAATGTTGGGGTTCAGAGCCTATGGCCAAGAGACAATTCTTGAGATGTCTTCAGTGCAAAAAGGTGGTTTTATTAAAGCACAGGGACAGGACCCATGGGCAGAAAGAGCTGCACTGGGGTTGTGATGGGTGACTGATTATATACCTTCAGATTGGGAGAGTTTAGGGATAGCCTAAGTCTCTAAGGTGTTTTGGAAACAAGGTTTTCAGGATCCTGAGGGGGCTGCCTGTTGTTGGGAAAAGATCATTTATTACTGTTTAGTAAAAACTCAGTCATGATACCCTTCAGATGTATATCAGGAGGCCATAAGCTTGGAGTATGATTGCCAACATATATCTTGAGAGTGGGGGGGGGGGGGCGTAAGATACAAAGGAAGCTTCCAAAGGGATTTTTATATGTTAAAGTAGACATACAGGATCCTGAGGGGTTGGGAAAATGTTAAGCTAAGATTGCCTTTTGCCCTTAGCAAAGTGTCATCATTGAGGCAGCTGAGCCTCAGAGGAAGGTCACTCTGCCTGTTTCAAGGCTTTGTCAGTGGGCTATAGGCAGTAAAGGAATTTAATTTTTCATTTGCCTTTGTTTCCCACATCATAAACTATGGACTTTAGTTGATAATGATGTGTAATTGTTAGTTCATTCACTGTAACAAATCTCACTAGTGCAGAATGTTGATGGTAAGGAGGCTGTGGGGTGGGCAGAGAGGAGAGAAGGTACATAGAAACTCTGTATTTTCTTACTCGATTTTGCTATACACCTAAAACTGCTAGTCATAGTTCAGACTGCTATAACAAAAGTACCATAGACTGGGTGGCTTAAACCAAAAATGTATCGCTCACAGTTCTGGAGACTGGGAAGTCCCAGATCCAGGGGCCAACACATGGTGTCTGACAAAGCCCTGCTTTTTGGCTTGTGGACAACTGCCTTGCCTCTGTAGCCTTGCATGGG
Source organism: Acinonyx jubatus (assembly GCF_027475565.1). Classification (NCBI taxonomy): domain Eukaryota; kingdom Metazoa; phylum Chordata; class Mammalia; order Carnivora; family Felidae; genus Acinonyx; species Acinonyx jubatus. Next base: position 70,221,899 of record NC_069386.1, on the reverse strand, counting down.
TAAGAGAGAAATCTCTCAATTTCTGAGAAAAATATGGCCTCTTTTGTGAAAACCTCAGGTGGCCAAGATATTTCTTGGTGAGAGGTGGGTGAAAAGGAAGTGAACATCAAAGAGGAGTCATCAAAGTGACATGAAGGTGGCCTAGGAAACATGGAAGAGGATTTGAATGGGGAGAGGGAAAGTAATAATAATAAAAAAAGACACAATAAAAATGTAGCATGAAAAGCCCCAAGACCTTGATTCTTGCAGAGTCCTAGTTCCCTCCTCCATTTATTTCATTCATTCTTCATGACAGTGCTGGGAAATTGCAGGGGATTTCCTTCTTGAGGGGAGCAGCCTGCCCAAATCCAGGAGTACTACTGTTAGGAAATAGGAACTGTCATGGCTGAAAAGTGCAGTGGGACAGCCCTTTTGAGAAGACACCACTAAGTAGTCCCCGAGCGTATCTTCTCTTTCCCACACTGAATCAGGTGCTGCACAGTTCTTGCAGTTGAGTGGTTTAGTCTCCAAATCTAAGTAGTCTCCAAGATAAGTAGATTCATTTGGAAGGACAGGGGAGTGGCTAAGTCAACACCATTCACAGCACACACTCCCTGGGCCGGATGCAAGGAGTCAGCCAAGAATCAGCTTGGAAGTGTTTTGGAATCAGAAACCCACCTGCAAATGAAATTCAAAATAACTGTTTACCTATCCAACCCCACCCCCATGAAGCAATCAAGCCTGAGTGAAAGCTTGAAGCCTGGTAAGTATTGGTTTTCTCATTCATTCATCATACTCAATTACAAAAGTAATGTGATTAAAATCCAAATCGGATCTGTGCAGGTTATTTTCGGAGTATAGAGCTGCAGCTCTTAAACCAGTGTCAGCAGTAGGCTGATGGGGGCAACCACACAATTTCTGGGAAGTGTTCCTGACCCGATGATGCCTAAACCGGGTCAAAAGAATGAATCAGCGCGAATGTGGATTTTACAAGAGTGAGACCAAAAGAGTTGCTGAGTGAGGGAACACAAAAGCAGTGCAAAAGCCTTGACAAGGGGTAAGTCGGGTGCAAATACAACCTGGAAGGGAATGTTAGAGGAGCTCGAAGTGGGAGATTATCGTGTAGTAAAACGAGGTGGTTTGATCGCAAACATAGAAATCAGTGTCCGGTGGATGAAGTACGGAAGAACGGAGAACAGGAATTACTATGAGTTATTGTTACGTAACTTTTTTTTCAGGGCCGAAGAGCTTGGGGCTTGTAGCTAGATTAAAACACACTTATGGCAGTGGTGGGATTCGAACCCACGCCTCCGAAGAGACTGGAGCCTAAATCCAGCGCCTTAGACCGCTCGGCCACACTACCGCTTGGCTTATGGAGCTTTTTTTTAACCTTTAAGTTATGTACCTATCCAGCATATGAGCTCAAAATTTGGAGTTTTCTTCTCGGTTAGTGGACTTCCCCGCAGGGTTTTCGTTCAACCCTGCGGATCTGAACAAGAGAGGAGTCATCGTGTTCTCACACGCCTGTGAAGTGAAACATAAACTAGTCAACGATCATTACAGTGAATGTCCTTAGAAGATTTTTACCTTTTCTGTAACCTAGGCAATAAGACGCAGGAAAAAAAAAAAAATCCCGCCGGCGACTTATTGCCCGTGATTAGAGAAGATTGAATAAGGTCCTCCTTGCCGTTGCGTCGTTGGTCTGTGGCTGTGAGCCTGAGTGCAAATGGAGTCTGAGTTCAGGTCCAGGAGGAAGCGCCCTTTGATTCACAGATCTGGCCAGCCTAACACAGAATTCCAGGGAACTCCTTGGTCGCCTCCTCCTGCAGATTCAGTCAGAATGGAGAGATTGGGTCGAGGTGCGGCCTTCTGGGTCAGTAACTACCGCACTGCTGTAGTATCGGAACTATTTCCCTTACGCAGGGACCAAAATGACCCCCCACCCCCACCCCACCAAGGGAGGTTGTGTTCCAGGAGCGTCCCCAGCCCAGGAAGGGGTGGGTTCGGGGCTTCCCTTGGGTGCAAGCGCCCCTAGCTCCGTTCAATTTCTTTTAAAAGGAGCAGAGAGAAATCTAGATAAAAGTTTCATGAGTGATACCTGCGGTCTGCTGACCCAAAGTGGGATCTTGTACCTGTACATGAACTCTACCCGGCTCAAGGCCCTGGATTCTGCCTTAGCTCTATTCTTTGCGGTTTCTGATTGGCCATTTCTGGGTCTTCAGAACCAGAAATTCTCCCAGGAATCTGTTTCCGAACTTCAAGGGCCCCTCCCCCACCCACCTCCTGTTGCCTTTCCTTGCCTGAGGGTTTTCCGAGACTTGGTGGCTTGAGGGTCGGGGGCTGGGGGTGCGCCGAGAGAGGCAAAATTGTTCTTCACTGGATCTTCACGGGGCGAGTGTCCCGCTAGCTCCCGCCCTCGCTGCCACGGTTGGGGGACGATGAACAGAAAAGTTCTAGAGAAGTTGCTTGGAAATAGGGTGTCGAGAGCATTTGATGGATGTAGACCCAGGCGGGGAAATGGGGGTAGAAGGCTGGGGTCCGCGAAGGAAGAGTCCTGGACGGTCCAAGGTCAGAGGCGGGGTCTTCTTAGACGCCTCATCAGCAGCACCCCATTCCAGCCAAGCCCGGCTGTCTGGTGGGTCATCTCCCCTCCACCCCGCCACCTCCACCCTACCCCAACCGGATCCCTCCTTGCACACAAGAAATTAAGTGCCTCCTGGTTGCTTCTTTTGCCTTCTGCTTTCCTCTCTCTAGTTCGAGTTCATGGGCAATCTGAGCTCCCTGAGCAGAACTGGGTGTCCCCCAGTAGGCTCCAACCAAGTTCTCTTTGTCTCCAGAAGCTCCCAGAGTTAAGAGTGAGGTGCAATGGTCAGCTTGGAGGTGGTCAGCACGGGAGGCCAGTGATCCACCGGTCTAGAGGACTGGTCAAGGGTGTGGCTTCTGCTCCCTACTCGCTAGAGGCAGAGGGATTCCAATACCCCTCCCTGGCCCTTTTGGCTGAAGTGTAGGACTTCTAAGAAATTTCACTTTGTGTTTCAGAATCCTCAGAAAAAAAAGCGAGTGTGAACTGATTGCCTTCAGCAGTGCACAAAAGTCTTTGCCACTTTGGAAAGAATGATGTGGGAAGATTGTTGTTAATCTCAAATTGTGGAGAACATAGAAGTCATGTATACCCACCTCTAAGTGTAAGATAAGGAAGCATCAGTTTGAAAGAAAGAAAAGACCTTGGGGCTTTTCATTACTTGAAAAAAGTGGGGAGGGAGAGAACAAATATTTAAAATATAGTTTAAGGGGCACCTGGCTGGCTCAATGGGTGGACAATGCGACCATTGATCTCAGTGACTTTAAGTCCCACGTTGGGCATGAAGCCTACTTAAAATAAAAATATTTAAATGTTAAAATAAAAATTTTAAATATTAATAAATTATTGCTAAAATATTTTTGAAATATTAAAACTATTTAAAAACTATTATGCCTCCTACTGAGCCAGATAAGAAACTTGGAGTCTATGGGTAGCTCTTGGGAAGGTCTTTTTTTTTTTCTTTTGGTGATTTGGATGCTTTTTATTTCTTTGTGTTGCCTGATTGCTGCGCCTAAGACTTCCAATACTATGTTGAATTAACCGTGGCGGGAGTGGACATTCCTGTAGTGTTCCTGACCTTAGGAGGAAAGCTCTCAGTTTTTCCCCATTGAGGATGATATTAGCATTGGGTCTTTCATAAATGGCTTTTATGATCTCGAGGTATGATCCTTCTATCCCTACTTTCTTGAAGGTTTTTATCAAGAAAGGATGCTGTATTTTGTCAAATGCTTTCTCTGCCTCTATTGAGAGGATCATGTGATTCTTGTCCTTTCTTTTATTGATGTAATGAATCACATTGTTTCGTGGATATGGAACCAGCCCTGCATCCCAGGTATAAATCCCACTTGTTCATGAGTGAATAATTATTTTAATGTATTGTTGGATCCAGTTGGCTAATATCTTGTTGAGGATCTTTGCATCCATGTTCATCAGGGAAATTGGTCTATAGTTCTCCTTTTCAGTGGGGTCTTTGTCTAGTTTTGGAATCAAGGTAATGCTTGCTTCGTAGAAAGAGTTTGGAAGTTTTCCTTCCATTTCTATTTTTTGGAACAGCTTCAAGAGAATAGGTGTTAACTCTTCTTTCAATGTTTGGTAGAATTCCCCTGGAAAGCCATCTGGCCCTGGACTCTTGTTTGGGAGATTTTTGATTACTAATTCGATTTCTTTGCTGGTTATGGGTCTGTTCAAATTTTCCATTTCTTCCTGTTTCAGTTTTGGTAGTTTCTAGGAATTTGTTCATTTCTTCCAGATTGCCCATTTTATTGGCATGTAATTGCTCATAATATTCTCTTATTACTGTTTGTATTTCTGCTGTGTTTGTTGTGATCTCTCCTCTTTCATTCTTGATTTTATTTGGGTCCTTTCTTTTTTCTTTTTTTATCGAACTGGCCAGTGGTTTATCAATTTTGTTGATTCTTTCAAAGAACCAGCTTCTGGTTTCATTGATCTGTTCTACTGTTTTTATTTTGTTTTGGTTTGGTTTAGATAGCATTAATTTCTGCTCTAATCTTTAGTATTTCCTGTCTTCTGCTGGTTTGGGGTTTTATTTGCTGTTCTTTTTCTGGCTCTTTAAGGTGAAGGGTTAGGTTATGTATCTGACCTTCCTTCTTTAGGAAGGCCTGGATTGCTATATGCTTTATTCATATGACCACCTTTGGTGCATCCCAGAGGTTTTGGGCTGTGGTGTTATCATTTTCATTGACTTCTATGTACTTTTTAATTTCCTCTTTAACTTCTTGGTTAGCCCATTCATTCTTTAGTAGGATGGTCTTTAGTCTCCAAGTATTTGCTACCTTTCCAAATTTTTTCTTGTGGTTCATTTCAAGTTTCATAGTGTTGTGGTCTGAAAATATGCATGTATGATCTTTTGTACTTGTTGAGGGCTGATTTGTGTTCCAGTGTGTGATGTGATCTGTTCTGGAGAACATTCCATGTGCACTGGAGAAGAATGTATATTCCACTGCTTTAGGATGAAATGTTCTGAATATATCTGCTAAGTCCATCTGGTCCAATGTGTCATTCAAAGCCACTGTTTCCTTGTTGATTTTCTGTTTAGATGATCTATTGTTGTCAGTGGGGTGTTGAAGTCCCCTACTATTATGGTATTATTATCAATGAGTTTCTTTATGTTTGTGATTAATTGATTTATATATTTGGGTGCTTTCACATTTAGAGCATAAATTTTTACGGTGATAATACTCTTCTTCATCTCTTGTTATAGTCTTTATTTTAAAGTCTAGATTGTCTGATATAAGGATGGCTACTCCGGCTTTCTTTTGTTGACCATCAATCTGAAGGTGTCTTTAGGTCTAAAGTGGGTCTCTTGTAAACAGCATATAAATGGATCTTGTTTTCTTATCCATTCTGTTACCCTATGTCTTCTGATTCAAGCATTTAGTCCATTGATGTTTAGAGTGAGTACTGAAAGATATGAATTTATTGCCATTATGTTTCTCGTAGAGTTGGAGTTTCTCATGGTTTTCTCTGGTCTTTTCTAGTCTATTGATTTTGGTCTTTTGTTTTTTTTCTGTCTTTTGTCCCCTCACAGAGTCCCCCTTAAAATTTCTTGCAGTTAGTGGTCACAAACTCCTTTAATTTTTGTTTGTCTGGGAAACTTTTAATCTCTCCTATTTTGAATGACAGCCTTGCTGGATAAAGACTTCTTGGCTGCATATTTTTCTGATTCAGCACATTGAATATATCCTGCCACTCCTTTCTGGCCTGCCAAGTTTCCGTGGATACGTTTGCTGCTGAACCTTATCTGTCTTCCCTTGTAGGTTAGGGACTTTTTTTTCCCTTGCTGCTTTCATGATTTTCTCCTTGCCTGAGTATTTTGTGAATTTGACGTTGATGGTCGGTTTTTGCTGACTCTAATGGGAGTCCTCTGTGCTTCCTGGATTTTGATGTCTGTGTCTTTCCCCAGGTTAGGAAAGTTTTCCACTGTGATTTGCTCACATAACCCTTTTATCCCTTTTTTTCTCTCTTCATCTTCTGGGACTCCTATGATTCTGACGTTGTTCCTTTTTAATGAGTTGCTGATTTCTCTGATTCTTAAATTGGGCTCTTTTGCCTTAGTCTACCTCTTTTTTTTTCTGCTTAATTATTCTCCATAAATTTGTCCTCTATATCGCGGATTCTCTATTCTGCCTCATCTATCCTTGCCACTGCAGCATCTATTAGAGATTGCAGCTCAGTTATAACATTTTTTATTTCATCCCAACTAGCTTTTACTTCTTTTATCTCCAAACAAAGGGATTCTAAACTATTTCCAACCCCAGCTAGTATTATTATTATCATGATTCTAAATTCTGGTTAAGACATCTTGCTTGTATCTGTGTTGATTAAGTCCCTGGCTGTTGTTTCTTCCTGCTTTTTCTTTTGAGGTGAATTTCTTCGTTTCATCATTTTGAAGAAGAAAAGGAATTAATAAGGTAAAAAAATTAAAATTAAAAAATTAAAAACAACACACACACACACACACACACAAATCAAATAAATGATGCTAGATCCTAGGTGTGTTTTGGTCTAGGTGTTGAAAGGAGGTTGATAGATTAGAGAAAAAAGGGAAAAAGGAAAAAAAAAGGAAAACGTTTGAAACTGTGAAAAAAATGATTACAATGAAATAGAATAAAATGAAACGATGGAAGTAAAATAGAATTTGAAAAATTTACAAAAAATTAAAAAATATACTAGAAAAAATTTTTAAATATTTTAATAAAAATTGAAAATAAAAATAAATTTTTTCTCTTTCTATATTCAAGGAATAGAAACGAAAAAGAAAAAAAAGAAAATTGAATACATGGACCAGCGAACAGACTGAAATACGATTGAAATTACACTGTTTACCCCTAGAAGTTAAACTATGAAGCACTTTAGAGTCTGTAAACTAAGCAGGCGGAGAGACTTGTGTTCCTGAAGAGTGAGGTTGGCCCAGTGGGTGGGGTTAGTGTAACGGCTCCGTTCTCCACTAGATGGCGCTGCTTAGCTTACTGGGGCGGATTGTTGCGGCGCTTGTAGGCGTGTATGCGCGTGCGCGGGAGTGGTCAAAATGGCGTCACCCAACTGCCCGGTCTGTAGTATCTGAACTCCGTTTTCCCCGACCAGCAATCGCACACCTGTCCTTTGTCTCTGGCTTTTGTCCACTCCCGGCGTTTACACTGTCCATGACCAAGCCGTCAGGTTGCCAGGCGGCACCCCCCCTCCTGAATTTTATCTCAGATGCAGCTGTGTTTCGCGGCCCCTCACTTCTGAGGGACTGTGGTTTTGACCCGTTCTGCCCCTCTGTAGGAGCGTGTCAACGAGCAATGGCCAGTGCCAGCTGCACCCAGGAACATTTATGGGACTGTGCTGCTGCTGATGCCCAGAGACTGAGGCTGGGCGCCAGCCCATCCCAGAAAAAGTTCACGCAGTTGTGTAGCAGCAGCGTTTCAGGAATTGTGGAAAATCACAACATGCATCTGGCACCAGGCTTCACCCTTAAGGAACTTGTTCCAGCACCAGCGAATGTCGTTGTTCTTTGCGGTCAGCTGAGACCTCTGGAATCGGCAGCGGTGGCCACACGGACTCTACCAAATGTCCTTCTAGCAGGGGAACCACTTCTCCCTGTGTGGCCGGAGAACTTCCCGGACCCCACTCTGCTCCTGGGAATTCGCCCTTCCCACCAGAGCACCACCAGGTATTGAGCTGAGGAGTTTCAGACTCTGCACTCCCCCTGTTTACAGTCTTAATGAAATTTAAACCCTTTCCTTTCTCCTTTCTCCCTTTTTTGTTCAGTCCCTGTGGCTGTTTCCACTTTTCCACTTTCTCTCCAGCTGCTTTTGGGGGGGGGGGATGCTTTTCCCATACTCTCCCCACGCCCTCCCCCCCCCCCCCCGTCTCTGCTCTCCCTCTGCAAGCATAAACAGCTCCCTGCCCTCTGCAGCTTCTCTCTCCCCCAGTTCACCTCGCTGTGCTGCGTACCTGTTGAGTTCTGTGGTAAATGTTGTGCAGATTGTTGTGTTAATCCTCAAATCCGTTTTCTAGGTGTGCAGGATGGTTTAGTGTTGATCTGGCTGTATTTCATGAATGTGAGACACAAAATAAACTTCCATTCTGTTCCACCATCTTGGCTCCTCCCTTGGGAAGGTCTTTTGATGAGCTCTTACAGATGCGATTATACAGGCACACTTGTGTATGTGTATGTTAGGGCTAATTTGGTAAACACACACATTTAAATAAACCAGAGTTTATGTAACTATGTTTTAACTTAAAACACCACCAACACCAACATGTCATAAGGTGCAAGTGTTCTGGGCCCTTCTTGATCAGGCAATAAAAAGAACCAGTCAACAGGAAAGAACCTAGTTTACAGCAGAGCTCCCCTTGATCCTAGCATGCTGCATTTTCAGCATCCAAACAGACAGACTTGAAATCAGTTTCCTATCAGGAGAGAAAGCATTACCCTCTCTCGTACCTGGCTGAAATTCCTTTACTGACCAGTGTGCATGGCTTCCCCTATTGAATCACTGAATAGTGCTTGAGTACTCCTTGCTTACTTTGAACTCACTGGATCCTTCAGTGGAGGGAGGAGCCTTGGTCTACTTCCCTCAAGAAGTGGTTGCTATGTTGGATTGCACAGTAAAAGAAAGAAATGCCCAGAGACTCACAAGCCAGGTATCTCAGATTTCCTTTGTCACACATTTAATTGTCCAGTATCTGAAGCAAATACATAACGGCCCCTTTGGAAAGAAGCCTGATACAGATAAATGTGATGGGTTTATCTGACACATGGTTATTCCTTCCCTCTTCAACACAGAATGCTAGTATTCTAAGCTCTAGCATTCTGCATTAATGCCAGAGAGTTTAACCCTGAATTTCCTGCTATCTTTACCTTGTTAATAGTCCAGATGATGAAAATTTATTTACAAGCAGTAAATTCAAGACCTTGATACTCAAACTGTGGTCCAGGCACCAGCAGGATCAGCATGTCCTGGTAAGTTATTAGAAATGCAGGGTCTTAGGTCTATTGAATTGGAATCTTAATAAGCTCCCCAAAGGTTAGAGAATTTTGACAGGGACTCTCTGTTCCAATCTATGTATCAAATGCCCCCATAGTCAATTTAGGGCATTTGAAAAAGTTCCCACCAGAATCCTTCTAGATCAGCAGGAGACTCTCATTACATTGCAATGTAAAATTTTTTCTCTAGCTCCAGTACAGAGCCAGCCAAGTAGTGGCCTGTACTGTAAAAATAGTGCTCAAAATTAAATACTGGTGAATGATATGTATTGGATGTATTTGGATGTATTTGGATGAATGTAATAGATAGTCTTTTGAGTATTTATTGAGCCCCTACTTAAATATTTAGTTCCTTTATGGTCTCACATGTTAATTACATTGTTCATCATAGTTGGTTTTTTTTTTTTTTTTTTTTTTTTGAGCCAGAGAGAGACAGAGCATGAGCAGGGGAGGGGCAGAGAGACGGGAAGACACAGAATCTGAAGCAGGCTCCAGGCTCTGAGCTGTCAACACAGAGCCTGATGCAGGGCTCGAACTCACAAAGTGTGAGATCATGACCTGAGCTGAAGTCAGACATTAACCGACTGAGCCAGCCAGGTGCCCCTACATTGTTCATCATAGTAATGCAAAGCACTGTGATGTACTTATTCTTGCAAGTTTTCTAAAATAAATGTTCAAAGGAAAAGGAGAGAAGGGTAATCACTTTTCTCAGTTTTGACAGGGAGAATCAAACCTCTTCTTTTTAACTTGTATTTTTCCCTTACAATGTTCATCAGCTCAGGAAACCATCCTACTATCTTTAAGTCAGACTTCTAGGAACTTAGACCACTATCTCTAGTAACAAGCCAGGGAGCCAAGCAATAATTCTGTAATAATCAGCCCCAAATGGCCAAGACTTGATTAGCAACTGACAGCTTTCCTAATATTTGTCCCTGCTTCCAATTTAGGACCAACCAGAGAAAGCCAAATATGCACCCCTAACCAATCACATAGGATGCTTTGCTTCTAGGTAGACTGTTTATAGCTTCCCCATGCCAATGGTCTCCAATCAAGGCACACCTGAAGCCCTCCACTATAAAGCTTTCCCACTTTTCTGTCTGCCTTTGAGTCTCTGACAAAACTCAAATGATGATGGCTGACTTCCTTGCTACAGCAAACTCTGAATAAATAGCCTTTGCTGTTGTCATTTACTTGGTCTTCCTTTATTTCTACACTAGAATTAAAACTTTGCGCAATAAAAAGTTGAGGGGAAATGGATGAAATACAGACAAATATGCAAAAAAGTAATTAAAAATAATCCTAAGATCCCTACCAGGGGTCAAGTTGTTCTAGAGAACTTCTAATTGGCCAGAACACTCTGGAACAGGCCTTTTTGATGTTGCTCTCTGGACCAGACTAGTGGAGCAGGCTCTTGGAACCTCCTGAGTCAGGCCAACCCAAGTGAGCTGAGGGCAGTGAGTGGCTGGAAGAATGAGAGAGATTGATGTAAGGTCCTGGGACAAACTTCAGGGGTAGGAAATAGACTGAATGTAGATAGGGTCTCTTGGGCAAAGGTTTAGTTATCCTGTGAAGAGAGGGAGGACCCTGAACCCAAAGACAGCCTCTGTGAAGGGGAACAAAAACCATCAGGCCCATGGTTGTTGTCCTAGCTTCTCTTTTTGGAGGCTCCTTTGAGCATTTTAAATTCCTTTCAGATGTGTAACAAGCAGTCTACAGTTATAGGGAAGAATTCAGTCCATACAGAGAATAGAAAAGAATAGAAGCTTGCTCAGTTGTGACAGAGTGAGGATGAGGGAACAGATTTCAGGAAAAGGTTAAGAGGAGCCAAGAATGCAATGGGAGAAAAAGAGAAGAGAAACAGCAAGTAGGGAGGGGATGAGAAAGCTGTTGGGGTGCTGGTTTTGACTGTTTAGCAATGTTGCGTAAGGCCCGTGTCTCTGAATAAAATAACAATAATAAAGGTGGTAATAACCGTGATGATAGTAATGAACTCTCATTTCCAAAACAAGGATACAGCAACTTTGCAAGGTTAACTAACTGACCCAGGTGTTTTCTAACCACTATGCTACATACTCAAGTCCAAAGGGATGACCATGCTGATTAACTTGGAAGTTTCTACCAGTAAAACGCCTTGTGTAGGCAAATGGGATACAGCGACCGATTCTTGATTCTCTAAAGCAGAGCAGTCAGTTCAAAGCCTTGTAGTTGTCTTACAGACAAGGAGGATATTGTCTGGAGAAAGACTGAGGTTTGCACACCAAGGGAACATTGGGAGGAACGGCTATTGTCAAGCCACAGAAGATCCTATTACCCTCTTGGCCCTGAACAGTTGGATATGTTCCTCTCATCTTAGGACAACCTTGTGAGGCCTCTCCGTGACTCATCCCTGAACCAAGAATATCTGCCATAAATGCCTGATTCTGCCTGTATGGAGATTTCTCTTCCTTCAAGATTTGTAAGGTTAGTGGCACCGTGTTTTACATTGATACAATGAAAAATAGTTGTTGCCAGTTGTTGCCAGGTGAACTATGTGTGGTTTCTTTCCTGATTGGATGGGGGCCCCCAAATGTGGGGCAAGGTCAGGTGGAAGCAGGTAGCCTGAGGGGTGAAAGAACATCCGAGGCAAAACAAAGGTGGTAGATGTTTATTGAATACACCTCAAGGGAGAAGCGGGAGGAAGAGCAGGGGAGAGATTGCTTGCAAGAGGTGGGGGTGGGGAGGAATGTATCTAAACCGGGAAGGGGAGCATGTATGGACTTTCCCTTTTTGGCTACTGTGCCTATGTGTAAGTAGCCCATTGGTCAGTTAGGGCCTATGGATATTTTGAAGTGGGTCATCTTATGGGCCTGTTTGCATTCAGCCAGAGGGTTACTGCAGGCCCTTTTGCCTTGATCAAGTTTCCATTGCTCAAGCCTGAGCCTGAAAGGGGCCTCTAGGCTGCAGAGACTTGAGGTCCTGGGGCTTAAACCCAGTCAGACCTGAAGCAGTCTTGGAAGGTTCCTGGTCTTGTCATGAAAAATAACCCAAAGACAGACATGCAACACAGCAGATGAGCGACACAAGCAGGAAAGTTTATTAAGGCAAAAAGTACTCTCGAGATATGAGAGCAAGAGCGAAATTGAGAGAGCACTGTGTCCCTGGGGTCTGGGATTCTATCTTTTGTCAGCAGTTGTTAACTAGGGCATAGAATATTCATTACTTGGGGCTGGAAGCAGGGCTTCCCACTTTTTCTTCCTAATTGGGTCAGGGGTTTCCTGTCTTGGCATCCTCCGTCTTGGGCCTGTTGGGTTTGGTCGCCCTTCGTATGGAATGCCTCCAGGACAGGCCTCTGACTTTCTTGGATCTGACCATGACTTCCTCCTTGCTGGCCTCCAGGTATCCTGTTAGAATCTAACTACTGCCTACTCTAACACAATGAATCATAAGCTTACAGATAAGCTTACAGATTTCTTAGAAACTTCATGATCTTGGACAAATGAAAACATTAAAAAATAGTGGGCACAAGAACAGGCGTGTGGACAGAGTCGAAATCTTGCTAAACAGAATTGGTCCACTTTTGGGGGTTGCATGAATCAGTGCTTTTTTCCAGTGTTCCCAGCTATGATTATATTTGCAGTAAGAAATAAGTACAATATCTTTCTTAAATAATTTTTTTGTTCCTGTTTACTAGCTTATATAAACAAGGTTTCTAAAAAGTGAAAATCCTTTTTAAAAAGTTGTATTATTTTCATACCGAAGATGTAGGTAAATCTTCCTTTAAGGAAGGATTAAACTCTTTCTCCCCAACACCCCTTTTCCCTACATGCTCCTACCCCTAAGCCTTCGAGAGAGAGGCATTGATCCCAAAATACTTAAGGTTTTTAGAAAGGACAAAACCATGATAAATCTTTTTTCACCTTCCCCAGATTTTATCACAATATTAAATGAAAGGAGTGTATTATAATCTGTCCACCAGGCACCCTCGATAGGAATCTCTTACTTCTCAGGTGGGTCTACTATGTGCCCAAATATCTGAGATTTTTATATCTGCATCCTTTCGGTGGCTCCAGATGCACAGGGATGCACTGTCTCAGGAGAGTATCAAGATGAAAGACAAGACAGCCTGGTGGTGGCTCTACTCGAAAGGAACTTTTTTAGAGGGTTGACAGGACATGAAGAAATTCTCATTTTATGGAAGAATATCTTGGATTTTTGCTCTGGTCAAAGTTCTTAGTGCTTTGGGATGTTGGCTTTACTGTGTGCTTCTATAAGATGAGAGGTAGAGAAACAGCCCACAGGATGAGGCTCCATAGCTCAGGGGTTAGAGCACTGGTCTTGTAAACCAGGGGTCGCGAGTTCAAATCTCGCTGGGGCCTTTGGTCCTTTTTTCCTCCGAACCTCACTTCCAGACGCCTCAGAAGATATAGGAGGGCAGGACCCGGCACCTCAGAATCTCCCAGGTCCTCCGCACCTACTGAGACGTTGAGGCAATGCCCGATACTTTCCCTGCTTCTGTCTGGTGATTATAGCAGCTGATAAAGGACTGTTGTGAGGCTTACGCTTTCTGGGTAAACAAACACGCATTCCTTCCAACAGAAGGCACTCGAGTGATACAGTTCTGGATACCCTAGTGACGGGAATGAGCCTTGAGGCAGAGTTAAAAGGCATCTGTAGGCTGGCTCGTTGGTCTAGGGGTATGATTCTCGCTTAGGGTGCGAGAGGTCCCGGGTTCAAATCCCGGACGAGCCCAGTTTTGCTTCCAACTTGTTTACGTTTCTGTCGCTGCATTTTGTCCTTTCTTCTCTGCTTAAAATGATGCAACCGAAGGCTCCCTACGCGATGTGAAATAGCAAAGTAGAGACAGCTGCAAGCTAGCTTTCGAATTCTGTCCCACGACGTGTTTCCTCACTCCCCTGGGCCGACAGGCCGGCGGGCAGGTACGAGAGCAGATCATTCTTTGGCCTCAGAGTGCCTCCATAGTGAAATGGAAATGGTAATTCGTTCCCTTCCCCTGCCTGACTCCAGGGACTCATTCAGTCACATAAAACAGTGTATGGGAAATTTCTTGGAAACTTTATATGGTGCCACATATACCGAGCGGTTTTCTTTCCTGAGAGGGAACTGGGGGCTGATGCATGCTAACATTGTCATTGTTTTAAAAATGTACAATGTGTTAAACTTTACAAGGGTTTTTATGTGTTGTCACATAGCGTTGTCTCTTTTTTTCTTTTCCTCCCTCCCTCCCTCCCTTTCTCTCTCTCTCTCTTTTTTTCTCCTCCTTCTCAGTCATTCTGTTCTGGCCACACTGGCCCTCTGTTCCTCAAATACATGGTGCTGGTTTCCTGTTCTGAGCTTTACTTTCTGTTTCCTCCTCCTGGAATATTATTTCCTCAGATATTTGTATGACTTCCTCTTTAATTCCTTCTGTGCTCAAATGTCACCTCTTTAGAGACATCTTCCTTGATCACCCTTTCCAAAATAGCCCCCAATTGTCACTATTCCCTACATTATTTTTTTCCTCACAGCACTTACAATTATTTGACATGATTACACACATTTGTTTGTTTCTTTTGTCTTCTCTTTCCCCCCTATTAGGATACAAATTCCAGATATAAAGGCCTAAAGTTTTATTATGCTTGTGGCTGTGCCCTAAGCACTTAGCACTGTATACAATACATAGTAGGTGAAGAATGGATGAATGAATGAATGAATGAATGGATGAATGAATGAATGTTACCATATTCCTGGACATACTTGCTGGCTTCCAGAAGCCACAATTAAACAGCATTTATTTCTGGCTTCTATAGACTCATATTAAAGTCTTCCCAAAGGGTAGGAACCATGGCAATGGGCTTACATTAAAAATGGAAAGCCTAAACTGATCTTGATCTTTCCACTTGGGCCCAAGTACCCAATTCAGGCTTCTCCTCAGAAAGAAACTACCTAACTGCTTATCTGCAGACACCAGAATTACAAATACCTGTATTGATAATAACAAGACTATCATATAGACTTTGTCACTTCATGTAGCTTTCTGTAGACAATGTTTGATCTTTTATTATTTAATCTGTAGTGGAATTTCAACCCAGATGGGAGAAAAGAAAGGGTAGTCTTAAGTGTGCCAAAATATGTATTTAAGTAATGAAAATAGTTAACATTTTTTTGACTGCCAGACTCTGTGCTAAGCACCTTTATATGTATGAACTAATTTTCATAACACTTCCATGACGTATACAGTATTATCTTCATTTTACATATGAGGAAATTGAGGCATACAGAAGATAAGCCACCTGCCTGACACCACACAGCTAGTAACGTGAGAACTGGAGCTCTGGTAGTCTAACTGCAGAGTCCACTGTCTTCAGCATCCTCCCCAAACCCTCACATTGCCTTCCTTATAGGACATTTGCTTTCTGCTTGAAGATGTCTTACCATGGTTCAACACTGTTTTGTAATCGTATGGCTTACTTTTCCAGTTTGGTCAGTGGGCTTCCCTTGTAACAGGCAGGCATTATGTTTTACTCATCTTTTCTGCACCCCTCAATAGAACAGTGCCAAAAACAAGTGATCAAAACATGCTCTTTGATTGAGTGAAGAAAGGCAAAGCAAAGGTTATAGGTATATGATATTAAAGTACTAGTACTTTACCTCTGGGAAACCATGGGTTCAAAGGCATCATTATAATCTTATGATGGCATTGTTTTTCACTAATAAGAACTTTGAGTTTTGAAAGAGTAAAAAATAGGAAGTTACAAAACAGCATATACCCATATTCCCACTAACTGGAGAAAGAGGTTGGGGCTCGAAAGGAACGCAAAGAGATTCAGTGCTCTTATGTGGCCACACTGATGCAAACACTGCTGTCTGTTACAAATTAGCTCAAAAGCATATGGCAGCGGTGGGATTCGAACCCACGCCCCCGAAGAGACTGGAGCCTTAATCCAGCGCCTTAGACCGCTCGGCCACGCTACCTGCTGGTGGAGTGTGAGGAAGCATATTCTCTACCCTTTGGTCTCTTCCCGGCTCCCCGCCCTCCACCCTCCGCCCTGTGGTTCGTCGTTTTGTCGTTTCCCGGGTTCTTCATATCTCTTTTTTCGCCCATCCCTTCCTGGTTTGTTTTGCTTTCTTTCGTCTTTTAAGCCGCAGTATTTGAGACTGGTGGAAAGAGCTGTAACACACGTCCTGTCCCGAGAGACAGGACCACCTCTTAGGTTTTGACGTTCGAAGCACCTGCCCTGGGCCAGGCGCAAGCTGGTCACAGGAAGAGTCAGGGCCCTCTCCTGTCTCACGGCTTCCCTTCCCCCCCAGGGAGGGCGTCACACGACGGGAGCTGTCTCTCCGCGAAGGATACTGAGTTTGGGGTCATCCGGCTGCAGGGCGCCCTGACGCGGCTGGAGGAGACACCACGCGAAAGCTTTCCGGAAAGCACGCTCCGTGGAGTGTGAGGCAGGGCGGGAGATGTCGGAGCGCAGGAACGGTCTGCAGAGTGCCTAGTCCGAAAGGAGCCTCCCCGTTGCCCAGCTCTCCCGCCAACCGCGGGCAGCCCTCCCCACGCCCCCGGGGTCGCCCCGCAGCCCGTGACTGTCCTGGATGCAATGGCCTCGCACCATTCCTGTATAGCATCTTTGGCTCATTCAGAAGCCAAAACGTGCCAAAATATTCTCGTTGATGCCTGGGCTTTTTTTTCCGAAAAAATCTGTAGTCGAGGGGCATCGCCTTCCGGAATTTGGGTGAGAGAGACTGCAGTGATCACTTTATCCACTAGGCGTCACCCCGTGCCCACAATTGTAAAGAGGGGACTTTCGGGCCAACTGTCTACGTGGCTAAAATTTTCTTTACTAAAGTTTAAAAATGAGAGAGCAGTTGTGTGTGGCTCGTTGGTCTAGGGGTATGATTCTCGCTTAGGGTGCGAGAGGTCCCGGGTTCAAATCCCGGACGAGCCCTGTTTTTCCTCTTCTGTCTTTTGTCTTCCACCCCCAGTAGACCTTCAGCTTTCTTGGTGTTTAAACACCTTCCCACTGAAGGGAGCACCTTCTGTAGCTAAAGACACTGGATGAAAACCATTGTATACTCCACTACTTCAGGTTTATATACTTAATCCTCAGGCAAATGTTCTTTGTGTTATTAAATCTGGATAAATACCAGATGTTATTACATATCATTTATATGGTCTTTGACAAAAATCACTATTTCTAAAATTGACCAGCATTTCACTTTTGCAGTTTTTTGTTGTTATCCAAAAATTGTTCATTCAGGACTGGGAGAGTTGTATTTTCTCTCAATCGTTTTGCATAGCTCTCAATTTTCCTCCACTGCAATCATGGGGGCCCGTCTTTGGGTACTGGGACCACAAAGGGTCAGCAAATGCAGCAAGATGTCTTGTCACATAAAGCCTGGGGTCCCTTCTTCCTTCAAGCCTAACATTCCAGGGACTTGGGCTATGTGCCTGTGGGGGTGGGGGAGTCTCAAGCATGGTAGCACCTTGGGAATGAACTTCTAAGCAGGATGCTCAAGCCTGCCAGCTTATTAGTCTCACCTGTGAAGCTTTTTACCATTCACTGGTTTGGGGTCCAACCCATTAAACTGGATTTTGTGAGGATAGGGCCTTGGCATGGCTATTTGTTAAAAGCTCCTCAGCTATAATTAGGGTTGGCCTAGGAACTACAGCAGCTGCGCAGTTGCTCCACAGGCCACAACTGGAGATTCTACCCAGTACCCCCAGTAACTCTACGGATCCTGTATCCCATCCACCCTCCTCAGAATCACTGCCTTCCAGCTGGGACTTCGTCTTCCCTGGATAAGGGTAGTTCTGGGAGCAACCACATGCCAAATTTAGTTTCTCTGTGACCCTCCTTACTTCCCCAGGCCACAGAAACAGACTGTGCTAAGAACAGGAAACTCCAAAAGATAAGAGACGGCCCAGTGGTTCAGCCTGCTTGGTTTGAAGGGGACAGGTGGATAGGTGCATGGCTCTCATTCCTCACACAGGGTCGAGACCCTAGCTAACATCAAGCCTTCACCTGCACTCCCTGCCTGCTGTGTGTTTGGTGCTTACGTCCCCCTCAGTCAGATGTGGCCTGACTCACCTGATGAACAAGAGCTAGAAACCACAGGTATTTTTCACCTCACTCTTAGCTATACTGCTGAGTATTTAACTTCCGGTACCTCTTCAACATTTGGAAGAACTGCAAAATAATCTTGGAACCAACCCAAGATTATTTACCGTTCTCACATTCAATCCTTTAACAAATGATGTTGACTGCACAGTTAGAACATTTCCAGAATCCAAACACTTATCACCACATCCACCACCACCACTGTCACATAAGCTGCCACCATTTCTGCCTGTGTTGTTGCAATGGCCCCTTCGCACGTCTCTCTGGTTGGTCCTTGTGCCCCTTCAGTCCATTCTCAACAGAGCAGACAGAATACTCTTGTTGAAACCTAGGTCAGAGCTGGTCATTGCTTTGCTTAAAACCCTCTGTGCATCTCCATTTCATTCAGCATTAAGTCAAAGCTCCTTGCCATGGCTTAAAAAAATCTCTACATGACTTTGCTGCTTCTTGAACTCCCCTCACTTCACTGACCTCATCTCCTACAGCTCACTCCCTTTGGTGGCTACATTCCAACTACATTAGCCTTCTGAGCACCTCAGAAATTCCTGCCTCAGTGCCTTTGCACATGCCCTTCTCTCTGTCTTGAATCTTATCTTCCTCCTGCCTGTGTAGCTCAGTTCCTCCCTGCTTTTAAGATCCCTATTCAGATGTTACCTATCAGAGAGGACTTCTCTGACCACCCACATTAAATAGCATCCACCCCCTTTGCTCTCTGTCCCCCGTTCTCTAATTTTGCACACCCTCTTTGCACATGCCACATGACTTTGGCTGCTGCTGCTGTTGCTTTTCTTAATTCTCCTCCCACCCCCCACCACTGGACTGCAAGCTCCAGGAGAACTTTGGGGTTTTTTTTGTTTTTTGTTTTCTTTTTTCTTTTTCTTTTTCTTTCTTTCTTTCTTTTTTTTTTCTCTCTTTTTTTTTTAATGCTGAAGTCTCAGAGGCTAGAACAGTTTTTAGCACCTAATAGATACTCAATAAATATTTGGTTAATGAGTTGCAAGAATTGCTTTAAATCACAAAGTTATACAGGCTTTTAAAGAATGCCAGATCCTGTTGCATCAGGGGAGACAGGAGCATGGAGGTTCTGGGGACTTGAATAGAGAGAACACTCTTGCAGTGTGAGGGATGGGTCATCATTGGGGCATGCCTGGAAAATATTCTGTGGCAGCCCCCCTTTTAGGCCACAATATGGCCCTGTCAATATTTTGAAGAAGTGTTGAAAGGTTCTTTTTGGTGGGGATAGGGGTGAACAGCACAGGCACTGCCCTAGATTTGTGTTTTATTAATTTTGAGAGAGAGAGAGCATGCACATGCTCACACAAGTGGGGAGGGGCAGAGAGAGAGGGAGAGAGAATCCCAAGCAGGCTCCACACTGTCAGCACAGAGCCCAATGTGGGGCTTCATCCCACAAACTGTGGGATCATGACCTGAGCTGAAATCAAGAGTTGGATGCTTAATCAACTGAGCCACCCAGGCACCCCAGAACTAGATTTGTGTTTTAAAAAGATTACTTGGTGGGGGAGGGGGAAGTACCTGGGTGGGTCAGTCGGTTAAGTGTCCAACTTCGTCTCAGGTCATAATCTCACAGTTTGTGACTTCGAGCCCTGCTTTGGCCTCTGTGGTCACAGCTAGAGCCTGGAGACTGCTCCAGATTCTGTGTCTCCCTCTCTGTCCTTTCCCTGTTTGTGTTCTGTCTCTCTCTCTTGCTTTCTCAAGGATAAATAAACGTTGAAAAAAAATTTTTTTAATTAAAAAATTACTGTGGTAGTAAGGTTGACAAAAAGCCACTGGGAGCTCCATTTCTGTGTCTAATAGGCCTAGAGCCCTGCATCAGGAAATGTTATGGCTGGATGTCTTTTGCCAAATTATTAGTTGTTTTCACCTCCTGCTTGTTTTCACCTCGTGCATTCCACCAACTCTGCCAGTTCCCAACCACTTTTAAAGAATGTTGGTGAGAACCACAGAATTAAGCTCAGGGCCACAGAGCTAGTTAGTGGCAGAGCCAGTGTCAAGACAGGAATCTAGCTTTCAGGACTCCCAGGCCGCTGCTCATTCTGCCCTGGCTGGGTGCTTCTGAAAGGGGAGATGGTTTGTTTGCTTGTTTAATGAATCTGGATTCTTTGGGGCCTTGCTGATTATTTGGGCTCAGGGGACAATCATTCATATTCTTTAAGGGCATCTTACTGATTTTCAGGGGAGCTGGAACTGGCCCGGAGAGGAGGGCAGAGACAGGAGTGGTATGAAGGATCTGAATGTCCTCGGAGGTGCTGTGGGGAAGGCTGGGTTAATGGTCCTTCCTCAATGAGGGTGCAGAGGAAGCTGCTGGGGCTCAGTCCAGGGACACACATGAGAAGCCAGATATGCTAAGATCAAAGCATTTTCAGAAGTAGAAATCTAAGGGACAGGGGGCCTACCAAGTAGCTGTTAGAAAGACATGTTTATGCAGCTTCCCTCAACCTGGCCTCCCCTGGGTTATGGCCTACTGGCAGTCATTTCAGGGACACACATAAAGTTACCAAGAAAAAAAAAAAAAAGGCTTACTTTGCCCCCAAGGGAGAACAGGATCTCCCATGTTCACAGCTTGAGGCTTTTAAGTGTAAGGCTGAGATTGATAGCCTCTGATCTGAGTCTGAACATGTCCTGCCCAAGTCAGGAGCTGCTTGTTCTTGGACACATGCAAGCTCTAGGCTGATGGTCTCACCTGGACAAAGAGACAGGTGAGGTGGTGGGAGGGCAGGTTGGCAGCTGGCCAGAGACTTAGAAAGGTATTGCGTGAATCCACTAGTTAACAGTGTGTTTAGGGAACAGCTCTCCAGTTGCCAAAGGTAGCTGATGACCCCACCAGAATAGTGGTGCTTCATTCCTCCCCACCTTTTTTTGGCCAATACTTAGTGTTCTTGATTTAATGTGTGTTCTTTTGACCAAAATGTCAATTTCCTAAGCCATTTCACAGGGCTCCTCCACCTCTACCACATTCCTGAATCAGAGCCCCACCTCCCCACTTCCGGGTCTGGTAGCCAGGCTCCATCTCCGTTTCCCCACTGCTTACCTTGACTCCAGGCCAGGGGGCGGAGACCACATCTCTACCCGCCCTGTGTATGGGGGGAGGGGAATAGAATTGGTTGCCAGAAATTTGTCTCCTTAAGAGAATAGGAATTGTGTCATTTCAGTTTAGCTCAGAAACTTAGTTTGTGATAGCAGAAAGGAACCTCAGAGTCAAATTCTTCCTTTGTTACCAAGTCCGTTTTGGAAATATAGACTCAGACTTGCGAAGGAACACAACTTGCCCAGGATCGCCTAGCTAGTTCATGGCAGAGGGAGAACAAGACCTGAAGTCTTTTACTTTTTCATCTGTTGGCCAACAAAAGACAAAGCAGCAACTGCAGAATAAATGTATGCACTGATTTGGGGTCTTGGGGATTGCCACCTGGAAGGCGCAGAGTGGAAGAAAAGTGTGCCCCGAAGAGACAATGGAGGTCAGGGTATTTCAAGAGGAAAGAGAATTTACATGAGTTGTTTTCAATGAGATGTGATTGGGGCTAGCTGCAAAAGTGCTGAGCTGTTAGAATGCCACTGGAGAGTCACATGCAAGCAAAGGTTGCAAAAGAGTTTTTCCGGCCTTCTGGCCAAAGCGTATGGATGTTTTCCAGGATGTTGTTTGTACAGTGCTGAGGTTTGGGTTTCATTGGTGTGAGGACGTGCTTCAGACTCACTTCCCCAAAGGCTCCAGGCTCCATTTTATGGCCCCTTAGCGTGTCTGACTCCATTTTACGAATTTTCTTTCACACATCCACTCTGCAAACAACTTTTGATCTCTTGTGAAATACCAGGCAGTGTGCTAGAGCAAACAGGTTCCTTTTCCTGGCTCTCCAGAAACCCACATGTGGGAAAGAAGGCCAAATATACCCTTCGCTGCTCCACACAGCAATCACTAAGCCAAATTATGTACAGGGAGTGTGGAGACAGGCTTCTTATGGAGATGCAAGGAGGAGATGGAGGTGGTTAATTGAAAGAAGGCTTCCTGGAGGAGTTGGTAAGGCCCCATGCCCTTTGCCCTGCACTTAGAGATATTTCCTGACACCAGGGCTTTACTTTGGTTGCATGAAAGTTTGTGGGAACCAGCACAAATTTCCTCACCAGCAAGGCCCACTTCCAAGGTTGGAAAGAAACCCATCATCTGACTGTTCTCCACACCAGGATAGGAGGTGAAAATGGTTTGGGAGGGTTCTTTGGTGAAAATGAATAGGGGGAAAGAAATCAGATCCCAATTTAGAAGTGCTTCCAACCTTTCAGTCTTTAGGGAGGTGCTAAAAGGTGGCATCTGGGTGATAGAAAAATGGGCACAAAGAAGATTAGAGAATGACATGGCGGGGGGGGGGGGGGGAGGAGTGCACCCTGTGCCCTAAGTGACCTTACTGAATCCAAGCCATTCCCAGCTTCTCACTGCCAGTGCTCCCCACCCCCACCCCCGGCCCTGCTTCCAGGCCACAGGCACACTGTCACTTCTTCCACACTTATGCCTGGCCCCGGAAATTCTCTCCCTGGTGGAACCCAGATCATCCTAGCTCATGTGTATGATCCCTGTGAAATGATCTCCAGATTTGCTGAAAGAACACAGGTAATTGAGGATCACAGCTAAGGAATACAGACCAATCCTTCCTCTTCCAAGGGTGTGGTGCATTTGGGGGCAGGCCCTACCAGTGTCCAAGGAGGGGGCCCTCTGAGAAGCTGCTTGAGTCATGTGACGTGAGGCACTTGCACAGGCTTTGTGGGATGGAAGCTCTGCAGCAGGGCAGGAATCCAGATGTGGTGCTTTCAGACTGAGGTGTCAGGTGCTCTGTATTGTAATGTAAAAGTCAGTTCTATCCTGGAATTGCAAGTCTTTAGAAAGTATTATGCTGCTTACCAATTTGGGGCTCATCTATTGTGGTGACCCTTAAATTTCGGTGTGCATTATAATCACCAGAGATGGCCTACTGATTACAAATGCAGATTCCAGGGCCTTACCTCCAGAGACTTGGATTCAGTAGGTCCAGGGTAAGGCCCAGGTTTCTGTAGTTTTAGTTAGTAGCCAAGAAAGGGACGCTTTCACTTAGAAACCACCTCCATTCACTATATATATTTATAATTTTTTTCTTAATGTTTATTTATTTTGAGAGAGAGAGAGAGAATGCCAGCATGGGGAGAGGCAGAGAGAGAAGAGAGAGAGAGAGAATCCCAAGCAACCCCCACACTGTTGGCACAGAGCCCAGTGCAGGGCTCAGTCTCACTGACAGTGAGATTATGACCTGAGCCAAAATCCAGAGTCTGACACTTAACCAACTGAGCCACCATATATTTTCTTTCTCTCTCTCTCTCTTTCTTTCTTTCTTCCTTTCTTCCTTTCTTTTTCTTTCTTTCTTTCTTTTCTTTCCTTACTTATTTATTTTTACATGTTTATTTATTTTTGAGAGAGAGAGCGCACATGCATGTGAGCAGAGGAGGAGCAGAGGGAGACGGAGACAGGATCTGAAGCAGGCTAAGTGCTGACAGCAGAGAGCCCAATGTGGGGTTTGAATTCACGAACTGAACTGTGAGATCATTACCTGAGCTGAAGTTGGGTGCTTAACCAACTGAGCCACCCAGATGCGCCAGGCAGGGGCAGACTAAGGAGTGGTTAAGGGCTGGTGGTGAGGTCATTAACCCTCCCCTAATAACTCTGCAACCTCCACTCCCATTCTTTCCTATGGGCAGTTCATGTTTCCTCAGCTTTAGGTAAAGCACTCAGAAAATCCATCTTCAAGAAGAGTGCCCCTAGCGCCCTCTTGTGGCATGATCACTGTCTCCTGCACGCTCCTCTATGGGAACTCTGTGGTCACCACTACAAGGACAGGGGGGCCCAGGCCTTGGGGAAGAGGAGATATAAAGCAGAAGATGATAAGGGGAATAAGCAAACCCCATATCAGAATGACCAAGGAAAGGGACATTCAAAAGGAGTTCTAGTGAAGGGCTGCTGATGGCTGCTGGAAGTAGTGCATGTGAGTTAGTGTTAAGATTTTTTTCTCAGCCCTATATACTTGTGTTTGGTGGGCATTAAAGAAGTTAATGCAGGACTTATAAATTTAAAAAGCACTCCTCAACGAGCTTCTAAAGTGCCTTTGGGAAGGGCACTAAAATTCTAGTAGTAGTGAGTGATGGGGTTTGGATTATTTTTATATGAATATTGAAGGGCAACCCCCCAAACCAAAAAAAAAAAAACAAAACTGGGACTATTTAAGTTACATTCCCTTTGTTTATAGTTTCCTTGGTTTGCACTCTGGTGCCATCTATGGCTCCTAATCTCTTGCACAAGTTCCCAAACTGCTATTCCATAGAACCCTGTTCCTTTGGATGCTAACAGTGGTGCCACTCAAATGAAGCTCCATGCTCAAATCAGTTTGTCAAGTTCCAAATCAAAGGAAATTAGTCAAGCCTCTCAGAATCTCATGCTTTGTGAATTTCGTGACTCTTTGAGGGAAGGAATATGATAACAATGTTTCTGAAGCTTTGGATCAGGACACTTTTCTTGAAGCACACTTATTACCATTTTCCAGAACAGTGTTTACTTGAAGGCAAGTGGGAAAAGCGCTTGCTTTTCCTCCAGTGTTTATTCCCCCTTTCTTTTTAGTAATAACAACCAGAATTTTAGCTGGGCACATGACAACCCAGAATAAATCCAGCGTTTGCCGCTATCCTTTGCAGTTGAATATGACCGTGTGACCAAGTCATTGTCAATGAGATTCGAGTGGAGATGGTGTGTGACACTTTGGGATGTACCCTTAGAAGGCACTGCCATTCCCCTTTTGTGCCTTTCTCCCTGCTGGCTGCTCCCTGCTCCCTGCTGGCTGGAGATGCTAGCTAGGGCTAAAGTGGCCATCTGAACAGTGACGTAGAAGCCACAACCTGGGATAGAAGTCCAGCACCTTGGAGCACCTCACCAATCCTGCACTAACTACCCCTGGCTTTCTTTTACATGAGAAATAAACTTCCATCTTGTTCATACTGCTGTTACTTTGTGTTTTCTGTCATTAGCCGCCATTTGGGAAATGTATAATGATAATCTCTTTAGATTTTTTTGTAATTTTTTTTCATGCTTATTTTTGAGAGGCGAGAGAGAGAGAGAGAGCACAAGCGGGGAAGGAGCAGAGAGAGCGAGATGCAGAATCTGAAGCAAGCTCCAGACTCTGAGCTGTCAGCAAAGGGCCTGATGTGGGGCTCGAAACCACGAACCGTTAGATAATGACACCCTTTTTTTTCTTTTTAAAAAAATAAAAAAAAAATTTTTTTTTAGACAAGAGAGTGAGTGTGATCAGGAGAGGGAGAGAGGGAGAGAGAGAGAGAGAGAGGGAGAAAGAGAATCTTAAGCAGGCTTCATGCTCAGTACAGAGCCAGACGCAGGACTTGCTCTCATGAATATGATATGATCTGAGTGGAAATTAAGAGTCAGATGCTTAACTGACTGAGCACCTAGGCACCACTGGTTTTGTTTTTTTTTTATATTTTTTCAAAACCAGTTGTGTATTAGGATGTATGTATAGCCTAGGAATGTATATAGAAGCCAACAAAAATAATAAAGGATATTAAGAAAGATTGGAATAAGGCGAGGGCCCTTCCTATTAAAAGCATTTAGGATTAAAAGATGTATTATAACAATAAATATGCTAATTGTAATAAGTTGGGTTACTGAAAGTATTCTTGTAAAGTTTCTATACATAGAGAGTTTATATAAGGGAAATTAAGAAGAGTGTTTTCCCTTGGTTGGTGCTGTTGGCTAGTACAGGTCCCATAGTGAGAAGGAGCAAGAATTGTTTGCCTTCCAGATTCTCCTGGGCCCCTACCTAGGGAGGAAAAAGAAACTTAATAATGGCATAAGTTGAATTTCTCCCCAGCTTAGTAGGACAGAAGACTTAGAATTAGATTCAACTTGATATAGAAGCAATTAAGAAATGTAATTTTCTTTCCCATGTTTGTAGAATAAGATTCATATTGGCTAGGTAGCAAAATATTTATTTACTATACTTCACTGATTTTTTAAAGTGACTGGATGCTCAGAAAAGGGTCTTTATTTGGTCATAAGTAGATTGATGGGAAGGTGGGGGGCGGGGAGGGGAAGGTGGAATCCAGGAGACCTCATGAGCTATCCCATCAAGCAAGGGAGGCTCTCAGGACAGGAATGGAGAGAGATGGGGAGTCAAAAAGGAACTTTTGGGGTTTTTACAGCAGATGGAGATTTAGAAACTAGTTTTTATTATTGTTGGTATGATAACCTATACTCTACCCCCAAGAACACTTCAGTGGTATCTACAACTTGCTAAAAACTTGTGGAATTAGATTTGCTTTGGGAGATTCAGCAAAGTGATGAGCCTCTATTCTGTTGATCTACTTGCTGTTTTACAATCACCTTAAAATGGTGACTGACAATAAGAATTATGTTGACCCTCAATCTGGAGGCTGACCAAGCTCAGCTAGGCAGTTCTTAGTTGAGGTCGTGCCTGTTTTTACTCACGTGGCGGCTGGAGCTGGATGATCCCACAGGCTTTTTCACTCAGCCATCTGGCATCTGGGCTGAGAAGACCTGAGCATCAGGGAACTGGAACAGGTGGGGCAATCTGAGCATCTCTTTCTATCCATATGGCATCTCCTTGCAGTGGCCTCAACGTTACCAGACTTCATACTTGGTGGCTGAAGGCACCCAGAGTGAATGCCCCAAGAGAACCATGGCCAAGCAGACCTAGTCTCAGAAGTCATCAGAAGAGATGGGATCAATTGCACCAGTCTAAATTAGTGGGAGCAGGCACAAAGGCCCACCCAAGTTCTCAGGAAAGACTGTGGACTCTACCTTTTAATAGAGGAGTCGCAAGATTCTGGAAGAGAATGTGGAATGGAAAACATTTTGTGGCCATTTTTAGAAACTACAACCTGCCATATAGCCTTAAGTTGAGCATGGCATTGGGCAATTGCAGACGCCTTGCAAGAGTAGCCAACCACATCCACAGGACACTAATGACCTCCACAGTCTCCTGTGGGAGAGCCAAAACCGGGGGAGCTCTTTGAGCACTTCTCTCTATCCAAGTGTCCTCTTCATGCGGTGGCCTCAGCACAGTGGAACTTCGTACACAGCAGCTGAAGGCACCCAGAGTAAGTGCTCACTTCCTCTGCTGTCACTTTGAGACTCTTTCCTGGTATCATGGGATACTGGAGCTGGGTAGTTCCCCAGCTGTCGTGAAGGGCAGCTTACTCATTTGATGAAATGAGCGATTAGGGAATTGCAAATGATGTGTTACATCCTGACACTAATTTTAGTTTCCAGCAGCTATGTGCCTCCTGTAGTCCCTGGGTTTTGCCCCAAAGCTCAGCAAAGGGGGGTTGGGGTGTGGGGAGGAGTCTTAGGAAAAATTCAGTAGTCCAAAAATAGATCCAGTTTTCCCTCCCTTTCCTTCCTTTTCTTCTCCCTCTTCCCCCTACCCCCCTAACCCTTCTCTCCCTCCCCCTCCTCCCCCTCCTCCTTCCTCCCCTCCCTCTCCTTCTCTCCCTCCTCCCCTTCCTCTCTACCTCCTCCCCCTCCCCCTTTTCCTCTCCCCCTTTTCCCCTCCCCCTCTTCCTTCCTCCCCTCCCCCCTCTCTCCCTCCTCCTCCTCCTCCCTCTCTTTTCCCTCTTCCCCCTCATTCTTCCTCCCCTCCCCTCCCCCTCCCCCTCTGCTTCAACTCCTCCCTTTTCTCTTCTTCCTCCTCTAGCTCCTCCTCCTCCCCCTTCTCCTCCTCCACCCTCCCTCCATCCTTTCTTCTTTCCTTCCTCCCTTCCCTCTTCAGGCGCACAAAATTGAGTTTATCATATTCTGTTTGTAGCCTATGCTAGGTCTTTCCTTTGTTTTATTCAATTTTATTATTTCTCTTTTTATTCCTTGTGACTGCTTCTATTTCTCTCACCCTCATGGACACGTGTGTCAGAGTATTTAATCCATGTTCTTCCATCCTATGTATTGTATACCCTTGGAAAATACATTGTATTATTTTGGAGCATGTATGTTTTAAATTTTAATAAATAGAACTTTCATTCTGGTTCTTACCATTTTTCACATGGCACTGTGTTTTCCAGTTCTATCCATGTTGCTATTTCTAAATCTATTTTTTGAAACTGCTTTATACTATTTTATTTTATGTATTCAACACATCTTCGCTCATCCATTCCCCTCAAGAGGGACACATAAGTTGCCTCCAGGCCTGCTCTGCTGCTAGTCATGCCATGAGCAACCATACATGTGCTCCACCTGGAAAAATTCTGGTGGAGTCTGTGCCCAGGATGAGGTCACAAGGGCTCAGCATATACACATTCATTCTAAATTAATTAATTAATTAATTAATTAATTTGAAAGAGCATGAGTAGGGGAGAGGGTCAGAGAGAGAGAGAGAGAGAGAGAGAGAGAGAGAGAGAGAGAATCTCAATCAAGCAGGCTCCACACTCATCACAGAGCCTGTTATGGGGCTCAATCCTACCAGCCTGGGATCATGAGTCAGTCATTCAACCAACTGAGCCACCCAGGTGCCCCAGGTATACCCATTCTTAATTTCACTAAACACATCCAGGTTACTTTCCAGTATCACCACACCAATTTTCATGCCCACTAATATTTTTGCCAGCACTTGATAAAAGATTTTCTTAAAAAAATATATATATATTTTAATTTATTTTATTTTTTAGAGACACAGAGTCTATGTGGGGTAGGGGGCAGAGAGGGAGGGAGAGAGAGAGAAACTTAAGCAGGCTCCATGCTCAGTGCATGGAGCCCAACCTGGGGCTCGATCTCTCGACCCTGAGATCATGACCTGAGATGAAATCAAGAGTTGGTTGCATAACCAACTGAACCACCCAGGCGCCCTGAATATTTCATTTTTTTTTAAGTAATCTCTACACCCAACCTAGGGCTCTAACTCACAACCCTGAAGCCAAGAGTCACATCCTTCATTGACTTAGCCAGCCGGCAGCCCAAAATATAAGATTTTCTAATTTTTGAAAACTTGATGGTTATAAACTGTTATCTCTTGGTTATTTGAATTTCTGTTTATTTGATTACAAGTGAGGTTGAGCATTGTTCATCACCCATGTTGACTTTCTCTTCTCAAATTGGCTTTTCATAATTTTTGGCATTTTTTTCTCCTTGTAAGTTTCCTGTCTTTTTTATTGCTGACACGAGGGAGTCCTTTACATCTAGATGTTAACTCTTCTTGGTGTTAGGCATTACAAGTGTTTTCTCCCAGACTGCCAGCATTATTTAACATGTGAACCCAGTCTCTGTTCAATTTCTGCAGGGTAATACTCTGAAATGTACCGACAGGTCTAGCTGCCTCAGGTGAGGATAAGTTTTGTAACAAATGTTGCCTCCCCCTTCTGTAAACTTAATATAGCATCTATAGTTCAGGTACTTGGAAGCCCTGGCAGGAAATAATGAACATGTTATAATGTGTATATATATTTCTCTTTATAAGATGAAAATGTTTCTGCAGATAGTGTGCAAAGCAAAATTTAGTCACTAGAGGTAATTAATTATTTACATTTACATCTTTGTGGCACTGTGCAACACATATCCCAAAAAGAACAGTTTGAGTTCCAAAAGAACGCCCATTCTACAAAATTTGGGAAAGTAAATAATAACCCCTTAGTCATTCATTTCCATGGTCTGGGATTTCACTTTGGTTGTTGATGTATAGAAAGACTTTGAAGACTTTTCCAGTATTGCAGACCATTTTCCATCCCCAAAATCACTTTCTTCTTACCAGTTAGAAAGAGGAGACTATGTAGCTGTCTCTCCAAAAAAGAAATCACTTCAGGGCAAGAAGTAGTAAAATTAAGTCCATTTTCCCATTTCTATATCAAATGACCAGGAGATGATAGCAACAAAAAAGCTCTTATTTTCTCAGTGTCTTATACCGCGGTCTTTTAAATCAAACCCTCGTCCACTGGTTCCCTATGTCAGTTTCCCAAGAATACCATAGACCAGTGGTTCCCAAATTTTGTTCCACATTAGAATCATTGGGGGAGCTTTAAATATCTCAGACTCAGGTCACAGCCAACACCAGTTAAAGCCAAATGTCTCAAGGTGGCCTTTAAAAATGCCCAGGTGATTCCAGCGTTCAACAATGGGTTTGGGAACCATTGCCATACTTCCCCAGGAACCCAGGGCTTGATCAAGGCTAATGTTAATGTCAGGGAGTTGTTTCTGTCCTGCACACCACGTGGGAATGAGGCTTGCTAGGACTCGATGTTCAAGTGTTAAGTGTCAAGAGGGTGAGACTCTTGTTCCTCTTGCCCTCTTCTATCTCCACAGTAATCTATCTGCAACATTTCTTCTTGAATGAAATGGGGATAATAGCTACTTCCTAGGTTTGCAGGAAAGACTGACTGCAAATCTGGGAAATAGATGATAGTGTGTCTGACACACAGCAGGACTTTAATAAATGCTTTGGAAAATCCACGTTTGTTTAATGAGGACACATTCAGGACCTGCCTTATGTAACTCTCCCTCTGAAGATAACTTCTCGTCCTTCCCATTGACACCCAAGCACACTCTTCACAGGCTCCTCCCTTTCTGCTCTTTTCACTTTGGCCCTCCCCACACTCACCTGGCTCCCTATCAGTTATTGCCAAGGAACAGCTAGACACAAAGGACTTTCTCAGATCTATGATCACAAGGACATGTTACCTGTGAGAACTACAGCAAAAACACAAGGTGAGAGGAGTTAGCTTGGTAGGAGAGATTGGAAGAACTGGGAAGAAGAGATTAATAGTGCTGAAAACATGTGGAACTGGATGGAATTAGTGTTGAGACAATTAGGATAAAGGAAGTCATTCAGCAGTAGGAAGAAAACAATCAGCCATGGGTACTTTTGAGCATCCTTCTACATGTCCAGCTCTGTGTTAAGCACTCTGATGGATTCAGGAGAAACGGAAGATCTCAAGGAGCTTGCAGAAGCAAAACAAATACGACACAATGGGAATGAGCAGAGAACAGTTCAATGCCAAACGCTGAGAGCTGAAATAGATCAAAAGGGCTTGCTTGGGGAACTGTTCCTCCAGCTGGAGCCTGAGATTTTAATTAGCAGAGAGAAGGAAGTAAAACATCCCAAGGGTGGGGGAGCAAAGTCAGGGGATGGGGCTGGAGGAATCTGATCACCTTCTGCTTGTCCTGTCTCTTCTTACTGTGTAGGGCTTACAGCAGATGTGAAGGGAATCTCACCCGTGATGATACTAATGGTGATAATTTACCTGATGCTTTTGTTCTGGGAAAACGAGCAGAATGAGGAAGGAGAGGGGTCCACCATAGAGCATCTGCATGTGGACTATCCTCAGAGTGACTCTCTTGTAAGGTACTGCAACCACATGGTCTTACAAAGAGTCATCAGGGGACCTGACAATACCTGCAAAAAGGAGCATGTTTTCATCCATGAGAGGCCTCGAAATATCAACAGTGTTTGCACCTCTCCCAAGAAAATGACTTGTCAGAACCATTCTTCCACTTTGTGTTTCCAGAGTTTGACAAAGTTCAAAATGACAGTGTGTCAGCTCATTGGAGGCACCAGATACCCTGCCTGCAGGTACCACATTTCCTCCGTGGAGGGGTTTATTGTTGTCACTTGTGATGACGTGGGGCCAGTTACTTTCCAGAGATATGTTAAATAAGTTGAGACCACTGCCTGGGTCTGAGGGGTACTGGTACTCTCCTCTCTTGCAGACTTCTGTATGGGGTACTGGTATATTGGTTCCTCTCTCAGGGGTACCAGTAACTGGTTCGCCCTGGAGCACACCTCAACTGTGGACATGGGGTAATGCTTTGTGTGAATTGGGTAGCCACTAGTAATTCATCTGTCCTGCTGGTACGGCTAAGCTGGAATAATTTCATTCTGGTTTAATAATAATAATAATAATAAAAACTCGACTGAATTGAATCATAAACTCTTCATGTGTTTTAATTTCTTGTCCCTTTTCTCTGGGTCACGTGTTGAGAGCCAAGAGTGAATCCGAGGCAGAGCTGGGATTCAGGTAAAGTGAGCAAGGAGCTCACTTCATGTACACAGTTTAAAAGCGCCCAAAATCCCAGTAACCTGGATAAATAACATTTAAAAAAATCAAAATTAATGCAAAAATTTTCTGATGAATAAAATATCTGAGTTTTAAATCAAGACCCAATCTGACAGGGTTGGACTTAAGGTGACATGAATTAGTGAGTTAGCCAGTACAGGGTCAGATCCTATTATTTGACATTTTGGTATTTGTCATCAGAGATTACTTTGCATTAAATTAATATTTTTTAAGTGTTGCATTAAAATAGTATTTATCTTGATTACTGGGCTTTTGGGTACCCCCTTAAATTTTGTACCCGGAGTGAGTGCCTCCTTTTGTTTCACAATGCTCCCAGACTTGATCCTAGGTGTGGAGGCATTTGGAGTCATTGATGAGGGTCTCCTCTGAAGAGGGCATATATAATTCAAGCTGCGTCTGTTTACATTTAGCAGCTGCCTCTGTGCCTTGAAAGAAGGGGAAAGGGAGAGTGGAAGGATTGCCTGATGGGTCAGAAACCATTTCCCTTAAAGACTGTGGTGAGAAATGAATCCAGATTTCCCAGGAAGAGATTGAGACTCTCAGAGCTCAGTACCTGGACGCTTGCATCCGCAGAGGAAATAGAGAATTTGCATCCTAACTCCTGACTCTTTTCCCCTTATAGATCTTACAGTGGAACTGATTGTTTAACTCCCCCACATCCAGCTATGGCCAGGGTGTCTTTTGAGTTAGAGGGTGAGCCCAAAGAATGCAGAGGAGAGGTTCCTCATTCTGGGGATTTGATTAAGTCCTGTTCTTCTCTGAGCATTAGCCCCCTCACCTGGGAAGTGAGGGGCTTGGACCAGCTAGTCTTTGAGGTTTCCAGGCCTATTACTCCACAATTGTGTTTCTCCTTGTTGGACGAAAGGGTTAGTACTGAGGAGTAGTGAGAAATAAGGGATAATTGGCAGCTGAGTGCCAGGTTACGGGGTCACTAATTCTGAGTTATGACATTTCGATCCTGTGAGAGCCAGAAACACAGTGAGCTAGAGCTGGCACAGGCTATGCACAAGCTTTAGAGGGCCCTTTCTGTTCTCATCTTTTCAGTTGAGAGATTTTAACTATTGCATTATTTATTCGAACTTAGTTCAGGGTCAGATCCAAAAAGGAGGTACACCTGTGCTAGTTGTTAACTCTGTCTTTTGCAAGCGTCAAGTTCTAACTGATTGATTTGATTGAGGGAGGGAGGACATCTACACTTGTGAATGAAGGACACTTTGCAGCCTGGGAAGTAGACAAGGCTTACTCATTACCCATTTCTCCATGGGAGTCCCACTGTCACCGTCGTCTTCGTGGAAGTTTGGATGTCACCAAGGAAGCAGAGCCCTCGGATGCTGAGTAGGAACAGGTGGTCCCTGGCAGATGACTTATTAGAGTCTAAGTAGCAGCATCATTTCTTGGGCAAAATTTTAAAGTCACTGAAATGTGTCTTTAAAGACCCTGTTTTTATATTCTGAATTCTGATTCCTTTTCCTGCCCCTCTCCCCAGGATTTATTGTCCTTTTTTTTTTTTCCTTCTCACTATTTTTCCTTCCCTTCCTTCCTCCCATAAGCCCCCTCCTTCTAAGTAGAAACAGAATTTTGCAGATAAATTCATTCTCATTAAGGTGCTAGTAACTGAGACTGTCCAGTGGAATCTATTCTCAGAATATTTTCATTCAATAGGGATCAAAACCCAATTCAAATGAATTGTGATGTTTTAGACATTTGTAGTTTGGGAGGGTTTTTTTTTTTTTTAATGGGCACCTAGCAGCCCCAATCAAACATAAGTAGCTGTGAATTCTATCCACTTGAAATGGATGTTTCAGAAAAATGATTTCAATCAAGAATCTCTGCCTTGCTCTTCCTTTTTATTTTTCTCCCCAGTATCTTTCTGTTTTCCTGTTATCACCTCATTATTGATGTTCACAGTAGAGGATATTTAGAAAAAAAATCTAAATCCTTCTTCCCTCCTACCTTCAATCTGCAGCAAGTCTGGTTTAAACCACACACACAAACACATCCACTTAATTCCTAATCATTTATCAATAATCAATCAACCCAATTACTGAGGCTTATATATTCTTAGTGCTGAGTCTTTGCTCTAACTTCACACACAGAACATTTTTAAATTACCTATAATAAAAACCACAAGTCCATGTGTGTTAATGTCAAATGAGTGGTATAAGAAGGGAATGATTATATAGAATTATCAAATCAATATGTTGTACACCTGAAACTAATATAACATTGCATGTCAATTATACTTCAATAATAATAAAAAAGGAAATGAGTGATAAGGAGATTAGGGAAGTGAACAATAGAGTTGGTAGACATAAGTTGTGAAAAATGTGTTAAAGAAAGGATGTGATCTGAATTGGGCTTTGAAGGATTTCAAGAGGTGGAAAAGAGTAGGCACTCAAGAAAGGACCAAAAATGGAGAGACGGAATAGGGTGCATTTGGAGAAGGGTGGATAGTGCTGATTTGGTTCATGTACCAAAATAATGGGAGATAAACCTTGAGAAGCTGGTTGAGATTACATCAAGAAAGCCTTGACTACATGGCCTCAGGGGATTAGATTGCCTTGAGTAGGCAATGAGGAATATTTCAAGGTTTTTGAAATAGTGTCATTGCAAGGGGTATTTTTAGAAAAGCAGTGTATTGAAGGAATCGGAGGGGCCAGGAGCAGTGGTTAGGAAGTTAGAGTGATAATGCAGGAGATATAAGGGGATGAATCTCTCAGTGGTGGGAGGGAAAAAAATTCTTTCTAGAGCAAGAGAAGGAATTATCACCCTGAATAAGCATTTTTTCTGAGATTCTCATGATGAATTTTCCAGTATTGAGCTCAAGTAGAGGATTTTCTACATGTTATGTTGTTAACAAATGTTGAGAAACTAGCACACATACTGTTCAGTGGTTGATTCTGTACCAAATAAAAAGGAGCAGAAACAAAGTTCCAGGCTCAAGGAATTTTCAACCCTAAAAAGAGGGAGAAAAGAATTACATACATCATCTAACTTGAAAAGTAAAAAAAGAACATATAAAATGAAGTGCAATGTAATCTATGCTATGGGGTTTCAAAAAAGCTGAAAACAAATCACTGTGGGTTAAAATATAAACAGGGATGATTTCTTCAAAGAAGAAACAATGATACCACCACTGGGCATTGCCAAATGCCCACTTTATTAAGTTCTCTGAGCATCCTTGGTTCCCGTTGTCTCCTCCTTCTACCCCATACAATTCTACCTACCCCTTTCTTGCCCCTCCTTCCTCATTCAGCTAGACCAATAACAGAAACTCCCAGGAAACAAATAGAGTTTCACTTCTCAGCCCTGTAACCAGCTGGATTCTTTCTCTGCAGGACCAACTTGCCAGAGGAACTGGTAAAGAGAAATTCTATGACTGTGAGTGGGTGGGGAAAGAAATGAGAGATGGGGGAAATAACATGTTTTGAGGCCATAGGAAACTCAGAAGTAGTAAGGATTGTGTTGGGTGAGATTACTGTGACCACTATGTAGATGACAGTCCCTCCCAAAGAGATTATAGACAAAGAGAAAAGAGAGAGAAATAACTATTTGGTTTGGGGCACTTTAAACATACTATCTTGTACAATTCTCACATTCCCCCCCCTCCCTTTGTTTTTTCTGCATGGGGGAAACTGAGCTTAAAGGAGTTCGAGTAAATTGCGTATGAGCGGGTAAGCGGGGATTTGAGCTAGGTCCTCAGATTCCACAGCTGGGTATCTTTTCATGCCATCATCCTTCCATAGAAGGAGCCTGAACTTACATGCAGGAGTCAATCCTGGGAACAACTTCCCTGAGGAAAAGAGAACTATCTCATTAATATTCTCCTTATTTTCATCTTTTACTTTTTTATTTTTACTGCAGAAGAGAGTACCCCAGATCTGAGATGGATTCTTTCTTTCTGCTGCTCCTCGGCCTGGGTTTGGTTCTTGCAGGAGCTCCAGAAAGCATAATGGAGATAATTAACGAAGAATTTTCGGGGGAAGAGATGTACTATGATGTGGCAAACAGGGACCAAGAAAAACGGACTAGCGAGGTATTAATGAACTTGACTCTGTTACATAAAAATACTAGTGCCAGTACGTCCAAGGATAGTCTGTCTTCCTCGTTATTGACATTCAGAAGATTACATTATAGCTTCCCCGGAGGAGACAGCCCAGGTAACGACAAAGAGTATTGCAATGACGTGGTGGTCTGGAGAAAAGTTTCCGAAGCTAATGGGTCATGCAGGTTGAGCAATAACTTCATCCATGGCTCCATGGAAGTGATGCACGGGGTCCCCAAGGCCTCCAGCTGCAAGTGTGGACAGAATCTTGGCATCAACTGCTCTAGGAGCCCACGTCTGGAGACCACTATGTGCCAGCTTACTATGGACAAACAGTTCGCCAGGTGCCAATACCACAGCAATACCTCATTAAAGAAAATATTGGCAATGCTGACAGGTCATTCTCTGATGAGCTGGTTAGTTAGTGGCTCCAAGTTGTAAATCCCACAGGGCTTTGAGACTGGAGTCTCTCTAAAGAAAGACATCCTTATTCTCATTATTGTTTATTTCCTTCTATTATCCGTATCTACCATTTCAGCAATATAGCAAACTCTATAGCAATATAGCAAACTATATAGCAAACTATACTAACTGGAGGAATGAAAAATGCAAAATTGTGAATTCAATTAAAATTTATAACTGATCCTGGAGTACATATTCTTTCTCTCCCCCTCTCTCCGCCCCACTTCTCTCTGTCTCTGTCTCTGTCTCTGTCTCTCTCTCTCTCTCTCTCTCTCTCTCTCTCTCACACACACACACACACACACACACACACACACACACACACACACTTTCTTGGAACCAGACCAAATTCTATCCTAGCTCAGCTATTAAGCCAAGAAGCAGAGTCCATCCAACCTGACAAAATTAAGAGAAAAGGCCCAGAACAAATACTGATAATTGAAAGTTAATTGTACTGCCTCTGAGACTATTCAGAGAAATAATGAATGAGCATAGGGGATACTATTATCTCCGTTTTTCAAATAAGTGTGTGCATCCATGCTCACAAATGTGAGCACCCACCCATGCAACCAGGTGCTGCCTGTCCTCCAGAAGATGCCAGAAGAAAAAGATGCTTTTTGGCTTAGCTGTTGCCCTCAGTCAACAGCTCCGGCCCTATGCAAGCTCCATTCCTCCATCCTTGTCCTTATCTATGTCACAAGTTGCTACAGATGGAATGATAAAGCTCTTATTGCAATTTTTACTCAGCATGGTCTTGATTCCCTGGGACTGTGGGAGAGGGATGCAAGCCATGGAGAAATAGAGCAGGTAGAAAGATGGGAAACAGGACATCTCTGCCAAGTACTAGGCAGGGTTAGTCTTCGATCTTGTTTTTGATGTTGTATTGTTTTTTTTTTTCACTACCAATTGTTTATTTGTAAGTTTTAGGGTTCAACACTCTACACAAAGTATGGGCAATTATCTTGTTCCTTAGTGGGTGCTTTTGTGTTCCTGTTCTCTCCATCCTGAGACCACTCTTTTAATGTCCTGATTTTAAATAAATACATGTATAGCAAATGTTACATCACTGTAACACTTTTCTTACTGTACAGCACTCTTAATATATCAATTTTCCTAATGCTTTTCACATCATGTGCAGGATTCTCATTTTATTAAAACTGCAAGACTCTGACAATCAACCAATATGCAGCATTAGGGCAGATAGTTTTATATCTTTCAGCTGGGTTTTCCTTGTCAGTATGGTGCCTGCTTAAATAGTCACTATGAGCTTGGCCAAATAGGTGTGTAGTTAGCACTCAATTTTCTCTTGGCAGCCAGAGGAGAAGGTGATGGAGGGAAATGCCTGGGACCCAGAGTTTTCTTCTCCGTAGGAGGAGAACCTGGAGCCCTGGAGGAGAGGTATGCTCCCTGGGGTCCATTCTGAGGATAGTTCTATGTAGCAAGGCTGGTGCTACCAGCCACTCATCACACGTGGGACAGGTTCTCCAGAGCAGAGTGGTCCATCGGGTCTCTTCTTGGTTCCAACTTGGTTCCATTTGAGTCACTTCTTCCCTACAGTACAGTCCTACTGTAGAGTCAAGCTCTGGGTGATGGGCATGTCAGCCCCAGAGACAATAACTATTCAAACTCTGGCAAAGTTTTTTGGTAATATGCAAAGAAAACGCAAATCCAGCCTCGTTCAGAATTTAGTACAGACTTCTTCCTTCACCAGAAGAGAAGAGCAAAGAGCCATAATAGATACCTCTTTCTAGGCCAGGACCATCTTCTAAAGAGTCTTAAGACCAAATCTTTCCACTTCTCTGAAGGAATCGGGAGCTCCCAGGGTGTATCTAATCATCATACTGTGAAGTCTGAAAGATGTCAAATGTGGAGATGTCATCGAGAGTTGAGACTCCTAACTACTGGCATTTCCCACCCTCAAAGCCTGTCACCCCTTTGACATAACGTGCAGCCTGAGGTCCCTCATGATGATGATAGGCAAGGGATTTCACATTTTAAAACATTGAGTCTTTGTAATGTCCCTTCTCTGTTCCCAAACCACAGAGATCTTTCTTTTTTTTTCCCTTTCATTTTTCTTGTAGCTTTATACCTAAATTTCTCGGCCTGGCTTCCAAGGCTACTAATGCCCCATTCTCATCTCACCTAGCCTGACCCCAGCACTGTCCATCTTCTGTTGCTTTAAGGCTGCTGTCTTCACAGTCCCCA
This sequence comes from Acinonyx jubatus, assembly GCF_027475565.1. Taxonomy (NCBI): domain Eukaryota; kingdom Metazoa; phylum Chordata; class Mammalia; order Carnivora; family Felidae; genus Acinonyx; species Acinonyx jubatus. The sequence goes on along the minus strand of NC_069386.1, from coordinate 70,182,924 downwards.
GAACTCACCTCCTTGTCTTCACTCCGTTGGTGGGCTGGTCCTGATAGGCTTCCTCTTCATGGTCTCATTCTGTCACCTCAGCCCCTTCAACTGCACAAGCCCGCCTGGCTACAAAGGGCCAAACAAGTGTCTCTTGGACTTCCTAGAAAGATAACCGAGGGTAGATATGTGTCATTTCTCTGCAGCTACAGAGAGACATTAGAGGGAATGAAATGAGGGAATAAAGGAGACAGATCCAATCCCAAGGGCCACAGAAGGGAGAGTTGGATAGAGAAAGGAAGCTGGGAATGTAATGATAGAGAGTTTTGAGAAAGGGATACTAAGGGGGGTATGTAGCACAAAAGTAATACCCATCTTGCCTTTAGCCATTCCCTCTGCTTTCCCAACATGAAGGGCACTAAATTCCCTTTAATAAACAATTCTGAAGCGAAACAAGTCCTGGCTCCCAAGGCCCAGGGTGATGCTGAAGTAAGGGGAGCCTTTGTGACATCACAGATAAGTCCTCATATGTTTGACTGCCTCATCATGCTCCCCCACCCCCAAGTCACTTCACATCAATGTCCTTATCTACATGATGAGGAGGCTGGATTAGATCTCGGGGCTCTCTGACTTGGATAGTCATCAGGAACAGTGTGGTGGTGTTCTCTGGTTGCCTGCCCCAAACTACCCGCTCGGCCTCAAGCCAAGGAGGTACAGTGAGGCACAGAGCTGCCCAGCCAGACTTCTTTTCCCAGGATCTCTGAGCAGGAGTGATGTGTGCCACTTCTACATCCAGGTTTTGTGACATGGAACTGGCCTCCTCTGTGCTTTTTTTTTTTCTTCCCAACTGCCAGATCCCCAAAATGGACATGGGTGTGACTCATCTTTCATCCCTTAGATGATAATAGTGTTCTAGGAATGTTCTAGGAATGAGCTGAACACCAAAAGGGAAGGAAGGCATGTACCTGAATAACTGTGTGAAGCAGAGATATCTCACCAATCTGGACTGCTTAATTATATGAGAGAGAAATACATATGTATATACATTTTTTACATTTTTATTTATTTAGTTTGGAGAGAGAGAGAGGGAAAGAGAGAGAATCCCAAGCAGGCTCACCACTGTCAGGGCAGAGCCTGACGCAGGGCTCGAACTCACGAACTGTGAGATCATGACCTGAGCTGAAATCAAGAGTCAGATGCTTAACTGACTGACTGAGCCACCCAGGTGCCCCAATATGTATATTTTTAAATTCACCATATTTTGTTCCATTAGCCTAGCCTTACCCTAATAAATTTACTAGCCGTAGGAGCTGTTATCAAATACGAATCCCTGGGCCCTGGTCCAGGAGATTTGGGTTCTATAGATCTGGGATACGACTACAGCATACAGGACTTTTACAAGCATTAGGTTTGCTGATGTGGTTTGAAGTTTGAACACCACTAGATTAGATGGCCTAAAATCTTTCCTTCTAGTTATAGAACATTCTAATTCTAGTCCCAGTGAGGGGAAAAAAGGTTGCTGCGTATGTGTTCAGAGCTTTTGCAGACAGCACTGGGGCAAAACAAGTCAGTTTAACTCCGACTGACTCTGAACTTCGTTCGCAGTGTCCCAAACTAGCAAGGCGGCATTGTTGTCTTCAAACTCCCTGGAAGTAAACACACTGCAAGAGGGACTCATGTTTCCAAAAACACGAGAGTGGCTGAGATGTTAGAAGAGGCGTCACACACATGGAATGCATCCTTTTTACTCCGGCAACTAGAGAACTGGCAGACCTTCATGTTTATTAATATGTTAAACTTTTTCAAGATCACATATGATAATTACCACAGGGATGGTTAATAGGTAATAGCAATATTTAATTACCAACTGAGATCTTATAATGTGCCAGGCGCTTGTCTAAAATGTACATATGGTTTCTTTATTCTCAGAGCAACCTCCATGAGGTAGATGATTATTATCCCTGCTTCAATGGTGAAGAAACTGAAGCATAAAGACTTCAGGAAATATACAAAGTCACACACATAATAAGTGGTCCCCCAGGAACAAACAAGGATGGTCTGATTCCATAAATCAGGGTTTTTTTTTTAGTTTTTATTTATTTTTTTTCAATATATGAAATTTATTGTCAAATTGGTTTCCATACAACACCCAGTGCTCATCCCAAAAGGTGCCCTCCTCTATACCCATCACCCACCCTCCCCTCCCTCCCACCCCCTATCAACCCTCAGTTTGTTCTCAGTTTTTAAGAGTCTCTTATGCTTTGGCTCTCTCCCACTCTAACCTCCTTTTTTTTTTTTTCTTCCCCTCCCCCATGGGTTTCTGTTAAGTTTCTCAGGATCCACATAAGAGTGAAACCATATGGTATCTGTCTTTCTCTGTATGGCTTATTTCACTTAGCATCACACTCTCCAGTTCCATCCAGGTTGCTACAAAGGGCCATATTTCGTTCTTTCTCATTGCCATGTAGTACTCCATTGTGTCTATAAACCACAATTTCTTTATCCATTCATCAGTTGATGGACATTTAGGCTCTTTCCACAATTTGGCTATTGTTGAGAGTGCTGCTATAAACATTGGGGTACAAGTGCCCCTATGCATCAGTACTCCTGTATCCCTTGGGTAAATTCCTAGCAGTGCTATTGCTGGGTCATAAAGTAGGTCTATTTTTAATTTTCTGAGGAACCTCCACACTGCTTTCCAGAGTGGCTGCACCAATTTGCATTCCCACCAACAGTGCAAGAGGGTTCCCGTTTCTCCACATCCTCTCCAGCATCTATAGTCTCCTGATCATAAATCAGGTTTTTAATGTTTATTTATTTTTGAGAAAGAGAGAGAGCACAAGCAGGGATGGGGTAGAGAGAGTGAGACACAGAATTGGAAGCTGGCTCCAGGATCTGAGCTGTCAGCACAGAGCCTGGCGTGGGGCTCAAACTCATGAACCAAGAGATCATGACCTGAGCTGAAGTTGGAAGCTTAACTGACTGAGCCACCCAGGTGCTCCAATAATTAAATGGTATCTGCCATTATTATTTTCATTATGATTAGATCAGGGCACGGTGTTAAACATACAACTGAAGAAAAGCATTTACTATTGCTGAGAAAGGGTTTCTGTCTTCAATATGTGAAGAGTTCTGTCTATTTAATAAGTTAAAGATGAACATACCTGAAGAAAAATAAACCAGGGACACAGAAAATTAACAAAAGAAATAAATAGTCATTAAACATTTGGAGATCTTTTTTCCCCTTTCTTCTAAAGGTAATATAGATAAAAGCGGTGTGATATCATTGTTTACCTGCCCAATCAACAGAAATAACTTAAAATAATAACATAGTGGTGGCATAGGTACAGGAAAAGGGACAATTCTCGGGCACTCCTCCTGGGAAAACAAATTAGTACATTTGCCATCCTCTGGAGAACAGATAGAACTAAGCCCTATTCTAGTTTTCAGACTCTCTGCACATTTGGTTTCTTTAGTTCACTGATGACAATCCTCCTTCCTCTTATACATCCTTTAGGTAAGAGACTCAACTCAGTTAATTCTGGCCCTTAGGACTTTGAGTTGGGGATCTCCCCAGGCGCCTGAGTGGGCCCTGGGGCTTGTCCTACAGATGGTCAAAGAACAGGGCAGAACCCCAGGCATGAAAGCTCCAGGCTATGCTGCTTGGTTCACTTTCCTTGCTCTCCCCAGCTCAGGCTGTTCTGAGAACTCCATGTTCTTTCCAGGAACATGGGCTGAGCTTTCAGACCCATCCCATTAAACACGCCTTCTGAGAGCTCTCACGGCCTCAGGAAGCAGGGCCTGTCAGAGGAGGAATCAGCAGGGGTAGGAGCATGAGAGCAAGGTTGGGAGGCTGATCTCTTGGGAGATGCCCACACAAAGAGTGACCTACCTTTACTTTTCCCCTTCTGACACTCACCCCCCCCAGCCATCCCTTCCTCATCCTACATCCGTATTCTCTTCTCTTGCCCAGACTGTGCCTGCAACACACATCTCCTTTTCGCACCCTGTCGTGGCCTTTTGCTTTCTAGTTTCCTTTTAGGCTTTGCCCCACTTGACTTTATGTGTTCTCCGTGTGTCCTGCATTCATACTCACCCATCAGGTGTAGAGCGACAAGGGTTCTGGAATCAAGTCACCCATAAGACTTAGGCCACTATTCAATCTGTCATGGTTCCAGCCCCTGTGAATCTGGGGCTCATGGAGCACGTGGCTCTGAGTTGCCCAGGTGGAAAAGGACAAGAACAGCGTGAATTGATGAACTCACCCTGGGTACACATCGAGTCTTTTTAGTGGGTGCCTCAGCTAGTCTTCTAGCAACCTCCCAGTCTACTAAATTCCCCTTTGCCTTCCTTTAGAAAACACTGGAATTTCTCAACTATATTTATAAAACTCATTGTAATCATTTTAATAAACGACATATTTTTGTGCCTAACTGCCAGACAATACAGTCATGGTTGTGAACATCGCTCAGTGTGTGGCAAATTATATTGATGTAAATTTGTTTTTATCACACTTCAACAATCTGTCCATAATTTTTTTTTGTAGTTTTATTTCTCATGTCAGGCAGTCACCTGTCCATAAACTATAAAAGTTTAAAGGCATGTCTATGTAGGCCCAGACTGGTTGAATAGGCATTTGGACCTTGGGGAGAGAAATGTAGTGAGATTACAGTGACGTGGTCCATTACGGGGGCAGAGTAATTAGAGCAGTTAATGAGCAGAAGATATTTATAGGCAAGCAATTGAGAAATTTCCATATGTAAGGCTGTCCATACCAGCTGTTGTGGGGGAAAAAGCATAAATAAATGTACCCTTACTGCACAAGGTATTGAATACAGGACAGTAGAATAGTATCTTAAGAGGGAGACATATCTCTTTTGTCTAGGGTGATTAGTGCAGGGACCTGTAAAAGAACTAAAATTTTGAACTTGATGGATGATCCATTCAAATAGCTAAGATTTGGATAGGAGAAAAAAAAGTACTAGGAATGGGAAGTAACACATAAGTACAAGTAGGTGGAAAGATTGTTATAGACAGAGGAGTATTAGAATAATTTGTATGTTTTTTACCTACAAGATTGTGGTTGCTGAATAATGGTTCCCAAAGATGTCCAGGTCCTAATCCCTAGAACTGGTGAGTGTTACTTTATATAGCAAGAGACTTTGCAGATGTGATTAAGTTAAGGATCTTGAGATGTGGATTATCTGGGTTGCTCCTGAGTACAGTTGTAAGTGCCCCTGTAAGAGGAGCCTGCGGAGATTTGACTACATCAGATGAAGGCAATTTGACTGAAGCAGGACAATTGCAGAGCACTTACATGAGCTTGCAGTTGGGAAAGTCATGTAACACAAAGCCTATTTTATAAGAAAATGTTGAATATCTCATGAAATTTATTGAATACTGTACTGAAAGTAAAAACAGAATGCTTGGATGGGTACAGAATGCCCAGCATCACGAGAGTATATCGCATATCGCTAGGCAGCCCAGGAAAAGGTCCAAATTCAAAATTCAAAGTAGTTTCTACTGAATATGTATTGCTTTCACATCATCACAAAGTCAAAAAAATCATGAAGCCAAACTATCACAAGTAAAGACACAAAATAGATGAATAGTTGTCTAGGACTGGCGGGAGAATGGGGAGTGATGGAGGTGCACACGAGGGATCTTTGAGGGTGATGGGAATGTCCTGAGAGTGGATTATGAGACAATGGCACACCTCTAAGTTTACTAAAAATCACAGAATCGTGCATTTTAAAGGAGTGACTTTTATGTTATGTGAACTATACTTCAATAAAACTGCTAAGGAAAAACCCAAGGAATTTATTGTTGACACATTTTCCTGATCTCCTTCATCCATCCTAACAGCAAGTCCTGTGATTTTTATGTCCTAAATAACTTAAATCTATCATTTACCTCCATTTTGTTCTGCCCAATATTTTTTAGATTTTCTTTACTTATTTTGAGAGAGAGAGCATGTGTGCATGCAGAGGAGGGGTAGAGAGAGAGGGAGAGAGAGAATCCTAAGCAGGCTCTGTGCTGACAACAGGGCTTGATCTCACGACTATGAGATCATGACCTGAGCCAATATCGAGAGTTGGGTGCTTAACCGACTGAGCCACGCAGGTGCCCCTGTTCTGCCCAGTTTTTGTTTAAGATATTCCCAATAATTGCCTATCTGATTTCTTCTGGCACACCCTTGTGCCTGCCTAGCCGTTCTCTAGTGTGCAAACACAATTTTCTGCTAAAAATATAAATCTGTTCATGTCTACTTAAGTTGGGATTCTTTTCAGATGACATCTGGCCATTTACAAACACTCTACTTATTTTCTGTTGGGTGGCTGCTTTTTTTCTTTTAAACAAATAGGAAGTAATTTTCTTTATATATTACAGACATTGCAGGATAATTTATTAAGACACTTATTTGTTTACTTTTTTTTTTTTTGGTCCTTCTCTATGAGACAAAACCAATATAATCACTTTTCTCTTTTCCATTACCAAAAAAGTCAAGTTTTTGTAAATAAACCTTGTGGGTTATTAACATCTTTTGTATTTCAGGCCAGGTAACAGCAGTGAATAGTAATGAAGAGTGTGCTAGTCTCCCAGAGATTAATTTGAGTGTTAGGCCCCCTGAAGAAAGTATGGCCAAGAGTGAAAGAAGAGAGTACATTTCCTTGAAAGTGGATAGAAAGGAGAATTATCTTTGGGGATGGTGTATTTCCTGCAACTGAAAGAAAGTAGTGACCCAGTATTCATACAGCCCCCAAATGAGGAGATGTGAGTTGGCTGGATTCTAAGTTCAGAGGTGGCGTGTGGATTTTTTTTTTTCTTGTGCACTCTCAGGAGGATTCTTATTATATAAATGAACCAAACATAGCCACTGTATATAGGCCCTATGTTTACTTCTTTATAGCAAGTGGGATTCATAGGCTTAAAAGGTCACCAGTGTCAAATTCAAATTTTTACCCATCTGGTTGTCTTAAATGTCACCTTGGTAAGCATATTTTTTTGCCTTTTAGAGCATGTATACTTTGCATACCAATAAAACTACACCCAACATCTGCAAGCCACAGGGTAAAATAAGCCCTCTAGCTATAAAACAACAGCAGCAACAACAACAACAACGCCCAAGCTGCTGCTGCCCTTTGGAGCTCAAAGACTCCCCTTCATTCTGCAGAGCGCCATCTCTTAGGCACATAAGCCCCCCTCTTAATTCCCTCTCCCCTGGGAGTTTTCTTGCCCCCCCCCCCCCCCCCCCCAGCCGGCTTCCCTGCCCTGGCCTTAAGGATGGTGCCTCACCACCACCACATGGTGATGGTGGTCTCTGGGTGGTCTCCTGCTGCGAGGGACCTCACCCACACACCCACTTGCCAAGCGGCACCCAGATAAAGCTTGTGTGCTACTGCCACACTGTGGTCGTATCTTTTTCTTTCATCAGTCCCCAGATTCATCAGACTATAGTTCTCATCTTCATGCGGTGATCCTTGTTCCAACACCGCAGCCTCTGCCCAAGACTTTGTTTTTTTTCTCCCTGGCGACGGAATTCTAAGGGTGTGGCAAGTGGTAAGCCAATCGCCACTAAGACTTGTTATATTTCTTCACATTTTAACTTTTTATTTTTTAAAACTTTTTAATGTTTTTATTTTTGAGAGAGAGAGAGACAGAGCGTGAGGAGGGGAGGGGCAGAGAGAGAGGGAGACACAGAATCTGAAGCAGACTCCAGGCTCTGAGCTGTCAGCACAGAGCCCCATGCGGGGCCAAACCCACAAACCGGGAGATCATGACACGAGCCAAAGTCGGATGCTTAACCGACTGAGCCACCCAGGTGTCCCACATTTTAACTTTTTTAACACAGTTTTATTGAGATGTAATTGACATATGATAAACTGCACATATTTGAATTGTCTAATTTTGTAAGTTTTGACATATGTCTATGCCCATTAAATCATATCCAACATTTACCAAATTTCATGCCCTTTAGTTATTCCTTCTTCTCACCTTCCCTACCCCCAATCCCCAAGCAACCACTGATCTGCTTTCTTTTCACTACAGATTAATTTCCATTTTCTAGAGTTTTATAGAAATGGAATCATACACTATGTACTATCTTTTGTTTGGCTTCTTTAACTCAATTTAATTATTTTGAGATTCATCTATGCTGTTGTGTGTATCAATAGCTCATTCCTTTTTCTTGCTGGGTGGCATTTCATTAAATGGATATACTACAATTCATTTATCCATTTACCTAATGGTAGAAATTTGAGTTGGTTCTAGTTTTTGGTGATTGCAAATAAAGCTGCTGTGAACGTTCATGTAAAAGTCTTTGTGTGACCATACATTTCTTTTTCTCTGGAGTAAAACCTACTAGGGGAATGGCTGGGTCAAATGGTGGATGTGTATTTACCTTTCTAAAAACCTACTGAGCTGTTTCCAAATTTGTTTGTATCATTTTATATTGTCACCAGCACTATTAGGAGAAATCCAGTTCACCCTGACATTCTTACTGACACTTGGTAAAGTCAGTCATTTTCTATTTTTTTTTCAACGTTTTTAAATTTTATTTTTGGGACAGAGAGAGACAGAGCATGAACGGGGGAGGGGCAGAGAGAGAGGGAGACACAGAATCGGAAACAGGCTCCAGGCTCCGAGCCATCAGCTCAGAGCCTGACGTGGGGCTCGAACTCACGGACCGCGAGATCGTGACCTGGCTGAAGTCGGACGCTTAACCGACTGCACCACCCAGGCGCCCCAATTTCATTGTAACCATTCTAGTAGGTGTCTGGTGGTATCTCATTGTGGTTTTAAGTAGCATTTCGTTGAACATTAAGGATATTGAACAACTTTTTCATGTGCTTATTTGTTTGCCATCCATAGATCTTCTTTTCTGAAGTGCCTGTTAAAACATTTTCCTATTTTTTTATTGGATTATTTGCATTTTCATTGTTGCATATTCTGGATACAAGTCCTTTGTGTGTGTGTGTGTGTGTGTGTGTGTGTGTATAATGCAAATACATATGCATTCATATATATTATAATGCATATATATGTATATTTGTATATATATTATAATGCATATATGTGTGCATTTGTATGCATATATATATGGATTCATATATATTACAATGCATATAATTATAATATACATATATGTGCATTCATATATATTATAATGCATATATATATTCATTGCATCTAGTATGGATGTGTAGTGTTTATCAGTTTTCTCTTCAATACTGCTTTAACAGCATCCCACAAATTTTGCTATGCTATGTGATTCTTTTCAACAGTAGTCAGATCAAAATATTTTCTAATTTCCATTTTGATTTTATGTTTGTCCCATCGATTATTTAGAATTGGTTTGTTTAGTTTCCATATATTTTGAGATTTTTTAGAGGTCTTTCTCTTATTCATTTATAATTTCATTCCAATGTCAGAGAATATATTTTGTTTAACTTGGATCCTTTTGAGGTTATTAAGACTTGTTTCACGGCAGAAAATTTGGTGTATCCTGGTAAGTGTTCTGCAGGAGCTTGAAAAAATATGTATTTGCTTTTGTTGTATGGAATGTTCTATAAATGTAACTGGGGGTAAATTGGTTGTTAATTTGGTTCAAGTCCTCAATATTCTTGCTGATTTCCTGCCTACTTGACCTATCAGCTATTGAGAAATGGATATGGAAGCTCAAACTGTAATATATGGATTTCACTTCTCCTTATAGTTCTTTCTGTATTTGCATCTTGTAATTTGAAGCCCAATTTTTAGGGGCATAAAAATTTAGGATTGTTACGTCCTGTTGATTAATCGAACCTCATATTTGGAAATGACCCTCATTAGCCTTGGTAATATTCTTTGTTTTGAAATCTGCTTTATCTGATATTACTATAGCACTCCAGCTTTCTTTTGATGAACACTAGCATGGTATATGTTTCTACATCCTTTATTGTTACCTTCTTTATGTGTCTTCATATAAAGTGTATTTCTTGTAGACAGTATATACTGAATCTTGTTTGTTTTTTAAAATCCCAGTCTATTATTAGCTTTTAATTGGTATGCTAAGACCATTTACATTTAATGAGATTATTGATACAGTTAGTTGGAGTCTAACTCCTGCTATTTGTTCTATTTGTCCCTTCCATTTTTTCCTCCCTTTTTCTGATTTTGGGGCCTTCACTTGATTTAGGAATTTTTTTATGATTCCACTTTTATCTCCTTTGTTGACTTTTTAACTACAGCTCTTTGTTTTAATTCAGTGGTTGCATTAGGATATACAGTATATATCTATAACTTATAGCTTACTTTCAACTGATACTGTACTACTTCACTCAGTATAAAAACCTTATGCTAGTATACTTGGATTCCTCTCAGATTCTATGCTATTTTCATGCATTTTACTTTGGAATATGGTATAAATCCCATTATACATTGCTACTAGTTTTGGTTAGTCTGTTTTATTTTAAATAAATTTAAATTAAAAAAAAAAAAAGCAGGGCACCTGGGTGGCTCAGTCGGTTGAGCGTCTGACTTAGGCTCAGGTCATGATCTCATAGTTCGTGAGTTCAAACCCCACGTCGGGCTCTGTGCTAACAGCTCAGAGCCTGGAGCCTGCTTTCGAATTCTGTGTCTCCCTCTCTCTCTGCCCTTCCCCCACTCACACTTTCTCTCTCTCTCTCAAAAATAAATAAACATTAAAAAATAATAACAAAAAAATCATATGTATTTGCCCATTTAATTACCATTTATAATGTTCTTCATTCAAAAATAAATAAATATTAAAAAATAATAACAAAAAATCATATGTATTTGCCCATTTAATTAATTACCATTTACAATGTTCTTCATTCCTTTGTGGAGATTCACATTTCCAATTGGTATAATTTTCTCTTTGCCAGTTTACCTTCCCTGTTTGCTGGTGATTACTTTTTGTAAGCTCTGCAATCTAAGAATGCTTTTATTTTGCCTTTGTTTTTTAAAGATATTTTTACCAGGTATAGAATTTCTACCTTGACAACTTTCTTACTTTGAGTACTTTAATATTTTCCTGCTCTTTTCTTACTTACATTATTTCAGAAAAGAAATCTAACATCACCCCTCTCTTTGCTTCTCCAATCCTAGCATGCCATTTTTCTGAGGCTGCTTCTAAGGTTTCTTTTCATGACTAGGTCAGGGTTGTTTTCTTCCCAATTTGGTTATGATGTGCCTTGGTATGGTTTTCTTCATGTTTTGTGCTTGGAGTTCATTGAGCTTTTTTTGATTTGTGAATTTGTACTTTCCATCAATTTTTGAAAGTGTTTGGCTATTACTGCTTCTAATTTTTTTTCTATCCCCCTGCTTCTCCTTTTCAGAGACTCTAATTAATCATCTGAAGTCACTTGAATTCATTCTACAGCTTGCTGATGCTCTTTTCACTCTTTGTTTTGTTTTCTTGTTTGATGTTTCATTTGGATCATTTCTATAACCTTCAGATTCACTAATCTTTGTTCTGCAATATCTAATCTGCCATTAATCTCATCCAGTGTATTTTTCATCTCACACATTTTAGTTTTTATCTTTAAAAGTTTCAAAGTTTGATTTGTTTTTTTCTATTGTCTATGAATCTACTTAATTTTTTGCACAGAAGAAATCCAGTTATAATAATAATTAAAAAAATTTTTTTAATGTTTATTTTTTGAGAGACAGAGCATGAGGAGGGGAGGGGCAAAAAGTGGGAGACACAGAATCCAAAGCAGACTCCAGGCTCTGAGCTGTCAGCACAGAGCCCAACACAGGGGCTCAAACCTGTGAACCATCAGGTCATGACCTGAGCCGAATTCAAGACTCAGATGCTTAACTAACTGAGCCACCCCTTATAATAACAGTTTTAATGTCTTTATTCTATGCCTTCTTATGGCCAAATGCAATTGAATGATTATTCTCCTCAGTATGGTTTTTGTTTATCTGCTTCCTTTTTTAGTAATTTTCTAAAAGTTTTTATTGATTTATTTTGAGAGATAGTGTGTGTGAGTGGGGAAGGGGCAGAGAGAGGGAGAGAGAGAATCCCAAGCAGGCTCTATTCCATCAGCATGGAGCCTGACTCAGGGCTCAATCCCATGAACTGTGAGATCATGACCTGAGCGGAAACCAGGAGTGGGACGCCTAACCTACTGAGTCACCCAGGTGCCCCCAGGCTTAGCTATTTTTGATTGGATGCCAGATGTTGTGAATTTTACCTTGTTGGTTTACCAGGTAAGGATATTTTTGCATTCCTATAAATTCTCTTGAACTATTTTCTGGGATGCACATAAGCTATTCGGAACCACTCGATCCTTTTGATTTGTTAGGCGGGTACAGAGCAGTTGCAGCCTAAGGCTAATTATTGCCCATTACTGAGGCAAGACCTTCCTGAGTACTCTACCTAATATCCCATGCATCTTGACTTTTTCCAGCCTGGTTAGTGGGGTTAGGCACTATCTTCTCTGATCCTTTTAGGTAATTCTTTCCCCAGCCTCAGGTGGTTTTCTCCCACACTCATGATAAACAGTACTCTGCTGCATACTTGAGAGGAACCCTGTGCAGATCTCCACATTTCTGTTCAAGGCAGTTGTCTCCTTTCTAGTACTGTGTCCTGTGGACTCAAGTTTCTTGGCCTCCTTGTTTCCTCAGTTCCTCCTCCTCATCTCCTGTAGTTTTCAGGCTCTTCCTGTTTGCCAACCCTTCACTTGTGCCTGAAATCTCTCTCCAGGCAGTAAGCCAGGCAAATTGTAGGACTCACCTTGTTAGTTTCCTGTATCTCAAAGATCAGTATGTTTGGTTGTCTCATGTTAGTGTCTTGAAACTAATTTTTCCAGCATTTTATCAGTTTTAAAAATTGTTTCAGGTGGGAGGGTAAATCAGGTCCGTGTTACTCCATCTTGACTAGAAGATTATATTCATCCTTATGTATGCTTTCATTTTAAAACCAAATCTGGGGGTGTCTGGGTGGCTCAGTCAGTTAAGTGTCTGATTGTTGGTTTTAGCTCAGGTCATGATCTCATGGTTCACGAGTTCAAGTCCCATGTTGGACTCTGTGCTGACAGCGTGGAGTTGGTTTGGGATTCTGTCTTTCCCTCTCTCTCTGCTCCTCTCCCTCTCACTCTCTCTGTCTCTCTCTCTAAGTTAATAAATTTAAAAAAATTTTAAAGACCTATATGTTAAAAAAAAAAACACAAAAATTAGGGGTGCCTGGGTCGCTCAGTCAATTAACCATCTGACTTCAGCTCAGGTCATGATCTCACGGCTGGTGAGTTCTAGTCCTGCATTGGGCTCTGTGCTGACAGCTCAGAGCCTGGAGCCTGCTTCGGTTTCCATTTCCATCTCTCTCTGCCCCTCCAACACTTGTGCTCTGTCTCTATCAAAAATAAATAAACATTAAAAAAAATTAAAATTAAAATAAATAAATAAATAAAACCAAGTCTAGGGGAGCCTGGCTGGCTCAGTCGGTGGATCCTGCAACTCTTAATCTCAGGTTTGTAGGTTTGGGCCCCACGTTGGGTGTGGAGACTGCTTGAAAATAAAATCTTAAAAAAAAAAAAAACAAGTTTAAAGTGTTTTTGTCTAAACAGGCTCCTTAAAATTTTTGGAGATAAACCACCTCTCCTTGCTTTTCTAGTGAGAAGGTAGATCTATCATGGCAGAGTTGCACTCATAATGAGTTAATGATGCAAAAGCTAAGAAATATAGGAGTTTGATGAAGATCTCATAGGAAATAAGAATACTTTTGAAGGCATAGAGGAGCATTTTGCTTTTATTGCCGTAGAATATTGGGAAAGAGAGAAATTCTTTACAGCACAAGAAATTCTTTACCAAATTCTTTGGTAGCTCAAAGGGATGTCAATGGCTTTTGTGTTAAGTTTCAAAAATGTTAGTTGTTTAAAAGGGGAGGAAAAACAACCCTATGTTCCATATTAAGACAATTGATAACAGAAAGAGAAACTATGATGATAACAGAAAGAGAAACTATGAAACTATGATGATCAACACTCATGTACAAAATTGTAACTTTCTGTTTTACTAGGGCAAATGCAGATACTTTGATTTTCCTAACTATGTAGGAAAGGCAGAAGACACCTAAAATTGTAACAGAGGTAAATTGTGCTGCCACCCTTAAGAGCTAGGGTTTTGGTGCAGATACAATGGATTGAGAAAAGAAATTCATACTTTTCTTACACCTGAGTTTGAGAAGCACTTTCACACTGATCACATTTTCAAAGCACTTAAAAATTTTTTTGAACATTTTTAATCTATTTTTGAGAGGCAGAGAGAGAGACAGAGCACTAGCAGGGGATGAGCAAAGAGCGAGATGGAGACACAGAGTCTGAAGCAGGCTCCAGGCTCTGAGCTGTCAGCACAGAGCCCAACGTGGGGCTGGAACCCAGTAACCAACCGTGAGATCATGACCTGAGCTGAAGTTGGACACTTAACCAGAGCCACCCAGGCACCCCCAAAGCATTTTTTTTCCCAAGCTGTTGCTGGTTTTTGAAGTTTATTTTTTTGGTGTCTTCTGCTATTAGAGATCATTGTCATGTTATTTGTTTTGGGGTCAGATTTTCTTTGTACTCATGTATACAGGTATGTAATTCAGTCTATGCATGTGTAATCAAGCTTTTCAATAATTCAATAATTTTCTTTGTGGCTGTGCTCTTGTTTGGTTTAAGAAAGACATCACTAGCTCCAAAATTGTGAAAAATATTCTACTATATATACTTGTATCATTATAATATCCTTAATGTTGTTTTAAAAATATTACTTTGACCTCTAGTCCATCATACATGGAGGAATGTGTGTGTGTGTGTATGGGTGGGTGGGTGTGAACACTGAAATCTGTTTTTCTTTCTTTCTTTCTTTCTTTTTCTTTCTTTCTTTCTTTCTTTCTTTCTTTCTTTCTTTCTTTCTTTCTTTCTTTCTTTCTTTCTTTCTTTCTTTCTTATAATCTCTACACCCAATGCAGGGCTCAAACCCATAACCCCAAGGTCAAGCAAGAGTCACATGCTCCACTGACTGAGCCAGACAGGTTCCCCTATTTTTTCTTCATATAGAACCCACTGTCTCACTGGGCTTTATTTTCCTTTTCCCTGGCAAAATCTATGAAATATTCTATCCTAATATATTCTATGCTTCTATTTTCCTGTTATTTCTGATCACTGAGAAGGACCAAATTATGAGATCAAGCCATATCAGTGGTGATATCTTAGTCTGTACCTGCTAAACTCACACTGACATTACAGAAAAAAAAAATAGCAGATATCAATGTAACAAATCTCAAAAAAATTTTTTTTATATAGAATCATACAATAAAAAAGCTAATTAAGGCATACATAAATATAAACTTGCAGGAAACTGCAAACAAATATGAAGAGATTTTTGTCATCCCGGAGCTGGCTTGACTCCATTTTTGCAATATAAGATGTCAAAATTACACTATATTTGTGCTCTGAAGATTGATTGTCAATTATTGAGTAACTCTTATTTTGCGTACGTCTATTAAGATCTGGTTTTGGACACATGTTCTTAAATATGAAGTGCCAGTATCTCAAACTGTCACATTTGATATCAGTTAACTTCCACTTTTGCATCAGGAAAAGTCAGTTCCTTTCTGTATTCTGTGTCTGTGAGCTCAAATATTCAGGTCTTTACTAGGGCCTGGGACCTAGTAAATGTCTTGAACAAAAGATGTGCATTTCAGGGAAGTCACTGATCCTCTTAGGACCTACGAAAATCACATTTTTCTCTAGATTTTCTCAACCTGACACCATTCTCAGTTTGGCTAGGGGTGTAAAGGTCAGAAGCATAAATATTGCCTCAAAATGTTTAAGCAGAGTCTAAATTTGAGGTTAGCTAAAACCTAGATTTTTCTTATGGAATTCAACGAAGAGATATTCTGGGATTTACTCATAAAGGTAAGTTGAACTCTAAAGACTGAGTTTTTATCTTTGCTTAACCACTCAAACTAAGGAACTGACTCTTCCTGCTACTGAGCAAAAGTGGAAGTTAACTGATATCAAATGTGGCAGTCTGAGAAATTGGCACTTCATATTTAAGAACACGTCCAACACCAGATCTTAAAAATCCATTTCATAAGTGACATTTCTTAGAACTAACTTATTTTAAATTTGAAAAATAGATAGCTTTAAAGACAACAATAAGAAATCAACCATTCAGAAATAACAGTTTATTGAGGTTTTGTTTTGGTTCCTCCGCCCCCACCACGTAATCTATATTTCCATTAATTGGGATCATGTTGTAGATATAGTTCAATGTTTTATTTTTTCCCCAGCCATTTGTAATGGACATTTGCCACTGGTCTCCATCCCTTTCTTGTTTTGTAGGTAACAACCCTTCCTTCGGTCAGCAACTGGAATTCTGCTGGAATTTTAATGGTGTGGTTTTGCCTTTACTTCCCCGAGGAGGACATGTGTTACAGGTTGACCAATCAGAAGACCTCACAATCCTGGATTTATGCATGTGACAGAAACAAGGCCAATCGGTAAAGTTATTTTCTATATTGGATGAAAGTGGGAGAGGATGACACTTTCTACTGTGACCTTAAATATAGGCTATAAAGGTAACAATGATTTTCTCTGCCATTACATTGAGAGACCCTGCATGAGAATGAAGTTAGCATAGAAAACAGTGGTGGAAGAGAGAGAAAATAAGAGTGCAGTGAAAGATTTAATTTCTTCATCCTGCTGTGCCTCTTGGACTTGTTTTCTGTGAGTCAATATAGTTCCTCTTGTGTTTAAGTTAATTTGTTTGGTACTTCTAGCACTTGTGACCAGATAATCCTACTACTATAATATTAAATATATTTCATATTTTTAAATTTTCATTGGTTAATTTATTTGTAAATTCTGGAAAACAATCTATTCTATAATATATAATTCTCTGACTACAGAATACTATCTCAAATATTAGCTTTTACTACAGTGGTTATTATTGTTTTTACCATATTTATGAACATATCAGACTCAATTTAACCTTTCCTCAAATTTTTGGATATTTATGTTTTCAAATTTCAAATTTTTGTCTTTATTAAGTAAAGCTTACTGTCCATATTTCTATATAAACTATTGCTGCTTAGAATCTTAGCTATTAAAAGTGGGGGGATATTATCAGCTTTTCAAAGCTTTTTATTATATTTGCCAACTTTTTCATTGTGATCACAAATGAGTGATTGCCCACCTTATCTCATTCACCAGCATTGAGTTTATGAGGTATTGTAATTGTTACCAATTTGTAAGATACAATTTTAATTTTTCCTTTTGTGATTGAAGCTATATAACTATTACACAATCATAATCCTTTGATGCCTTATTGTAAGGTCTGTTAAAAGTCTTGCATTTTAAAAATGATTTACTTTTAAAATACAACCTAATAATCTCTCTGAAATATGTATTTGTCTCCCTGGGGAGACTTTGACCCATGTTACTCTTTTATTTTATTTTTTTTAATTGTGACCAGGGACTCAAGACCTGCATAATAGAAAAGGCCCGGGATAGACAACCTCTCTCAGGCCTTTCCCTGCCTATACACCTATAAGTTACCCTAACCCTCCCAAGCACGTTTAAAAGCGGAGAGGAAAAGTGGGACTCAATCAGATATGTGCACACCCATGTTCAAAGAAGGATTATTCACTATAGCCAAACAGTGAAAGCAATTCATCTCACTTTTTTCCCAAAAACATTTACTGAAAAGGCCTAAAACTTCCCCCACTATTTTGGGATGTTTTCTATGTCATAAATTACATTTTTATGTATACAAAGGCAGTGCTTCTCAAACTTTAGTGGGCTAAGACTCACCTTGTGAACTTGTTTATAGTGCAGATATATGGGCCCATTCACAGAGGTTCTGATTAATGAGGTTTGAGGAAAACCCAGGGAATCTGCAATCCACAGGGCGTCCAGGTGGTTCTGCTGTGTGAGGTTGCCAGGCAAAAACTTAAGAAGCATTGCATGAGCATGTTTCAATCTGTCTGTTCTCTGTTCTCTGTTTCTGTCTCTGTCTGTCTATCTGTCTTGCCCATTTACTGCAAATCCCCATTCCTACCCTGTGCCCCAAGCAACCACTAATCTACTTTCTGTTCTGTCTCAGTACTAACTTTTGAACAAGTAGAAGAATGAATGTGAGTTGCTTTATTAGATATTAAAATATTTTATAAACTTAGAATAAGTAAAAGCATATCACTGGCAAGTGAATAGATAAAACCATCATCAAAACACAACAGATAGTTCAGAAATAGAATTGTTTAATATATAAGCTAACTTTTAAATTAGTGATGAGGGACCCCAAATCATTGGTACCGGGATTATGGAAAAATCATGTGAAAACAAAACCCACCTCTCACTATACTTCAAAATAAATTCCAGATGGGTAAAAGACTTAACATTTTTCAAAAATCCATAAAAGTAATACAATAGAATAGAAGCAAAAATGCATATACTTTGGGGTCAGAAAGGATTTTGGCAAGTATGAAACTACAATCTGAATTCATAAATAAAAAAATTAAGAAGTTTAGGGTACAAAAGTCAAGGAGGTATCCTGGGCAGGCCCTGAGGCATGTCCTCAGCAGGAGCCTGAACTCTGCTCTCCATGCACCTGCTGTTCTGTTTTCTGCAGCCCAAGATGCTGCAGACACTCCAGGTTCTCATTTATGGGAATGTGTGCTGAGCTCCCTGCACTTTCACAATGGTCTCACTCTCCTGAAGAGACTCCCCAGGGGAGTCTGATAAGAGTGTAGAAGCAGGGATGGGAGGAAGGGTTCATGCTTATGGCCACACCAAGACTGCCCAGTCTCACGTCACCACTGCAGGCCAGTTTTTCTTTCCAGTCCCATTCTCTGCTCTCCTGCCTTCAATCCTCCTGTTCTCTCTACTTTTTCATATGTGCCCCCCATATCTGCCTTTTTTAAAAAAATGTTTATTTATTTTTGAGAGAGAGAGCAACTGGAGGGGCAGAGAGAGAGAGAGACAGAGGATCTGAAGCGGGCTCTGCACTGACAGCAAAGAGCCAGATGACGGGTTTGAACTCACAAACCTTGAGATCATGACCTGAGCTGAAGTAAGATGCTTAACCAACTGAGCCACTCAGGCACCCCCAACATCTGCCTGTCTCTAACTCCTCCATTCTCTGACTTTTTCTACTCACATATACAAAGGTTAGATCCAACCTGTTTCCATCTCCACGTAGCCCAGAGTCTCTGGGTTATGAGTATTGGAGAATCACTCAGGTTGCCTTAAGGGAAGACTTCTCTTATGCCAAGGCCACAGTGGAGTAAGAAAACCCAGGAAACTCTCCTGCAGCAGCTCAGCTAGGCTTCATGGCACGTGGGCCAGCATGTGAGCCAATTTCTTACAGCACTCCAGTGGTTCAAACACAATTCTAGTCCTCCCCACTTATTTTTTTTTTAGTAGGCTCCACACCCATCACAGAGCCCAATGTGGGGCTTGAACTCACGACCCTGAGATGAAGACCTGAGAACAAGAGTCAGATGCTCAACCGACGGAGCCACTCAGGCGCCCCTGGTTCTTGCCACTTTTGTGATCTCTGTGTTTCTGTTAGTTTCTTCTGACAGAGTTACAAAGACAGCCTAGAGAAGGAAGCACAGGTTGGCCTCAGGAAGGGAAACTAGACTGATAAGGGCCACAGAATAGCAGTGAAGAATCGAATCATAGATGTCAGACAGACTTGTGACCTGAGCATGAACCAGGGTTTTGCCAGGACCAATGTAAGATTTTAAGCAACCTCCTTTCACAAAGAAATGCTGATTACAATGAAGACAAAAACAATACTAGAAAACATCATAAGGCTGTTTGGATGATGAAGATGGTAATGTATAGATAGTGCTTTGTATATCATTGCTTGTTGTGTTAGCCATTATTATTTATTATTTGTATATATATTTATTTATGTACAAATAAATATTATTTATACATATTACTTATGTATTTATTTCAGCTGCTCACAGTTGTTTTTCTCCCTTTCTATTCCAAGCTCCTGTGCTCTAAGGGGAGGCCAATTCCCCCAATATCAGGATCTCTGCAGCCCAGCCCTGAGGCATCCATTCTCTGAAGCATAGACACCACAAGGACTGAACAAGGTCAAGAGACTCCAGGCACAGGTAGGCCTGGAAGCCTGTTCTCCAGTGTACCTAAAGCACTTGCCTTTGTCTGGGAAGTCTCCTTGGAGAATTGATTAACAGCCAGATTTGGAGTAGAAATGGAAAATGATAGATAGGCCCAGGAATTCTCTGTGAGAGATGACACTTCGTACTAAAGGGTAGTCTGTCCCCTGGTATCTAGCTGTTGGGCGCAATTCCTGTAACACATGTTACTACTGTTCAGGCTCTTGCAAGGAAAGTTTTAAAATAATTATTTAACATAACGACCACAAAGCTTAGTAATAATGTGCTTCATTAGTATGTACCAAATTAAACATTTTCATTTCTTTTTAAGGTAGGACAATTTTTTAAATAATGTAAGTCATCTCAGTTTTACACATTTGTGTTGCAGAGACACTTGCTCATGTGTATTTAAAGTACTGGGGGGTATTGGGGTGCCTGGATGCCTCAGTTGGTTAAGCATCCAAGTCGTGATTTCAGCTCCGGTCTTGATCTCAGGGTTTGTGAATTCGAGCCCTGCATCAGGCTCTGCACTGACAGTGAGGAGCCTGCTTGGGATTCTCTCACTCTCCCTTTCTCTCTGCCCCTCCCCTGCTCACACTCTCTCTCTCAAAAATACATAAACTTAAAATAAATAAATAAATAAATAAATAAATAAATAAATAAATAAAGTACTGGGGGATTTTGGTGCAGCCTGCTGTGGGGTGAATAGACAGGCGGATGCACTGACATCGAGGAAAGTAAGGACTGAAATATCTCCTGATGAGGTTACCGTAACTCTGCAGACAGGCTCACAGGGTGGAGAGAGTTTAGGGATGCGAAACCTGATCACCGCAGAAACCATGAAGTCTATCTAAGAGAAGAAAAAAATAGGATAAAAAAACACCCCCCTAAGGTAAGTGATGCCCCTTGGTGGCAGAGCCATTCTGAGTGGTAACAGGAGGCAGAGGAGGCTACAAAATGGACCGAGCAGCTCCAGGCAAGGAGGTCGTGCTGAAAGCATACTCACAAAGAAAAGCAGATGGTGTTCATCCGACCCCATGTACCTTGCTTGATCCCTTCTCCCAGGGTGTCTATGGTCTGAGATGAGCAAGAGGAGAAGTCATAAGATGAAGAATTTTCCTCACAGCAGCAGGCGGAGGGGAGGGAGGATCACTTACAGCTCTCTACGGTGTGAGTTCACAACTCCTAAGAAGAGAACAGATGCATTTGTTCCAGATGGTGGGAGCCTCTTCTCTGCCTGTCTGTCTGTCTGTCTGTCTCTCTCCCCTCTCCCCACTGCTGTCTTGACCTCCTCTCTCCTTCCCTCCTGCCCTCCATCTCTCCTTTTCTCTCTTCCTCATCCTTCCTTGTTTGCTCGCTGCTCTCTCTCCTTTTCTCTCCCTCCTTCCTTCACCTTTTCCTCTCATATCGACAGTCTTCCTGACTGAGTACAGGCCTAGGAAGGTTACTTTTTAGTCCATACTTCAGAAATGGTTAGATATATTCTGAATTATCAATTTGAGTACTGCCCAAAGTCTTCAAGCTCAGAACGGCGGTAAGTGGCAGAAAGGAATGTTGCCCAGCACAGGAATAGAAGCGGGCACAGTATGGAAATGGATCACATCCCCTTATCTCTCGTAGTCCCCCCTGGAAAGCATGTGGATCTGATCACCCTGCGGCCCCTCACTCTGCTCCTGCTGCTCCTGCTACTGCAGCCACTGCAGTTGAAAATCTTGCAGAAATATGTTCCGTTGTCAGCGGAAGAGATAGAGCAATTTGAAGATTATTTGGAGGAAATGCTCAGCACAGGACCTACCCTACCAACCCCTAAGGATGTTTTCAAAAGGCGCACCATTATTGATTCGGGAAGACCCTTAACTGATTCCAACTACTGCACTGATGAAATAAAGATGAAAAATGTCCACAACAGATTCCGTTGTGTAAAAGAACATTTCTTCCTCCAGATATCATTTGAGGAACTGCAAGACATCTGTAACAACCTGTTTGTGTCTTGTAAGAATGGGATGAAGAGATGTCACAGGAGCAGGCAATCAATAAAAGGAGTGTACTGTAATTTAATCGAAGGAGTGGTAATGACAGACTGTGTCTATGAATCTTCTTACAGGCAGGGACAGGTCCTTATGACTTGTCGATGGCAAAATGATATTCAAGAAGTTATCCCTGCTTACATAAATGATATTATGGAGATAAATGATACTATCAAGGAGAAACATGTCCTCCGCGGTTACTTCCAGTGACCCTTCTAAAAGAGTATTCTCTAAGACGTCAAGAGTAGGACACATCGCTCGCCATATGGATCCTTACAGTTCAAAATTGAGAACGGTAACGTTGATCCTATCAATTTTAATCATCCACCTTCTTCCCTTCTTCTCCTGACACCATGCAAACAATGTGGGCTAAGTTCACAGACGGTGCTCTGAGATGTGGCTTCAAACAGGTCACGTCATTTAGCACGTTTTGGATGTGTTTGGAGGGTGAATGCCTGAAGGGAAAGGGTGGCCGGCTCCAAGAGGGACAGGAAATGGTTATCTGGAGTGTGCTCCTATGTTGTCTTCATGTACATCTCTAGCTCAGTAGAAATAATAAAGTGCATTGACCTAGTGAAGTGTCTCTGGTATGGTTATGTGGGGTTTCTGGGTTGGGGATTACTTTTCTCTGTGATGTAATTTGAAAGAAAAAGAACCTAAAGCTTCTCAAGAAATTGTGCAATTAAACTTTCCAGTGCTATATTTGTAGATATTTCACCCATTCTGTTCTTTCCACACAACAAAATACTCAACGAAAACATAAAGGTGTAGATTCTAATAGAGACATCTCAGGATAAATACTGAAATATTCAGGATGGCAAGCTCCCCGAGGTACTTTTCAAGTGTCCAATAGTATTTTTGTAGATTCCCACACCTTTGCTTTAACTTAGGCAGCAACACTGTTCACAAAACTACAAAAAATTCCTCACTTTCTGGCAGTCACATTTATTCACAATCCCTTTCCTGGCTTGCCAGTAGATGTGGCTTCATTTGAGAATACACCACTTCCAAAAAAGGCTGGAGAATCTGTATGATGAAGGAAATCTGTTTGTCCAGTTCAGGTAATAATTTCTCTCCCTTTGTGAAATCTCTTAACATCTTTTTTAAAGTTTGTTTATTTATTTATTTTGAGAGAGAGAGAGAGAGAGAGAGAGAGAGAGAGAGAGAGAGAGAAAGAATGGGAGAGGGGCAGAGAGACAGGGAGAGAGAGAATCCCAAGCAGGCTCCGAGCTATAAGTGTGGAACCCGAGGCGGGGCTCAATCTCACAAACTATGAGATTCTGACCTGAGCCAAAATCAAATGTTGGATGCTTAATTGACTGAACCACCCAGACCCCCCCTTAATATCTTTTCATTATTATTTTCAATAACTTAAGGCAAATGGGATAAGAAGGAGTGAAGGGAGATGGTAGGGAGAGTGTCTGTTACTTTTGCACATCGTACTGAAATCCAATCCACTTATTTCTTCCCCAGTCCTTATTCTTGTCTTCAGACTCAGAGCTAAGATCCTACTTTATCAATTAGTTGATGAAAATAAGGGTCTAGGGACAAAGATTCAGATCCCATTTCAGTGACTAAGGGGGAACCACTGTTCACATGGAGACTTGTGGCTTTTAATCGTAATGTCTGAGTGAATGAGGATCCCATCAAACTTTAGAAATCTCCATCGTGCGCTCTAAAAGTCAACCTTCAGCTGAAGAAGTTCTGCATATGGGCTAGCATGAGTACGTGCTATGGACCATCTCATCTGGGACATGCTCATTTCACCTATCTTGGGATTATCCAACATATATTTGTGAGAGTATGGTATAGTACAGTAAATAAGGCAGGAAATTACCATAACATATCTCCTTCTCTCCAGATAAATGATCTGATCCATACACATTAGAGTCGTGGAAATAGAACAAAGATTATTTATACAGATTGTTCTTTTTATCTAATAATGCATAAAAAAATCCAGGTCCTGTCCTCAATCCATGAGATTCTTTAAGATATATAAAAACTATAATTTTTAGCTTTACCCATTGTATGATTTCAAAAGATTATCATCCTGTCTCCATTAGCATTCTCTCTTCCTTAATACCAAATTAATAAGATGAATATTGTCCATAACCTTGACTCATATCACAATTTATTCTTTATGTTAGAATCCCTTGAGTTGATGCAACATTAATTTTTTAATTGTTATAAAATATACATAGCACAAAATTTACTACTTAAGCCGCTTTTTTAAAAAGTACTTATTTTTGAGAGAGAGATCATGAGCAGCAGAGGGGCAGAGAGAGAAGGACACAGAGGATCTGAAGCGGGCTCTGTGCTGGGAGCGGAGAGCTCCATGCAGGGCTTAAACTCATGAACCGTGAGATCATGACCTGAGCCAAAGTCGGGCACTTAACCAACCGAGCCACACAGGCGCCCCTACTTTAGCCATTTTTAAGTGTATACTTCAGTGGCAGTAAGTGCATTCACACTGTTGTGCAACCATCACACCAGCCAGCTCCAGAAAATTTTCATCTTGCAAAGCAAAACTCTGTGTACGTTAAACAATGACTCCCCCATTTACCCCTCCTCTCAGCCACAGGCAACCCCCATTCCACTTTGTCTCTTATGAATTTGACTATTCTAGATACCCCATATGAGTAGAACCATACAGTATTTGTCCTTCTGTGACTGTCTTATTCCATTTGGTGTAATGTCTTCAGGATTCATCTATATTTTAGCATGTGTCAGAAGTTGCTTCCTTTTTAAGGTTGAATAGTATTCCATTGAATGTATACACTACAGGTTGTTTATCCATTCATCCATCAATGAACACTTACTTGGGTTGCTTCTACTTTTTGGCTATTGTGAACAATGCTGTTTTGAGCAAGCATGTACAAATATCCCTTTGAGCCTTTGCTTTCTATTCTTTTGGGTCTATGACCAGAAATGAAATTGCTGGATAATATAGTAATTCTATTTTTAATTTTTTGAGAAACCACCACACTCTTTTCCATAGCAGCTACACCATTTGACATCCCACTAGCAGCGCACTAAGTTTTCAGTTTCTCCAATCTTATCTTCACCAAAACTTGTCAGTTTCTTTCTTTCTTTTTTTAATAATAGCAATCCTAATGGGTGTGAAGTGGTGATACAACATTAATTTTAAATTTTAATTATTCAGTGAAGGAATGTAGGCCACCACATTTGTAACAGTAAGAAAAAAAAATTGTGTTTGTTTCCTAACCAAAATAAACCCTAATTGGTATTGTCTTTAGAAAATTTATGATGCACATAATGTTATCAAATAAGAGTGGAAGAGTAGAATCCAATAAGCAGAGAGCACGGTGGTTCCATATCTTCTATTTTAGCACAACATTCTCCAACAACATTAGGGGGAATATAGAACCAAAGCTTGTCGCTATCCCTATCCTGCTCCTTACTGAAGAAAACTGATGATGCCTAGTTGAATCCTATTCATTTGCCCCTGCGTACTTTTGTGCGAAGTTGAATTCGTATTTCTGGTTGACCTGAAGCATACAAGAACGGTTTTTCAATGCACATAGCAGTCATAATAACTCACACTGTATATACTCTATAATATAAAGATTTCAAAGTGCTTTCATGTACTTGTTCATTGTTGGTCACCATAACCCTGTGTCACAAATGAAGGAGTCATATTCTCTGTCCACTGTTTGCTCAGAAATATGCTTGGTCACTTGTCCTGATCACACACAACTTAGGATCAGCAATGAGATCACACACTTTATCCAAACCTTTCTTTTCTTTCTTTCTTTAAGATGGATATCTTTCACATGTGTGAAATATAAAGATCTTGATATCTATGAGCTATCATATTTTTTGAAACACAAGAAAGAAATGGTTTGTCCCTTATTACATTTGGTGCATTCTATGATTTGCATTGAGTATGAGATAAATATTCCACCCCAGTTTCCATAGTCAGAAGATTACAAAAGCTAGTAAATATTATCAAGTTCTTCTCTAAGAGATCAAAGGAGATACCTCCAGTGACATAGAGCCTCTCCAGGCATGACTCTAATCTATCAAAACAAAAAGTAGAAGATACTTTATCCAAATGAGATTTTGAACTCAGGAACACCTTTTCTGTAAGACTGGACTCTGAGACTATGTTTTCCAACTACTAGAATATAAACTTCAGGAGAACAAGGACATTCACAGTGATAATGAGTATATATACAAATTGACATTTCAAAATGTCAATATTTGACATTATTCAGTTGTTGAAGATTGTCTTCCTTCTCTTATTAAAATATATTCTGGGGTGCCTGGGTGGCTCAATCCATTAAGTATCTGACTATTGGGTTCAGTTCAGGTAATGACCTTGTGGTTCATGTGTTTAAGCCCCGCCTTGGATTCTGCACAGACAGTGCGGAGCCTGCTTGGATTCTCTCTCTCCCCCTTTCTCTGCCCCTCCCACATGTGTGCAAGCTCTCTCTCTCTCAAAATAAATAAACTTTTTAAAAAATGAAAAAAATCTTCATTATAGGTAAGTATATGCAATTCACCACTTTAATATATGCTCTAACAGTAGTGCCAGAGCAGAGGGAAGAGCAGCAGGTTTTGAGAATTTCAGGAAGCAAAACATTTTATGGATATTGGGCTAGAAGCTTGTGAAACAAATGTCAAAATGGAGGGAGCACTTCTAAGAAAGAGTAGACATTAAGAATACGAAAGGGAGAAATTTCGAGGAGGAAGCAAGAGTAAGAGAAAGAGGTAGAGAGGGAAGATGAAAGCAAGTCCTGGTCACGAGGAGGCCTTCATACCAGGAATAAAGGTTATGTCAATAAAGGGCAATTTTAAGGGGCGCTGTTAGCACATGGGAAGTCATTAGTGAACGTTATCCAGTGTCTGTATCTTCACACTTTCTGTGCCTTTATGTGCTGACAGCCTGGAGGTCTGAAAGAATATTTCTAGAGAAGGCAGAGGGAGACAGACCAAGGCCTCATTTCTAATAGCACACATTCCCTTGCTGATCTTCAACAGGGTGTTGAACACTCACTAAGAGATGGAATTGCCATAATCCATTGCCACTTAAAGATGTTAGGTTGCACATTTAGACAAATAGGTGGTAAGTTTTTTAGTGTCTCATTTGTTGACATTCTGACCCCGGCATTTTGGAGAAGGGGATAGTGACAAGAATTCAACAAGTGAGTAAATATCTAAGACTACTGGTCCTGTGACCTTCTGTTATAATTATGGTGTAGATGAATCCGATGCAACAAAGATTCTAAAATACAGTACCTCAAACAGATAAAAGTTTATTTCTCCTTTCTATGACAATCCAGGGGAGGCAATTTGTCCAGGGTGGGAAGGTGACGGTGCTCTATGTGATCACTGAAGGACTGGGGTTCCTTCCACATGATCCACATGATCATTTCCCCAGCTCCGAGGTATTGTCTTTGTCCAGTTGGCCGCAGCCAACTCACCACAGATCTGTACTCCAGTGCACAGGAATGGGAACAGGTAGAGGGGAGCCAGCTTTCTCTGAAGGGGACATGGCTAAGAATTTGCTCATATTTCTTCAGCTCATATCACACTGGCCAGAACTTAGTGCCAAGGGCACACTTAAGGTGAGAAATCTGCAGAATGTGGTTTGATACTAAAAGGAAGAATAGAAAAATGTGTCTAGGGAAGCAATTATTGGTCTGTCAAACATCTGATCTGACCTAAGGAAATGTTTTTCTCAATGCAGTTGATCATCATTGTTGCTATTATTCAGTCTTTAAACATCTGCCTTGACCAACTGCAGACCTCTATAAGAATTCAGGGAATGTACTCACTACTTACTGGCCTTCAAGTATGAGCATTTCTAGGTAGGATTATTATTGAGGAATAGAGTGTTGGCTCCTTGTGCAGAATCTTATTTCAGTCAACCTGGAACAGTACAGAATCAATGACCAGTAATGTCAGCCTAAAGTGATTGCTAAAACCCACCAGCAAAGGTTTGGTCCATTGATTTTCAACTCTCACTCATGAACCAGAATCTTTAGTAAAACTTTAACAAAATTGCTGAAGCTCCTGGAGATTTATTTGATTCACTAGGTATGGATGAGACCTAGCCATGTGTATCTTTCACAACCTCCACAGGCAATTCTAAGATTCAGCCAGAGTTCCGGATAACTGAAAATAGCGTCCATGCCAAAAGTCTAACTATTGAAACAAATCGGCAAGATGATTATATCGAAGATAGGAGATTCCTTTTACTAGAGGTGTGTGCATCAGGCTATCACGGATGGCTGAGAAAATTCACTAACATCCTACACCTAAGTCTCCTTGCTCTGGTTGGTGGAAGGAAGCAACCCATTGAAAAATAATATGGGACCAATGACCAAGGGAAGAGAATTAGTCTTTCTGGCAGTTCTGGTTCTCATTATAAATTTGTATGGTTTCATTATAAGTTAATATATGAATGACGCCTAACAATAAATCTCAATTTGCTTAATTTGGGGTGTGTTAATAAAATTAAGTGTCTGGAAAGCAAAGCTAAGAACAGATGCTCACTTGTAGCAGTTTTACCAAGGTAATTGTAGCCAGCCTCAATTAGGGACATTTTTGTCACATCTCTAACCTAAGTTCAATAATCATCATAGAGAACGATCTCAAAATTAACCTTTTGCTACAACTCAGATGTGTAGAAAAGAAGGCAAAGTCTTCATTTTGTGGATAACTAATCTGCCGTTCTCAAGAGACACCACTCATGGGGAATTTGGTTGGATCTCCCTTCCTTTTCCACTTCTCTGTGGAAAGGAACTATGTGAGGAGAGAGGAGTTTCTGTTTCTGCACCGTGGCAGGAGAGGAGGCAAAGACTGGAGCAGATATTTGTACACCAATATTCATAGCAACATTATTCACAATAGCCCAAAGATGGAAAAAACCTCAAATGTCTATCTGTGAATGAATGGATAAACAAAATGTGGCACATACACATGGTAGAATATTATTTCACTTTGAAAAGGAATGAAATTCTGATACAGGCTACAACATGGATGGATCTTGAAATGTTATGTTAAGTAAATAAGCCAGACTCAAAAGAACAAATAATGTATGGTTCCACTTATACGAGGAACCTAGAATCAAATTCATAGAGACAAAGTAGAATGGCGGTGTAGCTCCTGTTTCTGGACGCAAGGAGTTCCTTCCATGTGTAAAGAGGTTGGAAGCTGCCAGTGCTCCCTAACAACAAGTAAAAAGCTGAACAGACTAAAAAAATCAGCAACTCTTTTAGGATCTGTAAAAGAGTTGAGGAGAGGACAAACCACTGCCCCCAAGATTGGAGAGATTGACAGGCAAATACAGAGAATAACAACTTAATGGAGGAGAGGCTCATGAAGTAAATTAACTAGACAAGGAGGCCATTAGACTGAAGTGGCTTTAATTCCTGAGTACCCTAGGTAAGCACTACAAAACCTAAGACTGAAATGCCTCAAGGTGAAAAAATTAAAGCCTAAGGACAATCGATCACAAGCAGCCAACTTGGCTTTCCCAAAGAAGATGACCGCATGGGAAATAGCCAATTAAATAATTTCCCTCCTGGGGCGGCTGGGTGGCTCAGTCAGGTAAGCATCTGGCTTCCGCTCAGGTCATGATCTCCCGGTTTGTGAGTTCGATCTGGCTCTGTGCTGACAGCTCAGAGCCTGGAGCCTGCTTCAGATTCTGTGTCTCCCTCACTCTCTGCTCCTCCCCTGTTCGCGCTCTGTGTGTGTGTGTCTCTCTCTCAAAAAATAAATAAAAACATTTTAAAAAATAAATAAATAACTTCCCTGCTTTGCTTCTTACCTCTTCTCTATACCCTTAGCTCCTTTTGGTGAAGCGCTTCTAACCACTTCTAACTGGGCACATGATTTGAATTGGTTTTTGATCAAATAAACTGAAAAATTAAGTGTGCCTCAATTTATCTTTAACAGGGGAAACCACTGTGGGAACCAGTGCAGGGGTAGGAAAATCAGAACTGTCACTGATACATTGCTGGAGGCAATGTTGTATGGACAACTCTGAGAGTTAAAAATTTCAGGAGAAATTTTTCATGAGGAGGTCCCAAGTTTTGTGAGATTTACCTCCCCATGCTTGAGCAGGTTCCCTGAACAGGTTTCCTGTATCACAAAAAAAATCTCCTAGTGCTTCTGGCAGGGAGAGGGGGAAAGGAAACATTTTTCTCTGTTCTTAACGTTCTGTTTTCTTAACAGAAGCACCATGTTCTTCTTAATGAGTCTTGCCCTCTGGAGAAACTAGTTAAACCGAGGCTAATCTGCTGGGGAATTATCAGAGTCTAACTGACCTGGGGGAAAGAAAGTATCCAACTCCAAAACACTCTACCCATCCTCTCTGCTGGAGAATCCAAGATATGACAGATATGACACAAGTGAGATTTTAAGAGCCTCTGCAGAGTGTATAGTAGAGGAAACACTATCTGTTGTCCCTTAATATTGGTAATTCCTTTCTTCTACTGGGGTTCGTAATAGGAACCTCAAATTTTACCTGAGCACATAGTCAGTCACCCAAAATAAAAGAGGTAGTTTTCAGTTTTCTTTGCAAGTAAAATTGGCCATCTGACTAATTTCTAGACAGGGGATGTCTATGGAAAATAACTGAAATGAGTGTAACTTCTGAGACATATTCTTGAAGGGGAGGGGAATGCCCCTATTTTCCTTTTCTTATTCCTAATGGTTGGAATATGGACACGATGGCTGAAGGTATAGAGTAGCCATCTTAGACCCTGACATGGAAGCCACATGCCTGGTTTGAGCAAAATAAAACTGAACAACAAAATAGAAAGAACCTGGATATCTTACACCATGGAGCACCATAATAGACCTAAACTGTCTGTTCCTAGACTTTAGAAAAAGAAATGTGAGAGAAATAAACACCTATCTGGTTTCAACCATTGTTATTTGAACTGTCTGTCTCCTGCACAATAATTCCAATTGATACATGCAGGATTTGGGGAGGAGGGAACATAATCACGTGAGATGTAGGTGGTTACTATTAAAACAATTACATCAATAACCACCGACTGGTGAGGCTTGAGATCTAGGTTGTCCAAAGTATATGCCTGGTGTTAATTTTAAGAATTACATGTAATGATACAATTGGAAAAATA
The DNA here is from genome assembly GCF_027475565.1 of Acinonyx jubatus. Classification (NCBI taxonomy): domain Eukaryota; kingdom Metazoa; phylum Chordata; class Mammalia; order Carnivora; family Felidae; genus Acinonyx; species Acinonyx jubatus. The sequence goes on along the minus strand of NC_069386.1, from coordinate 70,151,671 downwards.
GAAGCACAATAGCTATGCTATGTTAGAGAAGTGTCAACCCTCTTAACTACTGCTCAATCCCCATGCTTTACCTCAAATATGCTGGCATGGGAGAACAACAAAAGAACATTCAAATATAAGGATTAGCAGAAACAACTCTTAGATTGGGAATTACATATTTAGCTGCATCACTGACTTATTTATGAGCCTGGAGGACCACAGAAATTCTTTGTGTTTCATTAGCTAGCCAGAGATGAATCTTCTTAATTCGAAGACAATTGCAGGCAGAAGTGAGGCTCTTTGGTCAACCTTTTGGCTCTGCAAGCGCCAGCCAAGACCCAAACTGAGATCCCTCCATATCCATCTCATGATTTATGACCATACTCAAAAGACAGCTTTGTGAGATATTCAAAACTCAATAAGGTATCTACTGACTTAAATAATAACATTTGCGATTTAAACTTAAAAGACTGAGGAAGAACTATGGCTTTTCATTTTGTTTTTAAAAAAAAATTTTTTTAATGTTTATTTTGAGAGAGAGAGACAGAGCATGAGCAGGGGAAGGGAAGACAGAGGTGGAGACACAGAACCCAAAGCAAATTCCAGGCTCTGAGCTGTCAGCACAGAGCCCGATGCGGGGCTTGAACTCACGAGAATTCATGAGATCATGATCTGAGCCGAAGTCGGATGCTTAACTGACTGAGCCACCTAGGCGTCCCTGGGTTTTCATTTTGAATTTTAACCAATTTAATTCCCACTGTTAAAACCAAAATGAAATTCTTTTTTTTTTGCTTTTATTTTTATTTTTTTTCTATAATTTATTTATTTTTTATAATTTACATCCAAGTTAGTTAGCACATGGTGCAACAATGATTTCAGGAGTAGTTTCCTTAAGCCCTTACCCATTTAGCCCATCTCATCTCCCACAACCCCTCCAGCAACCCTCTGTTTGTTCTCCATATTTAAGAGTCTCTTATGTTTTGTCCCCCTCCCTGTTTTTATATTATTTTTGCTTCCATTACCTATGTTCATTTGTTTTGTATCTTAAAGTCCTCATATGAATGAAGTCATACGATACTTGTCTTTCTCTGACTAATTTCCCTTGGCATAATACCCTCTAGTTCCATCCACATAGTTGCAAATGGCAAGATTTCATTCTTTTTGATTCCGAGTAATACTCCATATATATATATATATATATATATATATATATATATATATATGTGTGTGTGTGTGTGTGTGTGTGTATACATATATATGTATATATATATATATATATATACATATATATATATACATATATATATTTATGACATCTTCTTTATCCATTCATCCATAGATTGACATTTGGGCTCTTTCCATATGTTGGCTATTGTTGATAGTGCTGCTATAAACATTGAGGTGCATGTGGCCCTTTGAAACAGCATACCTGTATCCCTTGGATAAATATCTAGTAGTGCAATTGCTGGGTCGTAGGGTAGTTATTTTTTTATTTTTTAATTTTTTTAATGTTTATTTATTTTTGAGAGAGAGAGACAGAGACAGAGCATGAGAAGTGGAAGGGCAGAGAAAGAGGGAGACACAGAATCCGAAGCAGGCTCCAGGCTCTGAGCTGTCAGCACAGAGCCTGACACGGGGCTCAAACCGACAAACCACGAGATCATGACCTGAGCCGAAGTCGGACACTTAAATTACTGAGCCACCCATGCGCCCCAGGGCAGTTCTTTTTTTAATTTTTTTAGGAACCTCCATACTGTTTCCCAGAATGTCTGCACCAGTTTGCATTCCCACCAGCAGTGCAAAAGTGATCCTCTTTCTCCACATCCTCGCCAACATCTGTTGTTGCCTGAGTTGTTAATGTTAGCCTTTCTGACAGGTGTGAAGTGATATGTCAGTGTGGTTTTGATTTGTATTTCCCGGATGATGAGTGATATTGAACATTTTTTCATGTTGTCGGTTGGCCATCTGGATGTCTTCTTTGGAGAAATGTCTATTCATGTCTTTTGCCCATTTCTTCACTGGATTATTTGTTTTTTGGGTGTTGAGTTTGGTAAGTTCTCTATAGATTTTGGATACTATCCCTTCATCTGATATGTAATTTATAAATATCTTCTCCCATTCTGTCGGTTGCCTTTTAGTTTTGCTGATTGTTTCCTTTACTGAGCAGAAGCATTTTATTTTGATGAGGTCCCGATAGTTCAGTCTTGCTTTGGTTTCCTTTGCCTCTGGAAACCTATTGAGTAAGAAGTTGCTGCCTCCAAAATCAAAGAGGTTTTTGCCTGCCTTCTCCTCGAGGATTTTGATGGCTTCCTGTCTTACATTGAGGTCTTTCACCCATTTCGAGTTTATTTTTGTGTTTATTTTGTGTAAGAAAGTGGTCCAGGTTCATTTTTCTGCATGTCGCTGTCCAGTTTTCCCAGCACAATTTGCTGAAGAGACTATCTTTTTTCCATTGGATATTCTTTCCTGCTTTGTCAAAGATGAGTTGGCCATATGTTTCTGGGTCCATTTCTCTATTCTGTTCCATTGATCTGAGTGTCTGTTTTTGTGCCAGTACCATACTGTCTTAGTGATTACAGCTTTGGTAACACATCTTAAAGTCCGGGATTGTGATGCCTCCAGCTTTGGTTTCCTTTTTCAAGAATGCTTTGGCTATTCAGGGTCTTTTCTGGTTCCATACAAATTTTAGGATTGTTTGTTCTAGCTCTGTGAAGAATGCTGGTGTTATTTTGATAGGGATTGCATTGAATATGCAGATTGCTATGGGTAGTATTGACATTTTAACAATGTTTGTTCTTCCTATCCAGGAGCATGAAATATTTTTCCATTTTTGTGTGTCTTCTTCCATTTCTTTCATAAACTTTCTATAGTTTTCAGTGTATAGATTTTTCACCTCTTTGGTTAGATTTAGTCCTAGGTGTTTTATGGTTTTTGGTACAATTGTAAATGGGATAAATTCCGTGATTTCTCTTTCTGTTGCTTCATTGTTGGTTTATAGGAATGCAACTGATTTCTGTGCATTGATTTTATATCCTGTGACTTTGCTGAATTCATGAATCAGTTCTAGCAGTTTTTTGGTGGAATGTTTTGGGTTTTCCATATAGAGTATCATATCATCTGTGAAGAGTGAAAGTTGGACCTCCTCCTGGATGACTTGTATGCCTTTTATTTCTTTGTGTTGTCTGATTGCTGAGGCTAAGATTTCCAATACAATATGAATAACAGTGGCGAGAGTGGACATCCTGTCGTGTTCCTGACCTTAGGGGGAAAGCTCTCAGTTTTCCCCCATTGAGGATGATATTAGTGTTGGGTATTTCATATATGGCTTTTATGATCTCAAGGTATGATCCTTCTATCACTACTTTCTTGAGGGTTTTTATCAAGAAAGGATGATGTGTTTTGTCAAATGCTTTCTCTGCATCTGTTGAGAGGATCATGTGGTTCTTGTCCTTTCTTTTATTGATGTGATGAATCACATTGATTGTTTTGCAGATATTGAACCAGCCCTACATCCCAGATATAAATCCCACTTGGTCTTGGTGAATATTTCTTTTAATGTATTGTTGGATCTGGTTGGCTAGTATCTTGTTGAGGATTTTTGCATCCATGTTAATCAGGGAAATTGGTCTATAGTTCTCCTTTTGAGTGTGCTTTTGTCTGGTTTTGGAATCAGCGTAATGCTGGCTTCATAGAAAGAGTTTGGAAGTTTTCCTTCCATTTTCTATTTTTTTGGAACAGCTTCAAGAGAATAGATGTTAACTCTTCCTTAAATGTTTGCTAGAATTCCCCTGGAAAGCCATCAGGCCTGGACTCTTGTTTTTTGGGAGATTTTCGATTCCCAGTTTGATTTCTTTACTGGTTATGGGTCTGTTAAAATTTTCCATTTCTTCCTGTTTCAGTTTTGGTAGTTTATATATTTCTAGGAATTTGTCCATTTCTTCCAGATTGCCCATTTTATTGGCATATAATTGCTCGTAATATTCTCTTGTATTTCTGTTGTGTTGGTGGTGATATCTCCTCTTTCATTCTTGATTTTATTTATTTGGGTCCTTTCCTTTTTCTTTTTGATCAAACTGGCTAGTGGTTTATCAATTTTGTTAATTCTTTCAAAGAACCAGCGTCTGGTTTCATTGATCTGTTCTACTGTTTTGTTTTGTTTTTTGTTTTTTGTTTTTTTGGTTTTTTTTGGTTTTGGTAGCATTAATTTCTGCCTTAATCTTTATTATTTCCTGTCTTTTGCTGGTTTTGGGTTTTATTTGCTGTTCTTTTTCCAGCTCTTTAAGTTGTAAGGTTAGGTTGTGTATCTATGACCTTTCTTCCTTCTTTAGGAAGGCCTGGATTGCTATATACTTCCCTCTTAAGACTACCTTTGGTGTGTTTCAAAGGTTTCAGGCTGTGGTGTTATCATTTTCATTGACTTCTGTGTACTTTTTAATTTCCTCTTTAACTTCTTGGTTATCCCATGCATTTTTTAGTAGGACGGTCTTTAGTCTCCAAGTATTTGTTACCTTTCCAAATTTTTTCTTGTGATTGATTTTGAGTTTCATAGCCTTGTGGTCTGAAAATATACACGATATAATCTTGATCTTTTCATACTTGCTGAGGGCTGATTTGTGGCCCAGTACGTGATCCATTCTGGAGAACGTTCTGTGTGCACTGGAGAAGAATGTGTATTCCACTGCTTTAGGATGAAATGTTCTGAATATACCTTTTAAGTCCATCCAGTCAAGTGTGTCATTCAAAGCCATTGTTTCCTTGTTGATTATCTGTTTAGATGATCTATCCATTGTTGTAAGTGGGGTGTTGAAGTCCCCTACTATTATGGAATTATTATCAATGAGTTTCTTTATGTTTGTGATTAATTGACTTGTATATTTGGGTGGTTCCACATTTGGAGCATAAATGTTTACAATTGTTAGATCTTCTTGGTAGATAGACCCGTTAATTATGATATAATGCCCTTCTTCATCTCTTGTTACAGTCTTTATTTTAAAGTCTAGATTGTCTGATATAAGAATGGCTACTCTGGCATTGTTTCAGTGACCATTAGCAAGATAGATGGTTCTCCATCCCCTTACTTTCAATCTTAAGCTGTCTTTAGGTCTAACGTGCATCTCTTGTAAATGGCATCTTGTTTTCTTATCCATTCTGTTACCCTATGTCTTTTGAGTGGAGTATTTAGTCCATTGACATTTAGAGTACTGAAAGATATGAACTTATTGCCATTATGTTGCTTGTAGAGCTGGAGTTTTTTGTGGTGTTCTCTGGTCCTTTCTAGTCTTTGTTGCTTTTGGTCTTTTTTTTTTTTTTCCTCCGTCTTTTCTCCCCTCAGAGAGTCCCTCTTAAAATTTCTTGCAGGGCTGGTTTAGTGGTCACAAACTCCTTTAATTTTTATCTCTCCTTCTGTTTTGAATGACAGCCTTTCTGGATAAAGAATTCTTGACTGTATATTTTCCCCATTCAGCTCATTGAATATATCCTGCCACTCCTTTCTGGCCTGCCAAGTTTCTGTGGATAGGTCTGCTGCACACGTGATCTGTCTTTCCTTGTAGCTTAAGGACTTTTGTTCCCTTGCTGCTTGCATGATTCTTTCCCTGCCTGAGTATTTTGTGAATTTGACTTGATATGACTTGTTGATGGTTAGTTTTTGTTGAATCTAATGGGGGTCGTCTGTGCTTCCTGGGTTTTGATGTCTGTGTCTTTCCCCAGGTTAGGAAGGTTTTCTGCTATGATTTGCTCACATAACCCTTCTACCCCCTCTTCTCTCTCTTCATCTTCTGGGACCCCTATGATTCTGATGTTGTTCCTTTTTAATGAGTCACTGATTTCTCTAATTCTTAAATCATGCTTTTTTCCCTTAGTCTACGTCTTTGTTTCTGCTTCATTGTTCTCCATAAGTCTGTCCTCTATATCATTGATTCTCTTTTCTGTCTCATCCATCCTTGCTGCTATGACAATCATTAGAGATTGCAGTTCAGTTATAGCATTTTTTATTTCATCATGAATAGTTTTTATCTCCACAGAAAGGGATTCTAATCTGTTTTCAACCCAGCTGGTATTCTTATTATTGTGATTCTAAATTCTGGTTCAGACATCTTGCTTGTATCTGCATTGATGAAGTCCCTGGCTGTCATTTCTTCCTGTTGTTCTTTTGGGGTGAATTTCTCCCATTTGTCATTTTGAAGGAAGAAAAGGAATTAATAAGGTAAAAACATTAAAATTAAAAAATTCAAAACAACACAAAAAATTAAATAAGGTTGCTAGATCCTAGGTGTGTTCTGGTGGTTGTTGAAAGGAGGTTGATAGATTAGAGAAAAAAGGGATAGATAAGAAAAGACAAAAAAGGAAAGCATTTGAAAATTTGAAAAAATGAATACAATGAAATGGAATAAAATGAAATGATGGAAGTAAAAAAATAGATTTAAAAATTTACAAAAAAGTAAAAATATAGTGGAGAAAATTAAAGATAAATATTAAAAAAAATTTTAATGTTTTTATTTATTTTTGAGACAGAGAGAGACAGAGCATGAGCAGGGGAGGGGCAGAGAGAGAGGGAGACACAGAATCTGAAGCAGGCTCTAAACTCTGAGCTGTCAGAACAGAGCCTGACATGGGGCTTGAACTTGCAGACTGTGAGATCATGACCTGAGCTGAAGTCAGATGCTTAACCGACTGAGCCACCCAGGTGCCCCAAAGAAAAATATTTTTAATCGAAATATTAAAAAAAGATAATTTTTTTCTCTTTCTGTATTCAAGAATAAGAAAAGAAAAAAAAATCGAATAGATGGTCCAGCAAACTGAAGTATGATTGAAATTACATTGGTTTCCCCTATAAGTCAAACTATGAGGCACTTTATAGTCCATAAACTAAATGTGCAGAGAGATGTGTGTTGTTCCTGAAGAGCAAGGTTGGCCCAGTTGGGCTGAGCTTAGTGTAATGGCTCCATTCTCCAATAGATGGCGATGCTTAGCTTACTCGGGTGGATTGTTGTGGTGCCTGTAGGTGTGTATACGCATGTGCAGGAGGGGTGAAAATGGCATCACCCAGCTACCCAGTCTCTTGTATCAGAACTCTGTACTCTCCCCAACCAGCAGTCGTGCACCCCTCCTTTGCTTCCAGCCTCCGTCCACTCCTGCTTTTACACCGTCACCAAGTCATCACTGCTTTGTCTGTAACGAAGCCGTCAGGTTGCCAGGCGGCACCTCCCTCCTGAGTTTTATCTCAGATGTGGCTATTTCCTGACCCCCTTACTTCTGTGGGACTGCGGCTTTGACCTGCTCAGACCTTCTGGGGGAGGGTCTCACTGAGCAAGGCCAGGGACCAGCCCGCCCCCAGGAACGTTCTGGAGACCACGCTGCTGCTGATGCCCAGAGACTGAGGCTGGGTGCCAGCCTGCTCCAGAAAAAGTTCACATGATCGTGTAGCAGCAGCATTTCAGGGATTGTGGCAAATCACAACACGCATCTGGCTGCAGGCTTCACCCTTAACATCCTTGTTCCAGCACCAGTGAATGTAGTTGTTCTCTGGGGTCCACTGGGGCCTTTGCCTATGGGGAGTCCTTCCAGCAGGAGAACTACCTCTCCCTGTTTGGCCAAAGAACTTCGGACTTCACTCTGTTCCTGGAGATTTGCCCTTCTTACAAGAGCACCACCAGGTATCAAGCTGCGGAGTTTTAGACTCTGCACTGCCCCTGTGTATGAAGTCTTAATGGAATTTAAATCCTTTCCTTTCTCCTTTATCCCTTTTTTTGTTCAGTCCCTTGCATATTCTTTCTTTTCTCTCCAGCTGCTTTCAGGCGGCGGGATGCTTTCCATACTCCCCCTCTCCCCCTGCCGGCTCCATCCTCTCTCCACATGCAAAAACAGGTCCCTGCCCTCTGTGGCTTCTCTCCCCCAATTCACCTCTCTGTTCCGTGTACCTGCTGAGTTCTCTGGTTCAGGTTGTGCAGATTGTTGTGTTAATCCTCAAATCAGTTTTCAAGGTGTGCAGGATGGTTTAGTGTTGATCTGGCTGTGTTTCAGGGACAAGAGATGCAAAAAAAACCTTCCATGCTGTTCCCCCATCTTGGTCCTTCCCAAAATAAAATTCTTAATAGGCATTCTGGAAAAACTGCCTTGAGTGCAACAAAAAACCTCACATCCACGCTCATAGCCCTGCTCCTTAACAGTCTGTACTGTCTGCATGCCCTCAGTTGCTGCTCAGTGCCAAGCATACAGAAAAATCCTAATGATGCTAGGGCCTAGCGCCTGCCCCGGGACTTCTGTTACTAGCTGAGGGCCAAGACAAGTAGAATGATGATTCTGGACCTTACTGGAGACCTTGGGGAACCCCTGGGGCAGAGCTTGGGCATGATCAAAGGACAGAGTTGATGGGTTAAAAAAAAATAATGTAGGAAATTAGGAACATTCTGATGTGTGTAGTCCATGCACACACTGACCTCATTTGCCTCATTATTCAGGAGGTATCAGAGGTCAGATGTTCTCCCTACATGGGAACAGGTACTGATTTCCTTCCAATTTCAAATAGTAATGATAAAAATCATGAAAGCTAAATTTCCAGGCTTCAATAGCCTATAAGTATAAAATAAAGTTACACTTCCAATACAAAAGCTGATTTTAAAGACTTTTAAGTGCTCATTTCCCCAGACAGGCATGTAATCTCCCTTTACTGTCTTTGGGGAACTTCTGAATCTCCCGGGGTTGCTGACTTCTTGCAATCTCACAGATCCTTCAGGTCCTTCTCTCTGTTCAGGGGTCATGTCCACTGACTGTTCTGTCAGAGGATGTTGCAAGCTTGCCTCCACACTGGTGCTTCTGCTTCCAGCACTGCCTTGGCTTCAAGGGAGAAAACACAGCTTCCCCTTGACTCCTAGGCCCTAAGATCTACTATTTCATTCCCCTACTTATCCAAAGCAGAGCTGTGATTAGACAGAGACAGCTTAAAAAATTAAATGTTAAGATAATTGGAATTAAAAAAAAAATTCAAACAGCAATAAACTATGTGGCAGTCAGCATCCTTAAATAAACCTCTTTGTCTTTGGAGATATTTCCAAGAGGTAGAGTCCTAGAAGTAAACTTTACTGGTTATGTGAGTATTTGATTTGTGATTGTCACCGAAATGTAGACATATTTTACATGCTTTTCTATAACTGTGTTATACTTCAACTTTAATGGGTCTTACATTTGTTTCTGGATCAAAGAAAAATTACATTTTTAAACCTAATGTATATTCACATATTTTCCCCCAAAAAAGCAATGTCAATGCATACTCTTATAGAGAGTCTATTTAAATCCTTCTAACATTGCTATCAAAGGTATCATATTCCATTCTGATAGAAAAAATCTGTTTTTTGGTTATGGTTATTAGTGAGGTTAAATATCTCAAATGTTTACTGACAGTTTATTCTTTTCTTTTGTGAATTCCCTATTCATACACTTTGCATATTTTTCTACTGGGTTGTTTATATTTATTGATTGATCTTAGGAGCACTTTACATACAATGGGTATCAATCCTTCTAGTGTATGCTGCAAATAGTTTTTCTGTTTAGATGTTTCTTTTACAAATATGTTTATGGTATCTTTCATCATCCAGAGGTCTTAAAATTTATGCAGTGAATTACAACTAATGATTTGCATATCCTTTAACATTATAAATACATTTTCCTTTATCTTCTGCTTTGCTTTTATAATGTAATTTTTCAATGTCTTAAATTTTTAATTCATATTAAATCTTTTTTAGTGTACGTTGCAAGATAGAAACCCAATTGTACTGATGTTTAAGAAATACTCCAACATGTTTTCACTAGTTTCAGCTTCTGGCTGAAACTCCTGGAATGTGAGATGCTGGGTGTAGAACCCAGTTGAGCCAAAATTCAGACCTACTGAATTGTGAAATAATAAATAGGTATTGTTTCAAGCCACTAAATTTGCGGTAATTTGTTATACAGCAGTAAAATGACAAATACAGTAAGACTAAGAATTTTGGCAGCAACAAAAAACAATGTTATAGAAAGGCATCATGTTGAAACTCACTTTCAAATGGTTGCCCCCAAAATTATAGACAGAATTCTGAAATCAAATGTGAAATGTTAACAATTAGGGAAACGGGGTTAAAGATGTATAGAAAGTTATGATTTTTTTTTTTAGTATTTTTACAAATTTTCTCTAAGTCTGATATGAACTAACAATTCTCAGAGTAGCAGAAGCAGTAATATGTATGGTCATTAAGCACTTGAGGGGATGTTCAATCCCACTGGCAATGTGGGAAATGTAAACTATTATGATAATGAGATATAATTGCATACATATTATAATTTGGAATTCTTCCAAGTATATACCCAAGAGAAACACACATACAGGCAAAGGAAGATGCACAAGAAAGTTCATTAAAGCGCTATTTATATAATTACTATTTGGAAGCTTAAATGCCCATTTATAAAGGAACAAATACATAATCCAGTATACTTTTAGAATACACTAATAAAAAAAATCAACAAATGGGATCTACATACAGTAGTGTTGATAATCCCAGTAACAATGTTGGTTGTTAATTGCAAGTGGCAAAAGGATATGCACAACATGAATTAAGTTATGTACATTTTAAACACAAGTGGTATACTATATATATATATATAGTTTGTGGTATATGCAAAGCTAGTAAAAGCATAAAAATATCCACAGGGAAAATAATACTAACGTCTCTGGAGTAGTTACTGCTGGAAAATGGAGAGAAAACAATGGGGGAATAACATTAGCTGCATCTGCATTCTCTTAATTCTTTTAAAAAATAGTAAGGGGCACCTGGGTGGCTCAGTCAGTTGAGAGTCAGACTCTTGATTTCCGCTCAGGTCATGATCCCAGGCTCAGTGGGATGGAGCCCTGAGTCCAGCTCCATGCTGAGCGTGGAGACTGCTTGGGATTCTCTCTCTCCCTCTGCCCCTCTCCCCCACTCACACTCTCTCTCTAAAAGTAAAATAGTAAAATAAAATAAAATAAAATAAAATAAAATAAAATAAAATAAAATAATCTGAACCACATATGGCCAATCATTTACATTTTAAAAGTATTGATGGAAGTGTGTGTGTTCTAGTATTATTTTTATTCTTTTCTATATCGTTGATTTATATTATCGTTTTTTGAAAGAGATCAAAGAGACTTAATTATAGAGTCCTTAAATGTGGAGATAGGAGGCAGAGGAGATGGAAGTGCCTTTAATTTTTTTTAATAGAATTAGGTGAAAAAGAACGTTCTGATGAGTCTGTTCATGAGATTAGCTTTGGAGTAATAATTTAAAATAGTGAGAAGGAAATAATTAATGAGTCAGCAATTTGTACCTTTATGTTAGTTTCTTTCCCTTCCAAATGTTAAGAGCTGTATTGTAACATCTGATTTTGAAACTGAACTGTTTTACAGAGGTATATCATTTTGATTTTAATCTCTTGAGTAATGCATATTAATTGTTGAAGACTAAGATACTATTGAAACAATTAACCATATTCTATCATCCAGAGAAAATTATCATCCAGAGAAATTATGATTAACTTATTGGTTAATCTTCACAGATAATTCTGTCATCCAGAGAAAATTATGATTAACTTATTGGTTAATCTTATTCAGTAAAATAAGTGCCCATGTACTCAAATTTTTAAAGAAAGCTTGGGACCCGTTTTCATAGTTCCAATCATGAGACTTGTGCACTGGTGCCATCTGCTGGCACACCTCATACACATTGTAGATGCTGTGGGGTTATTTTTGAGAAGTGAACACATTAAAACAAAAATTAGACTCACCATAAATTCAGCATCTACCATTTCCCTTGTGTTGCACAGACATGCACACACACACACATCTGCACACATACGTATATACTTATATACATATATTAATATATATGTACATATAATCCAAGTAGGCTCTGCATTGTCCGCATGGAGCCCGATGTAGGGTTGGAACTCACGAATCATGAGATCATGACCTGAGTCAAAACCAAGAGTCAGACACTTAACTGCCTGAGCTACCTAGGCACCCCTGAGCTCCCTTTATTTTAAAGAGAAATTTACTTTTCCAAGGGCTACAAAATTAGTCCTATTTGTTTGCAAAGTCAATTTTCTTCACAGATTGAATGGTTTCCATATCTCTTTAAAATTGCAGTTAAAAAAAAAACATGAAGTAAAAGCAAACATCACGAGGCAGGATTAGACCTCAAGTTAGTGGATTCTGAGTTATCAGAGGAGCTATTGCTTTCATAAAACAAAAACAAATTGCTATGAAAAAGTAACAATAGAAAAAGGACAAACACTTGTAAAATAAATATAGAAATGTCATGGGGAACAAAAGAATCAGTGTCTGGATCAAAAGATAAGGTTAAGCAAATTACCCAGAGCTGGAAGTGGTGCCTCTTAGGACTTGGACTGGAGTCAGAAAGTGGTGAGGAAAGAGACTGTAGCTTTTAACTCTGTGTGTGTGTTCCTTTGATAAATACAAGATGTGACCTGAGTGACAGAGTTTTTGTTTAGGATGATGAAAAAGTTTTGGAAATAGATGGTAGTGATGGTTTCACAGCATTGTGAATGTAGTTAATGCCACTGAAGTGTATACTTTAAAATGGCAATTTTTATGTTTACATATGGTTTACCACAATTTAAAAAAAAAAAAAAAAAGCATGAGCAGAGATAAGATTCCTCTTCTGCCAAGTCTGTGTCCTAACAACACCCGCGCTTAGGGAAATGCCGGGTCCAGGATTCCACAAAGTGGATTGAAGTGACCACAGCTGTGAAGAATTAAAGAACTATGGAAGTGGGGAATTGCAGTGATCCCAATGAGGATATTTGCTTATTTCTGGATGTGATGCTGCCTGTTCAGAATAAAAAACATGAGTCACCATTAAACAGGGGCTTCCAAGGGGAAAAGTTCCGATTTTACAAATGGCTTGTCTTTTTTTTTTTTTTTTTTAAATCTAGTCTTGGGATTTTAACTAAATCTTTTTCCATCCTAGGATTAACATTTAAAAAGTCACTTCAAAAGTGGTTGAAGTGACTAATCTGGGCAAAATAAATAGATTCTAAGAGAAGAGGCAGTGAGGAGAAGCCTGGGTGTGGGAGCAGCCTGTCCAGGCTGGTATAGATAATCTCAGGAACAGTAAACACTGATGCTGACATTACCCACAAAAGGGTGTGTGGCAAGACTAAACTTGGGTGAATAAGGAGACATTCATGGTGCTTACACAAACTGAGCACTATGATATAATTTCCCTCGAGGAAAATTTCCTCCAAGAGAAATTCCTGAACCGTATCTTCTCTGGATATCTTCCTAAATGACCGAAGATACGGTGCAGCCATCATGAATAATCCACTCAGATTTAAAGAGTTTTAAATTTGTGTTTACAGGGTATGAAAGAGTGTGTGTGTGAAAATCAGATTCATGAAGCTTTGTGTCAGGAAGTGGAGAGAGTCTCAGGGGAGAGGAGACACTGAATCATTAAGAATTTGTTTAGAAATGGCCCATTCAAAAGACAGACAGAAAGAGAGAAATGGCCTGTTCAGTAAAAGGTATGCAAAGTTATGTAATAATGAGAAGTTATATTTTGCCTATCAAACTGTCAGAGATTAAAATAAAAGATAATACCAAATTATGCAAAGGATATAGAGGGCACAGATCCAGTCTGTATACCGGTAATGGGGTTATAAGTACAACTTTACTAAAAGGGAATGTGTGAAAACCTAAAAGTACCTATAACTTTAAGATTATTTATACTCTGACCTAATAATTACACTCAGGAGAATTTGTTTTAAGGAAAAGCATCAGTGCAAATTATTTATCATTGGAAGTCACTTCAATGTCCAGAAGTAGGGAAAGAGTTAAATAAATCATATTTCATTAATAAAGTAATATACAGCTAGTAATTTTTTTATTTATAAAATGCTAATGCATAATTTTAACTTTCAAAAAATACATTTCTTCCCTTTCATTTGCTTATTTTCACTTCCCTTCCTTTCTCTTTGCTTTCCTGCCTTTATTTCCCCTTTCTTCCCTTCGTATACAATTTTGTCCTGAAGCCATTAGATGCAGTAGAGCAAGGTAGGCATCCACAAGGAGGGTTGGGCTGGCATGGAGAATAGGAAGTCAGAGCCTGAAACAGGTGAATGGAGCATTCATATAGGGGGTGAGATGGAGTTGGGGTGAGGTATGGGGGGGGATGAAGCATGGAGAGTTAGAGCTTGAGTAGCTAGAGGAGGTGACCACTCAGAGGGTGACCTGGTATGGGGTTTGGAAACTGAGATGGGGAGTATCCATGGCAGGAGGCAGCCTTGCAGAGTGTCAGAATCAGAGTAGGCAAAGAGCATCCATATGGAAGGGGGACAGTGGCAGCAATGGAAGATTGGTTGCATACATGGAGATTGATCAAATAAGTCAATATATTAAAGAAAATAAGGAAGAAGGGTGTTATAACTATGGAAATGGAGATATAAATATGGAAGGGGAGAAAACTAATATGAGCTCTCAGGTTAGACTGGAATTGGAAGTATTGGTGTGAACTCATGGTTTTTAGTGTAAACAAATAAAATACGTGTGTGTGTGTGTGTGTGTGTGTGTGTGTGTGTATGATTGGATCTTTTTGCTATATTCCCAAGCTCTGTCAGTGTTGGAACTCTCTTGGAGCTCTCTCACCCGAACAACCATAAATACAAAACACTGTTGTCCACTGAAACAACCAGGTGTCTTTGGAGAAATGGCTGGTTCAAGGACAAGGGAAATATAAGATGAGCTTGGACCATTATGTTGTTTCTCAAAGCAAGGAAGTGCCTAAAGAATAATGGGGGCATGGCAACAGTATCCAGAAGCCAGATTTAAAGGATTTCACTGACCAGTTTGGGGACAGATTATATAACTCCTTGAACAAAACAAGAAACCATGAGTTCCTACTGATATAAATAAATAAATAAATAAATAAATAAATAAATAATTTAAAATGTGAAAAGGAATTAAATACTTCCAGTTTCAAAGTACATCACCACAAAATATTTATTACTTATTGTTAGTTACAAGAGAAAAATAATGGTAACTTTAGTAGAGAAACCTGGCAAATTCTGCCTTAATCAAGTGAATAAAGTAAACATCACTTCACTGATTGCAGTGGGAAGAACACACATCACTTCTATGTACAATCTGATTCTAATCAGGACAAACCCACAGTGAGGGACATTCTACAAAACAGCTGGCTGGGGCGCTTGGGTGGTTCAGCTGGTTAAGCATCTAACTCTTGATCTCAGTTCAGGTCTTGATCTCACCGTTGTGAGTTTGAACCCCAACCCCACGTTGGGCTCCACGCTGGGGGAGACGCCTACTTAGGAAAAAAAAAAAATAGGTACAAAATAAGCTTCCAAGGAGTCAGTAACGAATCAAAGAAAGCCTGAAGATCTAGATCAGAGCCAAGGAGAATAAAGAGACATGACAGCTAAAAGAAATACACGATTCTGAATTAGATTATTTTTGCTAAAAAAGGACGTTTTTGGGACAAATGGTAAAATTGGAATAGAGTCTCATTATCAACCATAGCCAAACTATGGAGAGAGCCCAAATGTCCATCAACTGATGAATGAATAAAGAAGATGTGGTATTTATATAATGGAATATTACTCAGCCATCAAGAATGAAATCTTGCCATTTGCAACTACGTGGATGGAGCTAGAGTGTACTATGCTAAGTGAAAGAAGTCAACCACAGAAAGACAAATGCTGTATGACTTCACTCATATATGGAATTTAAGAAAGAAAACAGATGAACATATGGAAAGGGGGGAAAGAGAAGAGAGGGAAACAAACCACAAGATACTCTTAAAAATAGAGAACAAACTGAGCATTGATGGAGTGAGGTAGGTGTGTAGGAGGTGGGCTAAATGGGTGATGGGTATTAAGGAGGGCACTTGTTGTGATGAGCACTGGCTGTTGTATGTAAGTGATGAATCACTGAATTCTACTCCTGACACCAATATTGCTCTGTATGTTAATTAACTAAAACTTAAATTAAGAAAAAAATGTGAATAGAGTCTGAACTAGATGGTAGCATAATATTAGTATTAATGTCCTGGTGTGGACAGTTGCGTTGTGGTTATGTAAGCAAATATTCTTGTTTGTACGAAAGATACACTAATGTATTCAGAGGTGAAGAAGCAAATGGTTTAGGAAAAAACATTCTTTGTACTGTACTTGAAACTTCTCTCTGAGTTTGTTATTATTTCAGACACCTCAAAAATATTTTTAAAATATAATAGAAAACTGCAATAATATTTCATTTCAATCATGCTTTTAAAGATATATATGTTTGTATGTGTATTTGCACATACAAAAGATAAAAGTATCTGTCCCAAAACATTGAGTGATTAACTTTGAATAGTATAAGTACATTTGACTATGACTTTCCTTTGTTCTGTATTTTTCTAATTATCTATGATGAATTTTATTACCTTTTTTCTTGATTCATTAAATCGCTATAAGAAAAAGTAGAAAATACAGATGTACAAACAAAAAAAATAATCAATTAAAATTGACCTAAATCTCATCACTGAAAGTTAACCACTGATGATATTTTGACATATGTCCTTCCAAGATTTTTTACATATATATATAGTGGAATCTTAATAAACACACATATATAAACAAACACATATATATAAATAAACACACACACACACACACATATATATATATACACACACATACAGTGGAATCTTAATAAACACACTATAAACTTTTTTTCATTGAACTTATCTGCATTCTTCCATGTTAATAAATGTAGGTGTTTATTATCACTTTAAGGTGCTAAGTAGTATTTTACTGTGGCATTACTATTACTTATTTAATGATCCCTGTTATTGGACATTTAGGATTTTCCACTTTTTACTATTATAAATCATACTGCATCCTTGTTCATATAATTTTATGCACTTGCCAAATTAAGTCCTTAGGATAAATTATGAAAAGTAGAGTCCATGGGTCAAAAAGTATGAAAAAAAATTTAGGAGCTTTTACTGCACATCATTCTTGGATAATTTCACATCTCCCACCACAAGAAAAAGGAAGTACAATTACCCTCTGGAACTATGTATCAGTTTACATTCTTACAGGCCAGGACATCATTGGATATTGTCTTTTTTTTTTCTTTGTGAAGAACTTATATAGTCCAAATAAATAATAATCTTTAACATTTCTGGAGACATCTTGATATACAGATGCATTTCAAAAGTTTATAAATGTCCTGGAAGTGATAGATAACCTGTGGTTTTTAACTAAGTTGGTAGGTCAATTATTAGTCGTGAAGTTGAGGGAGTATAATCATTCTTTAGGTCCCAGATAAAGAAAAGAAAATAATGATCATAAATAGAGAAATGTAAAACACCACAATGAGCCATTCCAGAACGGAAATCTTTCATTTCCTAACTGTATTCATCACTTATTGCTGTGTAACAAATTACCCTAAAACTTAGCAGCTTAACGCAACAAATATTTATTATGTCACAGTTTCTAAGGGTCAGGAGTTTGAAAGCAGGTTAGCTGGGTGTTTCTGGTTCAGGGTTTCTCATGAAGTTGCCATCAAGATTTTAGCCTGGGTTACAGACATCGAGAAGCTTTGTTGGGGCTGGAGAATCCACTTCCAAGAGAGCTCATTCACCTGGCTTTTGGAAGAAGCCTTGTTCCTTACTAATATTACCAGGAGACCTCAGTTCCTCACCACAAGGGCTGTTAGAGTGTCCTCATAAGACATGGCAGCTAGCTTACCCCAGAACAAGTGATTCAAGAGCAAGAATAAGGAGGAAGGCTTGGTTTTTATTTTTTATTTTTTATTTTTTCAGCTTATCTTAGAAGTAGTATGCTATCGCTTTGATCACAAGGTGTCACATTCGATCAACTAGAAATGAATCACTGGGGTGCCTAGGTGGCTCAGTTGGTTAAGGGTCCGACTTTGGCTCCAGGTCATGATCTCACAGTTCGTGAGTTCGAGCCCCGCATAGGGCTCAGTGATGACAACTTGGAGCCTGCTTCAGATTCTGTGTCTCCCTCTCTCTCTCAGCCTTGCCCCCCCCCACCCTCTCTTTCTCTCAAAAATAAATAAACATTAAAAAAAAAAAGAAATAAATCACTAAGTTCAGCCCATACTTCAAGACAGGGGAATTAAGTTCAGTGAATATGTAGACATTAAATCACCACAGTGACTAGAAACCATGAAGCTCTTATCAAGGCATCTCTGGAAAGTTTCAGATATTGATGACAAGTGGCTGACTATCCCCAGATCAAGAAAATTGGAAACATGGCATAGTGGTAACACTGTTGATTTAAGGGTCAGGAGATCTAGACCATCTTTCTCTTAAGTGGTATTGACTAGTTATAAAAGGAGGATCAGGACATATCAGGCAATGTTTGAGAATGGGCCATGCAAAAAAATATGAGTTCAATTTAATACATATACATTGAGCACCTAAAAATGTACGAGGTATTGTTAGTTCTGCTGAAGATATTCCTCACTTGCTGATAAACAAGAACCAGAGAGGTTACTTGCCCAAGATCAGATAGTAAATGTTTGAACTTGGATTTGAACACAGGCTGTGAAGTTCCATATTCTCTGTGCCTAACTAACCATGATGCCACACTGACATTCTAGAGTCTACCCTGCCTGCTTGTTTGCCTGAAGTAATCTTCAACCTGGGCCCTTGGCCTTCAGCTCCTTAGAGACTTTCAAGTAAAATGAGTTCTTTATTCTTTCCTAGAATACGTAGGTCCTAAAGAATCAGCTTCTTTCAAGGCTTGCTCTTTGCAAAAGTATTAGGCCAGGTGGCCAAAAAGCAGATCCTATGATGGAAATTCTTGAGTTAGTAATTCATTGAGAGCATACTCTCATGAGATACCTGTAAGGAAATAACTGAAGCAGGATAGGGCAGAAGAAGAAGTTGAACAAAGATGTGATTTTAGCTAAAGTCCAGCCTCAAACCTGACCCCATGGAGAGCTCTGGAACATAACTGACATAAAATTAAGGCAAGAGGAAAAAAAATTAAGGCAAGAGGTCCAGGTTCTTGTTCATCTGTATCAATCAGTCATTGGCTATGAGCTACCCTGGTGGAAGGACATAACTCTTGGGCATCACCAATGAGGAAGCCCCCCTCACCCTTGCCCTCTTTGGAGGTGATTCTCCAGAGAAGGGTGCAACTGGGAATTCGTGGCAGGTAACACTCAGCAGCTGGGGCAAAGGATATCTGTCTTTATCATCTGACCCTTTGGAATCCCTTTCCTTTGCTTTGGAAATACATTCTTGTAACCCCAGTCTCCTAATGGAGTTGTTTGACGTATGTTGGTCCTTAGACAGACTAGCTTTCCAGAGCAGTGCCATGTACTGGATCAATTCACATCATCTCCCCTCTTCCTTTCACAATTTTTCCCTATGGGTCTCATTTGTGGATATGCTATAATGGCAGACACAATAACTGGTTTTAGTTTTTTGCTTTTATTAAAAAAAAAGAATGCATAACCAGTAACCAGCACACTGCTGAACCCTTGTAAAAGAGTTCATAAAGTAGAGGCACCTGGTCCGTTGAGTGTCCAATTGAGTGTCCGACTTCGGACACGAGTTTGAGCCCCACATCGAGCTCGTTGTTATTGACGTGGAGCCCATTTTTCCCCTGTCCCTCTCTCTCTGCCCCTTCCCCCCTCTCAAAAGTAAATAAACATTAAAAAAACAATATATCTTTTAAAAAAGAATTCATAGTAAGTACTGTTTTCTTGTTGCTTTTCTTGTCATCTTACAAAGGTACTGAAAATCCCACTCATTCTTTGAAGCTAAAAATTTTATATCCTTATATATAGGAATGCACAATAAGTTCATAAGGGTATAATTCCAGACACTAGTCTCACATCAGTGATGGAGATCTGACACTTTCAAACAGTGGGGCACCCACTGCCTCCTAAAATCCTGTATCCTGTACAAATAGGTGAAGAGCTATCATGCCCTATGAGCTCTCACAATTCCCCTCATCATGCCTTCTGCTTAGCCTTATTTCCACCATATTCCTCATCTCTTTTATTCTTCCCCTAAATCCATATTTTACTTGGTCTTTGAGTCATAAGTCTAATAAAGAGACAGCCCAGTTGCTCTTAGAGGCGGCATCTCTGATTTGAGTCACTTCCTGGAAACTAACGGAAGTCAAGTCTGCACACATGAAGAAGAAATGGTGGACCTATGGGTAGGGTGCAGGGTACAGAGGCAAGAGCATCAGCAAATTACATGCTAAAGCAAAGGATTACTGAACATAATGATAAGTCTGTCCCTTGGACTCCCTTCACATCCCACCAAGAATGAGTCTCTGCCAGATGTTATAACTTTATCACCTTGGGAAGGAGAAGGGTTGAAGAGGGCCAGCTCATTTTACTCTGCCTGCCAAGACTGAGCACTGAGGAAGAGTCTCCATTCAGAAGTATAGTGATTTATTGCTGAAGATGTAGAATTATAGGTAGAGAAAAGATTATATATATGTTTATTGTCCAATCAGTGCACATGCAGATTCTTTGTGGTATCTGGGCACCATATCTTCCTGATAGACCTAGGAACCATTTTTTTGTGTTCTTTACTGACAAATGTTATCGTTCTTGGATAATTTTACATCTCCCACCATAAGAAAAAGGAAGTAAAATTTCATGACCTTTCAAAACTTGCCTGAATTTAAACAATGGAGATCTTCCTGCCTCTGCAGTTTCCTAATGCTGTTTATTTAGTGCTGGCTATATCATGATTCATGACACTGTATCATCCACTGAGCTGCCTGTAAGCACCAGCTTCTAATGACTTTCTCTGGAAGTTTATTTTGTTACCTTACATTGTTGTCAATAACCACAAATGCAAGTCTTAACCAGTGACTTAGTCCATTCAGGCTGCTATAACAAGTACTACAGATAAGGTGTCTTACAAGCAACAGAAATTTATTTCTTACAGTACTGGATGCTGAAAGTCCAAGGTCAGAGTGCCAGCATGGTCCGTTAGGGCCTTCTTCTGGGTTGTATACCTCTCATAGTATCCTCACATGGCAGAAGGGGCTAGAGAGCTCTGGGGGATCTCTTTTATAACAGCACTAATCCCATTCATAAGTGCTCCATGACCTAATCCCCCGGGATAGACCCTACCTTCTTTTTTTGTTTTAATATATTTTTTAAATGTTTATTCACTTTTGAGAGGGAAAGAGCA
This sequence comes from Acinonyx jubatus, assembly GCF_027475565.1. NCBI lineage: Eukaryota > Metazoa > Chordata > Mammalia > Carnivora > Felidae > Acinonyx > Acinonyx jubatus. The sequence continues at coordinate 70,130,468 of NC_069386.1, read as the reverse complement.
CGAGCACACATGAATGCAGAGGGGTAGAGAGAGAGAGAGAAACAGGAGATCCCAAGTGGTCTCTGCACTGACAGTGGAGAGCTTGATGTGGGGCTCAAACCCACAAACTGCAAGATCATGACCTGAGCCAAAGTTGATGCTTAACCAAGTCAACCAGGTGCCCTGATAGGGCCTACCTTCTAATACTATCACATTCGGCATTAGGATTACATTTTGGGAATTTAGGAGTGACACATATTCAGACCATGGCACCCAGAGTATGCAGGAAAATGAGAATGATAATTCATTTTCTGGTCATATGGAATTTGTCATTGGTAATTTTATAATATAAACATAAAACAATATATCTTCCAACCATATCTTCTCTTGAACTCTGTGGATCATAATCACTGCATTCCTAGGATGTGACCTCTTGTATAACTAACAACACTACACTCCTGCCTTCTGTACATAGCCACCAGCAAGGAGAATAGGCAAGGGGCCCATGGGCAGAGTAAGAAGAGCAGTACTGTTTACATAAGGAACGACAATTATTTATCTTTATCAAGACCAACCCAAGAGAGTACATCATCACCTATCGATCAGAGGTGAGAGAAGACATTGATTAGAAGTACCCCATGGGTCCTACAAAGCAATGGCCTCCAAGCCCTTACAGGAGACAGGAGTAGCTATTCCCTATCTCCACATGGTGTGGAGCTTGCAAACAGTGGAGTAACCACCCTGGGTGCCAGCAGTGGGGGGCTCACAGGGCAAGGAACAGGTGCTGCTATCCCTGCTCCCCTCAAGTGTTATAGGCTAGAAGTAGCAGAGCAGTAAGAACATGAATGGGTAAAAGCCTCCCACAATGCATCAACTCCAAGAGTCAGTAGTGACCACTGGTGACTCAGAATGCTAAATTCATACTGTGTCTGGGATGTGTTTTAAGCCAAATTCATATGTGAGCACCATTCTGGTGACCCACTTTCATGTGATCCCACAAAAGAAATACCATGCCAGCCAGAGGGAGTGATCCACTTTCCAGGCCACCCTCCTAGAACCAGGGCTTGGCTTTAGGCCTCTAGGATGACTGTGTATGTGCAAGTCTCAGAACTCTTGGAGGGGCAGCTGGTTGGCCCTACACATGGGATAGGGGAGCAGCGCCCTCAAGGGGATAAATGGGACTCAAGCCTACACAGGTCCCAGTTCAAGCTCGGAGCACCTGATCTAAATGGTACTGTTGGTCCCAGTCAGCACCAGACACAAGAGGAGGACTTCCTATGTGAAAGGCACTCCAAAAGTGTAGGGTAGTTCTGAGGGGTTGGGCCCAGGGCAGAGGCCCTGTTTGCTGAGTTCTAAGGACTGCACTAGCCCCAAGTATATAAATTTTGTGGATATCCAAGGGATGGAATTTGAGGAGTTTTACGGGACCCCACATATCCACATAGTAGCCAACATGCCCAAAATTGTAAGACGTGCCAATGGTATTGCATTTTGTATTATAGTACTGCTTCCAGATGGAGCCTGTCAAAATGCTTAGGTGCTTGGGGCACCTGGGTGGCTCAGTTGATCAAGCGTTCGGCTCAGGTCATGATCTTGCGGTTCTTGAGTTTGAGTCCTGTGTTGGACTCTGGGCTAACAGCTTAGAGCCTGCTTCGGATTCTGTGTCTCCCTCTCTCTGCCCCTCCCCCTGCTCATGCTCCTCTGTCTCTCTCAAAAATAAACATTAAAAATTTTTTTAAAGAAATGGTTAGGTGCTCAATGAGCACCGAGCCCAGCAACATCACCACCAAATGCAGCTGCCACTTACTGAACCCTATTATGGGCCATTTAACCTCATATAATTCTCATAGCTACCCTATGAAGTAGGTACTATTATCTCATTTTACAAATAAGGGACTGAAGTTCTGAGACCTAAGAACTATTATCCATGATCACAACTGCTTTTAAGTGGCAGAGCTTCAATTTCATGCCATGATTATATGATTCTCAAGAACTGGCTCCTTCCTCCTACAGCAGCATATCACATGAGATTGACTTATAGTCTAAACACAGATTACTTTATAATCTTATCTAGTTGTTAGTCTTTAAGGTAGGCCCAGTGATAGCTATATTAAATGAACAAAGCCAGGAGAAAGGCTTAGAAAATTCTAGGACAACTTTTCCCAACTAGAAACATAAGTTCTAGAAGATGTTATTAAATGATTAAGGGAAGGGTGGATTTCATGGTAAAATCAATTTAGCAATACTGAATATGATCTGAACTCTGCCTATTAGAGATTCACAGCCATGCTAATAGTAAAGGTTGTGAGATCTGCATAAAACAAACTTAACTCTGTTTCACCCAGCATCTCCCAAATCATTTTCACATGTCTATTAACAGTCTTTGAAAACAATTCACAGAAAAACTGCTGTAAGAGGAATTGTAACAGAAGCCTCATAATGCTTGGATTCCACTTGGTGTGCAGACCCAAACTCAGACTAATTGGATCGATATCCCTGGAATTATACTTATTAGGATTATATGCATTGTATTTTTAACAAGGAGATTCTAATGAACAGCCAAGGTTGAGAGAAACTTGTACAGGGTGTTCTGAAGATGATGTTTCAATGCCTTGCAGATCATAAAGTGATTTTTTTGGCCTTAGTCCCTCCCTTCCAGCAGCTTATTATGTTCAGTGCTATGTTACCCAACAGGCAGAGTAAGATCACTAGCAAAATAGGGGCCAAAAAGAAAAAGAGAATATTAGTGAGAGCAAGGAGATTGATTTTGAAAAAAATGTATTTATATTTTTTTCAAAAGGATTTGTGTAGTAATTTGGGTAAAAATCCAAACTTTGTTGAACTTTCATATAAATGTACTATGTTTTAGTTGGGTTTCTTTTTTTCTTTCTCTCTCTCTTTCTTTCTTTCTTTCTTTCTTTCTTTCTTTCTTTCTTTCTTTCTTTCTTTTTTTCTTGAGATGGAGAGAGAGTACACAAGCAGGGAAGAGGGGAAGAGGTAGAGAAAGAGAGAGAGAGGGAGAATTCTTATCAGTCTCCATGTTCAGTGCAGAGTGTGACATGGGGCTCAAACCCATGACTCTGGGAACATGACCTAAGCAAAAATCAAGAGTAGGACGCTCAACCAGCTGAGCCACCCAGGTGCCCCAGGTCTCTCTCTCTCTATCTCTCTCTGGTTTTTTTTTTTTTTTTTAAGTATTTTGGGTAGAATCCATAATTATCCAGGATGTTGGGCCTCTAAAGTCACAGTCTGGCTCTGTGTTCATGTCCTGAGAGAAGGACTCAAAACCTAGAGATTCTCTTCTGAACATCGTGTCTCTCTCTCTCTCTCTCTCTCTCTTTCTCTCTCTTTCTCTCTCTCTCGTTTTCCTATAGTATATAGTACATATGTACTTATCAAAAGACAAAGAATCCACAATCCAGGCCCTAACCTCCAGTGAGTTGAATGTTACCCTTTGGGGTCCAGGAGAGCAAACTGAAGGGTGCTGCAAATCGGGAAGCAGCAAATGAAGGGAAGGGCAGGAACACCCCATTTGAATTATAGATCAACCATTTATAAGTGGGGTGATCTTGGTCAAGGTGAAATTGGCCTCTCTGAGCCTGTTACTTGTCATCTGTAAAATGGAGCTTATCTACTGTCCCTCTTTATAGGGATTATGTAAAACCAAGTACGTGACAGCATCTAGTAGAGTGTCCACGTAGAAGGATAGCTTCCTTCCTGCTTGTCTGGAAGAGAAAAGAACACATTGAGTCTTCTGAAATGTGAATCAGGCTACTCAGCAGTTTTTATTGACTGCATAGTGTTTGACAGGGGTCAGAAAACTTGCTCCTCTTGAATGATTCTATGTTTCATACAATTTTTATAACTCCTGAAAAGGTCCCAGATAATCAACAAGCAGATAATCAATAAATGTGCCAAAGAAGAATATAGGAGAAACTTATAATATAGTTGCTTCTACAAAAATGCTTATGACTTCATAGGGTCATATATTGTATACTCAAATTAATTAAAGGCTAATTAAATCATGTATACAGGTCCACAATTCTTTACCTGAAACTTCTATTTTGGGTAACTCAAGAAAAAAAACCTTATCCACATGGTTCACCAGATGCAGTCCTACAGTCCTAGATACAATCACTGATTTGCTTCTGCAGTGCAGGGGTGCTGTGTAGAAAGCCCAAGGGGCTCACGTGATTGTCCTAGAGGCTCATGGATCACAGGGAAGGACATGGGACTACAGTGAGCTCCTGTAGTCCATATCCAAAGGCAAACATACCAGGGAACAGACTGGTGGCAAGGATCACAGCAGATACTAGAGAATCTCTTCACTGATCCCTTTCCAGGGCAGGAGTGATGGAGGACCTGGAGAGACCATATATCATTACCCTATTTTGCCACCTGTAACCCCAGCAAAAAAAGATGCAGGGTGGGTGAAACCTAGGACAATGAAGAATTGTGTTTTCAGGGGACAGTGGTAAGGAATAGGTCAGCCTCTCTTCCCAGAACCTTTTTTGCAGAACACCTAACAGGAGGAAAAGGGTATGAGAAAGAAGTGGGAAGGAAGGGAAAGAGGAGAAGGGGAAGGGGAAGAAGAAGGGAAGTTGCTTCATTGTCCAGACATCACCTGGACCTTGATGTCATTACAGGATATAATAATAAACTTTTCAAAAATGAAAGTGAGGTAATTACAGTGAGGAGTGACTTGGCCTGGTTTGGATAACTTGCAGAATGTCAAATCAAAAGGACGGGAGCTTTTGTGGCATTTGCCTCCCTTGAGTTCACAGGCAACAACAGGATTATTACAGACAGCTCTGACTGTATCTAGATCCTCGTGGATGAATGTGTACTGGGCTATGCATGTGTGGTTGTGTTCCTTCACCTTGTGTGCCATCAGGGCATTGCATTCCCTGGCCATCAGGTCAAACCTGAGATAGTCTTTGTTGCTCTGCAAGGGAGCTTCAGCTCTGAGCATCTTGTTCCCTCCAACTTCGTCTTCACCAAGGATTGTCTCTTCTGGCCAGCCAGGTTGCACTATTCCTTTGTTGCTAACCAACATGGTTTCTGTAGTTCGGATGCCCTCCCCTTTAGTGGCTTTGGTCTTGTCCTCTGAATCGCTAGACAAAAACTCACTCAGGGGCTCATCACTATCCTCGAGGACTGCGGCAGCCATCTGAAGTCCCAACCCCAGACCCACCCCCAGGCCCAGTAACAGCAGCAACATCATAAAGAAGATCTGTATCAGAGTCAGCTTCATCTTTCCTGGAGGGAGAAGGGAAACAGAAGGACTGGCTTTGAGATGAAACTTGGCTCCATCGGGGACCCCAGACTCCCTAAACCCTGACAACTTGGTCTTTGGGGTCTCCTCTCCTTTCTCCGCACTACCCAATCCCCTCAAGGGAGAGATTCTTGCTTGTTCTTTTCCCATTTCTCTGGTCACTCCCCACAACATTCCTGTTGCTGTGTGATAAGCCACAGCTTATCCTGCAGAACAGGAAGATGGTGGGGAGAAGCAGCCCTAAAATTGGTTCACATATGGGGAGTCAGTGGGGAAAGTTGACATCCAGTGACTCTTAAACAGAAATTAGTTCCAAATAACCCAAGAGAATGGTTGAGAAGACAAATAAGTAGTGTCACACTTTCCTTGAGAGAAATTCTTAGAGAAAGCCTTATTCTCAGTAAAGGACTAGAATTGTCATAGGAGACGATCTCTCTATTTTTACCCCAAGTCAATTTTTGCTCCTTCAAGCATCTATTACTCTCCTTTCTACACACCCCTCCCCTCAAAAGATAAAAAGAAATAGAAGAAGTACCATGGTCCATTCTTACTCCTAAGCTTAGACTGTGTGGTAGGGACAGGTGGGGTGTTGGCAGGGAGGCTATGCCCAATTTTGCATCCCAGGACCCTGTTAAAACCACATGATGTCATGCCAGAAAACTTCTACTACTAAAGATCTCTTGGGGCACCTGGGTGGCTCAGTCGGTTGAGCATCCAACTTCAACTCAGGTCATGATCTCATGGCTTGTGGGTTTGAACCCTGGCTCGGACTCTGTGCTGACAGCTCAGAGCCTGGAGCCTGCTTCAGATTCTGTGTCTCCCTCTCTCTCTCTGCCCCTCCTGCCCATATATATATATATATATATATATATATATATATATATATATACACACACATATATATATTCTTATATATATATTCTTTATATATAATATTCTTATATATATATATTCTTATATATATTCTTTAGCACTTGGATATTTCCTGCTGATTAGTTTTGTACTCTCAGAGAGGAAATGGAGTAAGAATGAAACAAACAAAAAAAAACCCAAAACAACCAAACAACTGATCTTCTGGGGTTCCCCAACTAATAAAGATCCCAATGAGTGTTGAGAGTAGGAACATGTATTTTTGTCCTGCTAGGCCAATTTCATCCCCCAGTCAAAGAGAGATCTTCCTGGGGCGCCTGGGGCGCCCAATCGGTTAAGCATCTGGCTCTTGGTTTTGGCTCAGGTCATGACCTTGCGGTTTCATGAGTTTAAGCCCCATGTCAGGCTCTGCACTGGCAGCACATAGCCTGCTTGGGATTCTCTCTCTCCCTCTTTGTCTGCCCCTCCCCCACTCACACTATCTCTGTCTCTCAAAACAAATAAATAAACTTAGAGAGAGAGACCTTCCCTACTAGAAAAGAAAATTGCTGTAAAGAGCATTGAGACAATTGATAAAATTAGAATATAGTCTGTGGAGTAGATAGGGGTGTTCTATCAATCTTTGATATACTGAAGTTGAAATAGTATACTATGATTATTTAAAAGAGTATCTTCTTAAAAAATGAAACCTGAAATATTAAGGAATAAAGGGGTACAATGTTTGCAACTTACCCTCATATGGTTCAAAATATAGGTTATATGTGTGTATATACATGCCTTTACAGAGAAAGAAAGAAAATGATTTTTTAGTATAGGGGGCAAGTTTTTGTTTATTTTATTTAGTTTTAAAGTTTATTTATTTATTTTGAGAGAGAGATAGGGAGAGTGAGGGAGGGGCAGAGAGAAAGGGAGAGAGAGAATCTCAAACAGACTCCATTCTGTCAGCACAGAGCCTGACTTGTGGCTGGAACTTATGAACTGTGAGATAATGACCTGAACAGAAATCAAGAGTCTGATGTTTAACTGACTGAGCTAACCAGGTGCCCCAGGGGGAAAGCTTTTAAAATTATGTATCTGAATAGATAGCATTCAGGAGTTCTTTGTAATATTGTTCTAACTTTAAAGTAAAAAAATATGTCAATATTTTAAAAAAAATTTTAAGTAAAAGAACTTCCCATGTTGTTCCCTAGGGCACTCAACACCACTGTGACTTACCTCCACACCTAAGTAGCCTCAAAGATTTTTGTGTTCTCCTGTTCCCGAGGTTCTTCCCTCCCAGGGTTTCCTTCTTCCTGAAAAGTGCCCTGGATGCTCGTCTGTAGAAAAATGGTTAGCTCCTGCTGGTCCATGTGCTCTTAAACCCAGACTTAATTCCCAAGCCCAACCTCCTTCCATTCCTCCCACCAGCACTGAATAAACACACTCACCCAATTCTCTCTGCTCCCACAAACACTTTGAAGTAAGGCTATTTGGACATTGAGACAGACCCAGACGTCCAAGGCAGGAAACGTCTCCAGCCTAGGAAAATCAGACAGTTCGTTTGGTCAATTGTCCAACTCCTGAGTTACACCCACTATCCTGAGGTTTATAGCAGCCTTATTTTGTCATGAATTTCAGATCAAGTCATTTTTTAATATTCTCTGCATGTACTTCCTTTAACCCTTTCCTGTCATTTCTGGAACATCGAGATCTTTGGCCTTTATATGGACCCACATGGCTATTTTGCTTTTTACATTACAAAATTGTGTCATGACTTAATTTGAACACTTGGAATATTTGTGTCAGTCATAATTTGCACATAACTTAACTTATGAAGCCTGTCCCTGTCCTCCACTCCCTGCTCCCTATTTGCAACCCAGCCAAAAACCACATTCCCATAAGAACAGACAGATTTTGCGAACCTGACAATTTAGCCCTAGATGAGACCGTATCCAAAGCAGCACTACCTCTGTCAGTTCCTGCAACCTGAGTGAGTAAAACCCGGAGGGTTACAATGTTGATTCTCTTCTCTTCCTTAGCTAAAAGTGCCATCATGAGATAATAGTTTTTAAAACACTCTGGAGATTGTGAAAACACTATGCAAACCTTCTCTGGACGCAAACAAGTCTCTTCAGGAGGATCTTTTGCTTTGTCATTCAGGCAGGGGTTTTCAAATTGTCTCTGGGAGCTGCCTCTGTGATTGGCAAGGTATGCCTCGCTGACCTTCTGCAGTGCTGAGTATGATCATTTACAATAAGTATAATAACAACTAACCAACACTGAGCATCTACTTCACTCCAGGTGTTTATTACATTTCACCCTCTTTTTGCCTGTGCTACCTTCTCTGGTGTCCATTCTGCCCATCTGTTCTGGTAAGGTCTATTTGGAACATGAAGAGGCCATAAGGAATCCTCCGCTGAACCCAGTAGCTGTCTAGAGTCAGCAAAGATAATATATTCAACCACACTCATCACCTTCTTCTTTATAATCAGATGTTTTGGTTACTATTAGCAATTGTCTGAAATTAAGCCTCGATTAAAGGAAAAAAGGACATACGTCTGTGGTCTAAGTATAACGTTTAGACTGACAGCGTTTTGGTTTTGTTTTTCCCTTTTCTAGGCCATGGTTTTCTCATCTTCTAAAGAATTTGTTTTTAATTTTATTTTTAAGCAATCTCCACCCCCAATGTGGGACTCTAGCTCACAACCCTGAGGTCAAGAGTCACAGGCTCTACCTACTGAGCCAGAAGGTGCCCTGAGCTTTCTCATCTTCTAAATTTGACTAATAGTAGCTTTTACCCCACAGAGATGTTGTCAAGATTACACAAGACACTGCATGTAAAAGGATCAATATATTAGCTATTGTAGTTATTATTACATAGCAATTATCAATACATGCTCATTACCTGCTCAATACATTTTCCTATCAGAAATAACACATCCTAGAGCTGCAGCTAAAAACAGTGCTCACTGCTTCTCCGAGAAGGCAAACAACATCTAGAATCTCAGAGAAGGAATTATGGCTCATATAGACCAACACTTTTACAAATAAAGTGACTCAAGGGACGACTGAGTGGCTCAGTTCATTGAGCATTCGACTTCAGCTCAGGCCATGATCTCATGGTTCATGGGTTCGGGCCCCACATCAGGCTCTGTGCTGACAGCTCGGAGCCTGGAGCCTGCCTTGGATTCTGTGTCTCCCTCTCTCTCTGCCCCTCCCCTGCTTGTGCTCTCTCTCTCAAATAAATAAATAAATAAATAAATAAATAAATAAATAAAATGTTTAAAAAAAACAAATAAAGTGACTTGAAGAGGTTAATGTCTCAGATGCTACAGGTAAGTATTGGCAGTTCTGATATTAGAACTTTGACTTCTAGCTAAGCAAAATTTATGATAGACCAATGATTGGCAAGCAGGAAGGTAGATAGATTAGATAGGTAGATAGATAGATGATAGATAGATAGATAGATAGATAGATAAAAGGCAGGTAGATAGATATAGAGAGATACAGATAGAATAGATGCTCTGATAAGAAAATTGACAATGAATCCATCTAAGACTTAGATTCTAAGTATAAGTGCTATTTCTTGTAAATCAATCTAAAATATGGACTTCCACTTGTAGTCAGGATAGAGGAACAGCAATTGGATTTTGCCTGAAACTGCTAAAAAAAATGAATTATATGAAATGATAGATTTTCAAGGCATTGACAAGAGACAATGAAGTACAGTGATCATTGAGAGAGGGGCCACCAAACGAGATGAGCTTACTCCCCCAACCTCCCCCCTGGGGAGAGTTTCTAGGCCAGGTGGTACAGAGGGGGGACCCAGGCAGAGTCTGTCAGTCTCCCTGAGTTGAGGCGATAGAATTGAGAGTCCAAGGAGGCCCAGGCAACTAGGGTTCATGGGGCAGAATACCAGGGGGCACAAGACTGCGGAGAAAGAACTCCAGTGACCTGCAATGAGGAATATATCACTACACATCTATCAGAATTGCTATAATGAAAAAATAGTGAGACTGCAAAAGCCTGGAGAGATCCAGAAAAACTGGATCTGTCATACATTGCTGATGGGAATATAAATGGTACAATTACCCTGGAAAACAGTTTGGAAGGTTCTTAAAATACTAACTATATATTATAATACAACTTGGTAATCACACTCTGGGGTGTTTACCCCAGAGAAATGAAAACATATGTCCACACAAAAACCTGTACACAAATATTAACAGCAGTTTCATTTGCATCAGCCAAAAACTGGAAGCAGCCCAAATATCCTCCACCAAGTGAAGGGCTAAACAAACTGTAGTACATGTGTACCATGGAATACCACTCAGCAATAAAGAGGGACGATCTGCTTATACAACAACCTGGATGAATTTCAAAGGCATTATGCTGAGCGAAAAAAAATATATATATCACATGGTCATGTACCGTATGACTCCATTTAGATGAGATCATATAATATGGATAACATGGTAGTGTTCATCAGGGGTTTAGAATGGTGGGAATAAGGACACAGATGTGACTATACAGAGGTACCACAAGGGAGATCTTTTTGTAAGTTTTTTTTTTTAACTACTGTCTATGCCTATGAGTGTGGGGCTCAAACTCACAACCCTGAGATCAAGAGTTGCATGCTGTACTGAATGAGCCAGCCAGGCGCCCCCACAGGGAGACCTTTGTGGTGATGAAATAGTTTTGTATCTTGATTGCAGTGGTGATTGCATGAATCTACACATAAAATAAAATGACACAGAACTATACTCACACACATTATGCTAATGTCAATTTTACATATCATGCTAATGTGTAAGATGTAATCACCAGAGGAGACAGGTGAAAGGTACGTTAGACCTGTACTATCTTTGCAGCTCCCTGTGAATCAATATTTTTTTTCAGAATAAAAACTTATTTTAAGTGTTAAGGCTCATTATAGATGTTTTACATAATAGTATAGAGAAACACACGCATGCAAACACCAGACCCCCATCTAGACAGTTATTTACACTTGGTGTATATCCTGTGGTCTTCTCCCACCCCACTCAGCCCTGTGTTGATGTTAAGTTCAACATGTCCATAAAAATTACAAGTTGAGGAGTGCCTGGCTGGCTCAGTCTATTGAGCCCCCAGCTCTTGATTTTAGCTCAGGTCATGATCTTGCAGTTCATGGGATCGGGCCCCACATCAGGCTCTGTGCTGACAGTGTGAAGCCTGTTTGGGATTCTCTCTCTCCCTCTCTCTCTCTGCCCCTCCCCCACTCATGTGCTGTCTTTCTCTCTCTCTCTCGCTCTCTCTCTCTCAAAACAAGTAAACATTTTTTTTTTAATTACAAGTTGCGATGTCAGATGGTAGTTAAGTATAGTGAATATAGGAGCCTGTATTAGCAGGCGAGTCTGATGTGGAGATACACATTTGGGAGACATCAGCTTATGACCAGGTACCTAAAGTATGAGACTGAATGAGCATAAGTATCAAGAGAAGTTTGGTTTTCTACTTTGTTTTGTTTTTAAGAAAAGAAAAACAACAGCTTGTTTATTGATAATAAAGACTAAGCAGAGAGGAAAACCAATAATGCAGAGCAAAAGGCAAGATTTGTTGGAGCAGTGGTGTTTGAGTGCTCAGACTGAAGACAAATTGCCTGGGTTTATGCGTAAACATGTGTTATTGTATCTATGAATCACACTTCAGGAGAGTGAAAGGGACATACAACATATTTTCTATAAAAGCTTGGATCTGGAGACATGGTTGAGAACCACTGGTTTACACAAGAATTAGTAATGGTCAGGGATCTTGCTACACTGTCCACTTGGGAGCTTTTTCTTCATTCTGTGGTTGCAGCTGCTACTGCCCAGTGACAGCTGACTGGATGGATAGTGCCGCTCAGCTCTGGGCTGGATGCTCTCCAGCTATGAGGAGTTTCTTAAGATGAGACACAAAAGGGAAAGGGAACAACATTTCACTAATAAGGAATTCGACTCTGTTGTGGATCCCAGATAAACCATTGGCTTTTATCCCCAGGTTTTGGTCATGCACTTGTCCAGCAGATATACAAAAGTCCAGAGTGGGGACAGTGGGGTGGGGAGGCATTTTTCAGAGATGGACATGTTATTTGAGATGACCCAGTGTTTAAATTCTGGCATCTGTTAGGACTCCAGTGTGCTCCATCAGTTTAGCCTGACCCACCAAACACAAAGGGCTCTAGACTATTAAGGATATGCGGCAAACATCTTGAGAGTAAACACTTCCTTACGATATCATGTAATGTAATTTTTCTTACAGAAACAGTTCTGAAGGTTCTGCTCTACTCAAGGGTGGCCAGCCACAGAGGTAAGTAGAGACTGAACCTTAACTGAGCTCTGCTCAACACACCGTACAAATGGGCACAGAGCCGACTTCACCCAGAGGAACTGGCTTTTCTTCCAGCTCATACAAAGGTGTTTTTTTAGGCTTTCTAGGGATCTAAATCGAGGGCTTTTCATTTTGGTTCATTTTCACCTAAATGACCTTATATGACCCTTACAACTTCCCCAACAAGTAGGAAGAGCTAGAATTATTTCTCCTGTTTTATAATAACATTGAGGCCTTAAGATGTTAAGTGACTCACATAAGGCCACGTAGGTAGCAGGTACCAGAACAGGAGCAGGACTCTGATCTACAGTCTCCCACCTGTTGTTCCTTCTCTCATACCATCTGTCTCGCCCCTGATGGTCTGTTCCAGTTGAGGTCCTTTCCTCATGGAACTAGAGAATAACTGGCTACCATTGATGCCCAAAACAATCTTATAAACATCCATCTAATATAAGATGGACATTTTCCGTTATTAAAAATCAGTTATTACACTTATTAAAAATTGTATTAAAATTGTTATCAAATTCTTATTAAAAATTACAATTCACATTTGTAAAATGAACTCACATAAAGCTGCTCACTGTCTACAGAAATCAACCCCTCTAACCTCTGCCAAATCTTTCATTCTTATAATCTTTTCATCCCCTCGAATTGCTGCAGTTCCCCTGGTTTGGGCTTGTCTTGTTCAGTCCCTGTGTAGCCCTGGTTTCATTTGGTAGATGATCCTCTGGGGGAGTTACAGTACTATGTCTTATTCTTTCTAACTGAGTGGTTTTGGCAGTTTCTCTAATGTTGGGGGAGTTTTGTTAATAATATATGACCAATAAAACAGACCACAACTACCCTATTCTGGTGCAACAGGAACTTCCAGAACCAACAAAGTCTACAGAAAGAGCTCCCCCAAATCACACCTAACATTCTACACCTCTACTAGGAAAGATGCCAGCTCACCAACATGATGGGTTGCATTTGCAATAAAAATTATGTTATCCATTTTTATCATTCAGCATAAGAAACATTCACTGACTTCTTTAAAATAGACTTAATTATCGTTAAAGACATATTGTCTAAAATTTTTTTTGAAATGGCTTTATTATCTGATTTACATGCCACAGAAACAACCAAATGTCCTTGTGAGTTGGATTATTCTTAGTATGAAACTTCGTAAGGTTTCACATTTGAAAATTATCAGCTGTAAACTAACCACAGGCATTTTGAAGCTCTGTCACCTACAGATAGTTTTTATTTTACTCTATTGCTTGCCTGGAGGCTCTGTTATAAACTACAGACTGAAATTGTGCCTTTAATAAAGGACAGTGTCAGAGCCTCATGAAAAAGGATTTGTACCAGATACTTAAAGCTATTGACTATTTATTTGTTTGTTTGTTTGTTTGTTTGTTTCAAGTAGGCTTCATCCCCCGTGTTAAGCCCAACACAGGGCTTGAACTCAAAACCCTGATCAAGGCCTGAGCTGGGATTAAGAGTAAGACATTTAACCGACTGAGTCATCCAGGTGCCCCTGTTGACACTTTAAAGCATAGATTCTTAAGAACAGGCTTTTGAGTTAACACCACTTAGTCAACTTTCACACCAAGCCTGTGGACTGACCCAAGATTTCCAAAACTCCTTTTAGTCAATAAGCAGACAACTTCATGAGACTGCTTACTCAAGATCTCAAGATCCAGCAGAACAAGAATTAGTTGTATGGGACTGAATGAACTGATAAGGAAAGTTTGCAGAAAAAAAAAAAAAAAGAAGAAAGAAGAAAAAATTTGTAGTTGTTTGTATGGAATATTGTTTTATTTTATTTTATTTTATTTTTTAATTTACATCCAAGTTAGTTAGCATATAGTACAACAGTGATTTCAGGAGTAGATTCCTTAAGCCACTTACCCATTTAGCCCATCCCACCTCCCACAACGCCCCCCAGCAAACCTCTGTTTGTTCTCCATATTTAAGAGTCTCTTATGTTTTGTCCCCCTCCCTGTTTTTATATTATTTTTACTTCCCTTCCCTTATGTTCATCTGTTTTGTTTTTTAAATTCCTCATATGAGTGAAGTCATATGGTATTTGTCTTTCTCTGACTGATTAATTTCACTTAGCATAATACCCTCTAGTTCCATCCACGTAGTTGCAAATGGCAAGATTTCATTCTTTTTGATTGCTGAGTAATACTCCATTGTATATATATACCACATCTTCTTTATTCATTCATCCAAGATGGACATTTGGGCTCTTCCCATACATTGGCTATTGTTGATAGTGCTGCTATAAACATTGGGGTGCATGTGTCCCTTCGAAACAACACACCTGTATCCTGTGGATAAATGCCTAGTAGTGCAATTGCTGGGTCGTAGGGTTGTTCTATTTTTAATTTTTTGAGGAACTTCCATACTGTTTTCCAGAATGCCTGCACCAGTTTGCATTCCCACCAGCAGTGCAAAAGAGATCCTCTTTCTCCACATCCTCACCAATATCTGTTGTTGCCTGAGTTGTTGATGTTAGCCATTTTAACAGGTATGAGGTGGTATCTCATTGTGGTTTTGATTTGTATTTCCCAGATGATGAGTGATATTGAGCATTTTTTCATGTGTCGGTTGGTCATCTGGATGTCCTCTTTGGAGATGTGTCTATTCATGTCTTTTGCCCATTTCTTCACTGGATTGTTTTTGGGGTGTTGAGTTTGATAGCAAAATATTGTTTTAAAGCTTTTTTGTTGTTGTTTATTTTTGAGAAGGAGAAAGAGAGAATGCACACAAGGAAGGGGGAGAGGGAGAGAGGGAAACAGAGAATCCCAAACAGACTCTGCACCGCCAGCCAGAGCCTGATGCGGGACTCAAACTCACAAACCGTGAGATCATGACCTGTGCCGAAGTCAGACGCTTAACCAACTTGAGCCACCCAAGCAGCCCTGTTCAGAATACTGTCTTAATGTTCTACTTCAGTGTTGATGTTGTTTTGATGTTCTATTTTGAATATCAAAATAAGGCTTTTTTCTTTCTTCTTAAACTCTCTATAACCTATAACAAGTTACTAGATTCTACTTTTTAAAACTGAAACAAACATTCTTAAATGATATCTGATTCTTACTGACTCACACACCACTGCCAAGAATTCAGGAAGTCTCCTTACCTTTTTTTAGTACGTAAGTATTTTACCAGGTCTCCTTACTTCTCATGGCAGTATAGTTATTTGCATAAGTCCAGTAAAAATCTGTCCTCCTTTTCTGGGACTCAGTTGGGTAAGCATCCTACTTCAGCTCAGGTCATGAACTCACAGTTCATGTGTTCAAGCCCCAGGTAGGGCTCTGTGTTGACAGCTTAGAGCCTGAAGCCTGCTTTGGATTCTGTGTCTCCCTCTCTCTCTGCCTGTCTCCCACTTGTACACACTCTCTCTCTCTCTCTCTCTCTCTCTCTCTCTCTCTCTCTCAAAAATAAGTAAACATTAAAAAAAATTTTTTTTAAGAATTTGTCCTCCTTTTTACCAAAATATAATAGAAAAATCAGTTATGCAACCAAGTTCTTGCCCAGATGTCATTTTTGAGAATGATCCTTGTTTAATCCAGGATGATGAACTAATGTCTACAAAGTCATCTCAGGAAAACTTGTGTAGTACCTGGTTTACAGGGTCCCAGTTTTGCAGTAGATGAGGAAGATCTCTTCTTGTCAGGCCAGGAACTTTAGGAAATTGTGGGGACCTTGAGAAGAAAGGAATTCACCCAAATTTATGGGTACAATGGGTGAAACCTAGTGGAAAGGGTTTCTTGGGCTTGGTTTTTCTAAACCGAAGGTAGCAAACAGTAGAGGCTTTTAAAAATCCAATCTGAGATTCTGAAGGAAACTTCCAGAAAAAAAGTAAATTTTGTGGCGTAGTCAATAATAATATGGCTCTAGATTTACAAAGCAGATTAAGAAGACCTATGTGGTAAATGAACACTCTTTCTGCAAGTGTATAAATAATCAGACGAAACAAACAGTATTGCCCCTTACTTTTTTTTCTTTCCCACTGAACTGAGAGTTTCTTAACTTCTCTCTTACCCTCAATGCCTAGCACAGTGTTTGGCATGAAGAAGGTAGTCAACATTATTTATTGGAAGAATAAAAATCAGGTTATGGAATTGTATTTGTGCCTGATTCCGCCCACGAGGCAGTGATGGAGGGTTGGGGAGGTAGGGCAGGGGCCTGAGCCCACCAAGTATGGTGTCCTCTGCCCACTTCCAGCTGTAACTTGGGGGAGGGGTAGCATCCATTAAAAATAAACTCATTATTAGCTTCAAAAATACTCCCGGAATAAATGAACACGTAAGTAAAAATAATAAAATAGGGAGGAGAGATGAAACAAGATGGGCAAAATGTTGATTATCATTGAGTTGCAGGTGGTGAGAAGAAAATTACACAAAGTAAGTCTGAGGGCTCTGTGAGAAATGGAAATGAGGGATGAGTGAGTTCGGGCAGTTTCTTGGTTTTGTTTTTGGATTTTTGCATCCACTAATTCAAACCACTCCCTGACCCACTTTTGCCTTCCTCTTCTGGCTATCCACTCCTGGGACATTTGCAGAACACCAGAGGTTTCCTGGAAGAGTGAGCATAGGGAGGGAAGTGCTCAAGTAGATTATTTCAGCACTGAATGCTGGCAAACCTCACCCACACACTGGTCTTTCAGCTGAGCCATGCCAGATCTGAGACTGGACAGCAGCCAGATATTGCCATGAGTAGAATGGGAATGGAATGTTCTCAGGGCTTAAGAGGGGGCAGGAGAGGGGGGTATATATGTCTGAATCAATGCTGGAGACCAGAGAAGAGACACCAAGAAAGTGGGAAGCACTGTGCCCTCTGTTTGTCATTTCCTCCCCCAACAGTGACACTGGAGGAAATCAGGATCAAATGTAGTCAATCTGACCCCAGGAGAGAGGAAGCTGGACAAAAAAATGAGCATTGTTCATTTGTGTTAGACTACAAATGCTCTTTCAGATTATCTTCAGGTCAACATGACTGCATGTGGGGCCAGTTATTGGGAAACACAGGGTAAAACTCACCTCATGACACCTTATGACTCTTGAGATTTCTTTCCATTACATTCCAACAAAATTCTCTCCTTCTATCTTGTCATACTGTGTAAGATTCCACTGTTTGAGATTCATTTCTTTAACATTCATCTCCTTCCCCTGCCTTTTTTTTTTTAAACAAAATTACTCCCAAAATGCTTGACACATTCAATTGGGCTTGCAGTCAATATCAACTTAGTGTGATTCCTTGTAACAAAATGAGTTGTCTCTGAGAAATAATAGCTAGCATATAAGGTGCTAAGTACCAGAGAATTGTGTCAAGCGCTCTATTTACATTTTCTCATCTAGCACTGTGAGGTAAATGATACTATAGCTCCATTTTATAAATGTGGAAAGAAGGCTTTAGGAACTTTCAGTAAAATGACTAAGTGACAAGGGCAGCATTTGAACTCAGACCAGTATGACTAAAAATCTCTGTTCTTAGGGCACCTGGGTGGCTTAGTCAGTTGAGTGTCCGACTTTGGCTCTGGTCATGATCTCACAGGTCATGAATTCAAACCCCACGTCAGGCTCTGTACTGACAGCTCAGAGCCTAGAGCCTGCTTTGGATTCTGTGTCTCCCCCTCTCTCTGCTCCTTCCCTGCTCGTGCTCTGTCTCTCTCTCTCTCTCTTTCTCAAAAATAAATAAACATTTAAAAAAATTAAAAATCTCTGCTCTAGGAAGCCAAGTATGGAAATAGACTGTCAGGTTGGGGGGATTCTTGACAATCCCTGAGGTGCATGATAGTACTAGACACTGGGAGTGAGAAGGAAAGAGCACTAATAAAGAAATGTGTGAGTGTGTGTGTGTGTGTGTGTGTGTGTGTGTGTGTGTCTTCTGGAGTGGAAATTAACCACTTGTGAAATGGTTGATAGGTAATAACAACTCAACTCTTTTAGCATGTCCACAAAATACTGAAAGAATGAACTTCACAGAGAAAGAACCAAACTTTCAAACAATTGTCATTATGTGATATTTCAACCTGAGGTAGTTGTCAAACAAGCTTTAGTGGAACCCCATTTAACTCAATTAGCAAAAAGCCTCTGAAGTCAAAAGAAGACATACCAGCTAAACTGGTGGCTTCTAATCTTTTAATCACAAGGACAATTTATTATTCCCAGCCATTTTGAGTCCCTACAAGTAATATTATAACATGTAGCATTGTAACATTAAATTGCAATTATTTCTCCCGCTTAGACCGAGATTAGATAACAAAGGCATCCGGAAAGGCTGGATGGCCACCAGAAAGGACTTCCGGAGGTGGAAGCAGTACAATTACCCGAGCCCCCTTGGGGCCTGTCCTCAACTCACACATCCACACATGATTTTGTCTGTACGTCTGGGGCTTTTCCATCTCACAGGATTGACTCATACGAACCACTCCCAAAATAAAACTATAAACAAGAGCTGCACTGAAAAATACATACAGTGGGAAATAAACCACCGATGACTTAAGAGAGAGATCAAATAGTGAAGAGATATTTGCTGAGTAAGCAGGAGTGGTGAGCAGTTTTGGGGTTCAGTCAGGCCAGGATGAGGATAAGGAAACATTTCTGACTCCAAATTAAGCACTAAACCAGCATCTTAACCCTGAGATGTGGCTTATAGAGAAGCAATTCCCCAAATGTAGAATTTCTCTGTCTAATCTCCAAGCTCCCCCCAATCTCCTTCTTACAATATATCTGCACGCTTGTTGGTTTGTATCCTTTTATACTTTACCTTGCTCCAAGAAAAGATTAAAGACAGCTTGCAAAACTATCTACAATGAATGATAACACAACTCAAATTTAGGGAAAAGGAAAGAGGAAGAATACAGCTTTATGGATTAAACTTTAGTTGTGAGGATGCTAAAGTCACTATACTTGCCTAAGCCTGCATTTTGGTCCCCAAAAGCTGGAGTCTGTGGGTTCTTAGTCCATCCCATTGACAGATTAGGAGTTTGGGTAGATTAGGAGTTTGATTTTACAAATGGTGGTTACTATTTACCAAATGCTGATCTGACATGATGTAATTCGCAGACAGTACCAAACATTTTTAGTTTTGAGATTTTGCTATTATATTTATGAATCACAATTTAATTTTCTAATTTATATTAATGAAAAAAACTTACCAGAGTTTTTAATAAGAAGGAGATAACCAGGGTTGTCTCAATGGGTTGATACAATTCAAATAAACTTAGTTTTAGTTAGCATGTCATAGGCTTATTTACAGTAAACTTGTGGTTTTCATAAAGATTTCTAAAATGTTAAAATTAGCTCACAGACCTCAATATTTACAATCTTTCATGTAAGAAAACAATCTTGAAAGGACAAAAGACAGTCAACAACGGTATGAAAGAAGGAAAGAAAGGAAGAAGAAAGAGAAAGAAAGAAAAGAAGGATCCTAGGTCAAGAAAGTAAACACAGGTGCCCCTCAATCTGCAAATGAGATACTTTCCCAGTGCAAAGAATCATCCCATGGGAAAACAATAAAACTAAAACTTCAGAGTAAAGGGGCTTGCTTTCTCTGCATGAAACTGTCTCTGGTGCCCTGGTCAAGTAATAATGATTGTTGGGGCAACTAGTGGTCCAAGGAGCAGAGGCTTTTTCCATGGGAAGCCCCTACACCCTGGTAAGGTCCCCAGATGGACAAGCCAGTCCTATAGGCATGATGCTGTTATATGGCAAATTACAAAGCCCAGGACAGAAACCATGCACCAAAGAGAAACCCTGCCTTTTCTGTACTTTCTTGAAATTAGAGATCAAGTTCACTTGGGTCGACAGACGTTGGTGCAGAATTAGCATAGAAGAGGTACTCAGTAAGATTTGGTGAAGCAGAGATGAAATGAGGGAAGAGAGAATGAGAAAAAGAGGGAGAGATCCCAAAGCAAAGCTCTAGCCCACAGCCTGGAAGATGAGCTCGGGGGAAACGAAGCATCCTAGACTCCTGGACTTCTGACAGTCTTCCCAGTTTCTATGCTCTTAGAGAGTCTCTTTCTTTCCTCCCCTAGCATACGGTTGCTTTGGCTTAGCCAGCCAGGTAAGTGATTGAAGTTCTGCCTTCAAAGATAAGACAAGTAAGAAAAGGGAAAACATTTACAATCTGTAGTAAGACATATTGATAAGTAAGACATTCAGATCTTCCTGAATTCATATTGATCTTCTCAGCTGAGATACTGTTAATATGTAGGAGAATGGGTGCCTGGGTGGCTTAGTGCCAGACTTCAGCTCAGGTCATGATCTCATGGTCCTTGAGTTTGAGCCCAGCGTCAGACTCTGTGCTGACAGCTTAGAGCCTGGAACCTGCTTTGGATTCTGTGACTCTGTCTCTCTCTGCCCCTCCCCCACTCGTGCTCTCTCTCTCTCTCTCTCCCTCTCTCTCTCAAAAATAAATTAAACATTAAAAAAAGAAAAGAAAGAAAGAAAGAAAGAAAGAAAGAAAGAAAGAAAGAAAGAAAAGAAAGAAAGAAACTCATGCCAAGGTATTTAAAAATGAACTGATGGAGGGCGCCTGGGTGGCTCAGTCAGTTAAGCGTTCAACTTTGGCTCAGGTCATGATCTCACAGTTTGTGAATTCAAGTTCCGCACTGGGCTTGCTGCTGTCAGCACAGAGCCCTCTTCAGATCCTCTGTCTCCCTCTCTCTCTTCCCCTCCCTGACTTGCACAAGCTCTCTCTCTCTTTCAAAAATAAACTTCGGGGGTGGGGGGGAAAGAAGTGAACTGATGTGATATCTGCAACATCTTACTTTCAAATGGCTCAGGAAAAAAAAGAAGTGTGTATGTGGTACAATACTAAAAATTGATGGTGGAAGGCACGCTAGTGTTTATCACTTTATTCTTTTGACTTCTCTACAGTCTTCAAGATTTTCAAAGTAAAAGGTTGGGGACAAAGTGGACGTTAAAATTTCCAAAAAATATGTCAAATCCTTTGTACACCAAACCCGTAATAGTGCCTATCTTGACTGAGGCATTCTTTTTTGCCCTTTTTCTTGTTGTGGTTTTTTTGTATCGTCCAACTAGTCTACATTAATATGTATTGTTTTTGTAATCATGTAAGACTTTTATTCTATTTATTCTTATTTAAAATTTATTTTTAATAATAAAATAAAGATTAAAACAATAAAATAAATTTATTTTAAAGCTACATATCTATTTTTAAAGGCCACAGCAAGGACTCTTCCTTCTGCCCCAGTGGCCTCTCTCACCAAACTCCCTGCTCTGTTGCCCCAAACCCAGAGCCAGCCAAGCAAGCTCCCTACATACCATATTTCTTGCCTGTGCTCCCATGCGTATCACTAGCTCCATAACCTTCCTCCCCACAAACATTTCCCTCATAAGCTACTGCCCACACAAAACATACTCCATCTAAATTTCTCTCCTGGAACAAATGGCTTCTTTCACCACTGACTACACCTCTGTGCAAAGCTTCCATCCATAAACCAGTCCTTCCCCAAAGTTCCTGTATAACGCTTTCCCCACCTATGCCTCTGAGTCAGTCCCTGATGAATTTCTCCTGGTGTGCTGCTGAAGATTTCTCAATTGCTAACACAAAATGTTGCCCTTCCCTGCCGGATGAAGCAGCCAATTGCTTCCACTTTTGTCTGGGATCAGTCACAGCTCCCTAGTCTTCCTGACCTAGCACCCCAGCTCCTCAGCTCCCATCCTACAGCAGGTCAAGCAGAAATGGACGCACATGGATATACAATCATTGCAGCAGGAGCACCTGCCTACATCTTCAGCCTTATCTCCCACAATCCCATTGTTCACTCCACTCTAATGCCATGGCCTTCTTGCTGCTCCTAAATTGCTAAGTCCTCCTAGAACCTTGATGCTAACTGTACCTTCTGCATCTACACTCTTCCCTAATCATTGCATTGCTAATCCCCTCATTTATTCAGGCCTCTGGTCACATGACAGCTCTTCAGGGAGGACTTCCCTGCACTAATCCATTTGAAATTGTTCTCCCCTTTATTACTTTTTTTTTTAATAACCTTACTGAGGCATATTTTACATATCATAAAATTCACCCTTTTCAAGTGTGTAATTCAATGACTTTTCGTAACTTTACTCAGTGATGCAACCATCACCATAAATTAGTTTCGGAACATTTTCACCCCTGAATAAGATCCTTTATGCCCATTTAATTTTCATTTCCACCCTGAGCCCCAAGAAACTACTAATCTACTTTCAGACTCTATAAGTCCGTCTTTTTTGGACATTTCGTATAAGTAGAATAA
This sequence comes from Acinonyx jubatus, assembly GCF_027475565.1. Classification (NCBI taxonomy): domain Eukaryota; kingdom Metazoa; phylum Chordata; class Mammalia; order Carnivora; family Felidae; genus Acinonyx; species Acinonyx jubatus. The sequence goes on along the minus strand of NC_069386.1, from coordinate 70,107,756 downwards.
GAGTAAAGGTTCTTTTTTTTTTTTTTGTATCTGAATTATTTTAGTCAGCATGTTTTGAGATTCATCCATGACATAACATGTGTCAGTAGTTTGTTTCCTTTTATTGCTGAACATATTCCATATATTTTGTTCACCAGTTTTTTGTTTTCTGGTTATTATGAGTAATGTTGCTGTGAACATTTGTGTGTAAGTCTTTATGTGTTTATTTTTTTTATTATTTTAAAGATTTTATTTTTAAGTAATCTCTACACTCAACATAGAGCTCAAACTCACAATCCCAAGATTATGAGTCACATGCTCTACTGACTGAGCCAGCCAGGGCGCCTCTATGTGGATATGTTTTTATTTCTCTTTGGTAGATACCCAGAAGTGAAATCGCTGGGTCGTATGATAGGATTATGCTTAACTTTTTGAGAAACTGCCAAATATTAAAGTGGCAATACTATTTTACATTCCCATGAGCGATGCATGAGGGTTCTTGTTTCTCTGTATCCTTGCCAACATTTTTGATGTCTGCCTTATCTATTATAGACATCTGGTGACTTGAAATGGCATCTGATTGTAGTTTTAACTTGCCTTTCCTTCCTCTATTACTATCCATTCCTTCACTTTGATTATTTTTTCTTAACATCTACCATTACCTTAGATTTTTTTACATTTGTATTTATTTGCAAATTGACTCCCCCAATTTAAGGTAAACTCCATGAAGGCAGGAGTATTTTCTTGTCCTTCTCTGTTCTCTAATCCCTGGGACATTTATTAAGTTAGTGAATAAACATACCCTCCTCATGTGTTCCTCTTTTTCTTGCCAAGCAGCCCAGAAAAATACACTTGATGAATGCCTGTCTGAGACACTGAAAAGCTTCAAGCTTCTTCAAGGCTTCAATGGGCAGGCAACAGTTTATAAGTTAATAATTTTGGTTTTTGCATACATGTGCATACATGCCGATGCACACACACACACATACCAGTATTTCTGTGTATGACATAATACATCTGATTATCAAAAAGACAAAGTTCAAAATAAATGGAGGGGAAAAAATGGACAAAAGCAATACAGGGTGGTCAGGTAAAAGCTATGGTTATCTGAGTGGCCATTATGTTGCTAAATGTCAATACTAGGTGCAGATTGATGACAAGACCTGACACAGACATACTCCAAATAAAAACTGAGCAGGATTATTTATCTAAAGGTTGCAAAATAACTCAGAGAGATGAACATATTTTCCAACTCAGACAGGACTACAAACATCTTGACTCCAATACCTTTACCAGAAGGGTGTATTATCACTGAAACTCTAAGTAAATGAAGGCCACATTAGACTCTATGGAAAATATAGCAGTATCTCTCAGTCCAGCCTAGTTGTACTCATAAGTGAGTGTGAATATGCCCAAAGCCCCTCCTTGGCTGGAGGCACTTCATGTGGCTAAGGGTCATACGATACATAATACTACTGCAGAATCCAGTTTGGTTCTTTAAGGCATCTCTCTTGGACTCTCCAAGCTAGTAGATCCTGGTCTGAGAACATTCCTGAGTTGAGTATTTTGGAACCATAACAGGGATCAGTTTCCTAGATCTTGGGAATCCTGCTAACAAGTCTTTAGACCAGCCATAGAGCTATCTTGAAATGAAGTGTCAGTAGGTAGGAAATATTCTAGAAGACAGACAGTCAAAAAGAATGACAGAGTAGCAGAAAATATCCAAAATTACTTGTACCATAACTCTATCCTAGTTTTTTTAAGCACTAGTGGTTCCTATCCATGTATGAAGGAGGAGGAAGAGTTGGCAGAGTAAGCATCCAAGGAAATGACCCTCTCCTGGGCCCCAAATTCAGAAAGTCACATAATTTTGCATTTCAGGAGCTTCACAGGCTCCCTTACATCCTATCCATGGGTCCAGAGTGAGAACCTTTCCACTCCAAAACAAGTATATTAACAACAACACTGTGCCAAGTATCGACTTTATCCCCTGACAGCAATCAAATTGTTTTCATACTTTGTTTGATGGACTGAGTGGGATACTAACAATGATGGTAACTGTATATTATGATTGTGGGGAGGGGAGCAGTGAGATATTGAGAGCTGGAATTGACCTTAGGCAACCTTTGATGGTTTGCAGTGATAGAACTAGAGCAGATCAGGCTACACATAGTGTAGTACTATATTCCTACTAATCTTTTATAGCAGGAGCTCAGGTAGAAATAGTTCCAAATAAAATAGGAAAAAGGAAGACTAAGGCCAAAAATCAAATAGCCAACAAGCAAAATGGCATTTTAAAAAATATGAGGGGTGCCTGAGTGTCTCAGTTGCTTAAGTGTCCGACTTTGGCTCAGGTCATGATCTCAGCGTTTGTGAGTTAGAGCCCCACAAGGGCCTCTGGGCTGTCAGCCCAGAGCTCTGAGCCTGGAGCCTGCTACAGATTGTGTGTCCCTCTCTCTCTACCCCTCCCACCCTGCTCACGCTCTCTCTGTCTCAAAAATAAACATTAAAAAAAAAAAAACACGAATAACAGAGAGAAAAGAAAGAAAACAAGAAAAAAAGAGAGATTGGCAAGAGAGATCATAAATTTCCTAAAATGAAAAAACTCAGAACGGAAGTGAAAATGAAAAACAAATAGAAGAGTAGGGGGTTTTGACCTGAAAACCAGAGACTAAGGATTCACTCCAAACAATATTAGATCTGATTTCTTCCAAACCTAAATTCTGACAAAAAGATTAAGGACTGGAAATTTTCCATTTTCATTAAAGTCCAAGTTTACAATAACAGAAAAACCAGGCAGAGAGCCAGTGTTTGTTCAAAAGATGTCCTTTAGAAACACAAAGTAGTTATGAAAAGCAGATGCATGTTTACAAAGGAAAAATGAATGCAAATCTAAGCCAAATCAGATTTAGACCAGAGGGCACAGCAGAGGAAGAACAATTGTGGTCTCTCCCACCTTCTTCTTTTAAAGGGACAGCAGTGGTATTATCTCTTTTTCTCTATTCCTTTATTTTTTCAAAGTCCTAATGTCCAGCAATGGTATTATCTCTGTCTCTATTCCTTTATTTTTTTAAAGTCCTAATGTCTATCCCTACCATACACTTTTATTTATTTATTTATTTACTTACTTACTTATTTACTTATTTATGGGGGAGGGGAAGAAAGAGAGAGAGACAGAGAAAGAGAGTGGGGAGGAGGGGTAGAAAGAGGCGGGGGAAGAGAGAGGATCTTAAGCAGGCTCCACACTCAGCTCAGAATCCAGTGTGGGGCTCTGTCTCACAAACCCAGAGATCATGACCTGAGTTGAAATTAAGAATTGGACACTCAACCAACTACTGAGCCACCCAGGTACCCCTCTTTGTCTCTATTCCTAAAGGCAACCAACAAATGGACTGGGAATTGGCTAAAAACAAAAAACATTAAAGCCATATTCTTCCTTTGCTTCTAAAAATGCTGAGGTGATAGACATGTGTCCTTGAGAGCACTGACCTAAGTCAATAAGAAAACACACTAATTATGATGCAAAAACATCTCTAAGACATTAAAGAAAATAGCATGGTGCAGAACAACACATATAATGTATTAACTTCTGTGGACAATAAGAGGAAGAGAAAAAAATAACGTGTATTTGTATTTGTTAATATTTTTATAAATACTGGAAGAACGTGTGAGAAACTATTAAGTCGTTACCAGTGGGGTGGGGAAGGAAAGGCAGATGAAGGACAGGATGGAGGTAAAACTTTACACATTTTATGTTGAGTAAGCTTTTAAGTATGTGTTCAAAATTTTAATCTGAAAAAGGAGAAAACTACTAATTTGACTTAACTGTATGTATTTTTCATTTCCAAATTGCTTGTGCTTTTCCCTTTACATTTTGCCTTATAACAGCATATTCTTTTAAATACTGCAAAAGCCCCCAACCTGATTAAAAAATTCTAAACACCACCGGTTATGTTATTCTATACGGCTAGTTTGGGGTGAAAGTATTTCTACCATCAGAACAACTCTTTCTGCTTCTTGTTAGGCTTCAATCCATCAAAATAGTAACATGATTTTCACCCATCAATTCCTACTTAAAAAGCCTTAAATGGCTTGTCATATTGCCTAGAGAAGGTTGTTACTCCTCAGCCTGAAAAGAGACCCCCAAACAATCTAGCCTTGTCCACCTTATTTCCCAGTGCTCCTATTCACAATGTCTTTAATTTCACCATTTTGTTCTGTTCAATGATCAAACATTCTCGAATTTGCCTGCATGCAGTGCCTTCTGCCATGTCCTCTTCACCAATGTTTTCTGTAAGGTCTAACTCAGTCTCACCGGTCCTTCCTACTCCCCATCCCAGGTTGGTTCCCTTTGAATACCCATAGCATATTTTATCATTGGCACTTAGCATGTGCTACTTCTCACACATTATTCCTTTTTCAAAAATTTTCCAAATGGTGACAATATAACATAGGAAAAGACTAAAAGTAGGCATAGAGGGCACAACTGATTCAGCTTTTAATGCATATATCATGTCTCCCCCTTAGACTGGAAGCTCTTTGTCTTATTAGCAGTTTATTTTATGGCTTTAAGACAATGTTGTATGCACTGTATATGATTAATAAACATTATTGGTATTGATAAAGATGACCATGACAGGGCCAGGGTAGAAAGCCCTAACTTGAAGTGTGTGTGTTTTTTGCCACCTATCTTGAGATGCAGGAAAATCAGTCCATTTTGTAGGCCCCTCTAGAGAGCAATAGTGTCATCACCAGTTGTTTTCAAGAACTACCCTTTGCTGGGTCCTCCTCCCAGACCCATCTCCCTTGACTTTTGCTTTTATTTTCTTGCTCATCTAAACTGGTACATTCATTTTGGTTGAGTTGGTTGGCACTTTGAAGACGCTTGATAAGCAAAATGTAGTGTATCCATACAGTGAAATAGTACTCAATTATGAAAATAAATGAAGTACTCATACATGCTACAACTTGGATGAACCTTGAAAACATTATACTAAGAGAAAGAAGCCAGTTAAAGTCCATATGATCCTATTTACAATTCCCTTCATATGAAGGCCCAAAATAGTTCTATCTTACAGAGCAGAGAGTAGATTAGTGGTTTTCAGGAGGGTTGGGAGCAGAATAACTAAAAGGTACAAGGTTTTCTTTTGAGTTGATGAAAATGTTCCAAAATGGACTGTGGGGATGATTGCACTTATGTGTGAAAATACTAAAAGCCATTGAGCTGCACACTTTAAATGTGTGAATTTTATTGTATGTAAATTATCTCATTAAATAAGCCTTCAAAAAAGAAATTAAAGGGGTGCCTGGGTGGCTCAGTCAATTAAGCATCCTACTCTTGATCTCGGCTCAGGTCATAATCTCAGGTTCATGAGTTTAAGTCCCACACCTGACCTGGCTCTGTGCTGATGGCAAGAAGCCTGCTTGGGATTTCCCCCTTCTCTCTGCCCTCCCCTGCTGCCCCCCGTTTGTGCTCTCTCTCTCTCAAACTAAACTTTAAAAAAGAAATCAAAGACAATGTGTTTGTGTTTTCTTTCTCCAGCCCATATGGCCTTGAACCTAGTATTCCAGTGCATTTAGGATACTCATTACCTATAATTAAATAGTACTTGCCTGTAGCTACTTTCCTTGTCATATCTTAGTTTTCCTATAAAGAATGTACAATTTTGTTACTACAGGAGATGTTCAATGTCCTAACATGAGTATAATAATAAACACTTCTGTAAAGTCAGTAAGCCTTATTCTTCATACTTAGAACTAAAAAATTAGACTCTTGCATGAGGTCAACAAATGAATATTCTTCTTGAATCTAGTATTCTATCACAAAATTTATGATACCCTTTACAGGGTAAATGGGCAAACCCATCTACTAAGTCTAAACACCAAAGATGTGCTTAAATATTCCACCTGAGTCTCTCTGGGACATGTTTTTCAGATGGCACCATTCTCATTCCTGAGCCATCTCACCAAGAGCCAGATCAGGGTGAGAAAGCTGAGCACCACATGCATTCTCTTGTAACTTCCAAGTATTTGCCCATGTCTCATTAGAGCCCTGCATGTCCTCTGTTCTAATCACACCTGTTGTGATAATGACCCACGGAACAGGACTACATTTTATAGCTCTGTGCTTTCACTCACCTGGTGTGAAATCCTTTTCCTGCCTTCCGTCCTTTAGGACTGAACTCAAAAGTTTTCTATGAAACTTCCCTTACCCAACCCAATTCTCAAGGTCCAGTGTATACAACTGGTCTATCCTTTGGGCTCCCATTGTATGTAATGTGTAGAATATTCTATACTGTTTTATAGTAACAGTTAATGGTTTCACAAATATATCTTTTAAGATTAAAGGGCAGTTAAAGAGAACCTTTGTTATATTCTCAATTTAACATTCTTAGCTGAGTGTTATAGAGGTAATTCAGTAACTTAATTAAAAGAAATGTTTATAAACCATCTCATTAGATGAACAAGTTGCATATATATCTAAAGGACACACAGTACTTCCCTCTAAACCAGCTTGCTTATGGACAAATGGCAGATGCTAGCAGATTGTCTCAAGGTCCAGGTAGGGTTTTAGAGCTGGTGGGGGTGGTGACAGGGCCACTCCAGAATGCTTTTTGTGTTGGGCTCAGGTAAGTTGGTTAGTTACCAAAGGATTTAAGAGGTTTTAAAAGCTTTCTATTGTAAATTTCTGTTGAAATGCCATTACTATTAGAGGCTCATCCAGCTAGATCTTTTATCAAAAGGTAAAGAGGCCTGGGAGGGTAGTGTGGTTTTGAAACATGCCATCCAGTCAGCTGAATGCAAACCGGTAAGTGAAAAATAGTGCAGTGAACCAACAAAGGGCAACACCTAGATGCTGTGTGACAGGGAGGTTCTGACTGAGCAAAAGTCAAAAGACTAGAACCCAGAAAGGAAACGAGGAGGGAAGGAAAGGAAGTGCTCTAAGAAGTGAAGTATGAGTCAACTTCACAGGTTTGCCTGGGGCTGGCAGGACTCTAATCTGCATGGAGTAGCTGCTGGCAGAGAAAGATGTAGTATTCTAGTATTCAGTATTCGCTACAGCATTGTCAGAATGCAGAGAAGGAATGTTGGGTTGTCCTTAATTATGGCAGAAGTTAGGGTAGGGAGAGAAAGAAAACAACAGGAAACAGTTAGGGCTTAAGAAGTAGCCACTGTGGAACAGTGAGACCAGTGAGACGGTTCAGATATTCATGAGGGCATAGACAGGGAGCAGCACAATCAGAAGGCTAAGGTCAGAGGCAAGACTGGTCTGAGGAAAGCTGCCATCTTGTGCCAGGTGTTAGCTCTTCCTTCTTCATCTTCTGACATCTTTATCTCTCATCTTTGGCTTTCCTTCATCCTTTCCTGCATTTACACACCACCTCATCTCAGTTTTTAGTGGCTCGTCTCAGAAGCAGATAGTCACACTGGACATGTGATCTCAGTCTTTCATGCCAAACTTGGCCTGTGCTCCAAGCCTTATCCCAAAATGCACTAAACATTAAATTATTTCATCTTTTTTATTCTCAAAATATGAATAGTATTCGAGTCCAAGAGGTATTGGACTTGTGCGAGGCAGACTGAGTCTTCAGGAATGTGAAATCATCTTATCTCAGAAAGATAGCAGTAGGTACCTGTGCCAAGTTCAACAGCCCAAATCACACCTAGGGCATATACATGGCTGTGTGATAGGGCTTGGGCCCCAGCTCTTGAGGAAGAACAGGGGTGGAAACTGTTGAAACAACTGAGCAAAAGAGGAGCCAGCACAGAAGGGTCTGGTGGGAGAAATGGTGGATCTTCCTCTCCTTTCTCCTACTACTTAAGGGCAGAGGCACATAACCCCAGCAAGGGGCCAAAGTAGGTAGTAGCTACTTGGATCCTATTAGGGAGAGGCCAGACCACTCCAGGGCTGGTTAATTCCCTTTGCCAGGCAGTGGAATACTAGCCATAAGAATAGATACGAACTGTTCCAATTTCTGTGCAGCTTTTTTCCCGGACTCTAATACTTCCTCGTGATTGGCCTTCTCCTTGGTTTCATAATCCTGGATGACTTTGTTAGTGATGAGGGAGAAGCCAAAGACTCGAAGTCCACAGTGCCTTGCAACTATAACTTCTGGTACTGTGCTCATGCCTGATGAGGAGAGAGAGGGAAAACAACTGTCAGGACCCTCAAATGACTCTTTTCTTTACCCTCTGCCCTCATCCCCATTCATTACCTCATTGACAATTCAACATCTCAAAAAAACATCCAAAGAAACAGCTGATTTCTTGTCTAACTTAGGTTATTATGTATTGCTTAAAAGAGTGGGGCCTCAGAGGACCTTACATTTCTTATAAGTATTACCACTGCAATGCTTTATTTCTGTTTGTGGTCATTTTGAAGTCAGTTCTAATGATGCGGTTCCATCTTCCAGCCAGAGGTACAGAAAGCGGCTATATTTTTAGAACAATCTTCAGAAACATCAAATCATGGATGGGTCGTTAGCATTATAGCTGTTAAAGCCCTAGGTGCTGGGTAGGGAGGTTTAATGCTACAACACACCAAACCCCAACACCTTTAAAGTCAGTTTAACTCAATCTTCCCTTAAGTCAGATCTCTCACTTTACAGTCTAGGTCTACAATCTTACACCTTTCCATCCCTATTTTACCAGATCCCTCCCTGTTCAAGCCTCCAGTCAGTTCCCCTTCTCACCAACAGCATCTGCCCCCAGCTTCTGCAGCAGCCGACACTCAGCCACAGTCTCAAAGGAGGGGCCTGCCAACATCACATAGGTGCCTTCCTGAAGCTCTCTCTGCTCCCCCATTTGTTTCCAGACACTGTGAGCCTTCTGTCTCATATCCCGGTCATAGGCATCAGACATGGCAGGGAAACGAACTCCGAACCTAGGGCACAGGTTGGAATCTCAGATTACTGGAACATAATGAGTTCTGACCCCCAGACAAGTCCTTAAAGTGTACCCAGCTATTAAAAAAAAAAATTGCAAGATACATACCTATCCTCATTGGGCCCTCTGAGAGGGTTCAAACCACAGAAACCAGGTAGGTTGATGTGGTCGCGGATCAGCATGATATCTCCAACCTCAAATTTGGGGTTGAGTCCTCCAGCTGCATTGGTGACCACTAGGGTGTCCACACCCAGAAGGCAGAAAACCCTCACTGGGAATGTCACCTTACAAACAAAACATAAAAGATCAGAAAGCGTTCTTTAAAATGTCACCAATCTACCCACAGACATGCATGATACACACCACGAAAGAGACAGGAGGGGACCAAAGTCAACCTAGCCCAGGTAGATAGGTCATAAAATGAGACTGAGAACTCTCTCCCCCTTCTTCCGGACCAGGCTTATGCCCCTGAATTACCTTTGAGAGTGGGTAGCCTTCATACATGTGGAACCTGCCCTGCATCATCACACAGGCTCTGCCATTCAGGAACCCAAACACCAGTCGACCAACATGACCTGGCACTGTGTACAAAATAGAAAGAAAGAAGAACAGGATGATGTTTTCATACAACACATATCCACTGAGCACCTAGTACAAGCCAACTCATGGTGCTCAACATGAGAGGGTATAATTAAGCAAAGGATGACATTACTAACTCCACTTTCAGAAAGCTGAAGTCTGGTGGAGACAGGAACAAATCATAAGCTTACAAATGAGTATATAAGTACATCCTGAGATTAGAGCTAAGGGGTAAGGATGCTCAATGTGAACCACATATCAAAAGAAGGATTTTTGTTATTTTATTTTATTATTTTTTTAATGTTTATTTATTTTTGAGAGAGAGAGAGAGCATAGCAGGGGAAGGGTAGAGAGAGGAGACACAGACTCTGAAGCAGGCTCCAGGATCGGAGCTATCAGTGCCAAGCCCAATGCGGGGCTCGAACTCACAAACTGTGAGATCATGACCTAAGCTGAAGTCAGATGCTTAACCAACTGAGCCACCCAGGCACCCCTTAATTGTTTTTACAGAGAGAAAGTGTGTGAGTGGGGAAGGGGAACAGAGGGAGAGAGAGAATCTTAAGCGAAAATTCTCTTAAGCTTAAACTAAAGATTCTCCATGCTGAGCATGGAGCCTGACACGGGGGTCGATCCCACAACCCTGGGATCATGACCTGAGCCAATATCAAGTTGGCTCAACTGAACTACCCAGGTGCCTTAGGGAAAGGTTGTTTTTTTTTTTTAAGAAACTTCAAAAGAATGAGAAAGCCATATTGTAAGAGAATAAAAGTGAGCAAAAAAAAAAAGAAAAAAAGAAAGAAAGAAAAGAAAAGAAAAAGTGGGTAATAATAAATGTAGCAAATGCAGTCCTTATAGACTTTTCCAAAAATTTTTAAATTCTCCAAATATGTCTCCATATTTATTACCCTAACTAAACCATGTGCCTCCTCACTCTTGAAAGGGAGTTCATAGTATATGAGGGTCCTGAAGAGGTTACTGAACAACAGGAGGAGGGGCTGAGTTTGGACCCCTACAAGGCTTCTCCATTATGACCCACAAAACAGTCCTGTGGTAATACATACCCCACGTGGGCCCTGCAGGGGTGTGGGAATGCAAAAATAATTCCCCACACAGACATAATAACCATTATTACCATTTCCCTTATCTGGCATTTCTCCTCTAATGGAGGCAGCCAACCTATCCCCTAGGGAATGGGTGGTCTGAGAGAGAGGGACCAAAATCAAGAGGAAGAGTTCAGGGAGAGTCAGAGACAAAAGAGCTTATTAAAAAAATTCCAGTAATAGAGCAGAGGTGGCAGAGTTAGGAAAACCTGAGTATAAAAAAGAGGCTAATAAAGTTTAAAAATTAATCCACTAATCACTTACTGCAGTGCCCTTCTCAGTGGGAAGGAGTGGCAGGTGGGGTCAATGTCATTGCTCTTTCCCTTAGAAAACTTTTTGCCCTTTGCCCTCCCTCTCGTTTTAATATTTCTTTACCCACCCCCACCCCCACGTCCCTGCTTTGGTCTTCCAATCTTGCTCCAACGGGTTTGAAAAAATATATGTGCAAAGTCTTAACTCTCTGGGGAAAAGAGGACAGAAGGTAGAAATTTATAAAATTAATAAATCATGGGAAGTTAGTTATCTGAGAATTAATAAGTAAACCAAATAAACTACCCTTGTCCTTAATTTACTTGGTCCCTCCCACCCTTTTTTTCCAGAGAACTGGCTAAGGTTGTTAACCTAATGTTCATGAATCATAGATGAAAACAGTTTCACAGGCCGTTAGAAAATGTCAGTAAATTTAGAAGATTTAGCCAACAAGAGAGGGGTGGGGGGCAGCGGCAGAGGGGCCTGGGTGGCTCAGTGAGTTAGGCATCTGACTCTTGATTTTTGGCTCAGGTCATGATGTCACAGGTCCTGGGATCCAGCCCTGAGTCAGGCTCCTCGCTGAGTGTATCAGTGCCCCCTTGAGAGTCTCTCTCCCTCTCTACCCCTCCCCTGCTCTCTCAAAATAACTTAAAAAAAAAAAGAAGGGGATGCCTGGGGGTCTCAGTTAAGCGGAGAGTTAAGCGGGGTTAAGCCCGACTTCGGCTCAGGATATGATCTCAGTTTGTGGGCTCAAGCCCCACAAGGACTCTGTGCTGACAGCTCAGAGCCTGGAGCTTGCTGGGGATTCTGGGTCTCCCCGTCTCACTGCCCTTCCCCCACTTGTGCTTTGTCTCTCTCTCTCAAAAATAATAAACATTAAAAAAATTATATATAAAAAATAGATTCAGCCAACATGGCTAACAGTGAAGGGAAGTGGAGAGTAGTGAAGGAAAGTGCAGGGCCACTCCAGGAGTTGCCCACAGTGGACCCATAAACCCTCAGGGTTAATCCAACTTATCACTTATAGGAAATAAGCACCTTCTCAACCTCATTTTTCTTTCATACCAGTCTACTTTTTCAGTATTAAAAGGGGATGGACAGATCGTGACTCTCAAGCATCTCACAAAGTAGGTGAGTCACATTAGGGACAACCTTTACTTGCTCAAAAATTCATCTCACATTAGCTGGGAGGATTCGGGTGTCACCCTGAATTGTTATTTTCCTCACTCATGAAGTTTAAGGCATGGTCTTTCCCTTTTTTTTTTTTAAATAAAGGCTACCCCCAAAATGGGACTTGAACTCATGACCTGAGACCAAGAGTTGCATGCTTTACCCACTGAGCCAGCCAGGTACCCCACACTTGGCCCTTTTCTAAACCACAGCTTTAGAGTTTTCTGGCAGCTATTAGGATGCTGGATATGCTACCCTCAGATCCATTATTGCTCCACAGTGCACAGGTAACACCTGCTTCCTCCCCTCCTTCAAAGGGTCAGTATGAATCAGGTCTTGTGTGTTCATGTGTTATCTGTGTATTTTGTCTGCAAGAACATGGCAGTGTTCATTTGTTGCTGCGCACCAGTGAGTGCCTTATCCTGGGACAAGAGCTAGAGCTGGGGAGATTGGGAATGGCAGGAAGACATAGGACAGGGGTCGCCTGACTTTGTCCCGGGAAGTTATAGGCACTACTTTGTCCATGTAACCTGCAGACTGAAAGAAATGGGAGGGATATGTGCAAGTGGTGGGCACCCTGGTGTGGATGGGGGAGGAGAGTGTGAGTGAGGTGCTGTAAAGCTTTAAGGGGCTCTGGATCATTACAGCATAGGAAATATGTCATCATATGGTATCACTGCCACACACATGCCCAATCTATTATGAAATTTCTACTGGGGGAGTTTCCTTCTAAAGTCATTCTGATTCATAGTGGTCTTTTTCCCTCTCTTAAACAAGTTGTCTTTAGTCAAATGCTATACAGGATAATCAGGTGCAGGCCTGGTGAAAGCAGACCTTCTCATCAGAATCCCATCAGTATCCCTCAGTTCAATCCCTCACTCCCCTTTGCCAGTACCTGTACTTTGGGAAAAGTTTGGTATCTCACTGTAGTCAAAGCTCTCGGCCTCAGTTAATTTATTGACCAGATTTCCTAACCCAGAACCACAGATCACTGCCACTTGAGGTCGGTGCTTGGTGCGGCACAGAAGCCATTTTGCAGTGTTCTGATAATCTTCATATGTAAATCTAGGAAAAAGGAAAATGAAAGTTAAGTTTTGCTCCCCTCCCAAGGGCATCATAGACTAATGACCTTCAGTGCAGAAAGGCTGCTAGGAGTGCTGGGGTGGGAAGGGACACAGAAGGGGCCAAAGAGCTGCCCCAGAAGGGAGGATCCTCTCTCAGCAGGGTCCACACTAAGCTCATCCACCCACCCACTCCTCTTTCTGAATCAGACTCCCTTTCTGAATCAGACCCACTGAAAGTCTGATGGGAAAGTCCCTCCTCATTCTATAGCCTGGCAAAAGTTAATGGTGCCTATGTTTCCACCCCCAACCCCAACTTCAGTTTTGCTACCAGTAGCAGGTTTAATTATCTCTCTTTATGACAAAGATTTAGAGAGGAAGGGATGATAAGTCTACATAGAAGTACAGGGAAATAATCGAATCAAAGAAGTAAAAGGGCTGGATTTGAGGATGAAGGCTAAAGAGTATATTCAAAATGGTATTAAGACCTTCCTTAGGGCAGTGACAAACCCAATATAATCCTTCTACCCTACTTATCAGTAAGGACACTCAAAATGTAATTAACACTACCCTGAGGGCAGGGATAAACCCAGTTTCCTTTTGGACCCTTGCCCTCCAATTCCTCCCTCAGACACTTTTATTGGTTGACAAAAAAAAAAAAAAAAAAAAAGGCAATGGGAACACTCCAGAGTAGAAATCTATGTGCCAGTTAGTTCCCCCAGATCCCTATTCTGGGATACCCAGACCAATAAAATACAGATCCCTGTCAAATGAAATTGCAAGCAGTAATTCAAGACCAGTGACTAGACAAGCACAAAAAAGCAGATGGAGTAGTCCACAACTTTGGTGGTCAGTGGCTGAAACAGAACTATTTCAGCATCTGCTTGAAAATACAAATTCTAGGGGCGCCCGGGTGGCTCAGTCGGTTGAGCATCCGACTTCGGCTCATGTCATGATCTCATGGTCTGTGAGTTCCAGCCCCCGTTGGGCTCTATGCTGACAGCTCAGAGCCTGGAGCCTGTTTCAGATTCTGTGTCTCCCTCACTCTCTGTCCCTCCCCCACTCATGTTCTGTCTCTGTCTCTCTCTCTGTCAAAAATAAACATTAAAAAAAATTTTTTTTTAAAGAAAGAAAATACAAATTCTGGAGCCCAACCCTAGAGATCCATAATTCTGGGGATCCACAATAGTGTCCTAGGTAATTCTCATTCAAAAACCAGGCTTAGTTATTTCTGGTCAAGAGGAAGGCAGAACTCAACCTGGGTTCTAGTCTCAATTCTGTCTTTTTAAGCAAATAAATGTGTTTCAAATTCTTTCCTCGGGTAAAAAGGAAGTAATTGGCAGCACCTGTCTTGACCCCACCTGTCTTATAGGTACAGTTTTAAAATTAATTAAATACTTATCAGTAAGCTCCAAAACCTTACCAGTTAAGACTCCATTATGTCAGGGTTTGAGTCCAAAGCACTTGAATCTTCCTCCCTGCCTTTGTTCTCCTCCCTGCCCTCTCCCATCTCCCTTCTCTTCACCAAGGTTCTTAGCCCTTCAGAGACCTAACCACATACACTTGCCATACCCATACATCTTAACCACATACACTTACCGTGCCCATACATCCCCAAGAACCAACCCAGAATTTTTCTCACAATACCAGTCCAATTCTCAAACCCCTATCTGGAAAAATGAAATGTTGAAGTGGGGGACAAGTGGAACTGAGGTATGACAGAGCTGAACACAGCTAACCAAGCCTCCAAAGGAAATCCTTCTCTTCAAAAGCAGAGCCTTTGAAACCAGATGACTCTACAACAGGCTACCCTCAGGGAAGTAGCTGGGTAAGGGACAGGGGAGATGGAGCCACAGGATGATGGAGAGAGAAGCAATGAAATGATTAAAAGTTAATCAAATAGCATCCCCAAGAGGTGCAAAAAAAAAAAAAAAAAAAAAAAAGAAAGAAGTATGAAGCCCTGGCCACCTAGCATATCTAGCAACGACTTATAGGACTTCTTCAATGGGCCATCAGTTCCCCAAGAACACCCTGGATCCCTGTGCATCCAAAAGCCACTGTGGTCCCTGATTCTGGTGACTTGGACTGAGATTTCTGGGGCCAAAGCAGACAGAAGAATTTTCAGAGGTGGGAGGTAGGAGGAAAGGGCAGAGTCTATTGTTCGGTCCAATTAATAAGGATTTCCTTCTCTCCTTGGAGACTTCATCCCCAACTTATTTAAAATGTTTTTTCTTTTTTTTTTTTTTAATTTTTTTTAATGCTTATTTATTTTTGAAAGAGAGAGAGAGACAGAGCGTGAGCAGGGGAGGGGCAGAGAAAGAGGAGACACAGAATCCAAAGCAGGCTCCAGGCTCTGAGCTGTCAGCACAGATCCCGACGTGTGGCTCCAACCTACGAACTGTGAGATCATGACCTCAGCCGAAGTCGGACACCCAACCAACTGAGCCCATCCAGGTGCCCCTAAAACTTTTCTTTTAGGGGCGCCTGGGTGGCTCAGTCGGTTAAGCGTGGGACTTCCGCACAGGTCATGATCTCGCGGTTCATGAGTTCGAGCCCCGTGTTGGTCTCTGTGCTGACAGCTCAGAGCCTGGAGCCTGCTTGGGAGTCTGTGGCTCCCTCTCTCTGCCCCTCCTCCGCGTGGGGCTCTGTGCTGAGAGCTCTGAGCTCCGATCCTGGAGCCTGCTTCGGATTCTGTGTCTCCCTCTTTCTGCCCCTCCCCCGCTCACGTTACGTTTCTCTCAAAAATAAACATTAAAATTTTTTTCCTAAATAAAAAAAATAAATTTTTCTTTTAGATTGTAAGTAGACTCCACGCCCAACGTGAGGCTTGAACTCACGACTCTGAGATCAAGAGTCACATACTCTGAGATCAAGAATCACAGACAGCCGCCCAGTCCCCAACTTATTTTAACTGGATCTCCAATTTGGTGGGAAGAAAGGTGTTGAGAGAACTTCAGACATCTCTCCTCTGAAGGAGGAACTCCAGATACGGGCACCAAAAGAACCTCGCAGCTTTACCTAGACTCTGCAAAGGGAGTGAAAAGCACAAGGGGTGGGTTGACCTCTTCCCGGTATGCCGGTCGGGGTGGCTGGGGGAGAGAGAGTACGCTTCCCCTACAACTTGCACCTCAGTGCCGGCGCACACGCACATAAACACACCCGCCCCCTTTCCCAAGTAGAGTGCACGGTACCACACCGTGTCCCCTTCCTGCTCCGGTGGGGCCATCACTACCCGATTCCCGCGTGCGCCCCGGCTGTCGCTGGCCGCCTCACTGCTCTGCCGCCCTGCCGCGACACGGGCTCCCCCGCCAGGGGTCTCTACATCTCCAGAGCATTCGCTCTCTCTCCTGGCCCTCTCGGGGCCCAGGTGCCGGGCTTCCAGGTCTCAGTGACAGCCATTCCCCTTCCCGGGTTCCCCGGGCCTGGTGCTCGTCTCACCCGTTCTCCATGGTGCCACCGCCGCCCTCTCGAGGAGCCCGCCCTTCTCCGCTCGGATCCGGTCTGCTGAGCTGCGCCGCCCTGCGCTGAGCTGTCCTCGGCGGGTGCGGTGTATACAGTGAGTGTACTGTTACTCGCAGCTGGCTTATATCCCAGCCTGGAGTCCCCAGCCAATAGCAGCCGAACACGCAGGCCGGCCCCCATCTCCATGGCGACACACCCAGATTCAATTGCCCGAGGCTAGGCTAACAACTTAATCTGCATTCTTTGCAGAGCTGGAACCTGACTCGCGCCGCACCCTACTCCCTGGGGAAGTCTGCCAAAGCATCCCTGCACCCTCTTTCGTCCTCAGGGCCGAAGTTTCCCTCAAGGAAGCCTATTCGAGATGAGGGCTGGAAGCCGGAAGAGAGCCCCGAAAACCTTTTATCTGGAATCTCATTCCCGATTGTGTCTAGAGCAAACCATGAGGGATTTGAAAAGAGAAAAATTTAAACCTTGTATCCTGCAACTCCAGAATAAAATTAAATGAGCCTGTGTCTGAGATGTGTCAAACAAAATTTGCATCGAGGCGGCAAATTTTTTTTGCAGTCCTAGGAACTGCAATTTGGAAGACTTAGATTTGGGAGGAAAACCAAATAGTGCTCCACTGACGGGGGAAAAAGCAGAGGGTCTTTAAAGGCAAAAAAAAAAAAGGGGGGGGGTGCAGAGGGGGGATTCCAAGAAGACTTACATATGATGTAACTTACAATGATTAGCTAAAACAGTCTAATTTCTGTTAAATTTCCAGCTTGCTTTCTGGGACTGCAGGAAGCCAAGATGTTGCAGTTTGGCAGTGAACTATACTTAAAGTTCATGTTCCCTGCAGAGGTGGACTTGCATAAGCCCCACTTCCCTAATGGCCTTCTGGCTCCATTTTTCCTGACTGCAGTGATTCCATTTCAATTTTTTCTTTTCATGTTTTCCCCTTTTGACCAAGATCTTTCCTTGGAAAGCATTAATGATCAACCATTGGATCATCTGTTGTCTACCTATCTAGGAAGGTTTATTCCCAGAAGGTCATGTCCCACAGAGGAGGGAAAATGAAATGTTATAAAGAATGTCACTAAGACCATACAGTCACAGCAACAAAGAGGTTTTCAGGAAGCAAGTCTTAGGCATTGTCCCCATCTTAAAAGTCCATGAAGTTGATAGTTGACTTGTCTTCAGGGGTTGCCAATGGATAGCCATGGTTGATCATTTTATTTTAAGCCTTAGTGTGTCCATAATTTTGACATTTTAGATGGTCAAACAACAGTGAGACATACAAAGCATCAGTAATATAATTAAAAAGGAACACATAAGAACAATAATAAGTATGATTATTTGTAATCCAGATCTTAGAAGGGGAGTCCTGTGGGGAGTCAACTGAAAAGGTCTGAAAACTTAAAATTAAACTGAGTTAGAGGGTTGAAAGAAACTCCTTTTAATGATGGCCAGTTTAAGTTTCCAATTCAGCCTGCTATGAGGTGTTAATCTAGTTGCGCAGCAGGAAGTATTAGCGATGGCACAGACTCAGTCAACAGCCAGGAAGTAATTCAAATCTCTTCTGTTGTCTTGTACAACTCAGGCAAGGGAATCTAGAGACCACTGAGCTCTAATGGCCCTAGCAGTGGATCAGGCTATTCTTTTTTTTTTTCTTTTTAAAGTAGGCTCCAAGCCCAGCGGGGTCACAACCCTAGATCAAGACCTGAGCTGAGATCAAGAGTCGGATGCTTAACCAACTGAGCCACCCAGCACCCCCCACCCTGCCAGATCTGGTTATTCTATTAACAGCCTAGGGCAGATTCTTAACCATGGCCTCATTTGCAGCAGATCCCGCCAGGAAAAAGGATTCCAAAAAAGGATCCCAAAATGGATCCCCAAATCCATTCTTTCATTAGGGTTGTACCCTGTGGGAGGTCACAGTCCTGAGAATGTGTGTAGCCATTGTCTTCCTATTTGGAGGAGTTGTCATCTGGGTAGTCATTTATAATGGATAGAACTCTCTTGTTTCTATGGTAAGTGTTTAGGGCAGGAAAGATCCCTGTGACCAATTGAAGTATAGTGAAGGGAGAAATTGAATAACCTAGGAGATATTGTCCCGTTCTTTTCTGACCGTCTAGGCAGGTAAATGTCCAAGGTTGTCACTTACAGGCACGGGCAAAAATATATTCTGTGGGAGTGCAAAATATTCCTTTTTAAGTCTGATTATCAACAGACTTATTTGTAGGTATGGAGGGTAAGACAGGAGAAAACCAGGGGTCTGTTTTATTCAAGCAGCCAGATAAATGCTTCTTTTGATATCATAGCGTAGTTGAAAGAACCTTGTACAAAAGAGGGTCTTACAGCCAGAAGAGTCTGTTGGAAAACTAGTCAGGCTCCAATGTGTTTTTATGAGGCAAGGGCTAGTGGCAGATAATTCTTTTCTTTTTTTAATCTTTTTTTTAAAGTTTATTTATTTATTTTGAGAAAGAGAAAGAGAGCACAAGCGGGGGAGGGCAGAGATAAGGAGAGACAGAATCCCAAGCCGGCTCCTTGCCATCAGCACGAAGCTGGACTGGAGCTCAAACTCACAAACCAAACCGTGAGATCATGACTTGGTCAAGAGTCAGTTGCTTAACCGACCGTTCCACCCAGGCACCCCTGGCAGGTAATTCTTGATGAAGTTTAGAACGAGATTGGAGGGTGACTATCCATGGGAGATGTTGCCCAGGTCAGTTCTTGGGCAGGGATTAGGGTAGGTAAAGCAAGGAGAGTTTCCCTTTCGAAGGAGGTAAGGCTATTTTAACATGGTAAGTAAGGTCAAAAGGGGCTGTCTGATTTATGGTGACATTGGAGAGAAAAGAGAGGTTGTAAACAGGGATGACCAAAGGGGCACTGTATCCTCCATAGCCTATAGTGGCCTGATGGTGGCAGATCCAACAGTCAGAAAGATTTCCTGCCTGTGCTAAACTCTGGGATATTTGTGTGACTGTTTTTCCTCTGTGACAAAACAGGGAGGAGGCATCAAGTCAGGAAAATAATTTCTTTAAATGAAATAAAGGAAAAGAAACTAAAGGAGGATAATAGCAGCACCAATTTAAGAGTAAGAAGATACTATAGTAGTAGAATGGGTTTTTAACCAAAGGAGGGATTTTACCACCAGTGGAGAATCCCAACTTTGTGTGAAAGAGCAAAGATCACAAGGATTCTTAGAAGGAACAATAATCTAAGAATTTCAACCAGCTTAATTGTCTTCATATATCATTGCAATAACTGGCATCTCTGGATTTTGTTTTGTTTTGTTCTGGGAAGTGGCAAACAATAATGTAATTAGAATAACTTAATCAAAGAGCTTTCAGCAGTAAAGGGAAATCAAAGAGCTAAACAGTGGGTAATAACTATGACAAAGAATTGATACACTGGTCTGGTCCTGACTCTTGCAAAAGCAGTTTACATCAGATGCTGGTGGCTTCCAGTCCAGGACTCAAAGAGTCACCTGGAATAAGTTTAAGTTTTCTGGAAATTCTTAGTTGGCTGCCTCTGGTAGGTAGAGAAGACCATTTAGGAGGAGGAGCCTTTTCTAAATAAGAAATATGAATCCATGAGTCAGTGCTTCCTCAGCTTGGCAGCATAAGGACTGGTTAATTAATACCTGGTATGTCCCCTTCCATCAGGGCTTAGAGCATCCTTATGAAGGTGTCTTTTTCAGTGAACATAATCTCCAGGTTGGAGGTCATGATGGTGCATGTCTTTGTTTCCCCAGGGCAAGCTATGTAAAGATTGTTCTAGAAGCTGGGAGTTAGCCTTAATTTTCTAAAAAAAATTTTTAATGTGTATTTATTTTTGAGAGAGAGAGACAGAGTGCTAGCAGGGGAGGGGCAGAGAGAGAGGGAGACACAGAATCCCAAGCAGGCTCCAGGCTCCAAGCTGTCAGCACAGAGCCCGACGTGTGGCTCCAACCTATGAACTGTGAGATCATGACCTGAGCCAAAGTCAGAGGCTTAACTGACTGAGCCACCCAGGCACCCCAAGAAGCTGGGTGTTAGCCTTTAAAGCTTTAACAAGTTCCTTGCAATACATTAGGAATTTCCTTTAAGCAAAACTAGTTGATACATGCTTTTATCTAGCCTCATAAGCCTGCCAGTAGTAAGTTCGATAAGAGATTATCTGTTCTTTCCAGGACAAGTTAAGCAAGACCAGTTGCAGAACTTTAGGCCAAGGCAGTTTAAAAGCCTCTATTAGTTTAGCTAATTTAATGGTTCCACTAATACATTCTATCAGTCCTAAAGATTGGGATTGATAAGCACAATGGAAATGCTGCAGAATGGGCCACATTTTGCAGATAGATTGGATTACTCAGCTAGTAAAATGAGATCCCAAATTGCTATGAAGTTCAGAGGGAACTCCCCAGGTAGGAATAATCTTTTCTAACAATGTCTTGCCTGCTGCTCTGGTGGTGGGTTTCCAACATGGAAATGAACTCAACCTACCTACTGAGAAAACATATAAATCATTGCTAGTATATATTTATATCCTTGGGAGGGAGGCAACAGGATGAAATCCATTTGCCATAGCATGAAAGGTCCAGAAGGCAAAGGGGAATGTCCCATACAAGTATGAATAGGCTTTCCAGAATTCTGTTTTGGGTAAATCTGACAACTAGGGTATACCTGTGAGATGATTTTTGGTGATGGCTTCTAGTAGTATTGTCTTCCCAGTGAGACTATCTTATCAGTATTCTAATGTGTCAAATCATGTATATATTGCGGGACATGTCTCTGTAGGCAATTGGAGGATGGGTTGATAGGATCTATCCATTGATTTTATCTGAGGTCAGATTTATAACCTTGTTCTGTCCATTTCTTTCTATTTTGCCAAACAGTTAACTGTTGGGCTTCTGTTATTTTACGTTTTTGATTGTCAGCGAATTCAGGAGACATGGAAGTTGCAGGTGCCTTTATTAAAGGTGAGGGCTGACTTCAAGCTGCTGAGTTAGTAACTGCATCAGGCAAACGACTTCCTCTGCTTTTCTCTGTTTGCCATAGAGTGTCCTAGAATTTTAATTATCACCAAATTTGGGTAGTTGAATAACATTTAAAAAATTTGTAATGTTTATTTATTTTGGGGGGGGAGGCAGAGAGAGAGGGAGACACAGAATCCGAAGTAGGCTCCAGGCTCTGAGCTGTCAGCACAGAGCCCAACGTGGGGCTCAAACTCATGAGCTGTGAGATTATAACCTGAGCTGAAGTCGGACACTCAGCCAGCTGAGCCACCAGGCACCCCAGATACCATTTAATAGATCTAATACATAAGAACTATTTTTTATTTTCTGTTCAGAAGAAGTCAAGAAACCTCTTTGTTTCCAGAGCATCCCAAAATCATGAGCAACACCAAAGGCGTATGTACTATTGGAATAGATGTTAGCAGCTTTATCTTTACCTAGAAAACAGGCTCTAGTTAAGGCAAAGAGTTCTGCCTGCTGAACAGAAGTGGCCGTTGGTATGGGTTTAGCTTCAGTGGTTTCAGTTAGATATTATAGCATAACCATCTAGATAGAGACCGGTTTTATCCTTTAAATAGGATCTGTCAGTAAGCCAGATTAATTCAGCATTCTTGAGGTAAATTTCCTGTAAATCAATCCAAGGGGTTAAAAGTTGATTAGTCAGCTTTAAACAGTCATGAGAGGTTTCATCAGTTGGCAGAGGAAGAAGTGTGGCCGAGTTTAAGGTGTTACAGGAAGCAATGGTCATGGTGAGGGGGCGGGGAGCAAAAGTCCTTCAATGGAGGTTAGCCTGCTGGTAGATAAGAGCTGAGTGTGAGGAGAGTGAAGCAAAGCTTCTACTGAGTGGATGGTAAGTAGAGAACCCATCACTCTTTCTTTTATGCGTTGTGGCAAGTTGGCAGTAGCTGCTGTTGGCCTCATATGAGGAGGGAGGCCCTTAGCTACTAGATCTAATTGTTGGCTCTAATAACCTATGGGCCTATGTTGATCCCCATGGCATTGAGTAAGTACACATATGGCATTTCCCATAATTTTGTGGAAAAAAAGGAAAAAAGCAACTTGTAATTAAGATGACCCAGTGCAGGTAAGTCATGAAGGCTGTCTTTAATGAGGAATCTTGAGCCTTTTTGACCAGATGAGAAGTTTAGTCTGATCAGCTTTAGGAAGAGTATAAACACTGGGCTATGGCAAAAAAAAACAAAAACAAAAACAGTGAAATCCAGTTCCTACACTACACTGCTAGTCCCCCCGATCCTGTGAGCTTTTTGTGCTATGGCAAGGGAAGGGTAAAATGCCCTGACTCCTGTCTGGATCTAGATGGAGGCCATGATCAATAATTAGATGCCCCAGTATTTAACTTGAATTTGCAACTCTGGAGTTTCTCTTTTGACATTTTATGTCCTTTTTTTTTTTTTTTTTTTTGCTAATTCTCAGAGGAGATGAACAGTGTCTTCCAAGGATGTCTCTTCTGAGGGGGAACAGAGGAGGAGATCATACACATATTGCAAAAAGGAAGAATTCTGAAAAAAAAAAAAATGACATCAGCAAATCAGCCTTCAGAATTTGAGAAAAATAGGTAGGGCTTTTGGTATAGCCCTGAGACATAACAGTCCAGGTAAATTGTTGATTTTCCCATGTAAAGGCAAACAGGTATTGGCTTTCAGGGTCGGTACAAAGATCTATGACAGTGAAGGCTGTGCTTTCTGGAGATAAGACTGAGAGTAGAGTATGAAGATTTGGCACAACTGGGTGCTGAAGAATAAGGATATTGTTGATAACTCTTAACTCCTGAACAAACCTCCATTCTCTTCCATGGGATTTTTGTACAGGAAGGAAGGGGATATTACAAGGGCTTGTATATTGAAGAGTTAGGCTTTGTGTGTGTTTTAAAAAAATTTTTTTGGCCTTATTTAATATATTCCTCAATTATGGGCTTGACTCCTTGAACAGCCTCTGTATATAATGGATGTTGGCAGGGGCACCTGGGTGGCTCAGTCGGTTAAATGTCTGACTTCAGCTCGGGTCATGATCTCACAGTTTGTGAGTTTGAGCCCCGCATCAGGCTCTGTACTGACAGCTTAGAGCCTGGAGCCTGCTTTGGATTCTGTGTCTCCCTCTCTCTCTGCTCCTCCCCCGCTCATGCTCTGTCTGTCTCTCCTTCAAAAATAAATAAATAAAAACATTTTTAAAAATGGATGTTGGTAAATATTTGTCAGAGGCTTTCTTTCATCCACTAGAATTTTTATAGGTGGTGCAGAGTGGATGTGGCCTCTATCAGTGGCATTTTTTTGCCCAAAGTTTCTCATGGATAGAATCTTGGAGAGAGATGGGTGTATGAGCTATGTTATTAAAGAACACAGGGACAGGGGATACCTGGCTGACTCAGTCCATGGAGCATGCAACTCTTGATCTCAGGGTTGTGAGTTTGAGCCCCACGTTGAGTGTAGAGATTACCTAAACATTTAAAAAAAAAAATCTTAAAAAAAAAAAAAAGATAAAGAACACAGGGACAGTAACCAAGAAATCGTCTTGAGATTTTTCATCAGGTTAAAATTTAAAAATATTTCCTTTTTTTGGAAAAAAGATGTGTGTCAATTGTTGTAATTGCATGTTCCTAATTTGGGTTGCTTATACTTGAGTATTTAGGGCTTGTGTGGGTTTCTTTTTTGTATCTTTTTGAATAGCTTTGGAGAGCTGCCCAGCAGTAATTAACTAGGTCATGGAATTTCATAGTAGCCCAGTTAAGTTGCAGGGGTGGTTTTTGTTTTTGTTTGGTTTAAGTTGCAGGTTTTGAAAAATTAATTAATTAATAAAAAATTTTTAAATCTGAGTTGCAGGTTCCTCTTGCAAACCTTCAATAAAAGCACAATTTAACAAGGTGGAGGTGTGATGGTCAACTTTTTCAATGCCAGATAATTGCTTAAAAATTTTCTCACATCTTTCAAAATCATACAAAACCCATTCATCAGATCTTTGGACACATTTTTTGGATTTTATTCCCAGTCAATAGTATGGGGAAAACCATCAAGAATCTCTTTGTGGAGTCTTTTAGCTAATTTTGAGGCTTTTTTCATGTCTACAGCCTTTTTGTGGGGAAGTCCAATAAAAGATCTGTCCATACTCCTTTTTGTATCCATTCTCTAGCAAGTCTTTCATCTACTAACATGAGAATGAGCTGATAAAGATCAGAGAATCCTGGCTTATAAATTTGGACTACAATCAAGAATTGTCTAGCAAACCCAATAGGGTTTTCTCTAGGGTTAGGAAACTCCTTGGTAATAGCTCATAGTTCAGCTTTACTCCAAGGAGAACGAGAGAACTGGGATCCTAAAATATCATCTCCTGGCTTAACTATAAAAGATGCTACAGGTAGGGGTGGGTCCTGAGAAGTCTCCAGATAATCATAGAAAGGAAGTTCAGCAAGAAAATGAGAGAGGGATGGTGGACAGATAGGCAGTGGGGAGCAAATGGAGGGAGTGATGGAGCAGCAGAAGACTCTTCGAGTTTAGTAAGTCTCTGAGACAATTCAGAATTTGCCTTAGTTTAGAATTAGTATCCTGGAAGGAAGAAATTTTTGAGTCATGAACACATTTTGAAGACTTGAAATGATAATTAAAATAAGCTTCCCATGGGGCACCTTGGTGGCTCCATTCGGTTGAGTACCCGACTCTTGATTTCAGCTCAGGTCATGATCCCAGGGTCATGGGATCAAGTTCCACATCAGGTTCCTCACTGAGTGTGGAACCTGCTTCTGATTCTCTCTCTCTCTCTCTCTCTCTCTCTCTCTCTCTCTCTCTCTCTTCCTCTGCCCCTCTCCCCTGCTCACTCTCTCTCTTTCACAAATAAATTCTTCATATGGATTATTTAGTCTTCTATTCTTTCTCTAATTAATTGCACATATAAACTAACATAGGAATTTTGAAAGAGCCCCAGGTTGGCCAATTAAATTTTAAATCATCCCAGGTAATCATTGTCCAGAGAGACAGGAATTTGCAGGATGAGGACCCATAATTCTTATACATAAAACCAGTAGGATTTCCAGAAGAAGGCTGCCCAGCAGCCTATCTCTCAAAAAGCAAACTGCATTTTCAAGAGGAACTAAGTACTCACCAGGGCAACAGACAGGAAGTGAAGTCTTGAGAACAAAAGTGGCAACAGAGGACACTCAAAGCAGAACCTCAGACTGGGAAATTTGGATTACAAGAAGACTTATCAGACTCTGACTGGGACCACTGGGGAGATGACAGGGCACAACGACCCTTGTAAGTACCTCATTTGAATCTATGAGAGAGCCAGAGGAGGGAGATGAGATGCTCTCTGGTCCCACTTCTGACGTCATGTAATGTCAAACAAAATTTGCAGTGAAGCTGCAAGGCAAACAAAAATTTATTTGGGGACTTAAGAATTGCAATTTGGGAGACACATATTGGGAGAAAATCCAAATTGTGCTCTGCTGATGGGTAAAAGCAGTGGGTCTCTAATGGCAAAAAAGAGCATTCCAAGATGGCTTACATAAATTGTTTTGCAAAATTATAATTGGCTAAAAGAGTCTAATTCCTGTTGAACTGCAGCTTTCCATCTGGGGCTGCAAGAAGCAGTATATTGCAGTTTGGCAATGAACTGTATTTATTATTAAAAATTTTTTTATATTTATTTATTTTTGAGACAGAGAGAGAGAGACAAAGTGCAAGTGGAAGAGGGGCAGAGAAGACACAGAATCCAAAACAGGCTCCAGGCTCTGAGCTGTCAGCACAGAGCGCGATGCAGGGCTCAAACTCACCAACTGTGAGATCATGAACTGAGTGAAAGTCAGACACTTAACCATCTAAGCTACCCAGGTGCCCCAGGAATGAACTATATTTAACGTTAATGTTCTGTGCCCAGATGGCCTTGCATAAGCCCCACTTCTCTAGTGGACTCATAGCTCCATTTAGATGTGCTTTCTTAATAGGATTGACTTCATTTCAGGTTTTTTCCCTTGTGAGTCACATCCTGGAGAAAACAAATAGGGTAAACCTTAGAAACTGTGCTGAACTGGAGGTTACAGAATTTGGGAAAACGTATCAACTCTAAATCCAGGACCCATATGGGGAGAAGAAAAAGTTGTCAGGAAAAGAATTCCTGGATCTTTAAAACAAAAAGAGAAAGGGTGGGACTGGGGTGGGGATGGTATAAGGATGTGACCGGCAAATGCAGACCATCCATTCATTGACACAATACTGGTTCCAAGCAATTCAGATAACTAAGGGACTCCTCATAATAGAACTATACAATATAGCACCTTTGTAAGAGCTCAGCTATTCCTCTCCCCTCTTTTGCAAGTTTAATTAAGCTTACATAAAATTACAAATCAATGGCCCTTGCTTAGCTATCAGAATCCCCCATCTGTTTCCAGTTTCCTGAACACAATTTTTCCTGTTTGCCATTTTACCCACCTTACCCACTGCTATGGTCCAAGCCACTGTTTCCCAGCCCTGTTTCTGTCTCATTCATAAAACTGAGTCCAGTACCAAATGAAGGGTATATTCTATCATCGTTATTGTTGTTATGCTATTATTATTATTATCCTTATTCATTGAGTAATTTTAGCAAAGGTAACAACAGGGTAATCTAAAAGTAAAGTTCACCTTCGTAATGAACTATGAACAATTGAAACATTGAAAGCACAATTTTTTAAAGTTTATTTATTTATTTATTTTGAGAGAAAGAGAGAGAACGAGCAGGGAAGGGGCGGGGGTCGTGGGGACAAAGGATCTGAAGTAGGCTCTGCGCTGACAGCAGACAGCTGGATGTGGGACTCAAATTCACAAACCAGGAGATCATGACCTGAGCTGAAGTCAGACACTTAACCGACTGAGCCACCCAGGCATCCCTGAAAGCACAATTTTAAATGATGGAGGAGATCAGTCCTAAGTAAAAATCATCCCCAGGAAATATTCATCTATATTTGATTGGCGAAAGTTTTTTTTAATTGCCCAAATCCAATCCAGTTTACACAAAAGACAAGAGTATGACATAATTATATTTAAGAAAGTGCAAACTTAGTCAATTAATTTTATGGACTGTCTAAAGTAAGTGTATATAAACCAAAAGAAAATGATCTATGATAAATCTACAAAAAGAAAAATGGGGGACCAGCCTCAGTCTTCTGTAATGTTTCCACAGCATCACGTGGGGAAGGGTGTGTGTGTATATATATATATATATATATATATATATATATATATATATAATGTTTAATAGATATATATAATGTTTAAGATATATATATATATATATATATATATATATATATATATATATAGAGAGAGAGAGAGAGAGAGAGAGAGAGAGAGAGAGACATAAACATTCTGGCCACCAAAGAAATGTACTGTTATGTGACAGGCAAAGACAGTTTACCAGACTGCTGCTTGGCCAGGGTGACATTACCTTTAGAACTTCACAACATACTTTATTCTGAATTCAAGTTCAGCAACCCGCCTCCAGCACAATCACTTAGACCCCCAATCTCATTGGTTTCACCCATGGCCCAGAGAAGAGTCTACCCTATGAGACTCAGCAGGCCTCCTCAGACCACATCTTTATCTTGTGGCCTATCCAACAAGAGGGCTCAGGGTCCAGGTCACATCAGACCCTACCTTGAATCCCATCCTACCCCTAACCTTGGCTAGTTTACATCTCTTACTGCCTACCTCACAAGTTTTTGACCTCTAAAGGGCACAGACTCAGGCATTTTGAGTGTGTATATCTGCTGCACTGTGAACACTGTATACAGCAGATACTTAACGGTCAAATATATGAAATGTTTATTATTTCTCTTTAAGCCACCTCAAGCCAAGTCCCCATACTCTATTCATTTATGACCATTTTGATCTGTTTTCAACATCCCAGTCAAGAGGTTCCCAGTTTCTCAGCTTACAGGGCACTTAGTATCTCAGCAATTTTTTATAGCCCCCTTAGTTCAAAATAAATACTTAACACATTTACTTTTTAAGTAGTTGGTTCCTAACAACTTAGCAACCATTTAGAAAAAATAATACACACACACTGAACGAAAAAAAATATTTGTTTATATTTCTTAGATAACTGCAAATAATCCCTAAGGGGATGTGTGTGCCTGTTGGGCATTGAACAACTTCTCAAACCTTGGAATCCAATACTGCTACCCTCATTTCCTGTTCTGGGATGATTTTCATGCAGTATTTATTTTTTTTATCAGAGGGACCTCCTAAAACCCAACTTCACAAAGATATTTTGTCATCAAAAGGAATGTTGCAACAATCTAATGTTCATATTATGAGTTACTTTGAACTGGTAGTTTGCAGAGTATACAGAGATATTGAATATGGCTGTGTTTCCCTTAAAATCTTTAAATATCCCATGGTACCCCTGAGAATTTGTACCAGGGCACAGAGTTTGGAAACTATGGCTCCAGTCACTCCATGCCACCTCCATTCCCAAGTTTATGTAGTATAGATGAGTAGACTCTGCAATCAAACTACCTGTGTATGAATTCCTTCTCCACCCCTCACTTACTGGCTGTGTGATCTGAGGCAAGTGAAAGTCTCATTCTGCCTCAGTATTCTCATCTGTAAGGTAGTGATAATAATAGTATTTACTGTTGTTGCAAGAAGTGTAGAAAATGCTTGTTAAGTGTTTAGATAAGTGCCTGGAATTATAGTAATTATAATTATAGTAAATTATAGTAAATGTTGGCTATTATTATTATTATTCCCCATTGTCTCTTTTTCTTTCTGGTTTCTCTAGGTCCGCCTAACCATAAATTGGGTAAGAAGAACAACGAGAGGTGCACCCAGCCCATCAACATCAACTCTTATTGTGCACTGTTCAAAACAGTAACCACTAGCCAAATGTGGCTATGTAAATGTAAGAATATTAAGATGAAATAAAAACAAAAATTCAGTTCCTTAGTTATACTAGCCACACTGCAACTGCTCAACAGCCAGATGAGGCTAGTGGCTACCATTATCCATGGTAGAGAAACATTTCCATCATCACAGAAATTTTTATTGCACAGCATTGTTCTTATCTTTTCTAGACACTGCTACCCTGTATGTACCTAAAAGAAGCTAGAACTATGTCCATGAGTTCATGAGTTCAAGTCCTGCATTGGGCTCCCAGCACAGAGCCTACTTAAACAAGAACAACGATAAACAACTAGACTATACCCTCTCCCACCTCACCCAAACTCCCATACTACCCTGCATCTTGATTAACTCACTCACTCTGGGTATAACTGAAAACATTCTTTGCCCTGGAAATGGAGTCAGGGACTGTGCTGTTTTCACACAGGTATAAATTACCACTTCAGGAAAGGGGAAAGAAGAAACAGGGTATATGAAGAAGAGAAATCAAATTGGGACACTGTGGGTCACAGAAGCTAGGCCGATGTTTCTCACCCTATTCTCCACCATCTATTTAGCAACAACTTGGAAGGTTGGAAGGTTACTACTTGGCTGAAAGCCTGAAGAAAAAATGCTTCCAAATCTTTACAGTTTCTTTATATCCTTGGGTCATAAACTTTTATGAAATATTCCCCTCAAAATTCATTACATTAAAGCTTTTACCTTGTAATCCCAATGTGACTATTTGGGGATAGGGACTTTAAAGAGGTAATTAAGGTTAAATAAGGTCATAAGGGACCCTAATCCAGTATGACTGGTGTCATATAAAAAAAGGAAGAGACACCAGGTATATGTGTGGACAGACAAAAGGCCATGTGAGGACACAGTGGACAAGGCAGCTATTTGCAAGCCAAGGAGAGAGGCCTGTAGACACCTATATCTTGGACTTCAAGCCTCCAGAACTGTAAGAAAATAAATTTCTGTTGTTTAAGCCACTGGTCTGTTGTATTTTGTTATGGCAGCCCTGGCAAACTAATACACCTCTCCAGTGTAAGTGAGAAGACCCCACCCCACAAGTAAGATGGCACATACCAGGGATAATATTGACACTATTCACCTGGATCGCACAGGAATCAAGCAAGCAGCCAACACCAGCCATAAACACCTGATGCCAGCCACACTGGAGTACCTCAGCTGGATATTCACCCTGGTTGGGACCGCAGGTGACAGTATTACTCAGTACACAAATTCACCTCAAGATGGTGCTTAAGTTTGTTCATTCATTAATTTAATAGCCATTTATATAGCAACTTCCATGTGCCAGGCATTGAGCATAAAAAAAGACTCCATCCCAAATATCGTGTATTCTGCCACCTCTGTGCTTCTTCCTTTTTCAATCTGGCTGGCAAATGATGTGAGTGCAGAAGCATTAAACCATAGGTCAGAAGAACTGGACTTTTAGTCCCGTTTCAATCTCCCACTTAGTTTAAGTAACTATAGCTTACAGAGCCTCCGTTTCTATATCTACAAAATTAGTCTTGCCTTCCCTGTCCATCTTGTAGTGGGTTTTGAAATCAAAATATAAAAGTGCTTTATTAACTGGGAGCAAGTTACAAATATTATCATTACTTTTTGCAATTCTCTGCCTGTTGATCTACTCGAGACAGAGCTCAGATCCAAGTTATCCATGCACAATAATATAATAATCCCTCTTTATAGTTCTAAAGTTTTCTCTGGCTGCTCTGGCTGGAAGTGATTTCTTCTTTCCCTGAACTTGGATGATACTGTTTAACTCATTTGGTGTGGAGCACATTTTGCATCATGAATTTCTCGTATTCATATTTTTCCACGTAATAAAAGATACTCATGTTGATATTTTGTACGGTGACTTTTCACATTATGTCTCCCTAACAAGAGTGTGCGTTTCTTAAGGACTGTCTTTCACAAAGAGTAGATATTTAACAAATATGCGTAGATGTACCAATCGCTTCAATTTTACCATCTGTAGTAGGTCAAAAAGCATGGCCACCATATTTTGCAGCTCCTCCCATCAAGGTGTGAAGTCCATTTCCCCATGCCTTGAACCTGGGCAGCCTTATGACTTGCACTAACCATTAGATGTAGTAGGGATGAAGTTGTGCTAATGCTGGAGCTAGGCATAAAGATGTCTTAGAGCTTCTCCTTTCACTCTGTTGGACCATTGCCCTAAGCACGGCCATGCCATAAAGAAGCCCCATCAGGCCAGCACATTCAGTTGCCAGACATGTAAGTAAGGCCATCTTGGACCATTCAGTTGTTACCAGTCACCACTGCACACTCATGAATGAGCCTGGGTGAAACCAATGAAAGAACCATCCAGCCAACATGCAGAATCAGAAGTTAAAAACATACATCACTTTGTTTGGCGCTGTTTGTTGTGCAGCAACAGACAGCTGAAGAGCAGAAGAAGTATTTCTTCCCTCCGGGTAGGTAGGATTTTTCTCTATCTCTTTTATGGCCTTTCTCACAAATTACTACCTTGCTTTCTGGGTAATTACCTTCTGACCACTACCAGATTGTAATGTCATTGAGGGTGAAACAACTTATTGGTTTTAGATTTCTCCTAAAATACTATACCCAGAACTGTAGGTAGTAGGTGATGAGTCCATTTGCAGAATAAGTAATGGCTCCTTCCAAGGGAGTCTTGAAATTCAAGTCCCAGAGGAGTTTATTATAAAGTAGTTTTCATTATGAGAGCACTTAGAGAGCCACTGTCTTAACTCTGTCCCACAGCCTAATAGGGGTGGTTAGTGTGTGGGTAGAGGTTAGTATGGCATGGAAAGAGAGCTTTAACAGGACATTATTCAGGGATTATTCCATCACACCTTCCTTCAGTGCCCCCTGTACCTGTCAGAACATGCTTTATATTGGTTAACATTTTCTTCTCCTTTTGCTTCTCTAGCCATACACCCCTATATTTAACCTATAATGAAAACATCACCAGGAGCCCAAACTACTAAATGAATAAGCCATTTTACTATTCCATCCCTTTAAGATCCTTGGTAATGTATCCAATTATCCCTCTCTCCCACTTTTTTTATAAAGATAAAACTAGATTTAAAAAGGCACCAAATATGGCTTTGTCGACAGTGGAGAGTCATAAAAGGACAGATTTGGGAATATATGTATAAGCAATGTACAAATAATGAGCGCTGCTCCATTCTAGAGTGAACACTTGAACTTCCGTGCCAGAAACACCAGAAAGAGCAGTAAACTGGCCTGTCCCCCTGTAGAGCCACTTCCTCTTTTGTATCCAGAGGTTCCTTAGTTCATTAAACGCCTGTGGGACCCAACTGGTGGATGGATACCAGTGTCTAAGTAGAAGCTGGTATCCACAACCTGGGAAAGTTGTGTCTAAAAATCAGAACCCAAGTAAAGTCTCCAGCTCCTGTAGCAATCACAAATGCTGGGACAGCAGCAGTTCCTTTATCATTAAATATGTGGGGTAGGTTGTACTCCCTTCAGTGTTAGGCTCAGTGGAGAGGCTTCTGGCCAAACTGGCCATGGTCCTTAGAGTTATTTTTTCAATTCGTTGTTGCTTCCCAGTTGTAAGGCAGTTACAATTTGAGCTATGACAAGGGGAAAACCCAGGTGCCATTCGGGCTCCCATAGAGACCACATGAGGTTGGAGGAGGAGGCTGGTGGGGGCACTATCCCCAACGGTTGGGTCCAGTGGATACTAATAGACCTCAGAGTTCTCCTTTGGTTTCTGGGAAGGGTGAGGTAGAACCCTCAGCTAAAGGGTTCTTCAGGAAAAGGCAGCCATGCTAGCATTATTTTCAGTTAAGGAGCCTCTACATTAAATAGACCTGAGCTAAAATGTCACATCTGTACCAATCAGATTTTTACCATGACCATGAACTGGAACCATCTCCCTTGACCTCCTAGTATTTCCTTCTCCTATGACAATGGGGTCCTTTCCATTTGCACTTGCTTAATTAGAGGAAATTGTCAGTAACACCTAAAACAAGGAAGATCTCTTTAAGGTGACTCACTTTTAGTCTATCATCCATCATTAATCCCAAAATAATGGTATATTCACCCTACACTTATATGATTAAGGAAATTCTTCTAAATTATTCTTTTTTTTTTTTTAACGTTTATTTATTTTTGAGACAGAGGGAGACAGAGCATGAACAGGGGAGGGTCAGAGAGAGGGAGACACAGAATCTGAAACAGGCTCCAGACTCTGAGCTGTCAGCACAGAGCCCAATGCGGGGCTCGAACTCACGGACCGCGAGATCATGACCTGAGCAGAAGTCGGCCGCTTAACTGAGCCACCCCGGCGCCCCTATTCTTTTTTTTTAAACATTTATTTATTTGGAGAGAGAGAGAGAGAGAGAGCATAAATGGGGTAGAAGCAGAGAGAGAGAGAGAGAGAGGATTCCAAGCAGGCTCCTCGGCGCTGTCAGCCCAGAGCCCGACACAGAGCCAGAACTCACAAATCTGGAGATTACGACCTGAGCGAGAGCCGGAAGTTTAACCTATTATTCTTTACACAACAAGGGGCTGCTCACCTTGACTTTTGCCCCTGCTCTATCTTGAAACTCCCAACAAAGTTGAAAGAACAAAGTAAAAAGTTCCCTAAGGGTGGGGGGAATCCTACATATGTTATCTCTGTCTAGGTACCCATTTAGTAGAGCACTTCAATAGGTTTGAAAATTGCAGGTATTCCCTACTTTTTATAAATTCAAGTTATGCCACTTTGCTTGTATGAACGAGTTTCATTAGTACAGGTATACCTCAGAAATATTGCGTGCTCGGTTCCAGACCACTGAAACAATGCCAATATCACAATAAAGGAATTCAAATAAATTTTTTTTGGTTTCCCAATGCATATAAAAGTTATGTTTACACAATGCTGTAGTCTATTAAGTGTGCAATAGCATTATGTTTGAAAAAAGTATGTATCTTAATATTTTACTGCTAAAAAATGTTAACCATTAATTAAAAATAAATTAAAAAAACCCAAAGATATACACCTTGTCATCATAACCCACAAAAGAAAATACAGATGGACATAAAAATTTTAATGTGAAAAATTTCTGGAAAATACGGCCTAGTTGGAGCTAGGAGGATATAATTCAAAGGAGGTGAAACCAACTCAGATGTGCATTCAAGAAGGGGTCTAAAGAAATAATTCAATATTCTTGAATCTGTTTTCACTTAACAGGTATCTGAGAAGGGAAAAGCCTTTGGTATACTGACCCAAGAAATTTCTGTAATGAAGCTTACTCACATTTGTTAGCAAGTAACTCATATTTTTGAAAATTTCAGAATCTTATCATTTATTAGTGTTGCTTTTTGGAAGGATAGATTGCATGAGGCATCTGATTATTAAATAAAATTTCACTGGTGAAGAAAAGGCTAACCAATCATCTGAGCTTTCAACAAGTTGTAATCACTGATCACAGATCACTATAACCAATATACTAATAATAATGAAAAAGTTTGAAGTACTTCAAGAATTACCAAAATGAGACTCAGAGACACAAAGTGAACAGATGCTGTTGGAAAAATGGCACTGATAAATTTACTTGACACAGGGTTGCCACAGCATTCAGTTTGTTTAAAAAAACAAAACAAAACAAAACCCACAATATCTGCGAGGAGCATTAAAGCGAAGTGCACCGAAATGTGGTATGACTGCACCTGGTTTCCCTAAGCTTAAGAAATCCAAAAGAGGATTTTCACTTTTACCAGAAAAGCAAAATAGCTTTCACTGTTTTGCAGCTAGCTGTGGTGGAGGCCGTTCGCACAGAAGGAAAAGTGGCACCACCAAGCTCCTTCCCTGGGAACTACACTCAGCATTAAGCCGCCATAGATTTGAATTGTCTTTGAGCATCTGTACTTTTTTCTCCATATATTTTGTGCATCCGTTAGCAAGATGTGTCCTAAGGTATCTGAAAACCCTAAGAGATTATTTTGGGGATTCGGGACTACTCAAATTTTTTTCCATAATAATGGTAATTGTCTTCGTTTTTTTCACTTCAGCTGAGGAAAGGTTTCATAGGACTCTACTTTCGGATATGGCTGGGTAAACTTGTGTCATCTGCTATGCAAGTTGAGTATGGAGGATGCATAGGGATGAACAGGAGAGTGAGTAGGATTGGCTGTATGTTGAAACGTCTGAGGGGCTCACGAGATTCTCCAGTACTTGTCAGAATAACCTCCATTGGCAGTCTCCTCTCTGGGACTAAGTTGAGACTAGTCTCAAGACTGTCTCATCTTGTCAGCAAGGTTACTAAATCATCCTTGTACTTAATTGGTTAACTCAGTCAAAAAACACTTATGATGCATATGTATTTAGGACTGGGAGGGGTCATGAAACTGAGGGAAATATGAAATATCCCTGTAGTGATAGATCCAGATTCATAAAAGGTAGTTTCATAATCAGGGATGCGGAGTGAGAGGGTGGGGTCTGCAGGGCTGGTCCCTGGAGAAGCCAGTCTTGTGTTCTGTTCCAGAAGTAACTCCAGCGGGAAAGGGTGGATGATTATCTTAACATTTTAATGCATTTCCTACTGGTACATCTTTATTCCGACTTTCTACAGGTTATTTCATTGAGCAGAGCGGCTAACTGTCGCCAGCCTTTCCTCCTCTGGCTACTCAGCCCAAGCTCCAGCACTTTCACTAGAGCCACGCCCCCGAGTTCTGGACCTAAGTTCGGACCAATACAGTTGCACCTCACGAGTCACAAGACCGAGAGGCCAGCCAATAGGAGACCAATTATAACCGCAAAGAGGAGATGTCTTTTAGTGGTATCTTTGGACCAATGAGGAGCAATGATTATGCACTCGCTCTGCGCGCGTAACAGAGGAAGCCAGGCTTCCTGAAACAGGTGACCAGTGAGCTGAAGCAGCCTAGTCCCACCTCCTGGTCTGGAGGTAACGCGATGGGCCACGCTTCCAATGGCTCGCAGAACCTCTCGTCACGTGCAGTTTTTGCGGGCCCAGCGGCCTCCGGGAGGTCATGTGACAGTTGACGTTGCCGCGACTCTCCCCAATGGAAAAAAAGAGCTGCCTTCGCAGGACCAAGAATTGATTTATCTCCACGAATAATAGCACGGCGGGGGCGGGGACAGCCTATCACGTGCTTGAGGGACGGAATCGGGCGGGGCAGGCCACTGGTTGCGGGGCGAGCTGGGCGCGCGGCGCGCAGGCGCTCTGGGGACCCGGTAGCGGCGGCGGCGGTGGCTGCGGAGACGGCGGCGGCGAATAGAGCCGGGTCCTTGGCCGAAGCAGTAGGCGGTGGTGGCGGCCATGGCGGCAGACGGAGAGCGATCCCCGCTGCTCTCCGAGCCCGTCGACGGTGGCGCCGGCGGCAACGGATTAGTGGGGCCGGGCGGGAGTGGGGCTGGGCCCGGGGGAGGCCTGACCCCCTCCGCACCACCATACGGAGCCGGTAAACATGCCCCGCCCCAGGGTAAGCCGGGGTGGGTCCAAGATGTTCCCGGGGGGGATACGCTGAGAGGCGGGAGGGGGCGGGGCCGAGGGCGGAGGCGGGGCCCAGGCGCCAGGTGCGGAGCAGTTGCACCTGTGACTGGGTGAAGCTCTCTTCTTTCCGCAATTGTTACCGGAACTTGGGAACCGAAGGGGGGCTCTGAGGAAGCTGACTGAAGCACGGATTATAAGAAGCCCGCCGAGCTTAGATCAGAAGGGTTGAGGACCAAAAAGAGTTCCTTGACCCCGTGGAGCATCAGTAGGGGTGTCTACAAGTGATGCCACCCTTCTTTTTACTTTCCTCTCCAGCGTTTCCCCCGTTCCCTGAGGGACACCCAGCCGTGTTGCCTGGGGAGGACCCACCCCCCTACTCACCCCTGACCAGCCCGGACAGTGGGAGTGCCCCCATGATCACCTGCCGAGTCTGCCAGTCTCTCATCAACGTGGAAGGCAAGATGCATCAGCATGTAGTCAAATGTGGCGTCTGCAATGAAGCCACTGTGAGTTACACACATTTATGAAATGGGCCCTGTTTCCTGGATCCTCTTTCTGATCTCTTGATTCTAGACCTTGATGTTCAGGTGTTAGCCGAATGGTAATCCTGAAACCCAGGTTTCAGTTCCAGGAGTCTCACATCACCATTTCCCCAGCAGCCACTCACCAGAGCTGATGTTTACCATCCTGCACCTTCATTTCTATTCTGGATACTTAAGCCTAGTCTTTATTTGCAAATCTTCTGCTATATGTTTTTCTTTCATTTCTCTGACCTGGCTAAGACCTTATCTGGCTAAGACCTTATCTCTCTGATCTCTTCTCAGAAGGTGTTTTTGGAGGAAATGGAAGGGATTGGAATTAAAGGTTTGCTTACCGATGTCCTCATTGTTCTCTAGCCAATCAAGAATGCACCTCCAGGGAAAAAATATGTTCGGTGCCCCTGTAACTGTCTCCTTATCTGCAAAGTGACTTCCCAGAGGATTGCCTGCCCTCGGCCCTACTGGTAAGAGGCATAAGGTGGGGAAGGGCATCAGTGGGAATAATTGGAAAGTCCTAAAAAGGATGAATGTTTGCAGAGCATGTAAAGGTGTTTATTTAGAAGGAGAAAAAGTTAAGGACTGTTGTACCGTTAGAACTTTACAGCCATCTTGTTCAAATCTCAGTAAAAAGACTGGGATGAAATTTATGTCCGTTAGGGAAATAGAGAGTCTAGGGGACTGGGTGAATTATCCTCAGGTATAATGGAAGTTAGAGACCTGAAGTTTAAGTAGTGCTATTTCTCAACCTTCCCTCGGGCTAGGGTTGGGTGGGGCAGAGTATATGCCGTGTACAGAGAAGTAGAGGAATTTAGAAAGGCAGGGATTGGGAGCTATGAAGGAAGGCTAGTGTGGGCATTTTAGGATTAAAAATGATTTAAACGTAGTCTTTTTCTCCATTACAGCAAAAGAATCATCAACCTGGGGCCTGTGCATCCAGGACCTCTGAGTCCAGAACCACAGCCTGTAGGTGTCAGGGTCATCTGTGGACATTGCAAGAATACTTTCCTGGTGAGGAGAAGCATTGGGAAGCCTTGGGAGGAAGCGGGAGAAACAGAAGTAATCATGAATATATTTCTGAGTTATGATAATGAATACTGAGAAGGTCTGTTTTAATTTCCCTTCTGTTCCTTTTCCCACCCTCCCCTGCCCCAGAGCCTTCACTGGACATGACCCTGCTTCTATTAATTGGGTTCTCCCTTTTTTGTTCTCCATAGTGGACAGAGTTCACAGACCGAACCTTGGCCCGTTGCCCTCACTGCAGGAAAGTGTAAGTGACTGGAGAGTGGCATTGTTGAACTGGTAATTTTGTAACATGTACAGTAAAACCTGCAGGGCCATTGCAAGCATCAATTTGTTTGCCTCCCCACAGGTCATCTATTGGGCGCAGATATCCACGAAAGAGATGTATCTGCTGTTTCTTGCTTGGCTTACTCTTGGCAGTCACTGCCACTGGCCTTGCCGTGAGTAACCTTGATCCGGCCCTTCGTTCTTCAGCCTCATCTCCATAGCCTACAATTTGGGAAATGGCTAACCTAAAAAAAGTGAAAGAAACCGAGGGGTTTTTGTTTGTTTTGCCTTCTTTTAATGTACACATGAGCTGAAGTTGAAGGTAACTGATAAACAATCTCCATTGTTATTATGGGAGTGAAAAACAGCCATCTTCTTTATGCAAAAGACAGGGCAATGAAGAAGTGGCTTAAATTAAGAGTTGCTGTTAGAATTGGCTCCCTTGTCCAACACTAAGAAACACTGACAGATGTCTGGGATTGTACAAATTATGTACCTGCCTAGGGGAAGAGAGCACAATTGGGCCTTTAAGAAGGTCCCTGAAGGTGGATACACATGG
This sequence comes from Acinonyx jubatus, assembly GCF_027475565.1. NCBI lineage: Eukaryota > Metazoa > Chordata > Mammalia > Carnivora > Felidae > Acinonyx > Acinonyx jubatus. Next base: position 70,068,567 of record NC_069386.1, on the reverse strand, counting down.
TTAGGCAACCAGGCACTGAAGCTTCCATTCTGTGTTGCTGTTACTAGGGCTTTTAGAAAGTGGTGAGAGATCAACAGTAACCCCATCTTCCTTCTTCTTCATCAGTTTGGGACATGGAAGCATGCTCGGCGATATGGAGGCATCTACGCAGCCTGGGCATTTGTCATCCTGTTGGCTGTGCTGTGTTTGGGCCGGGCCCTCTACTGGGCTTGTATGAAGGTCAGCCACCCTGTCCAGAACTTCTCCTGAGCTCCACAACGACCCACAGACTGTGCCTGGCCCCTTCCTGGTGGGGACAGTGACACTACAAAGGGAACCGTGGTAAAAGGCTCCCTTGGCTTCTGTAAGGGGAGCCAAGCAGCTGCCTTCCTTTTCCCTGGGGAGAGGTAGGAAGGAACCAGACCCTCACTTAGGTTTGGAGGGGTAGATAAGACCACTGCTGGCCATCTGCTTTCCTCCAAAGGCTGCTGTGTTTAGGGTGAAATAGGCAAAATGTTGCCCCTAAACCTGGGTCCTAAGAGGGTTCTAGCCTTGTCCTTCCTATATACTCCCTGAGAGCCATTCCTGTCCCTTAAACATTCCAGGGCAGGGTGGGGGTGGGTAGCCCTGGGGGTTCCCTCCCTTTTGTGCACCATTAGGACCTTGCTGCTGCTATTGCACTTCACCAGGGGCTGGCGCTGGCCTGTCCCCTCAGTCTCCTGTCCCCCCATTCTGTGTCCCGGGGGGTGGGGATGGGGTCAGCCGCTGCTCTGTACAGACCACAGGAACTGATGTGTATATAACTATTTAATGTGGGGTATGTTCCCCTAGTCCTGAATTTCCCTTAACTCCTCCTTCCAACCTTACCCCCCAGTTGCAGTATTTAACTGAGCTGGATAAGGTTGCTCTGTCTTGGGGGAAGCTAGGGATTCATCCTGTGCTTGTAAATAAATAAGGTCATGACTATCCTTTTCCAAGTTGTTTATCTTTATATATGAAAAGATAAGGAGAATTTGTAGCCCCACAAAGGGGTAGAATACAAAGACAGCAAGGCTGAAACTATGGCTCTTTATTTTCATGTGGACAGTTCAGAGAAAGTCATCAGTAGCTTTTGTTTAATGTAAAAAAAAAAAAAAAAGCACAAAAAAATTGGGGTTTAAAGGAAACCTAAGTGTCACTAGGAGCCTGGTTGAAGGACTCGTATTTTTAGAAGGGAAGTAACAGTGCAGATTTCTTTAGAGAGCAGTTTTTAAAGAAGTTTGGGGAGGTTAAGTTTTAAAGCTAGCTTGGGGGGGCTTATTTCCCCAGCTTAAAGTAATTTAAGGGAGGTGTCACAGTGCTAGGTACAGGGTGATGGGACAGTGGTCACTGCCCAGGGCCTTGGAACGGATCTTGCTGTCACACAACGCGGGTAACAGAGAGTGTGACAACAAAAAGTAATCAAGGCGCCAACCAACATTTTTGGATCGAGCATTCATCATGTAGGTCCAAAACGTATATGCATAGGCCGTGTTGGGGTACAGGTGCCGGAAGCTGTCAGCCAGAGGCACAGCCTCTAGTAATTCCCCAAAGCCTTGACGCTCTTGTGGAGTGAAGCCAGCATTCTTTTTGTTTCCCTTGGGGTTGCGAAGGTCAATTTCTTCATGGGCCACATTGAGGTCCCCACAGAGCACAAGGGGCTTGCGGGAAGCCAAGCCCTTTAGGAACTTGCGGAAGGCCTCATCCCAGCGCTGCCGGTACTCCAAGCGGACCAGACCTCGGCCTGCGTTAGGTACATAGGCTGTTACCAGCACAAATGAGTCAAATTCAGCCACAATCACCCGGCCTTCCTGATCGTGTTCCTCCTCACCTACAGAAACAATGAAACAAGATCAGCATAAAAAAGTATACAGAATGGGAAAGCAAAGAAAGTAACTCCCATTAGGAGCTGGAACGGGAATTAACAATTGGTTTGAAAGACCTCAGGGATTAGGAATTAACAGGGTCTCACCAATGCCATAGGAGACTTTGAGTGGGCACTGGCGGGAGAGCAGGCCCACACCACTGTACCCTTCCTTGTCTGAAGGAGCTGACCAGTATTGATGGGATAGTCCAGGCAACTCTTGAAGTTCAGCTGGTAGTTTGTTCTCTGAACATTTGGTCTCTTGGAGGCACAGGATATCTGGGGCTTCTTCCTTTACCCACTGTGAGCGAGATGAAAGGTAAGAAAAATACTATCAATTCAGACAGCAACGTTTGATTATCAATCAAACATTTACTAAAGACTGTGCCAAGTACTAAAGATACACTGCTTAGAGAGTCGCACGAGATTTTAACACTTCTAAATTATAGAACTGGCAACTGAGAGGTAAAAAGAGTGTTACATGCAACCCTGGAGAGATATTTCTTCCACAGGCAGAGGATAGCCATCTAAGATTTTTAAGCAGTGATTATTTAATTTTAAGTAAACTCTACGCTCTGCCACACATGGAGCAGCTTAAGTTCACCAACTGGTGGACTGAGCCAGCCAAGCACCCCTAAGCAGTAGTATTTAAACGGAGGATAAACTGGAAATGAAATGGAACAAGTCCAGTAACAAGGTTTTTGCAACATGCAGGGGAAGGGATGAAGCCATTAAAACAATGGAAATAAGTTGAAAAAGACATTTGGAAATAAAAAGGTCAAGAGTTGGTGAAGCCCCTCCTTTTAACTCTTGCACAAAAAAACTAGACAAGGGGAAAAAACCTACAGATTAGGGAAAGGTGATTAAATCCCCAAATCATTCAATACTGAAGAATGTCTCTTCTGGAACCCTCCTTGAATTCCACTCACATCTAAACCTTTCTTTTTAATCCAGGCTCGAAGCCCATCCACATTCCAGGAGCAGATCTTGAGTGTGGCCGATTTACCACTGGGCGAGGTTTTCTGATCTGGGGGGTCCTCATACAGGACCGGCCCCTCTCCTGCTGCCTCTTTTTCGTTTTTCTTTGCTCCAACCTTACTCTTCTTGGCTTCTGGCTCTATAAAATAAGCAATATACAATGATAAAGTTGGCAGTATCCAACTCTGATCGGGATTGGACTACAGATCCCCCATTGTGAGCTTGCAGTTGTTGCGACTTCTTCAGCCTGCAAAAACGCAGTCAGCAGGTCCGCACTTCCTGTTCACCGGGGTTAGAAACCCCCTCACGGCAGCCCCTAGGGAGAGGGCCTCATTTCATTCTCTTACCAATCTTGGGCTCTTCCCCGTCTTCTGCCACAGCTCCCTTTTTCCCACGCTTCGGCATCACTGTAGCGAACGCCCTTCTGAACCTGTACCACGTCGCCCACCGAAGCAGTATTTTTACCGCGTTACCTGCAGACGAGATGTCGTGAAACCAGCTAAAGCTGGGGAAAAAACGACTTCCTCGGGCGCCCCCGCACTAGGTACCGCCTTTCAAATCAAACTATCTCTGAATCCTTTCCTCGCCTCCATGCAACCTAGGCCCTTCAGCCCCTCACCCACCAAACTAGATCATTTCATTATGCTTTGTGCCGTGCTCGCGAGATCTGCCCTCCAGCCGATCGAGGGCCTTAATTAAGGGTCCCGACTTAGCTTGCAGATCAAACGATCAAGAAACCCCACTGCTGGGCAAAATAAGAGCAACCCTGTATCTGACCTGCTCGGCTCCCAGCCTGGCTCCTCCTTACCCGAGCACAAAGAATTCGTGCACGCCGTGCCCCCACGTGGGTATCTGGAGTGGTCAGGTGATCTGAGATGTGCAGCCTGAGGAGGGGGCATGCGCGTGATTGGTCTGTCTAGAACCACGTGACGGGAAGGCTCGCCCTACTCCCCCGACCCCCCCCCCACCCCCTTCTGCAACTCTCCAGAGGACTGAAGGCCCCGGCCTTCCATTCTTGGGCTGTTTATCGGCGTGCCAGATGCAGGATTCATTCTATCACCCTGACCGAAGATCCCAATGCTGTGCAAGAGAGGGAAAAAAGTCAGTGGAGAAGGCTGGCTGGACAACGGGAGAGAAGTAAAGAGATGGATAGGAATGTAAGGAGCAGATGCCGGCTCAGCGTCCCTGGCAGTTACGAAGACAGGTCCTTGAAGGGGCCTTGATGGGCCGCTGTGATGACGGGGGCGGGGCTGCCGCGGAGGCGCCCTCTGCGGGAGTTCTTTGGCATCTCTTGGTGCACGCTGGTACCCGGCCCCTGGGTACGTAGTCTTCCCGTGCGCTGCGGAAACCGCGGCCCAGCACGGCCTGCTGAGGGCTACACGGTTGCGGTGGTAGCTAGCCCTGCTGGCGTTTTCTCCCAGGCTCGACCATGCCGGCGGTGCTGGGGTTTGAAGGCAGCGCTAACAAGATTGGCGTGGGAGTGGTGCGGGATGGCGCGGTGCTGGCGAACCCGCGGCGGACTTACGTCACGCCTCCCGGCACAGGTGCGTGTGTGCGGGATTGACAGTTCACAGCGCCCTTCTCGCGCGGCAGCGCCTTCCATCCGCCCAAACGCTAGCAAAGTAGGGCGGGGAGCGCGTTGTCCCCTCACAGAGCTGTTGATCCGAGTCTCTGAGATTCGTGGGGCAGGATTAACCTCACTAGGCTGATAGAAGAGTGACAGACACTTGGACCTGGATCTTCTGGGTTCGTTTAGCTTTCGTTGAGCGCTTTTTATGTGCTTATCGTCAGCCGGAAGCAAAAAATAGATGTTTTGAGCTTCTGTGGAGTCGGACATATAAACAAAAGTTTATGGTAAGATGAACAGTGAGTGTAACGCAGATGCAGTCAGAACTTCCTAGAATGAGGAGGAGTGTAGAGTTGCAGCTTGGGTGTTAGGAACAGCAATATTCATTTTCAGTATTTGTTTTTGGATTTGTGTTCCTTACTCTTAAAATGGGAATAGTCTTACCTGCATTATTGAGTCTTGAGAAAGAAATAAATTGTTAGACGTATTACTTTTAATGAATGTTATTTGCATGTTATTTGTTACTGTGTTGTATTTTGTCTGCCCACCCCTAAAACTTCTGCATATGTAGCAGAGGACCACTGACTTGTATATGCCTGAAAAGCCTCCCTGAACAGGTGATGTTGTGACAGCTCTTTCGTTAGAAAATACATATCTGTGTTTAGCACTCACTCTTCTAGGCATTTTGGCACCAGGAATGCAAGGATAAATAAAATAGCCAGTGCTTTGAGATGCTTATGGTTAAATTGGGGAAAACTACAGGTGATTATAATGCTATAATTGATATACGACACAGTGTGTAAAGTACAATGATATGATCGTGCACAGGGCTGGTAGGGTCACAGAGAAGATCACTAAACGGTTTGAGTTAGTTATCCCTTGAATTAAGTCCTGAGGCTGAGTAGGAGTTGAGTATGAAGAAAGGCATTTCTGAGAGCTGGTCAGCCTAGCTGAACAGGCCAGAAAGAGTATATCTGAAAACCTGGAAGATAAGATACTTGAGGAGAGTGAAAGAGACTCTTCCTACACTGTGTAAACCTTAAAAATAAAACAACCAGTTGTTTTACCAGTAAAATGGGCTCATTTAGGAATAGTAGAGAATTGTGATTCAGATCAGGGAAGCTTTGGCAAAACCATAGGCAAATCTAGAGACCAAATGAAAGGATTAATCTTTTATAGGGAAGTGGGGGTAGTTGGGAGGGACTCTTAATTTTAAATTAGTCCATTGAGGTAAACTGAGAGATCCAAGTGTAGTGGCTTTTCATTGGCTGGAAAATCTCTTCCTCTTGATGGGGTGGTAAATGATAGGCTTCTTCCTGTTGGGAATGCAAGGTATGTTCTTTTCTCATCGGGGTCTGCAATTGAGAAGGAGTTGTGGGGTGTGAAGGCTTCCCCTTACAGCCTCCTGACTCTGTTTTAAGTGAGATTTCTCTCATTCTGTTTCACAACAACTAAAACACCCGTTTATGACTTCTTCCTACCTTTGCTATAGAAAAACCCTATGATCTCTGACCTGTGTCCATCTCCTAGGATTCCTTCCAGGTGATACTGCCAGGCATCACCGAGCTGTTATCCTGGACCTGCTACAGGAGGCACTAACAGAGGCTGGATTAACCTCCCAGGATATTGATTGCATTGCCTACACCAAAGGTATAGCTGGGAGACTGACGATAGAAGAACATACCTGGAGCCTGGCTAGGTCAGAATGGCCTGCTGCTCTCTGCTACCACCACTACACCACTACTCCTGCCCCACCTTTCACATCCCTTACTTTCCCCAGCTTGGTTTTTCCCAGTGTCTGTAGGATTCTAACTCCCATTTCTATCCCCCTAGGCCCTGGCATGGGTGCCCCATTGGTTTCTGTGGCTGTTGTGGCCCGTACTGTGGCCCAACTGTGGAATAAGCCTTTGCTGGGCGTGAACCACTGCATAGGCCACATTGAGATGGGCCGCCTCATTACTGGAGCCACCAGCCCTACCGTGCTGTATGTCAGTGGAGGAAATACACAGGTATTTGGAGTATTCCATCATTGCTTCATAATTTCTAAGGCAGTGTATCAGCAACTTTCTTGTTGTACCTGAATGGCAGCAACTCAAGAACAAAGCTGGGCTAAGACACGCTAGAAAACCCACAAGAAAGTTTACAACATTGTAGGTTTAGACAGCATTGATCAGAACATTAGATGGCTTTCGTATACGTGGTTATAAAGATAAAAAATTTCCATTTAGAAAAGGAAAGAAGGGTAAGGATTGAGGTCTTCAAAATAATGAAAGTGTTTTTACTTTTATTATTTTGAAGCTTTTTTCCCCTGTACCTTAGCAACTAAAACCGAGGGATACCATGTAATTTGTTTCTTTACAGTAATTTCATATTTTGTTTTATGTTACTGGCAGTAAATAGAAGTTGTTATTCTAAGAGTGAAAATATAAGTAATTTTTAAAACATTTTATAAGGTAGAAGGTATTTTAAGTTTATAAGCTAAACCAGAGTTGTTTGGGGTACCTTATGAGACCTTTTTAGGTTGGGATTGGAGAACTTTAGCCTTCCTTTCCCACAGAGCACCTGATGGGGTTATTGTCAGAAAAAGTCATTGTCCCCAGCTTATGAACGGCTTAAAACTTCATTTTGTGAAATAGTCATTTAAAACGAAGTACACATTCCCATGAAAATGACATGGGAACTTTTACAGGTAGAGGGCAAGTAGCAGGTTGGGGCCTGAAGGATGACATACAAAATTAGGGACTCAGGGCGTGGAAAGTAGCAATGGAGGCTTGCAAGAGTTAACGAAGAGGAGCAGTGATAGTTTTTCTCTTCCCTCTTGAAACTTGGTTAGGTGGGAAAAACAGGGAAGATGATTGGTAGAGAGGAGTAGATAACAGAAGTAGAAAGACAGGATTTTTTTTTCCTTCCCCTTTTGTGGCCAGCCTTTTAATAGCAGAGTATGATCTACATCAGAATGGAAAGAAATCTTTAGTAGCATCGAAAAGGGAGAAGGACTTCTTATAGTCTTAATGAAGCACTCATTGTCAGGAGTATATGTGTGAGTGGGTGATAAATATTCTCTGTGCTAGAAGCTAGTCATATGTGAAGAATGGACATAAGTTGATTGCCAGTGTTGAGTTGGGTGGGTCATTAGTGTGACCCAATATGGGATTTTTGAGTTTTTCAACTCTACTTCTTGTTTTGTTTCCAAATAACACTGTGCTGGTGGGATAATTTAGAAGGACTCTGGTTCCCTGCTTCCAAGCAGGAAAGCCTGTTCCTAATCCATATTGTCAAGACTGCATTTAAAGGATATATTAGGAACCTCCAATCTAGAAAAATGTATTCAAAACGAGAATTCCTGACCTAGGCTACCTTCTGTAGATGAGAAATCTGCTCTAGGAATCCTCAGGGTACATATAGGCTTCTGAGATAAGAGCTGCGAGAAAGTACCTATTCAAGGTTTGGGTAAGTTCTTTTGTTCTGTTTGTCATTGGAAGCTGCAGTGGCCATGTTGATCCTCTCTTATGCTCTTCCCCAAAGCCAAATACTCCTCTTTACAGACTTGAGGTTTCATGGACATCCTCATCACCCTTAGGTGATTGCATATTCAGAACATCGTTACCGCATCTTTGGGGAAACCATCGATATTGCTGTGGGTAATTGTCTGGATCGTTTTGCTCGAGTGCTAAAGGTAAGCCACTGGGGCTGGAGAAAACATGAGATATGGATGAATTAGAAATGGAGGGAGAAGGTCATAAATTAGTTTCTTATGCCTCCTAGATACCTGTCTCTATCCTCTTTTTCCTTCTGCTAGATTTCCAATGACCCAAGTCCGGGCTACAACATCGAACAGATGGCAAAGCGGTAAGGGGACATGAGGTGGGAGGAGGCTGCCTGGAGGGGCTTTGGAGGGTAAGCAGCCAACTAACTACAGGTTGAGGACATCGTATACTCCCTCCCACACAGAGGCAAGAAACTAGTTGAGCTGCCGTATACTGTAAAGGGGATGGACGTCTCATTCTCAGGGATCCTGTCTTTCATTGAGGTGAGTGTGGGACAGGTGAGGAGAGATCACTTTCATGCTTTTATATGAGGCATATCTGTTTTGCTCACCATTGTATTTCGTGCCTGTAGCATAGTTCTGGGCCATGTTAGATGCTGAATAAATTCATTTAGCAAATATGTATTAAGCATCTTCTATGTGCCAGGCACTCTTCTAGGCAATAGCAACACAGGATGGAACAAAATCAAAGTCCCTGCCTACTTGGAGCTTACATTGTAATGGGGGAGGGGGGCAATAAGATGAAGAAACAAAGAAGGGGCAGATAATAAAAAGAGCCAGATGATGATAAGCCCTATGGAGAAAAGTTAAGCAGAGTAAGGGGTCGGGGGGGAGGTTGGGGGTGCCAGGGCAGGCATTTGTAATTATTGAATCCTGAATCAGTGTCGCCTGTTCTGTAGCTTAATGCCAGTGAAAGGCAAAAGCATGCTGTAGATACGCTGGCGAGATGAATTGTCATGAAACATGGTCCTCCACGTGCACTAATTTTTGCTCTCCTGTCATCCCCAAACCACAATTCATTGTTTTATGTATTTTTTTTTTTAACGATAGGATGTAGCCCAACGGATGCTGGCTACAGGCGAGTGTACTCCTGAGGATTTATGCTTCTCTCTGCAGGTAATGGGATAAAAAGCTGGGACTGAACATTGGGACTGGAAGACCTTTTATATAGTACAGCAGAACTAAGCTGGGATCCCCTCTGGTGTTGACACCTTATTTGTCCCCCACAGGAAACCGTGTTTGCAATGCTGGTAGAGATCACAGAGCGAGCCATGGCACATTGTGGCTCCCAGGAGGCCCTCATCGTGGGAGGTGTGGGGTGTATGTATCATTGAACTGTGCCCCTCTTTGCTGTTCTTGGGCATTTACATCTTCCTCCTGATAGTCTTAATCCCTAAGAGTTTGGGGAAATTGCTAGTTTCCGCTTCCCAATGCCTGCCCCCTAAACCCCTACTTCATTTTTGTAAGTAAATACACATGAGGTGTACAGCTGGACCATGCAGAAATGGCTGAAACTAAGCCAGCCCTACCCCCTGCCCCTTCATAGGTAATTTGAGGCTACAGGAAATGATGGAGACAATGTGCCAGGAACGTGGAGCCCGGCTTTTTGCCACAGATGAGAGGTAAAGGCCCTTTCTCTTTCTTGATTTCTTTTTTTCTTTAATTACTGTGATCTTTCACCTTTAGATTCCAAATTTCATATATCTTTTCCTTCCCAGATTCTGCATTGACAATGGAGCCATGATAGCCCAGGCTGGTTGGGAGATGTTTCGGGCCGGGCATAGGACCCCCCTCAGTGATTCTGGAATCACACAGAGGTGTGTACCTCTTGGAGGGTAGATAGGATTATATGGAAAGTAGGCAAAAATCAGCAGGGAAGAGGGTCCAGGATCATGAAGGCAGGGAAGAATGGAAGATTCTAAGGGATAGCTATCCATCAAGTTTTTCCTGTTTTTTCACAGGTATCGGACAGATGAAGTAGAAGTGACCTGGAGGGACTAACAACTTTAACATGATCAGAGTAGATAGTGCCCTAAGTAGAGCCTACAAGAACTTGGACCTTAATCTCTGTCTGATCTGGGCACCCTGGTGAGGCTATGGACTCCTGTCTCCCATAATTTGAACCTCAAGTTGATTCAGCAATAAAATATTGTTGGTTTTGTATGTTGGTAATTGGCTTGTGTTAATCAGGAACAATACAGAGTTGGCACTGGATAAATTCTTGTTGATGGGGTGAATGGATAAGGAGGCAGGGGTCAGAGCAGTGCCTTGGCTGACTGCAGGGCTGCTGCTGTGGAGCTGAGATTGAGGGGATATCACAGCTCCTCTTCTGACATCTCCTTAATAACAGCATTGTCATAACTAATACTATTTCAGTGTCAGGCTCTATGCTGAGTGCTTTGTGTTCGTCACCCCATTTAAATTCTTTGGAGTAGGTACTCAGGACTTGTCTCAGAATAGCCTGGGGCCAGGTCTAATTTTGTACGAATTTGTAACTCAAGAGCAAAGCTGTCCCTCCTCCTTGCACTTACTCCCACATGCTCCTACATATACTTCCCCTGGTGGATTTGAAGGGTTGCCCCAGATCCACGTCCCTCCCTACCACAGCCCTCTGGAACTAACATCCTGCCCTTTATCTTGTTTGTCCAGCACCACGAGGAGACCCAAACCAGCAAGTCTCCTGTCAGCTTTGCACTCTAATAACTGTTACTCTCCACCCCTTATTTATTTGTTCCTCCTGAAATTCTTTTGTGCTCTCTGGAACTAAACTGATTAGTAGTAAAATTACCTATATCCTCATCCTGTTTTCTGAGTGTTCTCTTTACGTTCCTGTTCAGGACCCTGGTTTCCCCCTGAGAACTCTGCTTTTCCTACTGTGTCTAATGATGGTTTTTTCTCACCCACATCCATTGGCCCTGGAGAGGGTGGTGTGGGTGACCTCTTTTCTCCTCATACTATGTTCAGTCTATTCCCTCTCATCCCTAACACATCTGAGCTTTGAAACACGTCATCCGTTAACTATACCGTGCCGCAACCACTCCTGTCAAATCCTGATGATTTTAGTACCCGTGTAGGTGATCATTCTAATGCTCTGGCCTCAGCTCTGTGCTCTTCCCATGATCGTGTCCTCCACCCCCACTTCAGCCACTCATTCCCTTGGTCCTAGTGGAGGCCTACAGCTCCTCCATATTTCATTCTGAGACATCCCTCCTATTTTTGTAGCTCATTCCCTTTAGTGCACTGAATCCAACAATTCATCTCTTCATCAGGCCCTACAATCTGTTGCTCTTCCTTTCCACTGACCTCATCCCCTACAAGTATTCATTTCCCTCCAGCTAAACTCCAGTCATGAGCACTTCACTGCAAACACCTCGCCTCCCTCACCTCTCTGGCTTTCATCAGCCTCAACTCTTCACCTACTTGATTTCTAGACCCATGCAGCTAAACGGGCCAGCAAAAAACAGCCAGGTTGACCTGTCTTACTTTAAATTCAACCCTGACACTCAAGCGGGTCCTTTATGTTCCCTAGTCCTTTCGATTGCCTTGTTTCTGGTAACTGTTTTATTATGCCTGCTGACACCTCAAATCTCCCATATCTTCCGCCCCCCCCCCCCCCCATTCTCACTCTTAGTTGGCTGCTATGTTAGTGAGAAAATAGAAGCAATCAGAAAACGTACGGGTGCCTGGGTAGCTCAGTCGGTTGAGCATCCGACTTTGACTCAGGTCATGATCTCACGGTTTGTGAGTTCAAGCCCACGTCAGGCTCTGTCTGTGCTGACAGCTCAGAGCCTGGAATCTGCTTTGGATTCTGTGTCTCTGTCTCTCTCTGCGCCTTCCCTGCTCGTGCTGTCTTGCTCTCTCTCTCAAAAATAAGTAAACGTTAAAAAAAATTAGGAAAAAAAAGCAATTAGAAAATGTTCACAGGCTCCCACCACTACATCTAATCACCTTCCAGTATTTATACCCATGTACTCCGCTTTCTCTCCTGCTAGTATATACCAGTATACTGTTAATAACTGTTACTGTATACTCAGCTGGGATTGAATTTGCTCCCCAGAGGTTTGGTTGTCACAACTGGAACGCAGGACTACTGGGTAGAAACCAGGGATGCTGCAAAATATCCTGCAGTGCACAGAACAGCTCCCCACACAAAGAATTATCTAGGCTAAAATGTCATTGGTTTCAAGGTTGAGAAACTGCTATGAACAAACTATCCATGCTCCTGTCCAACTACTTAAATGGTAGATTCCATCCTCTAACCTTTCAGGACATCTCTCAGCAGTTCCCTCTCATTTTTATTTATTTATTTAAAATTTTTAAATATTTGTTTATTTTTGAGAGAGAGACAGAGCGCGAGCAAGGAGGGGCAGAGAGAGAGGGAGACACAGAATCCAAAGCATGCTCCAGGCTCTGAACTGTCAGCACAGAGCCCTATGTGGGGCTCAAACCCACTGACTATGAGATCATGACCAGGGCCACAGTTGGAGGCCTAACTGACTGAGCCACCCAGTCGCCTCTCTCATTTTTTTAGAGTCAATATTTGCCTTTCTTTCCTGGATCTTCCTCTCAGCACACAAATATGCTGTCATTTTCCTCATCTTACAAATACATGAACGCCTCTTGACCCCATTTCACCTTTTAGTTGCTTCCCGTTTTTCTGTTCCGTTTTATAGCAAAACATCTTAAAAGAGTTGTTTCTACTCCCTCCCAATCAATTCCTTGTTAAGTTTGCTCCAGCAAGACTGTTATTATCAAGGTCACCAATGACTTCACATATCTAATGGCGTATTCACCTTCATCCCGCATAGCAACATTTGACACTCCCTCTTTGAAAGCCCTTCTTTACTTGGCTTTAGGACATGTTCTCTGGTTTGCCTTCTAGTTTACTGACTGCCCTTTGTTTCCTTTGCTGGTTTCTCCTCATTTCTACAACCTAGTAACTCTAGAATCCAGTCCTTGGACTGCTTCTGTATTTATTTACACACACACTTGCGGTGAGCTCATCCAGTCTTACACATTAAAACCATTTCAGTGTGGATGACTCCCAATTTTTAGTTCCAAACTGGAAGTCTGTTCTGAATATCTAGCTGCCAATTGGCATTTCAACTTGGATACCTAATAGATATCTCAAATTTAACATACAAAACGCTGAACTTTTTTGCTCCCCTTTAACCGCTGCCGTCTTCCCTATTTCAGTGAATGACAACCCCGTCCTAATAATTGTCCATGTCAAAGCACCCTGATGTTACCTGACACCTCTTTTTCATCTCTGGTTCATCAAATCACATAGACTTTAACTTCAGAATATATCCAGAATCCTGTTTCTTCTTACTTCCACTGCTTCCACCCTAGAGCAAGCCAGAATTCTCTATCTCCAAGACTTCTGCAGTAGCTGGTGTATCTGCTTCCACAACTGCCCACTTACAGTCCATTTTTAACACAGCAGCCAGACTGAATAGTGTTAACATAGAAGCCAGGTTATGTGACTCTTTTGCTCAAAACCCTCTGTGTCTTCCTATATTGGAGTAAAAACTAGAGTCCTTTAAGGGCAAGTTAGACCCTCCAGGATCTGCCCTCCTCTCCCCGCTTACTGCTTTGACCTCGTTTCCTGCTACTCACCTTGTTCACCCTGCTCCAGCAACATTGGCCTTTTTGTTTTTCCTTCAACACTGAAGGTGTACCAGTCCCTCAAGGTCTTCATACTTGTTGCTTTCTCTGCCTAGAAAGCTCTTCCCTCAGCTATAGCTTGCTCCATCAGTCCCATAATCTTACGTCTTTGGTCAACTTTTCTTCTTTTAGTGAGGTCTTTCTGACAACCCTACTTAAAATTGCACCCCTCCAGCACTTTCTATCCCCCTTCCCTGTTATTTATCTTCATAGTACTTAACTACCTTCTTTATTTTTTATTTTTTATTTTTATTTCTTTATTTTAATTTCAGGAATAGAATTTAGTGATTCATCACTTACATATAACACCCAGTGCTTATCCCAAGTCTCCTCCTTAATGCCCCTTGCCCTTTAGCCCATCCGCCCACTCAAAACCCCACCAGCAGCCCTCAGTTTGTTATATGTATTTAAGAGTCTCTTATGGTTTGTCTCCCTCCTTGTTTTACTTTTGCTTCCCTTCCCTATGTTCATCTGTTTTGTATCTTAAATTCCATATTTGAGTGAAATCATCTCGTATTTGACTTTCTCTGACTTGTTTCCTTTAATGTACTGCACTCTAGTTCTGTCCACGTTGTTGCAAATGGCAAGGTTTCATTCTTTTTGATTGCCAAGTAATATTCCATTCCATATATATTATCCGAGTAATATCTTCTTTATCCATTCATCTATTGATGGACATTTGGGCTCTTTCCATACTTAGGCTATTGTTGATAGTGCTGCTATAAACATTGGGGTGCATGTGCCCCTTTGAATCAGCATTCCTGTATCCTTTGGATAATTACCTAGTAGTACAATTGCTGGGTCATAGGGTAGTTGTATTTTTAATTTTTTAATTTTTTTTTTAATTTAAAAAAAAATTTTTTTTTCAACGTTTATTTATTTTTGGGACAGAGAGAGACAGAGCATGAACGGGGGAAGGGCAGAGAGAGAGGGAGACAGAGAATCGGAAACAGGCTCCAGGCTCTGAGCCATCAGCCCAGAGCCCGACGCGGGACTCGAACTCACAGACCGCGAGATCGTGACCTGGCTGAAGTTGGACGCTTAACCGACTGCACCACCCAGGTGCCCCTGTATTTTTAATTTTTTGAGGGACCTCCATACTGTTTTCCAGAGTGGCTCCACCAGTTTGCATTCCCACCAACAGTGCAAAACGGTTCCTCTTTCTCCACATCCTTGCCAACATCCTTGTTGCCTGAGTTAATTTTACCCATTCTAACAGGTGTGAAGTGGTATCTCATTGTGGTTTTGATTTGTATTTCCCGAATGAGGAGTGATGTTGAGCATTTTTTCATGTGTCTGTTAGCCATCTGGATGTCTTTGGAGGTGTCTATTCATGTCTTTTGCCCATTTTTTCACTGGATTATTTCTTTTTTGGGTGTTGAGTTTGATAAGTTCTTTATAGATTTTGGATACTAACTCTTTATCTGCTATGTCATTTACAAATATCTTCTCCCATGCTGTTGGTTGCCTTTTAGTTTTACTCATTGTTTCCTTCACTGTGCAGAAGCTTTTTATTTTGATGATGTCCCAATAGTTCACTTTTGCTTTTGTTTCCCTTGTGTCAAGTAAAAAATTGCTGCACCAAAGATCAAAGAGGTTGTTGCCTGTTTTCTCCTCCAGGATTATGATGTCTTACATCCTGTGTTACATTTAGGTCTTTCATCCATTTTGAGTTTATTTTTGTGTATGGTTTAAGAGAGTGGTTCAGGTTCATTCTTCATGCCTCTGTCCAGTTTTCCCAACACCGTTTGCTGAAGAGACTGTCTTTTTTCCATTGGATATTCTTTCCTGCTTTGTCAAAGATTAGTTGGCCATACGTTTGTGGGTCCATTTCTGGGTTCTCTTTTCTGTTCCATTGATCTATGTGTCTGTTCTTGTGCTAGTACCATACTGTCTTGATGATGACAACTTTATAATACAGCTTGCAGTCTGGAATTGTGATGCCTCCAGCTTTGGTTTTCTTTTTCAGGATTGCTTTGGCTATTTGGGGTCTTTTCTGGTTTCACAAATTTTAGGATTGTTTGTTCTAGCTCTGTGAAAAATGCTGGTGTTGTTTTGATAGGAATTGTATTGAATATGTAGATTGCTTTGGGTGGTATCGGCATTTTAACAATAGTTGTTCCTCTAATCCATGAGGATGGAATGTTTATTTCCATTTTTTTAGTGTGTCTTCTTCAATTTCTTTCATAAACTTTCAATAGTTTTCAGTGTATAGACTTCTCACCTTTCTGGTTTGGTTTATTCCTAGGTATTTTATGGTTTTCAATGAAATTGTAAACGGGATCGATACCTTGATTTCTCTTCCTGCTGCTTTATTATTGGTATATAGAAATGCAACCAATTTCTGTACATTGATTTTATATCCTGAAACTTTGCTGAATGTATCAGTTCTAGCAGCTTTTTAGGGGAGTCTTTTTGGTTTTCCACAGAGTATCGCGTTGTCTGCAAAGAGTGAAAATTTGACCTCCTCCTGGCTGATTTGGATGGCTTTTATTTCTTTGCGTTGTCTGATTGCTGAGGCTAGGACTTCCAATTCTATGTTGAATAACAGTGGTGAGAGTGGACATCCTTGTCGTGTTACTGACCTTGGGGGGAAAGCTCTCAGTTTTTCCCCATTGAGGATGATATTAGCAGTGGGTCTTTAATATATGGCCTGTATGATCTTGAGGTATGATCCTTCTGTCCCTACTTTCTTGAGGTTTTTTATCAAGAAAGGATGCTGTATTTTGTCAAATGCTTTCTCTGCATCTATTGAGAGGATCATGTGATTCTTGTCCTTTCTTTTATTAATGTGATGTATCACATTGATTGGTTTGCAGATATTGAATCAGCCCTGTATCCCAGAAATAAATCCCACTTGATCGTGGTGAATAATTCTTTTAATGTATTGTTGGATCTGGTTTGCTAGTGCCTTATTGAGATTTTTGCATCCATATTCATCAGGGAAATTGGTCTGTAATTCTCCTTTTTAGTGGAGTCTTTGTCTGATTTGGACTCAAGGTAATGCTAGCCTTGTAGAATGACTTTGGAAGTTTTCCTTCCATTTCTATTTTTTGGAATAGCTTCAAAAGAATAGGAGTTAATCCTTCTTTAAGTGTTTGGTACAATTCCCCTGGAAAGCCATCTGGCCCTGGACTCTTGTTTGTTAGGAGATTTTTGATTGGTGATTCAATTTCTTTACTAGTTATGGGTTTGTTCCAAATTCTGTTTCTTCCTGTTTTAGTTTTGGTAGTTTATATGTTTCTAGGAATTTGTCCATTTCTACCAGATTGCCCAATTTGTTGGCATATAATTGTTCATAATATTCTCTCATTATTTGTATTTCTGTGGTGTTGGCTGTGATCTCTCCTCTTTCATTCATCATTTTATTTATTTGGGTCCTTTCCATTTTCTTTTTGATCAATCTGGCTAGGGGGTTATCAATTTTGTTAATTCTTTCAAAGAATCAGCTCCTGGTTTCATTGATCTGCTCTACTGTTTGTTTGTTTTTGCTTATTTGTTTTTTGTTTTTTTTTTTTTATTTCAATAGCATTGGTTTCTGTTCTAATCTTTATTATTTCCCTTATTTGCTAGTTTTGGGCCTTATTTGCTGTTCTTTTTCTAGCTCTTCTAGGTGTAAGGTTAGGTTGTATATTTGTGACTTTTCTTCTTTCTTTAGGAAGGTCTGGATTGCTACATACTCCTCTCTTATGACTGCTTTGCTGCATCCCAGAGGTTTTTGGTTGTTGTGTTTTTCTTTTCCCTAAGTTTTTTTAATTTATTTTTTAATTTAAATCCAAGTTAGTTAGCATATATTGCAACAATGATTTCAGGAGTAGATTCCTTAATGCCCCTTACCCATTTCGCCTGTCCCCCCTCCCACAACCTCTCCAGTAACTCTCTGTTCTGCATATTTAAAAGTCTCTTATGTTTTGTCCCCCTCCCAGTTTCTATATTATTTTTGCTTCCCTTTCCTTATGTTCATCTGTTTTATATTTTAAAGTCCTCATATGAGTGAAGTCATGATATTATTTGTCTTTCTCTGAATAATTTTGCTTAGCATAACACCCTCTGGTTCCATCCACGTAGTTGCAAGATTTCATTCTTTTTGATTGCCGAGTAATACTCCATTGTATATGTATACCACGTCTTCTTTACCCATTCATCCATTGATGGATATTTGGGCTCTTTCCATACTTTGGCTATTGTTGATAGTGCTGCTATAAACACTGGGGTGCATGTGTGCCTCTGAAACAGCATACCTGTATCCTTAGATATATATTTAGTAGTGCAATTGCTGGGTCGTAGGGTAGTTGTATTTTTAATTTTTTGAAGAACCTCCATACTGTTTTCTAGAGTGGCTGCACCAGTCTGCATTCAGTGCAAAAGGGTTCCTCTTTCTCCACATCCTTGCCAACATCTGTTGTTGCCTGAGTTGTTAATGTTAGCCATTCTGACAGGTGTGAAATGGTATCTCATTGTGGTTTTGATTTGTATTTCCCTGATGATGAGTGATGTTGAGCATTTTTTCACGTGTCAGTTGGCCATCTGGATGTCTTCCTTGGAGAAGTGTATATTCATGTCTTTTGCCCACTTCTTCACTGGATTATTTTTTGGGTGTTGAGTTTGATCAGTTCTTTATAGATTTTGGATACTAACCCTTCATCTGGTATGTTGTTTGCAAATATCTTCTCCCATTCTGTCAGTTGCCTCTTAGTTTTGATCGTGTTTTTATTTTCATTGGTTTCCATGTACTTTTTAATTTCCTCTTTAATTTCTTGGTTCACCCATTCATTCTTTAGTAGGATGTTCTTTAATCTCCAAGTATTCATGGTCTTTCCAAACTTTTCTTGTGGTTGGTTTCTCGAGTCATAGCGTTGTGGTCTGAAAATATGCAAGGTACGATCTTGATCTTTTTGTACCTGCCGAAGACTGATTTGTGACCCACTATCTGATCTGTTCTGAAGAATGTTCCATGTACACTCAAGAAGAATGTGTATTCTGCTGCTTTAGGATGAAATGTTCTGAATATGTCTGTTAAGTCCATCTGGTCGAGTGTGTCATTCAGAACTATTGTTTCCTTGTAGATACCTGCTTGGATGATCTGTCCATCTGTCCCCTACTGTTACGGTATTATTATCAATGAGTTTCTTTATGTTTGTGGTTAATTGATTTATATATTTGGGTTCTTCCACGTTGGGAGCATATATATTTATAATTGTTAGATCTTCTTGGGGGATAGACCCCTTAATTACAATATAATGCCCTTATTCATCTCTTGTCATAGTCTTTATTTTAAAATCTAGTTTGTCTAAGTATGGCTACTTCAGCTTTCTTTTGACCACCAATAGCATGATAGATGGTTCTCCATCCCCTTACTTTCAATCTGCTGGTGTCTTTGTGTCTAAAGTGAATCTCTTGTAAGCAGCATATACATGGGTCTTGTTTTCTTATCCATTCTGATATCCTATATCTTTTGATTGAAGTGTTTAGTCTATTGACATTTAGAGTGAGTACTCATCCTTAGTCTTTGTTGGTTTTGGTCTTTTTTGTTTTGTTTTGTCTTCTCCACTCAAAGGGTTCCCCTTAAAATTTCTTGCAGGGATGGTTAATTTTCATTTGTCTGGAAAATGCTTTATCTCTCCTTCTATTTTGAATGGCAGCCTTGCTGGATAAAGAATTCTTGGCTGCATATTTTTCTGATTCAGCACATTGAAAATATCCTGCCACTCCTTTCTGGCCTGCCAAGTTTCTGTGGATAGGTCTGCTGCAAACCTGATCTGTCTTCCCTTGTAGGTTAAGGACTTTTTACCCTTGTTGCTTTCATAATTCTTTCATCATCTGTGTATTTTGTGAATTTGACTACAGTATGCCTTGGTGATGGTTGGTTTTCATTGAATCTACTGAGAGTTCTCTGTGCTTCTTGGATTTTGATGTCTGTGTCCTTCCCCAGATTAGGAAAGTTTTCTGCTGTAATTTGCTCACATAAACCTTCTGCCCCTTTTTCTCTCTCTTCATCTTCTGGGACTCCTATGATTCCAATTTTATTCCTTTTTATAAGTCACTGAGTTCTCTAAGTCTTGCATTATGATGTTTTGCCTTTGTTTCCCTCCTTTTTTCTGCTTTATTATTAGCACTTACCGCCTTCTAATCTAATAGTTTTATTTATGTTTGTTGTTTGACTCCTCCTGTTAGAATACAAATTCCCTGAGCGGAAGGGATTTTTATCTTGTTTGATTCATTGCCATGTCATCTCCCAGTACTTAGAATAGGGTGGACACTCAGCATTTGCTGAATGAATGAATAAATTGATGCAGAGGTAAACCAAAGAGATAATCAAAGACTATAAATGTAAGACTTGGGCCAAAAGATAAAAAGAATTGGGATTATATGCGCTTAGGAAAAGAATACGTTTTCAGTTACCTACTAAGTAGAAAGTGCCGATAAAGACATTTTCATGGACAAAGACCCATAGAGGGTTGAAAATACACTAAAACATGGACATTTAAAATCAGAAATTCGAGAGTGGAAAATAGAGTGGGACACAAGTAGAAAGATAAATTCCTCTCCTTGAATATATTTGAGTACAGGAATGATCTGTGCCCTCTAGGCTTGGGGAGTTAATTTTATAAATAGGCATCAAGTATGTTATACAGTAGCCTTGGGTATTTATTTATAAGTTTTTATTACTATTATAGGATGGAGTGGATCCTAGAGGGAAGACATTTAGCACTGTAGACCCAGCTGGTACTGCTTATTAGGAGACTTCTTTCCTTAGGGAGCTTTGGGATCTTGGCTGAGGCTTCCCAAGATAGCCTCACAGTTTATAGAACCAAGAGACTAAAATCATGGCTGCTTGGGTCCTAACTTTTGAAGTCCTCTTCCTAGCTCAGTCTCTCCTGAGTCTCTTATTGACAGTATACAAGATCATTGTGTCCTGCTGATTTCCACAGATGAAGGCAGTGGGGGGTTGTCAGGCCACTGGATAGCATCCAATCAAGTCATGTATAGGGCCCCAAGGCAGGGTGACTGAGGGATCAAAGGTAGGCTCCTGTTAACAAAAGGCAGTGTGAGGAAGGGAACCTGTTCCTCAGTTTACCTAATCATCAGATCGGCCCTACCCTTGGGGCCTTTGCTCTGTGGTTTGGAATTTCCCCAGACTCACATGTCTATGAGGGCAGCATCCTGGGAATATTGCCACAGGACTTCATGAAGATATGTGCCACTCTGACTACATGATTAGGAAGAATGAGCAGAGGACAGGAGAGCACCATGGTCAGTTCCTACTCTGAGACTATTTCCCCATTTGCTGGCCCTGTTCCTATATACCTGCTTTTTATTTGCCTGTAAGTCCTGCTCAGAGGTGTAGCCTGAAGGAACAGGAGTGTTGAGAAAAGTACATTTCAGGTTCCCCCTTTGGTGGTAGCTGTTGTAGCTGGTATAAGGCTACTAAGTCTTCAAAAGCCTTTTAGCTGTAGAAAAAAGAATTCCAGTTTCAGCAAGGAATAGAGATCAGCTCTTCCCCACCTGCTGGGGGATTTTAGAGAGAAACCAAGAGTATTAGACTTTTCCATCTCAGAGCACAAGGGAAGCTGGTAACTGTGATTCCTGTGGCATCTGCTCTGCCATGGAGCATCCTTCCTCAGGGAGGCTTACTCCATCTACCCTGCTAGAATTCTGTTTCCTTCCTTTTCCTCACGGCCCCTCCTAGATTTTGGGAAGCTGGTTTCCTTTTATGGCTAGAGCAGGGATTGAAATCTCAGAAGCCTTTAAGAACCAGTCATTATATAGTATCAAAGAATAAAGTGGACCAGGTGTGAACTGTGGCAAACTGAAGAATCAGTGCCCTATCCCATGGGAGAGCAGCTACTCAGCTCCAGCAGAATGTGTCATGTGGGATGGAGGCCCCAAATTCCCAGATGCATGTTAAATATTGGCAATTAATTTTAAAAATTATAAACGCTGTACCATCTGAACTCACGCAGGTAAGATCCATTCCGGAGGACACCAGTGTTCAATCTCACCAGAAGTTCTTGACATGGTCCTGCACGTTGGTCAAGTTCACTGAATAGGATAGTGCCATGTGATTGATGCTCACCTGGACTGAAAAGCTCCAGTTCACATCTGCTGCGGAAGGGGTGGTGCAGAATGATTAGAGGTGGGGCCTCATTTCTCAGGTAGGAAAGGAAATGAGTTACTGTTGGTAGTTCTGGGCTTCTTATGGGCGTCAACCTCGTGCCATATCACACTCCCTCACTCCCTTACCCACCAGGTTTCTTGTAGAATATAAAGAGCAGTAGCCAAAGGATAAGCAACATAGCAGTGACTGCTGCCCACCAGGTGAGAAGGAATGTGATAGGCAGAGCAGAAAGCCCAGGAGGGTGAGCCAGGGGCTGTACTTGTGAAAAGAAGAGCACTAGACTGCAGGGGAGAGTAAATGCAGCCAATCCTTTGTCCTAGCCTCAGTACCACCCACTCTTGCACCCCAAGGATGCTCCTCTCTCTCAGGTCCTCCCAACCCTGTTAGTATAACTGCATACTAATACGTGCCCATACTAACCAGGCACCCAGTTAAGGGAGGCATGAAAACTACCAAAGTTGACACGGGGATAGGAGCAAAGGAAAAAGTTGGAGATGATAGGGTGGTGTTCACATCAGCTTTGGAAGAGACGCAAGGTCAGGAGGTTGGTCTCCAAATGAGTCATGGGATTGAGGTCTAGAGAGACAAGGACATCATCATATTCTGGCTTCCTTCCCCCATGCTCCCTATTCCCTACTCCCCTCTCCAACTTCCATGCATACCATCACCAAGTTAACAGACTTCCACTTTCAGGACTAGAGATCTAGAAAAGAGGCTTTAGGGTCAAGCCCTAAAAGTCAGAGGTAGGGCAGTGAGGGCCATGAGGGGAAAGGTGATTAATGAAGCCCTGTGTGAGGGTGGAGAAGAAGTACTCACCAGTAAGGATGAAAGCTATAGCAATACAGAACGTGAGCAGATAGCCTCACATAGGTTCATGGCTCCTGCCATAGCTTTTCCTAAAAAAGCCAACTACTGGGTACAGTTTATTCTGGCACAACCACTATAAGAAGGCATGGTGGTCATTGGGGGATGGTTCCAGGAAGAGGGGGAATGATAGCCCCTACTCCTATAGGGAGGCAGGAGCAAGTGAGGAGCACAGAGGAAAGAGTTGAGGGAGCTTACAGGTGTTAACATGAAGAAAGGATGAGAGTGAGTGTGGTGAGATTCCTGGTAATGTGGGGAGGGAAAACAGGAGGCAGATGGAAGATTGATACCCTCCCTAAACTTTGCCTTGATATACAGGCAGACTTTGAATTTTGCTATGTGAGCTTGGATTGTCTCCTAAACACCAACTAACCACAGTCCTCTCCACCTCCCTAAATCATCATCTAACTCCTGGTTGCTGAGACGGAGCCCTCTTGTACTCCTCCTCAAAAATATACTCTTAGGATGGCCCTAGACTCTATTGCATTTTCTCCTTTTCCCCCAAGCCTCTTGGTAAGATACCAACTAACCTAGAAGACTTTGGGGGTTGAAACAAAATAGGAAAGGGCAGAGGACAGAATGGCACCGAAGATTCCAATAGACTTCATGGGGATAAAGGCAGACACCGTACTCATGGCTTGAGGAGAAGAGCAGGCAGAGGCAGAAATCAATGCATTTCAGAAGCAATGCATTCCACTCATATTTTCACCTACCTTTCCTAGAGGCTGCTGGGCATATTAAGTTTTATCCTATTCTTTGAAGATTTTACCCCACCCACATGAATCCCCTTAAGTCATTATTGGTTTTTGAGCATCTCCTCTATGCCAGACAATGGACTAGGTAAAGTTTATCTCACTGATCTTGCCCCTCTGTTCACTCACCTAGTAGTGATTAGGGAGCCCATACAGGCAAGACCCTTGCCCTTGACAACTGCAGAAATCCTAGCCATATTGACACTCTGGCCCCAGGCAGCTCCCAAACCGCACACCCATGCCAGTCCTATTTCCTGGAGCATCTCCAGTCATACAGGAGCCTGGAAATGAGATTGGGAACACACATTCTTCGTGGGGAGAGAACCCCATCCCAAAGCAGTAGGACTATCTAGGTACCACCAGTGCCAAAGAGGGGAATGGAAGTTTGTGTGTAAGTTGGGGGAGGGGGGGTGGAAATACCAAATTTGATAACCAAAGAACATCATACAATTTGTCAGTGAAATGAGGGATGGGGAGAAATGGTGAAGGAAGGTGAGATGTGAGATTACCTATGTGTAATCTACTCTTGATGTGATTAGTGAAGCCTCTTGCCATTTCATTACCTATGCCCTAGGCCCTCAGGCAGAAACCAGGGCTCTAGGTCATTCTGCACAGAAGGCTGGAGTAGAGGGCCTTGCCAATTGTGGCAGAAATGCACAGGTAGGAAAGTATGTCCACAGGAAGGCAAGGATAGCTGTAGCAGGGTCCCAGAAACAGAAGTTGAACCATTAGTGGCAAGACAAGGCGGGGAGATAACAAGTGTGCTCCGTGCCTGAACATGGTTCTCACCTTGAGGTCTCCAGAGATCCTGGTCTCTGAGGAACCCAGTGGCTGAGGAGAAGATGGAAAACATGCCAAAGCAACTACCCTCTGGACCTCACCGCCATGGGACCATATTTTCAAAGAAAATACTATTTATGTAAAAGAACAGAGAAAAATTAAGTTTTTGAGGGGCACCTCCTAGCTTGCCTTCATTCAGCCAAGATCATTACCCCTTTACCCAGTTTAGTGTCAATGACTTAGGTTAGGGTGGGACAAATAAGGCAAGATTGTAAACTGGCCAGCCCAGGGACTTATAGGTTTCTGAGTGTGATGGTCAACTTGCAAATGTCATACAGAATGTATGTCTTTTCTGAGGAGGCTTGGGCTAATGACGTACCCTGCTCCAAGGGGAGGTGACATTCAGAGGCATGCCTTCCCCTTAATACATTTCTCAGCCAGCTTCCCATTGAGTTCACCTAAAGAAACAAGTGGCTTGTAGGCTGGGGTTTCTGGGGAGGAATGGGGGGTTTGTGGCAGATAGTTGATAAAAGAGAGGATCAGGAAGACCATTAAGATCATTTGGGCTGGGAATACTATGGGGGAGAGGGGGAGGAGAAGTATAAATGTAAGGGGAGGAATAACTCCTCCTCCTCCTCACTCTCCTTTCCCATCCTCCAGTTCCCTTTCCCATGAGCCTCTTCCCATAACAGAGTCTAGCTAAAAGGGTAAATGGGTGTCCTTTTCCTTCTTGCCACAAACTACAAAGTGTCCCTTCCCTTGCCAGAGGGATGGCTCTCAAGATTGTAACTATCTGGGAGCAGGAAATGGCATTTCTCATCTGGTAGTCTTGTCTAGTGCTTGTCCCAACAGATCCCTAGAATACGTCCTTGTTTTTCCCTTAAAGAGCAAATTTGTCCAGTTTCAGGTTGGGTCCCTGAGAATCTGCTCTGCCAGCAGGAGCGTGTGTGCACGCACATGCGCGCGCGTGCGCGCGCGCACACACACACACACACACACACACACACACACTTCCACATCTCCCCACACTGGCCTCTTCCAGATATGTCCAGCTCTCTCCCCCATCCCCAAAGTTCTTACCCCTACCTTGACTCCCTGCCCCCTGCCTTAGACATCCATTCCACACTAGCCATTGCCAGGCACAGAGGGACGGTCATGGTCACCATGCCCACCAAACAACTCATTTTCTGGATCCACCTTAGGCAGCTGCACCCATGCTCCTGGAAGGGCAGAACATAGAGGTAGTGGGTCAGAGAGACTTTATTGACTGATTTGATGCTTCCATCTGATTTAAAAAAAAAAAAAACTATTAACATTTATTCATTTTACAGAGAGCTTGAGCAAGGGGAGGGCAGAGAGAGAGGGAGACACAGAATCTGAAGCAGGCTCCAGGCTCTGAGCTATCAGCACAGAGCCAATACTGGGCGGAAACTCAGGAGTGTGAGCTCATGACCTGAGCCGAAGTGGGACACTCAACCGACTGAACCACCCAGTCTCCCCCATCTGATTCATTTTTTTTTTAATATATGAAATTTATTGTCAAATTGGTTTCCATACAATACCCAGTGCTCATCCCAAAAGATGCCCTCTTCAATACCCATCACCCACACTCCCCTCCCTCCCGCCCCCGCATCAGCCCTCAGTAAAATGACTTGCCCAGGCTGGAGTCACAAAAAGTGCAGGCTGGTGGTGAGCCAACTTGGGAAAAGGGCATATCAAGGGAGGGGATGGGCATTGTCCTGAGCAGGTTTGAAAGGACTTCTGTGAAGCCCACCGTGTGCACAGCCATGACTAAGGCATTGGCGAAAGTGAAGATGATCCTGATGGAAACGCCAAGCTTTGGACTCAGGCTGCGCGAAATAAGGAAGTGCGTGCCACCTGAGGGGAGAGGAAAGAGGAGCCGGTCAAGTCTCACCCCTCCCTCACGTGAACACCACCCTCTCACAGAGTCCTAAGGAATAATCGTTTGCTCCCCGGTTAAGTCAGCTTGTCGGGCCAATCCATCCAGACTGGACCAATCTTTTTATAGGCCAGAGAATCCACCCCCAGCAGCCCCCTGGGCCTGTCCCACCTTACCAGGAGAGGGGAGGGAAGTGGCATCGCTGTCCCATTCCCTTTCTTCCCCCACGAGGATACCTAGAAATGCAGCGAAAAATGCCCGGATTTGGGGCGGGGTGTGTCTCAGGATAGGAAAGAGGTGTTATCCTGGGCAGAGGGAGTGGCTGTTGGTGTCCTACCTAAGTGAGAGTGCTTACTCGCCCCCCCCCCACCCCCGCCCCGGCCCATCCAGTCCAGGATTTTGGTCCCCGCAGCCTTGGCCACCCCACTTTCCACTGATCCGTCCTCATCCCAGAGATCTAGGTGAGGGTTAGACTCCTCCAGAATTCCTGAACACACAGGGTTGGGCCTTTCTAGCTCACCACCGACCCCACCTGGGGACAGGGAGGAAATTCCGAGCCGGGGGTGGTTTACCTACGGTACGTAGCCCTGATCCCTTCCCCTTCCCGCTCGCCCTCGGTGGACTCAACTGCGTTATGTGTGCATTTCATGTAGGTATTGTTCGCTCCAGGGTCGGCAACTTTATCGTGCACAGAAAAACCAACAGTCAAAGCCTAGAACTGACTCCAAACACACCCTTCCCTCTTCTGGCCCTACGTTCCGGAGGGTCCGCGCAGTCCAGACTCTCTTCTCCCTCCCCGCCGCTCCCCCAGACCCGTCTTGTGAACGCAGCCTTTCCGGCCTGGCGCACTCCACCCGATCCCCACATCCTCCCTGGCTTCTGAATTTGCCTCGCTCAGCACAAGGACGTGACCTACAGGTGGAAGGGGGGAGGAGGTCATCTCGGGACGGAGCCCGGGGGATTGGGTGTCAGAGTCTGGGCTCCCGGAGCCCAGCCCCCTAGCCGGTCAGCGCCGGCTATAATTAGTCGGGTGGGGCCGCTGACCCGATTGAGGGGCAAGTTTCCTCTGTCACAGGGTCCAAAGCGAAGCGGAGAAGGTTCAAGGGAGAGCCAGGAGGAACGCTGGTGTCTAGGGAGGGTGACTATCCGGGTGGGACGGGGGCAGGCCGGGTGGCATACGGTCCCGGGTACTGGATCGGTACACATGCTTCTGGCACGCTTCGGTGCTCTTCGTGAACCCCAGTGTTGGGCAGTATAGCCTAGCTGCTCGAGCCTTGGGAAGGGGGTGGGGAGTGGGCTTTGAAGTAGGGAGAGGGACTGCCATGTCGCCGGGCTGGAGATAGGGGTTCCTCCGGCCTCTGTGGGTCCAGCTCTGAAGCCCCCACCCTTCCCTCTGTTCACCTGTAGCAAAACAGCGAACCTGGACGATGAGCGTCTCGGACTCCTCACATCGTCCTTCGGACCCTGGGAGCGTCTCTGCTCCCGCCCAGAAGGACCGCCTTGACCTACCTTTGCCCGACCCGAGAACCCCCTCCTGGCCACCTTCCCCAGATGAGGATCCCAGTTTGCCCCCCTTTCCTTTGGAAGAGCCTGTCCCCAGGCCCATGGCCCCAGGGAGCCTTCCCTCTCCAGTCTTGTCCCTTGAGGAAGAAGAGGAGGAAGCCGACCAAGATGAACAAGACGCGGCAGAGCCCGAGGAGCTGCGCAGCGAGGAACATCCCAGCCAGTTTTTCGCGGAGGCACAGCGGCTGCGGGAGCAGAGGTTGTTGTTGGACGAAGAGGTGTCAGTTGAGGGGCGAGTATACGGGGTGCATCGGGTAATCTTGGCTGCAATTAGCAGCCTCTTCCGTGACAGGCTGCTGGGTGGCAGAGGTCCACGACCCCCCCTCAGCCTGGACGTGGCCGCCGGGGCCTGGGAGGCCGTACTGACATTTGCCTATGAGGGGTTGCTGGGCCCTGCACGGCTGGGAGATGTGCTGGTCGTGGCAGAGGCCCTGGGAGCGCCCCGGGTGAAGGCCGTGGCCCAGTGGAGATGCAAAGGGGCTGGAAGCGCCAGGGAAGATGAAAAGCAGCGCAGCCAGGCAGAGGAGCTGAGGGAGAACCTGCGGAGCATCGAGCTCCTATACCAAGAGGGCATCGGGTGTGACCTGGAGCTGGAGGCAGGCGGCTGCAGGCTGCGGGGTGAGGGCCTTTTGGCATTACATTACTGCAGGTTCATTTATGTGTGTGCAAGCTGCAGGTGGTTTGATCCCTTCCATTGTGGTTTTGATCCCAGCTGCAGGCAGAATTTCCTTGGGGTTGGCCTTTGGTGCCTTTCCTGACCCACTGAGAGCAAGGCATGAGCAGTTGAGTTGTTTACCCAGGAGCACCAGGCAGACTTAAGCTGACCCTTCAACCTGTGGCTTTCCCTGTGGCCAGTACCAAAGAATTTCCAGCCAGTTGGCTGGTGTCATGAGTACAGTCTGAGCCAGGGGAACAAGTAGAAAGTGATTGACTTAAACAGGAATTAACCAAAAGCCCTTCTTGGCATCTTCTATTTAGGACACAGGAAAGCCAGATGAATATGGTGGAATAACTCACAGTGTGTCCTCTCACCTAAGTGTCCTTGACTCCATGGTAGATACGGGTTCTACAGCTAACGAGCAAGGTCTGGTTTTGTTTTGCCATAATCTTAAAGCTACCAGGACCTGGCACTTTGAAGTTAACTAGGCTCATCACTAGGAAAGCTAAGGAGGGTTGAATAAGTTGAGTGTTATTCAGATTCTATCAGTACTGAGTGAGGTACTGGGGTCCAGGAATTTTTACACATGCCATGTCTTTTCATTCTCGCTGAAAACTAGTGAGGTGGATGCCACTATCCCTAGGTGTAAGGAAAGAACATTAAACTCAGAAATGTTAACTGGTGAGAACCAGGATATAAGCCCAGTATTCACTAGCCCAGTCTGTTTTCACTAGGCCATGCATTGCCTCCTGTGCAACCAAACCAAAGACACAGGATCTGACAAATGGAGTTGGAATGCAGGCACACAAAAATGTTAAATTAAAAGATATTGCTTTAGAGAGTATCTAGTTCAGCTTTTATACTTTATTGACAAAGAAATCAGACTTCAAGACATGTCCAAAGTCACATAGCTATTGCTCATTAGAATGACTGGAACCCACAGTGTTTCTGGGACCCCCAGATGAAAAAGCATCCTGTCTTAACTTGAACTGCATTAACAAAAATACCAGAGACTGGGTGGCTTGACAACAGAAATTTATTTCTTTTTTAGAAAAATGTATTTATTTAAATTCAAGTTAGTTAACATACAGTGTAGTATTGGTTTCAGGAGTAGAACCCAGTGATGAAATTTATTTCTTACAGTTCTGAAGCCTGGAAGTCCAAGATCAGGGTTCTGGTATGGTCAGGTTATGATTAGGACTCTCTTCCTGGCTTGCAGAGGGCCACCTTCTCACTGTATCCTCTTCACTTGGTGGAGGGAGAGATTATCTCAGTCATATCTCTTAAATAGGGCAGTAATTCCATTCAGGAGGGTTCTACTCTCATACCTAATTACCTCCCAAAGGCTCCACCTGCAAATATCACCACACTGGGGAGTAGGACTTCAACACAGGAAGGAGGGAGGAAGACATAAACATTCAATCCATAGCAGGTCTCTAAAGTGTTTGTTATTATTTCTGATAGTAGTAGATGGAGGGGGGATTAAAATTTCATAGTTATGGGGCACTTGGGTGGCTCACTCGGTTAAGCATCTGACTTTGGCTCAAGTCATGATCTCGTGGTGAGTTCGAGCCCCACATCAAGCTCTGTGCTGACAGCTCCAAGCCTGGAGCCTGCTTCGGATTCTATGTCTCCCTCTCTCTCTGCCCCTCCCCTGCTCACACTCTGTCCGTCTCAAAAATAAACAATAATAAATTATTTAAAAAATAGATAAAATAAAATTTCATAGTTATAAAATTCTCACTAGGGTTTCAAATTTAAACATACTTCTATCCTTGCTTTCATTTTCCTAAGAAACATTCCAACGTAGTGGTGGAAACCTGTCACTTAAAATTCTAGGGAATAATGATGAGGAGGAGGGAGAATGTAAGTAGTTGTGACCCTTTCACAGTGACTCTGAGCTATAGGTTGGTTGATTACATGGAAAATGAAATGGCTTACCTGCTTCAAGGAATGCAGGTTTTCTCAGGCAATATGTATCTGAAAACTGTCACTGATAGTTACTATTTGGGAAGCATGTAGGCACTACCTGCTGCTTAAAACGACAATGGAGGAGCACCTGGATGACTCAGGGGGTTAAGCATCTGACTTCAGCTCAGGTCATGATCTCATGGTTTGTCAGTTCAAGCCCTACATTGGCCTTTCTGCTCTCAACACAAAACCTGCTTCAGATACTCTGTCTCCCTCTTTCTCTGCCCCTCCCCTCCTCTCTCTCTCTCTCTCTCTCAAAAATAAATAAACATTTAAGATGTTTTTTAAAAAGACAATGGAAAGCCACATTAACATCACATGTCCTTTGTTCATAGCTTCACTGGGTGTTTGGCCCTGGTACCTGCCTAAGAGGACTTCTGGCAGCATTTTCTCCCTTTTTTATTATGAAGCATTTCAAACACATAGCAAATTAAGAAAATATTTTTTAAGTTTATTTATTTTGAGAGAGCGAGAGAGAACACAAGCAGAGGAGTAGCAGAGAGAGAGAGAGAGAGGGAGAGAGAGAGAAAATCCCAAGCAGACTCTGCAACGCAAGGGTCAAACCCACAAACTGTGAGATCATGACCTGAGCTGAAATCAAGAGTCGGATGCTTCACTGACTGAGCCACCCAGGCACCCCAAGAAAATATTAACATGAACACTCAAACACCCATATCTCAGACTTAACAATTAACATTTTATTATATTTGTCTCATCTCTTTATTTTACTTATCACTGAAGTTTAAAGTAAATCTGTGACATTTCCCTTACAAATACTTGGGTACATGTCTCTTTAAAAGAGGACATATAACCACAATACCTTACTCATGTCTAACAAAATTAACAATAATTCCTTAGTATCACCTCGTCCAAGTTGAAATTTTCCCACTTGTCCAAAAAATGTCTTGTAGAGCTGGCTTATCCAACCCAGGAATCAATCAAGGACTATGCTGTACTCAGATACATGTCTTTTAAGCTTCCTTTACTCTTGTACAGTCCTCTCCTTTTTTATGACTTGACTTACTGAAGAAATAAGATTAGTTATCTTATAGAATGCTCCATTTTCTAGATTTGTGTGTGTTTTCCATTATGGTTTTGTTTAGCTTGTTCCTTTAGCTTCTCAATTGCCTATAAATTTGAATTTAGATCTAAGGGTTCAATTAGATTGAGGTTCAACAGTTTAGTCAGAATACTCCTACCTGATGCCAAGTATCTCAAATTGCATTACATTAGAAAGCATTTATTTACATTTATATTTAATAGCATCCGGTAACAGAATAGTTTCAGTGGCGTGAGGGCCATGCAGGTAAGAAGGGTACCGATACACAAGTACGCTCACTGCAGCCTGACATTAGTGGCGTTGGGGGGTGAAGATCTGCTCGGGCAGCCATTACATGGAATAGAAAATAAATCACTTCCTCTCTTTCAGTTTCCTTCTGTTAAAAGGAGCAATCGAACTGGATGATTTTGAAGGTTTCCAGCTTAAAATGTCACAATTACCTGAAATGTACTGAGATGAAGATGGGGTGTGCAGAGAAAAGCTGCACATGGGAAATCTTAAGCAGGAGATGGCAGTTAGATTAGGTTAGGTCACAGAGATTCGTAAGTGTGGTACCATTTTTTTTTTAAGCAAAATTTTTAACATTTATTTATTTTTGAGAGACAGAGACAGAGCATGAGTAGGGGAGAGCCAGAGAGAGAGGGAGACCCAGAATCTGAAGCAGACTTCAAGCTCTGAGCTGTCAGCACAGAGCCTGATGCAGGGCTCGAACCCATGAACTGTGAGATCATGACCTGAGCCAAAGTGGGGCGCTTAACTGACTGAGCCACCCAAACACCCCGTGTGGTACCATTTTCTAAGTAAAATCCTGGCCGATGTCAGTGGCTCTTACAATTGTAAAGAACTTTTTTGTGTGTGCATGATAGAGACCTATGTAATTTGCACCATTGGTCTTTGCAGTTTATTTTGTGCCCCCTTTTAGCAAAAGCTGTCTATAGCATCTACTCAACTTGATCAATCAAGACTCTTTTTCTAATTGACCTGGATCAAAAAACTAAAGCAATGTTTATCACAGTGTCTTCAGGCCACTAACATGAAAATCATGCAGGGTGCTTGAAAATGTTGAAATACAAATTCCTAGGGTCTCCATCCAGACCTACTGAATCAGAATCTCTGGGGGTGGGTCCCTGAAACCCGCAGTTTAACAAGCACCGCACGGTATTCTGATGCACACCATGGTTTAGCCTGTGGCCTTGGGCGGTTGGCCCAAAGTCGGGACGTGAAGTCAGCAGGGTGCCTGGCAATCAGCAACACTCTGGATTCCCCTCTGCTTCTCCTTGCAGTGCACCGAGCAGCCCTGGCCTGTGGCAGCGAGTTCTTTGGTGCCATGCTCCTGAGCGGGATGAGGGAATCCCAGGGCACAGAGGTGTCTCTGCACACTATCTCTGCCCAGGACCTGCGACTCCTCGTCTCCTTCGCCTACTCCGGGGTTGTGCGGGCAAGGTGGCCAGGACTGCTGAGAGCTGCCCAGGCTGCTCTCCAGTACCAGAGCTCTTCCTGCCTTGCTCTGTGCCAGAGAGCCTTGGCTCGGGGCCTCAGCCCCGCACGTTGCCTGGCCCTGTTCCCCATAGCGGAAGCCCCGGGCTTAGAGAGGCTCTGGAGCAAAGCCCGTCACTACCTCCTCACCCACCTGCCTGCTGTGGCTTTGTGCCCCACTTTCCCTTCTCTACCGGCTGCCTGCCTGGCTGAGCTCCTGGATAGCGACGAACTACACGTGCAAGAGGAGTTCGAGGCCTTCATGGCTGCGTGGCGTTGGTTAGCTGCCAACCCTGAGACCCAGGAGTCAGAGGCGAAGGCCCTGCTTCGATGTGTTCGCTTCGGCCGCATGTCCACCAGAGAGCTGCGGAGGGTGCGGGCCGCGGGGCTGCCTCCACCCCTGACCGCGGACTTGCTGCATCAGCTCCTGGTAGAGGCTGCCGTTCCAGGTCAAGAGCGGCGCAGGGAGCCTGACCAGGCACTGGTAGTGATTGGTGGGGACGGGCTCAGAGCAGACATGGCCATAAGACAGCCGTCGCGAGGAGTGTGGTGGGCGCGCGCCTTCTGCTGCGGCACGGGACTGGTGCGAACCGTGGAGTGGGGGCGGCTGCCTGCCCTGCCTGCCCCGGGGCGCTTCCGGCACGGGGCTGCGAGCCTCGCAGGAAGTGAGCTCTACGTGTGTGGGGGACAGGATTTCTACAGCCACTCCAACACCCTGGCTTCGACTCTCAGGTAGGGGCCCCACGGAATAGCAGGCCCCGAGGTGGGCAGCTGAGGGGGAATTGTTGGCCCAGCCAGCCACGGGGGCCCGGGGTCACTCTTCTTTGGTCCCACTGTGTCCAGGTGGGGCCCCAGTCAAGAGGACTGGGAGGAGATGGCGCCTTTGTGCCAGGCTCGGAGCTTTTTTCCCCTGGTGGCGCTGGACGGACTACTTTATGCCCTGGGCGGCCGAAACGGTGGCGTCGCCCTCAACTCTGTGGAGACCTATCACCCCGAGCTGAATGTCTGGAGGTGAGCAGGGAAGGGGCTGTTTCTAGACATCAGGGAAAGCCTAGAGGACTCGGAGGAGGAGAGTTGAAGAGGATTTTTGCCTGATCGTGTGGCCCTGTTCTCCCTTAGGCCGGCACCTGCTCTTCCAGCACCACGCTTTGCCCACGCAGCTGCGGTTCTGGAGGGCCGATTGTACGTGAGCGGTGGCTGCAGCGGGGCTGGCCAATACCTGGCCTCATTGCTGCACTATGACCCCAAACTTGAGAAGCCAGGGGTGCTTCTGAGCGCTATGGGGGTACCTCGGGCTGGCCACGTCATGGCCGCTCTGGGTGGACGGTTGTATGTCGCGGGTGGGCTAGGAGAGACTGGGGACCTGCTGAGCTTCGAGGCCTATGAACCAAGGACTGATAGCTGGACTCACCTGGCACCCTTGCCCTCCCCCCATGTGGGGGCCGCAGGGGCTGCGCTGCAGGGAGAGCTTCTGGTGCTGGGGGGCTACAGCCATCGTACTTACGCCCTCTCCCACCTTATCCATGCTTATTCTCCCGGCCTGGGCCGATGGCTCTGCCTGGGAACTCTGCCAAGGCCTCGGGCTGAGATGCCTGCCTGCATCCTGACCCTGCCCACTGTGCAGCACATAGCTTTGGTTCCCACACGGCACCAAACCAAACCTGCTGGGTGAGTGGGGAGCGGCGGTGCATGGAGGGAGGAAGGGATGAGAAACGTCATGAGAGAAGGACAGAGATTATGGGGGGAGAAAGAGAAGGCTTGATTCATGATAGCATCTTATTCCAGCACAGTGTTTTACAACTCACAAACCGCTTTTGTATATATGGTCTTCATTGAGGAAAAGGTGGCTCCAGAATTCCTGGAAAACGCTGTTGGAGAAGGGAAGGAGAGGAGGCCCAGGAACAACTCCACAAGGTTTAGGGACCCTGACACCATTCTTGCTGGGGAAAGTGCATTTGGCTGGGAAGACAGTCAAGACGCTCCAGTAGCCAATGTGTAGGGGCCAAGAGAGGAGAGTCAGAAAAATGATGATTCTGACCCATGGATCAAGATGAAAAATGTGGAAAGGCCAACCATGAACTATATTCTTTCTCAGGTAACTTGCAGGCTCAGTCCAGCATTGCCTCAGCCTGCAGCCCCTAAGAGCCTCTGGGTTTTCATTCTGAGGCGGAAGTCCTTGCCTGGACCTGGCGCTGCACAGGGTGCCCGCTGATGAGGCGCGAGTGCTGTGTGTGGGGAAGATGAGGAGGGCGGAGGTGAAGGAGCCAGGCACCTGAAGTGGGGAAGGGATGGCATGAGGTTGGAGGGGTGGGGTGGAAGAAGCCAGAAGCCTGACTGGCTTCTTTCCTTCCCTTTGGGGTGTAGTCAAGGATCAGGAATGACAATAGGACAGCTATGGTGTGAGCTGCTAAGTTGTGAGAGGAAGTGGCAGAGAGAAAAGTGAGAGGCAGAGAAGACTCAGAAAAGTGGTTTTCCCCCTTTCTTTCCCTTTTCTCTAGAGTTTTAAAAATCCATTTCCCCCCCCCCTTTTTTTTTTTTTTTTTTGGCCAGGCGAAGTTAAATCAGACGCTTCCTCTCTTCCTTCTTCCACCCTGCTCTTCCTTCCTTTTCTTTCCCCCCTTCTTTCTTTTCTGCCTTCTCCCACACAGTGATCAATCACCTACTAGGTGCCAGCGCTAAATGAGGCTCTAAGGATACAAAGATCAGAGAGGTCCTGACCAGCGGGTAGACTTGTAAACTAATGCAGGTTTTGTAGTGGACTTAGGGGTATGGACACTTACCTCGTTGCTCTCACACCAGGCACTTAGAGATATGACAGCCCAGACACTGGAGGAGTGAACTCTGCCCAGGGAAGGCTCCTGTTAAGGAAGGCATCATCAAATGGGTATAGTTGGGGTTGGATTTTGAAGACTACTTGGAAACTCACCAGTCAGAGCAGGAGGAAGGCACTCCAGTCAGAGAAAAGAAGTCATGTCGTGCCCTGTGTCTCTATAGCAAAGGGGAAGTCAGTATTCCAGAGGATTCTTTAGAGAATTCTGCTGCTGTAACCAGCCCATCTTTTACTCTGGAGCTTTTCTGAAGACAATAGCTTTCGCTTAATTGTATATTCCCTCCCTCCACAACTCCTCTAAGTCTTTCCTGCCTGGTATTTCCATTTCTGACCCCTGAGCAGCTCAGGGCAAAGAAGGGCCAGTTCTTTGTATAGGTCAATTTTCTATTACCATTGTTTGTTAAGATTCTCATATTCCTAAGGGTGAGATAAAGGAGACTCCTTTCTACGTTTCTTCATCCTGGCCTAGAGGTGTTCACATGCTTTATTTTTTTGAGATTTCATTATTGAGTTCTTTTTTCCCCTATATCTCTGTTTCGGAGCATAGATGAAAATGAGGAGGGATATATAGGATGTATCTGAGAAAAGGGAAGAAAAATTGAAGAACCAGGAAAGAAGGAAATTGAAGGTACTGAGACACTATGAATATGCAGTCTTTAAGATTAACTTCTATGAACATGTTCTTTGTGGTTTGGAGGCAAAAACAGCCTTAAATAAAGGTTTCATCATTGTTGAATGATTCTTGTCTGAGTTTCTCTAATATAAAAAGTTCTTTAAAATCCCCTGTAATTTGGTTCCTATCTCCACCACAGTACTGAAACTACCCTGCCTCGTCGTCACCATGACCTACTTCTCACCAAATAATCTAAGGCCATCCTCATTCTCCTTCATCTTTCTGCAGGTATCAACTGGCTTGAAAACTGACTCTTACCCTAAAAAATTTCTCCTCCACTGGCTCCAGAGAGCACACTCTCCTGGGCCTTCTCTTATTTCACCAATCCAAACAGGTATCAAAAAAACCAAATAATATTGTCCAAAGGAATGGCTCCATCCCAGGTGGAGGTGACAGCTTGAGGGTCCAAAAGTATACAGATGGGGGTAATTAGTTATAGAAGTCTCTAGCTCTCCTTATTTAGTTTTTAGGGTTTATTTTTTAACTTTTTAAAAAAATTTTTGAGAGACAGAGACAGAGCATGAGCAGAGGAGGAACAGAGAGAGAGAGAGAGAGATGCAGAACCAAAGCAGCCTCCAGACTCTGAGCTGTCAGCACAGAGCCCGATGCAGGGCTCAAACCCATGGATGTGAGATCATGACCTGAGCTAAAGCCAGATGCTCAACCGACTGAGCCACTCAGGTGCCCCTCATTATTTAGTTTTTAAAGTAGGGATAGAGTGAGAAGACAGAAGGAGACCTCTGATTTGTAGCAGGACACCAGTCAACAGTCCACTCTTCAGTGAGAGAGGACTGATATAGGGCAAGTAACAGGTTGGGGCCCTAGCCAAGTGGTCTGAGATTCAAGGTAGTATTGCAACCCCAGAACAGAAGAGGAAGGAGAAACAGGAATTAGGCTGGAAAACATTCACACAGAGTGGGCAATCACGGCAATCCAGGGATTAGGCTACAGTTTGGTGAGTGTATAGAGGCCCAGGATTCTTACCTTTGGTACATCAGATGATAGGCAAGGTGTTTTGTTTTTTTTTTTTTATTAATTTTTTTAACGTTTCTTTATTTTTGAGAGACAGCACGAGTGGGGAAGGGACAGAGAGAGAGATGCAGAATCTGAAGCAGGCTCCAGGCTCTGAGCTTCTCAGCACAGAGCCCAACGCGGGGTTCGAACCTACAAACTGCAAGATCACAACCAACCTGATCCAAAATCTGACGCTCAACCAACTGAGCCACCCAGGCGCCCCAGAGGCAAGGTGTTTTAGATATTCCCCCTACTAGTTCCCTCTACGCTGTTCTTTCAACCTCCTTTGTGAGTGAGGGAGGGATTTCTACTATTGCTCACATCTTTTCAAGAGTGACTCAGGAACTGAATAGGATTGAGCATGTGGGCCAATGTACCAGTAAATGCATTGGACTACCTGAGTCCTTTGTCTCCTGTGCCTCATTATAGATTGCCCATGTTCTTCTCTTACCTTGTTTTATGTTCCTCTTCAGACAGCTCACCTCCATCTAAAGTTGTAATAACTCACCTGGGTTCTAGACTATTGTTTTTTTCAGCATTCCTCACCTCTACTTGGATGTACCACTATCATGACTTCAGACTCATCAGGCTTCGTTGACACTCTCATTTTCCCTTTTTCCTAGACACAAAGCTTTGAAGTCATTTAGGCTTGTTTTCCCCTTATCTTTCTTCTTCACCTGACTCATATGTGATTTTGAACTGCTGAAATAGAAACGTAACTGGTTTCTTGTCCCAATATTTTCTCTGTCAAATACACAACATGTATGATGCTTTGGACACCTGGAAAGTTGAAGGCAGCAAAGGGTTAACAATGAAAAAAAAAAGGCGGGGGGAGGGTGAAAGATCCTACTAGCTACAAAACCATGTATCCTTATGTACCCAGATGGTCTGGACTGCAGAAGCAACAGTGTCTAACCAGAAGAGTGAAATATTGCACAGAAAGATTATTTAATAGAATCATGGAATGAAGAGATGTTAGAAATCATGTAATTCAAACCCTTATTTGTAAAGTGCAAAGAGCCAAGGAATGTGGCACAGTCTGGATAATGAAGAGGAAAGTCTTTTGTGAGAGCAGTTTCCAGGTGACATATCTTTACCTAAGAATCAAGTGGCTGGCTTGAACAAGCATCATGGTTTCGGTCTATAGTCAGGAAAGTCCTAACACTCTTTCAGGGCCACAGGCTATTTATATTCCAAATCCTGGCTAACCCTTGGGATCAAGGGGCTATAAGTGGAAAAGTGTGAATTTATCACAGGTCCTAGCAATACAAAAAAATACATACATGCAGGGATATAGTATATGTCATTAGCCATGAGATTATAGTCTTTTTTTCCTCAGAGATAGATGTTCGTGGTATTATTGTTATAGTTGATGATTCAAGATATAATCATCTGTATTTGTGATTAGAATGATGGAAAAAAGGTACAGCTTGAAAGCATATTGAATTAGAATCAGTAACTTGGGTTCGAGCCCCAAATCAATTACTGTTTTGGTAATTGTAAATCCCTTAATCACTTTGAATGCCAGTATCTTAATCCATAAAACAGGAAGACTAGCTGTACTATAAACATCAGAGTGCTGTTATAGTTGTGAGCCCCAGGGCCTGGGACAGTCTTAAGGAACTCTAGGCACATTTAGAAAAGTATGCTCTGGTAGTCCTTAAGTGTGCCTTGATAGTTCCAAGGCCACATCCTTTTATTTTTTTATTTTATTTTGTTTTTTCAATACACAAAAATCTGTTGCATTTTTATTTTTTTTACATTTTATTTTTTTTAATTTACATCCAAATTAGTTAGCATATAGTGCAACAATGATTTCAGGAAGAGATTCTTTAGTGCCCCTTACCCATTTAGCCCATCCCCCCTCCCACAACCCCTCCAGTAGCCCTCAGTTTGTTCTCCGTATTTATGAGTCTCTTCTGTTTTGTCCCTCTCTGGGTTTTTATATTATTTTTGTTTCTCTTCCCTTACATTCATCTGTTTTGTCTCTTAAAGTCCTCATATGAGTGAAGTCATGATATTTGTCTTTCTCTGGCTGACTAATTTCACTTAACATAATACCCTCCAGTTCCATCCACGTAGTTGCAAATGGCAAGATTTCATTCTTTTTGATTGCCGAGTAATACTCCATTATATATATATATATATATATATATATATATATATATATATATATGTATATATACCACATCTTCTTTATTCATTCATCCATTGATGGACATTTGGGCTCTTTCCATACTTTGGCTATTGTTGACAGTGCTGCTATGAACATGGGGGTGCATGTGTCCCTTCGAAACAGCACACCTGTATCCCTTGGATACATGCCTAGTAGTGCAATTGCTGGGTTGTAAGGTAGTTCTATTTTTAGTTTTTTGGGGAACCTCCATACTGTTTTCCAGAGTGGCTGTACCAGCTTGCATTCCCAGGCCACATCCTTTTAGATCAGTGAGCTAGATGATGTCAAACAAGATAGGCCTCTGAGACCATGAGTGCCACACAAAGGGTTACAAAGTTTATCCCCAGCTACTCTGGTCTAACATTGCTCCCAAGATAAGGATGTGGGTTCATCGGGACTCTAGCTAAGGCAAAAGCATTTTGGGGGTTAAGGTTCTTCTAACTATATACCAGCTTGACTAATCATCAGATAGGCAATTTGATCCCCAGTACATACTTTTCAAGCAAACTGTCATTGATGAAAGCCAACTCTCTCATAACAAAGTAAAAACCACTTGTTGGAGATTATAGCTAACATTGTTTAAATGCTCGCTCTGTACCAGGTGGTGTGCTAAATGCTTTATATACATGATCTCATTTAAATGTCAATGCAACCCATCAAAAGTAGATGCTGTTATTATCCCCCATTTTACAGATAAGGCAACTAAAGCTTAGAGCAGTGAATCTTTTTACCCAAGGTTACACAGTTTGTAAGTGTAGAGCGTGTATTTAAACTCAAGTAGAAGGATTGCGAGCCTGCTTTCTTTATTGTGCCATCTCTCCGATGTAGATCCATCTCCACGGAGGGGCAGGATTTATTCATGAAACTCATCGTTGGACTCTATAAATGGGAGAAATTAAAGGGTATACATGGTATTGGAAGCTTAGAGATGTAATCTTGAGGAATCTGACATCCAACTACTATAACACATACTAGCTATGAATTTCAAAGCTCAGCTAGAGCAAGGGGCTCTTCTTCCAATAGTTTGTTTAATTTATTAAGATGTGTTGAGTCAGGGATTGTTATGAGTACAATATACTGGGTGAAATTTTCAAATAGAGGACCCTGACTGGCCCTGTTACCTTATCAGCATCATCTGCTCTTATGCAGACTCAAGGGCCAGTCTCTTATGCCATTCAGGGTTTATGAGATTATTTACCTTATTTTTTTCTGTGGCCTAGGTCACACAGCCCATCAATAGCAAAGCAGAATTTAAAAACAGATCTGTTGGACTCCAGAGTGCAAATGTATACAATTTTATATCATTTCCACCCATCTTAGATTACTCTAACATGGTGGCCAAGTATTCCAGTCCTCCTGGGACCATCCTAATTCCCATGTTTTGTTTTATTGTTCCTATAAGCCATTAAAAGATGCCCCCAAGTCCACTATTTTAACATACAAAGTTTACTTTGAAATGCCCTGCCCACCCAGTAACAGCATTCAAGTCCTATATGAGATCAGGTGTCCTGATCATATTTTTAATATGATTACTTTAAAAAAATATTTTTAATAAAAATTTTAGTGTTTATTTATTTTTGAGAGAGAGCGAGAGAGAGAGAGAGAAACAGAACATGAGCAGGAGAGGGTCAGAGAGAGAGGGAGACACAGAATCTGAAGCAGGCTCCAGGCTGTGAGCTGTAGCACAGAGCCTGGCTTGGGGCTCGAACTCATGAATCTTGAGATCATGACCTGAGCCGAAGTCAGACGCTTAACAGACTGAGCGCCCAGGCACCCCCAATATGATTACTTTCTTGATATGAGTCTGTACTTCTCAGGCAGATCCCATTTTCCAAGACTTATGGACTGCTGACATAGTCTTTAAAAAAAAAAACACAAAAAAACACTTATTTATTTATTTATTTTGGAAGAGAGAGGGAGAGTGTGAGAGTGAGCAGGGGAGGGGCAGAGAGAGAGTGAGAGAGAAAATCCTAAGCAGGCTCTGCTCAATGCAGAGCCCCACATGGGGCTTGATGGTACGATCATGACATCATGACCTGAGCTGAAATCAAGAGTCGGATGTTTACCTGACTGAGCTACCCAGTTGTCCCCTGATATACTCTTTTAATGTGTTCATGTAAAAGGCCTTCAGGGCAATGGTTCATTTTAGCAGTGGTCTTCTGTAAACAATAATGCTAAAGACATGTCAAAGGAAGCAGGTGCTACTGTGGCCAAGGGCTGGACTGTGAATCAAGGGACTGGTGTTCTAGTCCTAGCTCCTTCTCTGACCAGCTATTTCAACCTGGGCAAGTCATTTGAACCCTTTGGACTGTCAAGTGAGAGTTAGGAAAGTGTTAAGAGCTGTTTTTCTCCAACTGTTAAAATGTGGCTAGCAAGCAAGAGGTAAGATTGTCCAAGCCTGGTTTACAGCCTCCAGGATCACTAATCCACAGCATGGACTCCTCTTTCCAGGTCCTTACAAGAGGTAGTGCTAAGGGATATGATGCTAAGTGCTAGAGTACCTGGCCCTGGTAACTTCTGAAGTGAATTTTGGTAAGTTTTTTTTTTTTGTGGTACATACCTAGAATGTGGCTATCCCAAATGGCCTCTGACTACTTACATAGTCTGTTTAAACACGTGTTTTGCTAATATGCAAGGAGCAGGTGGCAAAGTTACCTGTTTGTTAGGTTTTAGACAACAGGGATCACTTAGTGCTGATACTCTTTAAAAACCAGTATCCCAAGAGGGTATGGAAATTGATACTAAATTTTTATGCAAAAGGCAGAAGAATATATGGGAACAATATATTAAATCTATTCATTGTCTTCTGTCAAGACCTCTTCCCAATACCTCTCTGTAAGCTGAGAAACAGGG
This sequence comes from Acinonyx jubatus, assembly GCF_027475565.1. Taxonomy (NCBI): domain Eukaryota; kingdom Metazoa; phylum Chordata; class Mammalia; order Carnivora; family Felidae; genus Acinonyx; species Acinonyx jubatus. The sequence continues at coordinate 70,026,258 of NC_069386.1, read as the reverse complement.
CCACTTCCCTCACTACAAAGACTGGATCAAGGGTAGGAAGGAGTGCTGGATCTGAAAGATCCAGTGTCTCCTTGTACTTGTTGACTCTAACTGTGGGCCGTACAGCTATTAGAAAAACATGACTTCACTGCATACATCCCAGAGGTTGGTTTGAATGTTGATTAATTTGATATCAATGAATAAATATTTGTTGAATGAATGATGAGGGAGTGTAACCTATTCTGTAAACATGAGGCTCCTTGTCCAGGCAGATCTGCTTGCCACATGGATTGGCATCTACTTTAGCTAACCTACCTCCATGATAAGCAATTCTATTACAAGGAACTATTGCACAAACCAATGTATGGGGAATTAAGTGATTTAGAAGATTTAAGGAGGGACTCCTGGGCGGGTCAGTGAGTTGAGCATCCGACTCTTGATTTCGGCACAGGTCATGATCTCATGGTTTTGTGAGTTCGAGCCCCACGTTGGGCTCTGCACACTGATCTTGAGGTGCCTGCTTGGGATTCTCTCTCTCTCCCTCTCGTTCTGCCCATCCCCTGCCTGTGCTCTCTGTCTCTTTCAAAGTGAATAAACTTAAAAAAAAAAAAACCACAAGATTTTAGGACAGTGAGTTCACTACAATGTAATCTGATGTAAACTAGCCTTAAATGTTGCAGGTCTAGTGTTCCAATGATGTAATGATACATAACAAACTACCCAAAACTTTTAGTGACTTAAAACAAAAACTATTGTACTATATTTCTCATGACTTTATGTGTCATTGGTTTCACTTAAATTTGGACAGGGTTTAGCTAGATGATTCTTCTGTCCTATTTTCATTGATAGAAGTTACTTGGTTGTATTCGCTGCAAGTGGACTAGTCTGGAGTGCCCAAGCTAGCTTGGTTCACATGTTTGGTGATGAGGTCTGGAAAACTAGGTTCAGCCGAGATTGTTAACTGAAGCACCTGTATGTGGCTCTTCCATGTGGCAGTCTAAGGGTGGTTGAACTTATGTGGCAGCCCCCAGAGGTAGTATTCCAAGAGTCCTGGGTAGAAGGTGTGAAGTTCCTTTGACCTGGCCTCGGAAGTCACAGACTGACACTTCTGCCATGTATCTCGGTCAAGCAAGTCACCAGGTCAGCCCAGAATCAAGAAGAGAAAAATCAGACTCCATTTCTCAGTGGCAGGAGAAGCAAAAAATATGTGGTCTACTTTAATCTGCCATACCTGGTAAAGGAGACTAGGCAGGGAAGGAGGGCTCACAGTGGGAAATGCTCATTGAAGGAGGATGAAGAGAGGTGTTGGCAAATGTCAACAGGCTGGAGACCAGTCGCAAGGTTGTTTTGAGTCAGAGGAGTCAGAAGGAAGAAGGCCCTGAAGTTCTTGTAAACTACTGATTGGCTTCTGTGGCTTTCAGATGGCCCAGAAGGGCTCCTTTGGGATGCCAAGTACTACTGTAGTAGTATATCACATACATCACAACTTGTGCGATATTTTAAAGTTGGCAGTGGTTAGACTGAACAGAAACACCAGCTGTAAATCTAAAGGCAATTATTTAAAATGAGGAAAAATCCACTGAAACCAGTGGCCTTTACAGTCTTTTTTTTAAAGGTTTGTTTATTTATTTTGAGAGAGAGAGAGAGAGAGAGAGAAAAAGTGCACATGCACGCATGTGGGGGAGGGGCAGAGAAAGAGAGGGAGAGATACAATCCCAAGTAGGCTCCACACTGAGTGTGACTGGGGCTCCACCAGGGGCTCGGTGGATCATGACCTGAACCAAAGCAAGAGTTGTGCACTTAACAGACTGAGCTACCCAGGCTGGCCTTTACATTCTTATCGGAGGCCTGCCCTTCCCAGTTCAAAGTCCTATCCCTCCAGGTAATTGCTCAAAGTCCCTTCCCCACATAACCCTATAGTTTGTTTCTTAGTGGAATATAGCATTTCTCATAATCTGCCTGGTATTTTTGTGACTTCTGCATGTATCTATCTCCTTCATGAGACCATGAAGCCTTGAGAAGAACTCATGTTTTATACAATTTACAAGCTATCATTTGCACTTGATAGATGCTTAACAGGTTAAACAATATTTTTAATTGAAGTGTAGTTGACACTTTATTATGTTATATTAGTGAACAGGTGTTTGTTGAATCAAAACGAGGGAGGACAAGAAATGTGCAATAAAACTGATGAGAAGAGATGAGCAATATTCATAGGTGGTAAGGCCCTAAATAGAGGGGCTTCTAGGAGTGCCTGGGTGGCTCAGTCAGTTGAGTGTCAGACTTCTGCTCAGGTTGTGATCCCATGGTTTGTGAATCTGAGCCCCACTCACTGCTGTCAGCACAGAGCCTGCTTCAGATCCTCTGTCCTCCTCTCTCTCTGCCCCTCCCCACCCCCCATCTCTCTCTCTCTCTCTCCCAAAAATAAATAAACATTAAAAAAAATAAAGGGACCTCTGAGGGCTGAGAGGATAGTGCTCCTTTACCCCAGAAAGGAATCAGCCTGGACACCACACTCATCACTTAGACATGTAGCTCAGTGCCACTGATGAGCAATTAGTGGTGTAAGCTGGCTATAAAGGAAAAATGGAGTGGTATCCTCTAAGAACTAGGAAATGAGGCAAATAAGATCAGTCTATGAGAGTTAACACAGTGGAGAACACAATGCCTCCTCAGCTCTGGTATAGTTATTTGTTTGGCAACACTCCCTGCTTTAATCAATGATAGTAATCTGAAGAAAGGTTGCTTCTCCTCAAGAGGGTGGCTAATTTAGAAAAGCAGAACTCAAAAGAACAAATATTGGCAAGATGCCTTTAGCATTGTCCATCTGAAAGAAAAGCTAAACTTGGACTTTGTAAACTTTTTGCCAGTTGAGAGATTTTCTCTGTTGCAACGCAGAGAGAGTTTATCTGGCTCCCTCGATGTCCAGCTGAAATATCCTTTAGGGATCAGTCAGTGGCTCTCTAACTGAGATGGAATCAAATTGGGCCCAATATATATGAAATATATATATATGAAATTCAGATGTGGCAAAGGGCATTCCTTATTAAGCTTCACTGGGGTAGGTAGTGACTATCTCTTTGGGGAATCACTCTAGACCAGTGGTTTCCAAAATGTGGTCCTGGGATCAGAGATCAGAATCAATATTACCTGAGCAATACTTGTTAGAAATACAAATTCTGGGGTCCTATCCCAGATCCACTGAATCAGAAATTTTCAAGGTGGGGGGTGGGTAATGGAGGATGGTAAGCAACAATCCTAGTTTTAATCAGGGGTTATTAAACTTCAGCATATATCAAAATTGCCCAAAGAACCTATTAAAACACCAGTCGCTAGGCTTGGTCCCCAGCATTTGGAAATGCTGTTAAGGGTGCACTCCTCTTGTTAAGATTAGTGCTTCTCAAAGTTCAATGTGAGTGGGAATAATCTGGGAAACTTGTTAAATTATAGTTTGTGATTCACAGATCAGGGATGTAGGCCAAGAGTTGGCATTTCTAACAAGGTGCTGCTGCTGCTGGTGGCCCACAGCCCCACTGTTAAATTAGCAAGACCCTGGGGCAGAGGTTCCCAAACTTGTCTGCACATTAGTATCATTGAGGGAGCTTCAAAAACTACTGATGCCCGGGTCCTACTCTGGAGACTGTGATTTAATTAGCCTAGGGTGTGGCCTGGGATTGGGAATTTTTAAAAGATCTCCAGTGGTTCCAGTGTTTAGGCTTTGCTGGCCTTGAATTCCTTTGCTGCTGCAACTAATCAGAAAGTAAACTCTAGATCTTTGTAGTAAATTAGGAAGTGGTAGTCCCCAGTTGCTATTCTTCCTGCATCCCTAGTGTCCTCAGATCTGAGGCTTCAGTGCTCATTGGACTAAGCTGGAAGGGCTTGAATGTGCTGTTCTTTCACCGGTAGGGCAGGCAGACATTTCCTACAGAGAGCTACAGAGGAGGACACCTTGAGGTTGGGACAATTACCTACAGTACCTCCCTTATTCCAAGGGGAAGAGGTCTTGTAGATTTAGGCTTTCAGAAGGAAGTCTTGGGTAGACTCTTCTTCCTTCCATCTTCTAGATACGCCACCACTCCTGTCTCCTTGCAGAGCCTCTTTCTCGGGGGTTCCCTAGATCTGTGTTCTTTCACCAAACTCCTCCCCTTCCCCTATAGGCAGACCTCCAATGGGCAGTAACGTGCCTAGGGGGTGGGTTCAGGAATTCATGGAAACTTTTTTTGCTCTCATAATCATTAGAGTTATCCATAGACATTTAATGAGTAGGATTAACATCTAGCCAAGATTGGTAGACATTCAGCAACTGTGCAGGGCCCTCCCACATAATGAGGAACATGCCTGCGTCACTGACAACTTTGAGTGACTTGCCGGTCATTTGTGTAGTTGCAAAGCCATTGAAATTAGGACCTGAATTTATTTTAAATATAAACACAGGCATTTCATATTTGGTTTAATATATCCTGAACTTTCCGGGAGTGCCACTGCTATAAATATCATGGGATGATCACGCCTTGTTTTGTTCAAAAATTTACCAGAGATCATTTGTCATTTTGGAAAATCATGCCACATCAGCACCTCTATTCATGGGATTTGAATCACCATCATAACATCCCCATATCATGCTAGAGTTGTGGCTGTTACATTCAAGGTGATTCTATATAGAGCTGCATGCATCTGAGGACTATATTGTGTCTTCTTGAATATTGTGCCCAAACATATTTTTTAAGTTTATTTATTTATTGAGAGAGAAAAAGAGAGAGAGAGAGAGAGAATGTGTGCACATGAGCAGGAGTGGGACAGAGAAAGAGGGAGAGAGAATCCCAAGTAGGCTCCTTGCTGACAGTGCAGAGCCTGCCACAGGGCTCTGTCTCATGAACCACGAGATCATGACCTGAGCCAAAATCAAGAGTCAGATGCTCAACGGACTGAGCCAAGCAGGGCCCTCCCAAACATTTACATACATAAACACATAGTGTTATATAAAAAATCATCTTCCTTTTACCCTTTTATATCTCTTTAGACATTTTATAAATTTTTAAATTGTTTATGTAGGTATAATACATTATTTATAAATTGTAGTTCAGAGTTATAAAGGGGGCATAAAAACATTTGTTATAAGAAGGGAGTGTTGGGACTGCTAGGGTAGGTAGTAAGGGAAGCATCTAAGGAAAGAAACGAATCTGGCTCAATAAATTGAGAAGATAGGATTTGGGGGCACCCAAATCTGAGCTGAAGCTCAGGTGTTTATCTGAGAATGAAGGGTACCTCCCTAAAGAAGGGGATATCTTCCAGAAGACAGATAATCTGTCTTACCCAATGTAAACATATTTCTTCTGTTATTATCTGTTTGGCTCTGCTCTTTATGAAATGGCCCTAGAATTAGCATCCTAGAGGTCACTGTCTCTTTCCTCCCCCTGGCCCCACCTTCTGGGAAGAGTTCTGCTTAGCCTTTCAGGATGGTTCCAAATAGATTCTTTGTAATCCACGGATCTCTCTCAGATGGACATTGGCACGCTCTCAGTTCACTCCGCCTTAATTATTCCATATCTACATCTGGTTACAGGTCATTCATTGCCTTTAGACTTTCCCTCACCTTTTATTTCCATTTTCACCAAGTAACTTTACGATGAATTAAGAGTCCAACTCTCTTTGATACCAAGAGAAAAGGAGTCCAGATAGGCAGAGAACATGCCAAAATCCTTCCCAGGAAACAGAGTTTGAAGATATAACAGGAGAAAGGAGAGGAAATTTAGCAAAACTGGGATTTGGTCAGGAGAAAAAGAACCAGGAAATGGGGGTGGGGGTGGGGTTGGTAAACGCGGGTCCCAGAGGAGGCTGCAGGGTCCTTCACGTGTTCAGATCCCCTACGGGCACCTCACTTCCCAGCGGCGCTGGTCTCGCAGGCCTGCGCCAGGGCGGCCACACCCCGCCCGGACGCTTTCCCTCCCCGCTCCCCGCCAGCTCCTCCTCCGGCTTCCACTCCTCCCAACAGTGGAGCCAAGAGCCCAGCTCCCGCTTCCGGCCGCCGAGAACCGAGAGGCCCCGCGTCCGACCGGCAGGGTCTCCGGCCCCACTGGCTCCGGGGGCGGTCCAGGCGCAGGTAGAAGCCGGCCCGGGCCCTGGGACCCGGGGCTGGGCTCGGCCGCCGGAAGCCGGCGGGAAGGGCCCAGCGCCGCCACTTAGGAAGCGCCCGGGAGCGCAGAGGGCCTGCGCCGACGGGGGGGGGCGGGGAGTCTGCCCGCCTCGCCCTCCCGGAACTCGGGGAGGGGTTGTGGGTGTGAAAGGGAAGTGGGAGAGCCGGCTGGGACCGTGAGGAGGAGGGAGGGGCAGGGGATGGAAGGCCGGGGGAAGAGACCAGGTGAGATGAGTCTTCACTCCTCCGCCCCGAGTGCTCCTCGGAAGGGAGAGTAGCTGCCGCTAGTGAACCGTAGGTGGTGCGAGCACTGCCTCTAATAAGGAGGTGTGCTGGAACAGGAGAGACTGGCAGCCAACTTAAAAGTGGGTATTCATGTGTTAACATGGCAAGGTCTCCAAGACACACTAAGTGTGGAAAATGCTCCTGTTTGTGGACAGGAAGAAGAAAAGGGGCGGGGTGGGGTGGGGTGGAGAAACATGTATTTGTATATGCATAGAAAAGTGTCTGAAACCGTGCAAACTGTTAGCCGTGGTGATCTCTGGAGAACGGAGCTAGAGATGGGATTTTACTTTTCAATGGTAGTCCAGCTGAATTCCCGTCACAAACTCCAGGGTGCAAAAAATATTTAACTCTATTTTTCTTTTAACTTACTTTTTATTGTAAGTTTTTTGTTTGTTTGTTTTGAATCTTGAGTCAGTTCCGAGATTCCCCCACTCCTTTCCTAGGGGCTTATATAATGCAAAGACATGACGGAAGTGTACAGGGCACAGAGGCCGACATTCTTGATGTGATTTGCTCACACTGGTATCTGGTGAGATATCACTGTCTTTTCTAGTTCTGGTTTGACAATCCCTTCAAGTCTTGGAAGTATTCTGCATTCCTGTCCCTAAGCTCTTGTATATTAAGATCTAAGTGATAGACTTAACAGCATACTTATTCCTAAAGTACTTAAATGTAAATAGGAGATAAGCACTTGTCCAAATAAGTAAGTAAATACACGCGTAATGGTATAAATTCAAGCATTTTCTCAGGCAGAGGTTTTAAAATTGCTGTTAATGGGGATTCTAGGAGATCCATGAATGGTCTCCCTGACAGTTAAGTGCAAAATAGAATATACTCATGTTTTTCTGTGAAAAATCTACATAGCTTTCACTAGATTCTCAAAAGCCTCTGAATCCCACTGAGTAGGCATTGTAGAAACAATGGTGAACAAGGCTGAAGGGGTCTCTGTCCTCAGGAACTTATAGTCTAGTAGGGAAGACAAACAGGCAATTACAATATAAGGATGTGTCTATGATAGAGAAAGTTTGCTGTTGTGAGAACATAGAGCTATCGACATCAGACGGCGCTGGCTGTCAGCAAAGGTTCCTTAGAAGAACTATTAGATTGAGGCCTGCAGAGTGACAGGAAAGTAGAATTGGGACTGGTAAAGTAGGGGCTGGGGAAGGGAGTGGTCTTGGCACAAGGAAGAGTGTTTTAGGCGTCTGCCTGTGTAAAGATCCAAGGTCAAGAGATACCTGGGCAATTCATAAGCTTAAAAGAGTTTGTATGGTTGCAGCTTAGATGTGAGTAGCAGTAAGAGATGAGGCTGGGAGAGCATCAGAAGCCAGGTTATGTGTACGATGCTGGCTATGCAGATGTGAACAAGAAAGAGGAGCTCCTTGACCCTCAGGGAGTTTTATTTTAGTAAGGAGAAACAGTGTACAAGTAGACATGTAAGCAAACAAAAGCACTTTTTATTCATGGTAAAATAAACAAGGTGATGTAGTAAATAGTGGCTGGGGTATGTACTGAGGAGCTTCTTTAGACAGATCTACATATTGTGTGCCATGTAGCTAGGAGGATTTCAGCAAAGGTGGTGGTGGGTAGAATGGAGAGAATTAGATAGATTTGACAGACACTGAGGGAGTAGAATCAATAGGATTTAGTAGCTTACTGGATGATGATAATAACAAATAATAAAAGCTTCCATTTATTGAACACTTACTAATTACCAGACACTGCTCTAAATGCTTAATATTTTTTATTTATTGCCATAATAACTCTGTGAGGTAGGCATTTAGCTCAGTTTTTGTAGATGAGGAGACTGAGGCACGGAGAGTTTAAGTAACTAGCCCAAGTAGATTCAGGGTTCCATCAGGATTCAAACTCAAGTCTATTTCACTCCATACCCCTGTAAGCAGAGGGGGGGAAAGGAGAGGGATTGGATATGGGGATGAGTGGGAGAAAGGTGATACACTTGGGGTCTGGAGTTTTGGGTACCTTTGAGTCATCCAAATGGAGATGTCCAGCAGGCAAATGGATAAATGGATATGAAACTCAGATGAGATCTAGATCAAGGAATGAATTTATGAGTTGCCAGCATGAAAATGTTATATGGAGCCAGAGTAGGTGAGACTACCCTCGGAAAATATATAGAAGGATTAGAATAGAATTCTAAGGAGCTTCACCATTCAGGGGATGGCAGAGAAAGGATCTTCATAAGGAGGAGATCAGAGATGTAAGAAGACAACCAGGACAGTAGCACCAAGGCAGCCAGAGGAAAGGAGAGTTTTAATGACAGAGTAATCAACAGGGTCATATTCTGCTTGAGAGATGAAGTAAGATAAGGGCCAAGATGTGTCTGTTCTTGTAGTAACAAGGATTCCATTGGTTAACCAATAGCATAGCTTTGGAGGAATGGGACCACAGGATCCCATTTAGTTGGTTGAACAGTGAGTAGGAGGCAAGGAAGTTGAGGTTGGTGAATATATAGACATCTTGATCAAAACATTTGTTCCTCTAGAGCTAAGAATCTAGAGTCCAGATTATGAGTGTGATCCCTATATTTAGCTGGGATCACACTCAAGCTATAAGGGGCTCTTTCATGAGAAGACACATCCTTTTCATCTCCAGACATTTTTTTTTTTTAAACTTCCCTGCTCTTAAGCTACTGCCTTACCTTTTCCCTACTCTTCTCACTCAGAGTACTCCTTGTATTCTCTCTGTATAATATTCTCTGAATGCATCCTTAGAATGAACCCAGTCCTTGGTTGTTCTCTGCCTGCACATCACTGGCATTACCAGGAGGACTATTGAAAAGACATACTCCCGGTGCAGATGCACTCCAGTGCAGCTAGGAGCTCATCACCTGTCTTTCTTTCCTTCTAGGCATATACTGGTTGGGCTCCAGCTATGGAGAAACTCCATCGACATGTGTCTACCCACCTGGACATTCTGTCCTTGGAGAACCGGTGCCCGGCCACACTCCCTGACCTGCAGCCCATGGAGAAACCACATGGGCATGTGTCTGCCCACCCAGACATCCTCTCCTTAGAAAACCGGTGCCTGGCCACACTTCCTGACCTGAAGACCATGGAGAAACCACATGGGCATGTGTCTGCCCACCCAGACATCCTCTCCTTAGAAAACCGGTGCCTGGCCACACTTCCTGACCTGAAGACCATGGAGAAACCATGTGGGCATGTGTCTGCCCACCCAGACATCCTCTCCTTAGAAAACCGGTGCCTGGCCACACTTCCTGACCTGAAGACCATGGAGAAACCATGTGGGCATGTGTCTGCCCACCCAGACATCCTCTCCTTAGAAAACCGGTGCCTGGCCACACTTCCTGACCTGAAGACCATGGAGAAACCACATGGGCATGTGTCTGCCCACCCAGACGTCCTCTCCTTGGAGAATCAGTGCCTGGCCACACTCCCCATTCTAAAAAGTACTGTGTATGCCAGCCCCTTGCTCCACTGTCTCCAGAGAGCTGATTTGGTGAAAGCTGATCGTAGCCTGAACATCAGCAACTGCCTGCTCTCTGAGCCTCCAACCTGGAGGGCCCAGTGCCTCTCTGAGGGGCTAGGCCATCTGACCTGTCCCGGGGCCTTTAAATCCATCTCTGCCACAGAGAGATCTCCTGAAACAGCTTTGGTAATAGCTCTAGGCACTCATGTTGAATCCACCCATGTCTGTTGGATGCTGTAGTCCCTAGATTTTGATGCCAGTTTCCCTCTGTGCTGCTGTGTGCCTGTGTACCTTCTGCCCTCAGAGCCTCTTCCTGAGGTTACCTTTACCCTTGGGCTGTGTTATTCAGCATCATTAGTTTTATTGCGTATCTGGTTCAGATATTCTAGACAACAGAGCCAAAACAGGCTCAGTCCTGAGAAAGCCTCTGCTCAGGAGGAGAGGTAGTGATATTGTAGGAACAGTCAATTAAGTGCTTTTGAGATTTTACATCAGGCATGAGACACATCTGCTATACCGGGGTCCACTTTCCTGTATGTATATGTGTAAAGGTACATCCACTTGTACATGTCTGTACAAGCACATTTAACATACAGGGCAGAATCGGTAGGTAAACACATATTCCTTCTGTTTGGACTTGGGATTCAGACTGAGGCAAAGGCTATACTATCTCTGCCAATTACAAGCCATACAACCTTGGCCAAGATTTAACTTTTTGAAGCTTTAATTTCTTCCTCTTTAAAATGCGTTCAATGAGGGGTTCCTGGGTGGCTCAGTCAGTTGAGCGTCCAACACTTGATTTTGGCTTGGGTTGTGAGATCGGGGTCGTGGGATAGAGCCCCACCTGAAGATCCACACTGAGCATGGAGCCTGCTTGGGATTCTCTCACTCTCTCCCTCTGTCCTTCCTCCCCATTTGCACGCACTCTCTCCAAAAAATTAATTACTTAATTTATTTAAAAAATACGGTCAATGAAAATCTACTTCATAGGGTCATTTTCAGGATTACTGTTGCCATCTTACATTTATTTGAGGCTTTGCAATTTGCAAAGAGCCGTACATATATTATCCCATTTAATCTAATGGCGTCATCAGGTAGGTGGTGGTAGGGAATGAAAAAGCTGAGGCTCCGAGGTCAAGCAGCTCAAGGTTGCTGGGGGATTGATCTGGGACTTGGCCCTTTTTCTTCTGAATGCAAAATACCTTAATAGTATCCTAGGAGGTGTGTTGTGAAGGGCCCCAGGCTCCTAAGCTGTGGCATCAACAAGGAGAAGAAAGCAGGGGGAGATCCCAAAGCATCAGAAGCTTGAGTCAGGAAAGATGGTGTGTGTAACAGTGAGGGGTCACTACCTCAGCCAAGACAGATCTGTGCTGGGGAGTAAAGGGAGAGGGGGAGGGGTTTAGATGATAGAAGATAGATGTAGACTCTTGCTGTCCTTGGGAGCTGCCTTCAGATCAGTCTTTGAGGGACTGTGGGTGCATGCTGTGATTAACAAGTGCCACTATCCCCAGGATCATTGTTCCTCTTCAGAAGAGAAAATGCCAGAAGAGAAGGAACAGGCAGAGGTTCAAATGCCTTTTTATAATCTAAGCTTGGGAGAGGAGGAGAAGGTGGAGGAGCCGGTCCTGAAGCTCACTGCTGGGGACTCTGGATCTTGTTCTGAGCCCACTGACCAGGCCATTAAGGAAAAGAAGGTAACAGTTCCAGAGCTGGGGAGAAGTTGATGATGGTGGAGGGGAAGGTGTGGGGTGGCATGGGAGGGGTGGTGACCAAAGGCCGAGCCAGATCCCCTCCACAGATGGAAGGGGAAAGAGAGGGGGCATTGCCCAGCTCTTATTTCTCACTCCCTAATCCCCTTTTCAAACCTCTCAGTTGGACAAACATCTTCCTGAATGTGGAGTTGTTTCTCTGTTCTAGATTTCCTAAGTTAGCCTGTGTGGGTGCTTGAGTTGGTCCTCATTCCCTCTTTTTTCCTTTCTCCCCTCTCTTTCCTGATTCTCAGATGGTTCTCATGAGCTTGCTGTGCTCCACGCTGGCATCAAATGTAAACATAAAAGATGCACATGACCCTACCTCGGTGTCCCTCTTCGAAATCTGTAGTGAACTTGCCCCCTTGGAGCCTGAGTTCATCCTCAAGGTACTGTGCTGTGAGGGAGAAGATGGAAGCGGGAAGCGGGGAGGTGGGAACTGTGGCCGTGGTGTGTGATGGGTCGGTGGCCAGCTTGGTACCAGGGGTGGAAAGGAGGAAGTTCACTTGGGAAGGGAAGATGATCTTTGGGTGAGTCTGCGGGCTAGTCCCTGGGGTTCTCTGAGGAGCAGGGGAGGATGAGATTGGGAAAGAGTATACTAGGGTTCATTTGTGTAGTAAGTACACAGGCTAAGTACACAGTGCTGTGCCTTGAGAGTCATTCTAACAGATGTAATTAAACTTGAATCTGGCTCTTAAGGAGCTTATGATATTGTTAGGGAAGCCGAACACTACCAAGTATTATATAAATGCAAATGGAGTAATAGGTAGTGAATGCTTCAGAAGCAGAGGAGAGGGGGAAAAAGTGTTTTTCTATGAGGCTTTGGAAGACATCAGGTTTAATCAGCAGTTTCAACCCTGGGTAAAATTTCCATAGAACTTGATGGTGGGAAGCCTTCTAAGTGCCTGGTTGACTTGGGAGGTGATCAGTAGACTCCAAAGAAGCCATGCTGCAAAGGTGGGTAAGGTCTAGATTATGGAGATGTAGAATGCCAAGCCCAGAGGCTTGGCCTTTCTATTTTATAGACCATGTAAAGGGCTCAGGAAAGGTTTTATGAAGGCAGATTAGGGTCACAAGTTAGTTTTGGGCATGACGTTGTGGGACAAGAGGCCAAGATGCCTGCCTTCCCCACCCTGTGCCCTAGGCATGTCTGTACACTAGGCAGCAGCTGAACATCCGGGATGTGGCCAACAAAATGTTAGCCATTGCTGCCTTCTTGCCCGTCTGCCGCCCTCACCTGCGACGATATTTCTGTGCCATTGTCCAGCTGCCTTCTGATTGGATCCAGGTAGCTGAGTTCTACCAGGTATGGCACTCAGTTTCCTGAGCTTTGGCTCTTACTGGTTCCTTCTCCTTTGCTCATTGCATCCCTGTAGAAAATTCTCAGCCAGTTTTACCTTCCCTTAGCTGTCTTCAACCCTACAGCCCAGGCAGGACAGCTTCTCCCTGGACTGGGTTGGGTTGCCCAACAGGGGGAAGATGATTGAGAAGGGCTGGACCGCAGTTTGAGAAAAATTGGTCTCATTCTGGACTTCGTGTTTATGACTGGCCTAGTATCATAGAAGTTGTCACTTTAGAGCTGGGGCTCGGAACCACGTTCGTATTATGTGCTCTCACTTAACCCCATGAAGTGGTCTTGCCCTGTTTTAGAGGGTTAGTTTGTGTCTCACTTCTGATGGCCTCTCCTCCCTCTCTGATAGGACCTGGCTAAAGGAGAGGAGGACAAGCTGGTGCCCCTGCCTGCCTGCCTGCGTGCAGCTATGACTGACAAATTTGCCCAGTTTGATCAGTACCAGCTGGCTAAGTACAACCCTTGGAAGCACCGGGCCAAGAGACGCCCCCACCGGCGCCCCCTTCCTCCAGTCAGTCCCTGGTCAACCTGGTCATTCACAGCCCAGGCCCCTTTTTTCTGGAAGGTGGCGGGGGTGGGGGGGTCGAAGGAACATGCTGACTCTGGGAGGTCCCACACTGAGCATCTGGGATGTTCCTACCACCAGAAATAAAAGGAGTCAGAGAAAGGCAGAGGAGCCAAGCAGAGCTCAGGGGCAGAGAGGGCAGGGCTTACCTCTTTCCTGAGTGGCTTTCTTTTTGGTAGAGGGGTTTTTGGAACTATTGGAATGAACCTCTCTAGGGACAAGCTCCATTTCCCTTTTTGAAATTGCTTCTTCTGGGGCACCTGGTGGTTCAGTCAGTTGAGCATCTGACTTGGTTTTGGCTCAAGTCATGATCGTAGGGTCATGGGATCAGGCCCCACATTGGGCTCCACACTGAGTGTGGAGCCTACTTAAGATTCTCTCTCTCCCTCTTCCTCCCTCCCCCACTCACTCTCTTTCTCTCAAATTAAAAAAATAAATAAAAATTGGGGCCCCTGGGTGGCTCAGTCAGTTAAGCATCTGACTCTTGATATCGGCTTAGGTCATGATTGCGCACAGTAGTGAGATTGAGCCCCGTGTCAGGATCTGCACTAAGCATGGAGCCTGCTTGGGATTTTCTCTGTCCTTCTCTCTTTGCCCCTCTCCAACTTGTGCACGCACGCGTTCTCTCTGTCTCTCTGTCTCTCTCTCAAATAAACATTAAAAAAATAAATAATAAATAATAAAATGAAATTGCTTTTCTGTCCCTGCAGAAGACGGGGCGCCCATTTTCTGAGACACAACATTTGCCAAGGTACCTTAATCCTCTTAAAGATGAACAGAAGAAGGTGAGTGCCTTGTTCCGGGGTTCTATATGTGCATGTTCAACTTTTTCTCAAGTAATATTTTGAAATGGAATTCCATTTGGTTTAGAAATACTAATGGTGTGGTAGGCACATATCAATTTCCTACCTGGTCACTTCTCAGTCATGATAATAGGGTCAGATTTTGAGAGCACAGGGAAAGGCTCCTTTTATTTTTCAGTTTGCCCCCCTTGGTATTTACTGACAGGTGGCATGTCCAGTGGGATAAGTGACTTTAAAATGTGTGAAACAGCTACCTTTCATGAGATGTTTGAAAAACAAACCAAACAAAACCTTTTTGCGTTAATGACAAATAAGGCACTGCACTTAGTGGTTAAGATCACAGAATCAGGACTTAGTCCTGGGTTTCAATCCCACCACCACCACCACTTGTGGGCTATGTGACGTTAGCCAAATGACTTACCCTCTATTCCCTCAGTTTTCTCAGATATAAAATGGGGATAGTAATAGCACCTCATTGGGTGCTTCATTGGAGTTTTGTGAAGATTAAATCAGTTACTGAATTTGAAGTATTTCTGGGATACCTGGGTGGCTCCGTCGGTTGAGCATCCAACTCTTGATTTCTGCTCAGATTGTGATCCCAGGGTCTTGAGATCGAGTCCCGCATCATGCTTTGTGCTGAGTGTGGAGCCTGCTTGGGATTCTTTTTCCCTATGCCCTTCTCCCCAGCTTGCAGTTTCTCCCTCTCTAAATATATACATACATACATACATACATACATACTAACAGTACGTGGCACTGAATAAATGTTGGCTGTCACCAATCATCATTAAAATTGATTGTTAGGAAAATGTATGATAGTGTTATAAGAGAATACATTTTCAGTTGGTCAACTGATTTTTTCTCTTTATCCTAATACATCCCAAACTTGGCTTTTCTACCATAGATGATTCTGGAAGCCACTTCTTTCAGTTTATTCATTCCTCACAGCTTGCATTGTGCTGATACCTCCATTTACCTCCTCCTCCAAGTCTCAGTGATTTAAATAAGAGCTGCTTTTTTCCTTTCCCTCCTAAGAATAAGATGTTCTCTGTTCATTTTATCCCAATCTTGTTTTTCACAAGCCAATTATTTCACGGTAACTACTGATAGCTCAATCTTGTATAAATGAAACACAGTGACCCCAAAGAGCTACTATCATGTGTTCTCTGCAGAAACTCTTGTTGCTGGAGATTTTTGCCCCCATTCCTACTCTTTACCTAGATCTACTTTGGGGAAAGAAATGACCTCATAGCTATAGGAGGTCTGAGGTTCTGATTTCTGAAGCAAGTGACTATGGTCATAGATTAAATGACCCCTGTGTGACTTGAGGGATATTTCCACAGTTTGAGGAGACCTACAATGCAGTGCCAAAGAAAATTCAGCCGAGATTCACCCTGAAGAAGTTAGTACGGCGACTGCATATCCAGGAGCCTGCTCAGCATGTCCAAGCTCTGCTGGGCTACAGGTGAGAAGACACACCCTAAGCATACCTTCCACCTGGGTAACGCCATGGCTTTTTCAACATCCATGGTCCCAGCGCCTGTAGTTTTGACCCCGGCAACATTAGTTTAGGCAGATATGGCCTGTAAATGTGACTTTGACTGACTGACATTTTCGTTTCTGAGTTATTTTCAGCTGGCCTGGAAATGATAAACTTTTCTTCCTCTGTTGCAGATACCCATCCACCCTACAAAAGTTTTCTCGAAGTCGCCTCCCTGGGCCATGGGATTCTAGCAGAGCTGGGAAGCGGATGAAGCTCCCTCGGCCGGAGACCTGGGAGCGGGAGCTGAGCTTGAGGGGAAACAAAGCTTCTGTCTGGGAGGAACTCATTGGTAGAGTAACTTTGACCCTATATGCCCTTCCTCTCTTTCCCATGCATACCTCTACATTTTGGACCCTGACTTAATTTCCATGGCATGGTACAGTTATTCTCTTGCCTGGTGGTTTCATCACTGAAAGTGATCGGATTTATGAGGTTTGCCACTGACCGCACCAAAGTGGACCAGGGGTACCTGCTTTTAGTAGCATTGGCATCATAAGGAAGATCATTCTTCCAGATGTGGCTAGGTGATGCACCAGCCTCTACTGACACATGACAAAAGTGGTACCTTCTCTCTGATTTCACTTGCATCATACTGGGTAAGCTGTCCAAACAAGATAGGACTGGCACACGGCATATTGGAATCTCCACAGAAACCCATATTTAGGACATGGACTATTTAGGTCATTTGCCCATACTGATAAAAAAACATTTTAAATTGTGAGGCCCAAGTTACTTTCAGTCTTCTGTTTGTCTCTTTTAGCCTATTTTTAACTATAGAAGGCTCTTTCTATGCGATTTTGTCTTTTTTTACTTCCTCTTTCATCTTTGAAATTTTCAAGTCAGCTTCTATCTGTTGAAAAATATCTTGCTGTAGATCTTTTGACTGCTTGAGTTTTGGAGACTTCATATTTTGGAGCTACAGAAGCCCCATTTGTTTTTACCTGTTTCTCAGTGAACTGCCAAGTACAGATTATACTCACGGCAGCCCAAATTGCTTAGCTGTTTATCTGTCCCTGCTCTCACTGTGGTGGTGTAGCCATCAGAATCACATGGGAATTGAATACACACATGCATACACACATGCCTGATAGCCTCTTCCCCAACATTTGATACTTTGAGTGGAATAGGATGAAGTCTGTCCTGAAGGATGGCATCCAGGATGTGTAGATGATTCTGGTATGTGTCATCTCCACTTCCTCCCTCTGCCCCTGAAAATTAAAACTGTCATTTATCTAGGCTGAGACTAATGCCCATAGTCTAATCTGGTGGTCTCCAGAGTTTTTTTTTTTTTTTCTGTTTGACCAAAATTTATTTTTTTTTTCAATATATGAAATTTATTGTCAAATTGGTTTCCATACAACACCCAGTGCTCATCCCAAAAGGCGCCCTCCTCAATACCCATCCCCCACCCTCCCCTCCCTCCCACCCCCCATCAACCCTCAGTTTGTTCTCAGTTTTTAAGAGTTTCTTATGCTTTGGCTCTCTCCCACTCTAACCTCTTTTTTTTTTTTTTCCTTCCCCTCCCCCATGGGTTTCTGTTAAGTTTCTCAGGATCCACATAAGAGTGAAACCGTATGGTATCTGTCTTTCTCTGTATGGCTTATTTCACTTAGCATCACACTCTCCAGTTCCATCCATGTTGCTACACAGGGCCATATTTCATTCTTTCTCTCTCCAGAGTTTTTTGATCTTATATTACACAAAAAGTTTTGGAATATACCAGAATATATGTATATATAATTAAAACAGTCTGATATATGTTCGAATAAATTATGTACTTTAGGAAATACATAAAATATAATTATGTAAATACAGATCTGAAAGTATAAATAAATAAAATACAAAAAATGTAAATAATTATAAGAATAAGAATAAAATATAAGATTAAATGTAATTACATAGACAGACCCCTCTTTGGAGAACACAGGGCTCGTTAATAACTCACTAACAGTTTTTTGGAATGCAATCGGTAAATTTCTCAGTGTAAAGGATAAATGTTCAATTTATTTTCTAGTATCGTAAATATGATATTTGACTTAATTTCTTATCTAAGTGATCTAGAAAGCCTTTCATACACAGCAATAGTTGAGAACACTTTATGAGTTGATGAAGGATGTAATAGTTTACCAGTTGTCACACATAGTTTACATGGTATATATCAACCTAATTGTTCTATACAGTTTGTGAACCAGAATTATGAACTTGAGAACCCCAGGACTTCGAGAAGGCTGAAAGCTTCTCCCTATAATTCAAAGGAGACTTACTTCACCTTAAAAAAAGGCACCACCACTCTCTTGATGAAAGCTGCTGGAAGAGCCTGGGGTGGGAGCAGGGGCTGACAGGTCATGTCTCTAAAGTGGTCTGAATACCCCTCTGGGGGTACCCAGGAGAACTATCACACCTCCTCCTTATGTTTACCCTTATCTGAAAGAAAGAATTTTCCCACTATTTACCATATGGATCAAACCCCTATCATCACTCAGTCCATGTGTTCTATGGTACATGTCCCATATGAGAGTTCAAGTTTATTGAGGAAGAGTAGGGGTTTCACAATGTGCATCCATGAAATCCCCTCACTCTTTTTTGGTTTCTGCATAATGACTTATCAGTATTTATCCTTGAATTGTAAGTGGATTTAGAATTATTATTCAGCCTTAACCAAACTAACCATCTAAAATTGACATAAGCTTTGGGGCATGTGGGTGGCTCAGTCAGTTGAGTATCTGACTTTGGCTCAGGTCATGATCTCATGTGAATTCAGGCCCCATATGAGGGCTCACTGCTGTCACTGCAGAGCTGGCTTCGGTTCCTCTGTCCCCCTCTTTCTCCATCCCTCCCCTACTTGCACTCTATCTCTCTCAAAAATAAACATCAAAACTAAAATAAAATAGAATATACATAAGCCTTAAAAAGATTATTATTAAGAAACTATGACTTGAAGATGATACTAGTATTACAAAACAAACGGATGATAAGAAAGGGATGGGGCGAAATTCTGCTTCAGTGCAAATCTTTTTCACCTGCATTTAAATGAAAACAATGACTATTTAGTCATATTTCATAAGAAGTTTGCCAGAGAACTTAGAAATAAGCAGGAAGATTATTTGAAATATGAATTTACATTCACTATAATTGAAGGTGAACCTTACCTTAGGTGTATATTGTGCCTAGAAATATTAACTACTGATTGCAGTACATATGTATTTATTAATAAACAAACTTACACTAGGAAATTTCACATTTCACCATCTATACTGTTTAGAAATCATTAACAAATTTATTTTTTTAATGTTTGTTTATTTTTGAGAGAGCGCGTGCATGCGTGTGCGAGTAGGGGAGGGGCAGGGAGAGAGAGGGAGACACAGAGTCTGAAACAGGCTCCAGGATCTGAGCTGTCAGCACAGAGCCCCACTTGGAGTTGAACTCACAAACTGTGAGATCATGACCTGAGCTGAAGATGGATGCTCAACCGACTGAGTCACCCAGGCGCCCTTGGAAATCATTACTCTAGATTAAAGAATATGATTTGCCAGTTAAGTCCAATCTCAGGGCTGGAGCCAGCAGACAAAGTAATAATAGACGTTGTTTATTCAAACAGACATTCCATAAACAGTATTGTATAAATCTTGCTCCACACTTCAGGCCAATACTGTTTTTATCTTTCCAGACCTCTAAAACATTTTGAGTAGGATAGATCACATGTTATAGTACCTCACTCTCTCCATCCTGAATTTTCTACATGACTTCTTGCTCTGGTCTGTGAGCTCTCTTACTCGTCCTTTGTTTGCTTTCCTCACCCTGTGCTGACCCTCCACAGAGAATGGGAAGCTACCCTTCATGGCCATGCTTCGGAATCTGTGCAACCTGCTGCGGGTTGGAATCAGTGCCCGCCACCATGAGCTTGTGCTCCAGAAACTCCAGCATGAGGTATGTGTGAGGCTCAGGAGGACTAGTGGGTGTGGAGATGCTGCCACATCTTCCTTGTGGCTGGGGAAGGTCATGGCCACCAAGCTAATTCCACATGAGCTATATACAGGTACATGGGGAGACAGATCTAGGGAGACAACCCCCAGAGATTCAAGTATAAAAACTTTTCCTTTTTATTTTCTGGGATCACTGATTTACCAAGAAGAAGCACTTTTGTGATGTAACTGACTTCAGAGGGCGTCTGATAGAAAAGAAACAAGGCTCCTTCTGTTACTTCTCCATTTTCCTTTACCTCTTCTCATTTTCTCACTTGACAACTTTCTTTTTTCTTTATTCTTCTCCAGCTTTCTGTGTATCTCTTCTGTAATATCCATTTTATACTTCCTCACTTGCCCACAAGTCTAATAGAGTAGTTATCTCAGAATCCTGGCTCCTAAGGCCCCTGATTACCTCCCCACCCCATACTCCCTGATACTTTGCTCATGACCCCTCCTTTGTTTTTTTGTTTGTTTGTTTTGTTTTTTTTCCACATTTATTTATTTTTAGAGACAGAGCGAGACAGAGTGTGAGCGGGGGCAGGGCGGGGGGAGGGCACACAATCTGAAGCAGGCTCCAGGCTCTGAGCTGTCAGCACAGAGCCCAGTGTGGTGACCCCTCCTTTGCTTTCCAGAAATCGGTGATCCACAGTCGGCAGTTTCCATTCAGATTCCTTAATGCCCATGATTCCATCAATAACCTTGAGACTCAGCTCAGAAATAAAGGTATTTATTATCTGTCTTCTTCTGAATCCTGTTTGTTTCTCATGTCTGAGAGTAGGTGAAACAGGAGCCTTCGTATGTGTCAGCCTCTTGCCTTCTAGTCTCAGAGTGTAGGGTGGGCAGAGGTCAGACACTTGCCAGTCCAAGGGTCCAGGCTCAGGACCGGTATTGGTGGGAGGGCAAGAGGGGGGACTAGAAGCTGCTTGACTCAGATGCTTACCTGTCTTCACACAGCATTGCCACTTCCTTCCAACACAAAACTGGTACATTCGATAATGATTAGAAATGCGAGAAAGAACAAGAATTGGACCTATCGGAGGTATCCTCGCAACCCAAGTCGTCGGGAACTTCGGACAACAATGATGATACCTGTGATATATGAGCAGCTTAAGCGGGAAAAGCTGAAAATACAAAAGGCCAGGTGTGTGTGTGTGTGTGTGTGTGTGTGTGTGTGTGTGCGCGCGCGCACATACACAAATGTGCATATGTGCATGTGCTATCTGGGAGCAAAGGGTGGGCAACAAGAGGCACCCTTACAGGGCTTCGGAGTCATCTGACAACCCCAAATTTTATTCTGTAAGACATACTTGTCCCAGTGGCTCAGACTTGCCTGGTTCCAATTGTCTCTTGCATAGCAAACCTTGTCTTTAACATTGTCCTGTGGTGAGATCATGAAAAAAAACAAAACTGTGGGCCTCCAATTTATTTTATTTTATTTTATTTTTTAAATTTTTGTAAATGTTTTTAGTTATTTTTGAGACAGAGAGAGACAGAGCATGAGCAGGGGAGGGGCAGAGAGAGAGGGAGACACAGAATCTGAAGCAGGCTCCAGGCTCTGAGCTGTCAGCACAGAGCCCGACGCGGGACTTGAACTCACAGACTGTGAGATCATGACATGAGCTGAAGTCGGATTCTTAACCGACTGAGCCACCCAGGCGCCCCTGGGCCTCCAATTTATTTTATTTTATTTTATATTTAATGTTTATTTTTTATTTTTGAGTTGGGGGAGGGGCAGAGAAAGAGGGAGAAAGAGAGGAACCCAAGCAGGCTCTATGCTGACAGCAGAGAGCCTGATGTGGGGCTTGAACTCAGGTACTGTGTGATCATGACCTGAGCCAAAGATGGATGCTCAACTGACTGAGCCACCCAGGCACCCCTGGGCCTCCTATTTATTATGTGATTGTTTTATTGGTTTCTGTGGGTTCTGTGAATCTGCGTAACATTTCCCTTCTCTTAGTGTATGCTAGTGTCCTCTGCTTCTGCTCTGGTTCAGTTTCTTTTTCTTCTCCAAGATATCTGTTTGTTCTTTTTGTTTCTCTCTCTTTCTCTGTCTTTATTTTCTGACTCATTTACTTTCTCATTTTTATATATATAGATATATAGTCTTTACATATACATAAAGATAGTTAACATCAAGCAGGCTCAAACTCAGACATAAACCCTGTTCTGTAAGTTTGATGAAGTCCCAGCACTCTGCTTTAGATGCTTCAGTAGTATCTTCATTCATTTTCATTCAAGACAAACTCAGGGCTCATCTAACCTACTAGGAGGTTCCTGGCCACTCAGTGGCCTGATTATCTCCTGAATCAGTGAATCAGTGGCTGAACACAGGGCCATTTGAGAATCAAGCTTGTGAGATGCCTGGGTGGCTCAGTTGGTTAAGCATCTGACTTCGGCTCAGGTCATGATCTCGTGGTCCGTGAGTTCGAGCCCCGCATCGGGCTCTGTGCTGACAGCTCAGAGCCTGGAGCCTGATTCAGATTCTGTGTCTCCCTCTCTCTCTGACCCTCCCCCGTTCATGCTCTGTCTTTCTCTGTCTCAAAAATAAATAAACGTTTAAAAAAAAGAAAAAAGAATCAAGCTTGGCATCCAGTCCAAACAACGTGCCTTTGCTGGCCAATATAGTGGCCACTAGCCACATGTGGCTAATTGGGCCTGAGATGTGCTGGATTTTGAGGACAGTGTGAAAAAGGACGTAAAATATCTCTTTCGTAACTTTTGTGTTAATTATGTGTTAAGGTGAAAATATTTTAACATATTATGTTAAATCAAATGTCATATTAAGTTAATTTCTCCTATTTTTACTTTTTTAATGTGGCTACTAAAAATTTTTAATTACATGTGTAATTTTTATTTCATTTCATTCCATTAATTGTAATTTAATTCTGTTGGATAATACTGGTAGAGACTATTGACTTTTCTAGATTAAAAACATTATTATGAAAAAATTTTAAACACAAATAATGAGAATAGTATAATGGACTCTCATAAAACTATTAGCCATATTCAGTGATTATCTAGATTTTACTATAGTTCTTTTGGTCCCTTCTTTTTTGGGAGAAGATGTTCTTAAGAACAAATGCTGAATAATATGATACATTTTATTTCATCCTTTCATATTTCATGTGTGTCTCTTTAAAAATTTTTTTTCGTTTGTTTATATTTGAGAGAAAGAAAGAGAGAACACAAGTAGGGGAGGGACAGAGAGAGAGGGAGACAGAATCTGAAGCAGGCACCAGGCTGTGAGCCGTCAGCACAGAGCCTGATGTGGAGCTCAAACCCACAAAATTGTGAGATCATGACCTGAGCCAAAGTCAGACATTTAAGCGACTGAGCCACCCAGGCGCCGCTCATGTGTGTCTTTTAAAGCAGGAATTTTTGGGGCTCCTGGGTGGCTCAGTTGATTGAGTGTACGCTTCTTGATTTTGACTCAGGTCATGATCTCATAGTTTGTGAGTTTGAGCCGCAAGTTGGGCTCTGTGCTGAGAGTGCAGGGCCTGCTTGGGATTCTCTCCTCTCCCCCTCTGCCCCTCCCTGCTCATGCTAGCTCTCTCTCAGAATTTCTCAAAATTTGTTTATTCTTAAGTAAGTACTTAAGAAAAAGAAATTAAAACAGATATTGTCTTATGTAACTAAAATGTCATTAATATACCTAATAGAACTGAAAATAATTCCTTGGTATTATCATTTATTATCTAGTCCATATTCAAATTTCGCAATTATCTCAAAAGTATGATTTTACAATTTTATTCAAATCAGAATCCAAATAAGGCATACACATTATATTTGATTATTAAGTCTCTCATATCTCTTTTAATCTTTTCTTTGTCTTCATACCATTGACTTGCTGTAGACACTGGGTTCAAGGGCTCTGCAGAATGTCCCACATTCTGGATTTGTCAACTTCCTCATGGTGTCTTCTAACTTGTTTCTGTTTCATGTACTGAGGGCATTAACTCCAAAGGCTTGTACAGATTCAGATTTCACTTTTTTTTTTTTCCTTGCAAGAATATTTCATAGGAGATCCTTTGTATGCTATGAGTGAGACCAGCAGACTTTTTTTTTTTTTTTAACCTCCTCATAGGATAAAGGATCATGAGGTGCCAAAGATCTGTGGTCCTACTCAGTGTGATGTTAACTAAGATTGACCCATATGTTTAAATGGTTATAGCCTGATCTCTTCACTGGAAGTTGATAGTTCATCCATTGGTGATCTCTTCCTGAACCAATTGTTTCATTAACAGTTCTAGAACGGGAGTTTTCTCCATTCCCGTATTCATTAGCTGGAATTCTAAAAAGAACTTGCCTTATCAACTAAAGCTGTTTAGTTACCCTGAAGTAAAGATTCTACTAGAAACGTGGGACAAATGTTCTTTTTTTTGTGCCCTTTAATTGCCAGTTTTCGGGGGCGCCTGGTTGGCTCAGTTGGTTGAGTGTCATGATCTCTCAGTTTGTGGGTTTGAGCCCCACGTCGGGCTCTGTGCTGACAGCTCAGAGCCTGGAGCCTGCTTCGGATTCTGTGTCTCCTCCTCTCTCTGCCCCTCCCATGCTCATGCTTTGTCTCTCAATGATAAATAAATGTTAAGAAAAAAAAATAATTAAAAAAATAATTTCCAGTTTTTGGAATAAGGAGTTAATATTCTTTAAAATACAATTTAAAAGTAAGTTAGATCTTGCCTTATGAAGTAAGTATGGATTGATATGGGAAGTGTGGCAAACGATTTCAGAGAGTGGATCAGGAGATGACTTCTCCTCTCCAGCCATGAGACTGGGTTAGAAGAGTCCTATAGGATGGCGGCAAGGGAACATCTGTCCCAGTCTTCTCTACTGGCAATGGAGGCAGGCTGCTGAAGTGGTGTGAACACTTCATTCTGGGGTGGCAAGTTCTCATCTTCCCGTCTGTCTCGAAATGGCAAATAGAGAAGCCCCTGAGCCCTTCTGTGTCTTTTCTGCCTGCAGACAGTGGAAATATGATGGTGAGATGCTGGTTCGGTATCGTCAGGCCCTAGAGACAGCTGTGAACCTCTCCGTGAAACACAACGTGCCCCCGCTGCCGGGCCGCACCATCTTGGTCTATCTGACAGATGGTGGTGCAGACCAGTTCTGTCCCAAGCGCAACCCAGAAGGGGTAAAAAAAATTAAAAGGTGGGGGGTTGGTAGGATGCTGGGGATCCCGAGAACTATCCTGTTCCCAGACGTGGTTCTCCCAAGGAAGCACTCAGAACTGAAATAAATGGCAAACATTTGCTTCTTGGTATCAGACCTTGGTTCCTAAGGACAGTTCCTAGAATGTGGTCTCTAGCCTGTTCATGGATTACAATACTTATATTTCACATTTGGCTGGTGCTTAATTCTCTAAATTTCTGTCACCGAAGTATGTTTCATTTTTACATCCTATGTCCCAGTGTTGAATTTGGGCAGGACTGCTGGCTCTTCTCCACCCTGGCCAGCTCTTCCTGAAAGCTGCTGAAGCTGTCCCTTCCTAACTGGAGATTTTGTCCTTTTCCCCCAACTAATGGAGGTGTTTGGCCTTCAGGGCTGGATGGGCAAGGGTGGGTTTCAAAATAGGGGAGCCAGGGCGCTTGGCCAGCTCAGTCAGTAGAGCATGTGACTTTCGATCTCAGGGTGGTGAGTTCAAGCCCCATGTTGCGCATGGAGCCTACTTAAAAAAATAGGAGATCCTTATTTCACCCTGATGTTTGTCCAATCAGCCCCACCTAAACTATGTGCTGCTGCTGATTGGGATGGTAATTGCACGGGCGGAGCAGGTGGATCTCTTACTGTGCGGAGGAGGCACTGTGAAGACTATCACAGTTAAGGCAGAAGAAGGTATCCTGAAGACGGCCGGCATACTCCAGGCTCAAGTCCAGGTCAGACACCTTGCCCCCACCATGCAAAAATGCATGAATGGTCACAGCCCTGGACACAGGCTGGAAAATCAGGAAAGGCTTGGATATATACAGTGCTAAAGATTCCCAAGCAGTATTTGGTGTTTGTTGCTTACCAATTGTCTCCCATGCAAATAAGGAACATGAGACTCTTTCCTTCAGGAGCCAGATGGACAGGATGAATGGTCCCTGCACACTTTTGGGAAGTACCTGTTGTCTCTGGCTGCCCAAAGGGTCCCTGTGAGTAGTCCCCAGTTTTTGAGAAACCCTCCCCGCCCTCACCCTTCCCTCCACAACTGATGTGTGTAATTTCTCAAAGGTCATCTTTCAAATGAGGGGCAGTACCCACACCCACTTCCTGCTGGCTGCAGCCCTCTGCCGTGTGGTGTGCTGGTAATTGTTTAACAACCAGTGCTCTGGAAAAAAATGAATCTTGGTTAATAGCATTTGCTAATTTCTAAGGTGTAAATTACTACAATCACAGCTGATTTCAAGCTGCCAGCATGATATCAGTGAACAGAGGTGAGAAGAGATGCTCAGTAGCACACCATTATATGGTATTTATACAACGTAGATCGAGTATGTAAATAAGATCTAGATAATGGTAAAATGTAGTAAAATTACTAGGAAATGATGAGTTTCAAGTATTTATTACCTTTGTTTCTAATATAATTTACTTAATTACAAGTTTAAACTCTTCAATGTTTAGCAGTGGCAGTATTTAACAACTGGATCACAAAATTCCTAAAAATGTAACAGCTCTTGTGAGCCTGAGTGAGCCAGCTACAGCACACCACTGCCCCTCCCCCACTTTCTCGCCCCTCCATGTCAGGGTGTAGTGGCTCCCCCATCCTAAGGGCTCTCATGAGAGGCAATTTCCATTCCCTTCAGAGTTCTCCTAATCCCCTCAGCCCCAGAGATCTCTTCTCTTGATGTCCTAAGCTTATTAGCATCTCTTCTGTCCCTGTGCTCCCTGTTCTCAGCTCTTCCCTTTTCATCTTACAGGTGGACAGGGTCATCCTCTTCGGCAATGATATGTATGAGAAACTGATAAATGAGGCCAAACAGCGTTTCTGGCAGCATGTGAATTCCAAGTGCCTCTTTGTTTGTGTTCCCCTAAGTAGGATATGTGACATGTAAGGACGCTCAAACTCCTTGTCCAGTGCCAAAAGATAGGTTTCCATATTTCCTTTCTGCCCCCACTGAAGCGTGGGGCATTCCCACTCACCAGGTGCCTTCCATCTCTGCCTCCTACCTTGATTTCACTTCAAATACTAGAACCTTCTCTGAAGTCTTTAGCCTAGCTCCATACCCCTTTGTAGGGGTCCATCCCAGCCCCAACCTAGCACATGACCCTAATTAAACATGCAGAGGTGGGGTATCCATCCTAGAGCGCAGGGACTCTGTGTTCCTGGCACTGTTTCTGATGGTTGCTTCTTCCTTTGCCAGATTATCAGATTCAAATCCCAATGACGTGACACTCTCAGGCTGTAATGACGGGATCCTGAAGTGAGTACACAATGGACGCACAAAGGGTTGGGGGCTTTGTTAGCACATCTTTCCGAGATTGCCTGTGGCTTCTACTCCACTTACTTCTGTTTTTAAGCAAGATAGAAGTTTATTCCTCTTTTGCCGCTGTCCAGATGTAGCAGCAGCAGAATGTTACAGGGACCCAGACACCTTCTATCTTATTGTTCCACCATCCTCAAATACTCTGCTTTCATCTCACGGTTCAAGACTGGGCTCCAGCCCCAGTCATCATTTTTGCATTACACCTAGTAGGAAAGAGGAGAAGGGGACAGGGGAGGTTGCACTGTTCTCTTTTAAGGGAACAACGCAAGAGTTGGTCACATCATTTCTATTCTTTGCCGCCTCTGTTCCATTCTTGATCCAGAGTAAATCTCATGCTAAATTTATTTATAGATGCCAAATTTACAGAAATCTTTTAACTCTGTCTCCATGCTTAGCCTTCTCATTTACTTGTTTTCTCTCTCCTACCTTTTCCTTTGTATGCCTCCATCACCCCCCAGCTGCTAGTAGGAAGCCTCAGGCCCATTCCTCCTCCAGAGGGCTTTCACAGCTGATACAAAGCTGATCAAGCTCTGAATGGGATGGCCTTAGTCTTTAATCTTTAATCTTAACCTTTGCCAGCCTAACTACCCCTGGCCCAACAGAAAGCCCATGATGACCATGCTAGAGCTGGGTGTCTTCTCTGTTCCTTCATCCCTGTAGTTCTGCACCCCTGTTTATTTTAAGTCTACATTCACTGCTTGTGGTTGTCTTCTTAAGGGGCTCCAGTTAACTGGGTGACCTACCTCTCTATATCTTTGTCCCCTGCCCCCTTGGAAGACCTGCCTGATTCTGACTCTGGTATTCACTCTTACTTATTTTGTTATATTTATGTCAGGTTCATTGCAGAGCGTGGAGTCTCCTGTCTTCTAGAGCACGTGGGCCAAATGGACAAAATATTCAAGATTCCACCACCCCCAGGAAAGACTGGGGACCTGTCTCTCCGGCCACTGGAAGAGGTCACTCTAAGCCCCTTGGCTCTGATTTCCCAGCATGGGTTAGTCTATGTTTCTATGCCTTTGTGAATCGGGAGACACTGTGGTCAAAACCTGCAGAAATTCTGGTGGCTGCAGTTCTGGCTGTGGAGATGCTGTTTGTTCTACTCACTAAGTAGAACTCATCTCTTTCCCAGGTAGGGATTTCCCTGACGGAGGAAGTTGTCAGATAGTGAGCATACTACTTTCTCTACCTGGGCAGGGGGTCAGATGTGAGGCGGGCAGCAGGCAGCGAGCAGCATGCACCGTGGACATACAGCCAGGGCTCAGGCAGAGAGCTTAGGAGAATAGGCTCTGGCTTTCTCATCACAGCTTTGCCAAGTAGTAGCTTGAATCTTGGGCTAGTTGTTTTTAATTTCTTAAAAACTTTAGTTTTTTATTAGTAAAATGGAAATAATGATGGTGCTTACCTCACAGCATGGGCAAATAGTAAGTGCATAATAATTAGCTGACAAAGAGGGATATGTGAGAAATGGCAAGTAGGGTTTAAGTTCCAGGGCTCTGCAGGAGAGGCTATAAGCAGGTTATTCTCTGGAGGCCTGCTGGACCTCCCCCTGGCATCTGTCATACCTTACTTGTACTGGCTTGTGCTGAAGGATGTGCTCAGCCGCATCTGTGGAATTGGGTTGTGGGGCTGATTGCTAGAGTGAGCCCAAGCCTCTGCTTACCCCCAGATGGCACAGCATCAGGCTTTTCATTTCCTCCACTTTCCGGGACATGCACGGGGAGCGGGACCTGCTGCTGAGGTCTGTGCTGCCAGCATTGCAGGCCCGAGCGGCCCCTCACCACATCAGCCTTCATGCCATTGACCTGCGCTGGGGCGTCACTGAGGAGGAGACCCGGAGGAACAGGTGAGGGGGCCACAGAGAAGAGCTGGGACAGAGATGAGGGGCTTGAGTGGTAGAACTGAGGTGGGTAGGGTTGAGGCTACAAGGGAGGTTGAGGGCCTAGGGCAGGGGCTGCTATTTGGATGCTAACAAGAGCAGTCTGCCTTTACTTGGCTCAGTTTTGAGCCAGGGCCCTATCTTCCTATTTATACCTATATTCTCTGATCCGATGCCTCCATAACCATGTCTGCAGACAACTGGAAGTGTGCCTTGGGGAGGTGGAGAACTCGCAGCTGTTTGTGGGGATTCTGGGCTCCCGCTATGGCTACGTTCCCCCCAACTACAACCTCCCTGACCATCCTCACTTCCGCTGGGTAAGGCAGGTTGGGGGTTGGAGTGGGGTCTGGGGAGGAAACAAAGGTTGGGGCAAGTGTGGAGAGAAGCCACAGTGTGTCAGGAACCTTGGGACTAGATCTGAGACTTGAAGGTGAAACCCAGGCAGAAGGTTCTGCAAGTGGCCAAGTCATAGATGAGGGAATTCCTTTGAGAAGTACCTCCCAGTTGGCCAAGGGATGTGAGAGGTAAGAGGGTAGGTCTGTTTAGGGTTTGCTGTCAGATGGATCTGGGTTCTGATCTCCCTTCTATCATTTATAGATTGTGTGACTTTGTGGGAAACAGCTTATCCTAACCTAGCCTCAACTTCCCCATGTATTAAAGAGGAACAGTGGAGTCTATACTGTAGAGTTACTATGAGGATTAGAAATCTATTTTTAAAAATGCTCAACATGTGACAGGCATTCAGTACATGTTAGCTACTAGCTGTGTTTTGTTGGCTTGTGTCTGGAGGGAGGGAGGAATATTGCTGAGATGCAGGAACCCTAGGGTCTTGGCAGGTCTCAAGGGAGGGGTCAGTGTGACCTGGGACTGAAACAGCCTGTTCTCTGCCGTCTCCCTGCAGGCCCAGCAGTACCCTCCAGGTCGCTCTGTGACAGAGATGGAGGTGATGCAGTTCCTGAATCGGGGCCTTCGCCAGCAGCCCTCTGCACAAGCTCTCATCTACTTCCGGGATTCTGGCTTCCTCAGGTACCTGCTGTTGCCTCTGGACCTCGCAGACTCAGGGGCCAGATCTTCTCTCTCCATAGCATTCAGAGTACAGAAGGGGGAGCTAGAAGAGAGTACAAGGCTCAGAAAGCTTGCCTTGCAGCACCAAATAAGCCTTGCCACTGAAGCCAGGTGATCTCTGCTTGCGGAGTTTTAGGGAACCACAGCCAGGTCTGATGGTTGGGGCTGAAGAGAGGCTGGGGTTTGAGTGTAGCCTCACTTTTGGGGTATCTTTGGTGGTCAGCTCTGTCCCAGATGCATGGAAATCTGACTTTACTTCTGAGTCTGAAGAGGCCGCACATCGAATCTCAGAACTGAAGAGCTACCTGAGCAGACAGCAAGGGATTACCTGTCGTAGGTGAGCTGGGGTGGGGGTGGGGTGGGTAGAGAGCCCCTGCATGGAGGAATATATGGAGGGGGGCCAGGCCCACTCTGACTCTGCTTGTGCATGGTTCACCTGTAGATACCCCTGTGAATGGGGGGGTGTGGCAGCCGGCCGGCCCTATGCTGGGGGGCTGGAGGAGTTTGGAAAGTTGGTCCTGCAGGATGTGTGGAATATGATCCAGAAGCTTTACCTACAGGTTAGCAGGGGCGCCCATGGCCAGGGTAGTGGAGAGAAGGTAGGGTGGTCTGGGTAGTCCTGGATGGGAAGTAATTTGGTGGGGGCTCTGTGAGTTTTCAGGTCTGGGGTTCCTGAGGGGCATGGAAACATTATCAGTCACTGTCCCATGTGTCCTCAGCCTGGGGCCCAGCTGGAACAACCAGTGTCCATCCCAGATGATGACTTGGTCCAGGCCACCTTCCAGCAGCTGCAGAATCCATCAAGTCCTGCCCGACTGCACCTTCTTCAGGACACAGTGAAGCAGCTAATGCTGCACCGAGGGAGGCTGAGCCTGGTGACCGGGCAGTCAGGACAGGGCAAGACGGCCTTCCTGGTACATAGTCTCAGAGCCCCAGGCAGGAGGAAGTGAGGGCCATGTGGGCTAAGGAAGCAGGGCACAGGGAGTTGTGCATGTAACAATGTGACCATGTTTTCTCTTTGCTGTCCATGCAGGCATCCCTTGTGTCAGCACTGCAGGCTCCTGATGTGGCCAAGGTGGCCCCCTTAGTCTTCTTCCACTTTTCAGGGGCCCGCCCTGACCAGGGTCTTGCCCTCACCCTGCTCAGACGCCTCTGTGCCTATCTGCATAGCCAACTGCAAAAGCCAGGTGCCCTCGCCACCACCTACCGGTGTGTATCCCCCATTAGTCCAGCCTTGTTGATTCCACATGATGCCACCCTGTATCTCCCTCTCTCACTGATCCTGGTCCTTACAGGGGCCTGGTATGGGAGCTCCAGCAGGAACTGCTGCCCAAGTGTGCTCAGTCCCTGAAAAGTGGCCAAACCCTGGTGTTGATCATCGATGGGGCTGACAGGTTGGTGGGTCAGCATGGGCAGCTGGTCTCAGACTGGATCCCAAAGACACTTCCCCCGGTGAGTGTGAGAAGGAGGTGGGGGTGGGATGCAGTAGTGGGGACAGGGGGCTCTCCAGCCTTCTCCTCTTCTTTTTCCTTCTACCTTCTTCTCTTTATGCCCAAATATCACAGCGGGTGCACTTGGTACTGAGTGTGTCTACTGACGCCGGCCTGGGGGAGACCCTGGAGCAGAGCCAAGGTGCCCATGTGGTGGCCCTGGGGCCTCTGGAACTATCTGCCCGGGCCCGGCTGGTGAGAGAGGAGCTGGCCCTGTATGGGAAGCGGCTGGAGGAGTCACCTTTTAACAACCAGGTTGGATGTGGGCCAGGGCTGGAGTGTGTGAGGCCCCAGGGTGCTGAGGCTGCCAGCTGCCCCGTGCGGCCCTACTGCTTTGTTTCTGCAGGAACTCTGTGCCAGGGGATGCTGTTAATGAGATAACTGGGATTCCTTATACCACCAGCCAGCCTTTTTCCCCTAGAGAATAGCCTCCCAGGGTCCATCCCAGTGAGGGGAGGAGTAAGGCTGTGATTCTTGGGTGGGGTGGGCTGAACCACGGGGGCTTTCCAGAAAGTAGGGCTGGCTGGCAGAGCAGTGTAGCAAAGGGATGGCTGTGAGGTGATGCCATCAGGTCACTGCTGGGGACTCTCAGAGTAGGAACTGCCCTGCAGTGGGCTGGGTGCTTGGGGTGGAGCTCAGCGGGGTTGAGGACTGGCTGCGGCAGGCTCTCTGCTCCCGACACTGAGTCCCCTTCATCTTGTCAGATGCGGCTGCTGCTGGTGAAGCGGGGATCATCCCTGCCACTCTACCTGCGCTTGGTCACGGATCACCTGAGGCTCTATACATTCTATGAGCAGGTTGGTTGAGGATGTAAACCCTCACCACTTATTTTCTAAGTCCTAATCCACTTCCCATTCTTCATTCAGCTTCTTCCACCCCCATCCCTCTACTTTTTGTACCCTGTCCTGTGCCATCTTGTAATCACCGTTCCCCATCTCGGCTCACCCCTACCCTCACTTCTCTCCCACTGTTTCTCTTCCTTTTCTCATCCTTTCCCACGACTTCTCCAGCTGCCCACTCCCCTCCCCACAACGAAAGCCACCTCTTCTCCTCCCCTCACTAGCTGAAGCCCGGTCTCCGTCCTCTCCCAGGTGTCTAACAGACTCCGGACCCTGCCGGCCACTGTCCCCCTGCTGCTGCAGCACATCCTGGGCACCCTGGAGCAAGAGCATGGCCCTGATGTCCTTCCTCAAGCTTTGGCCACCCTTGAGGCCACACGCAGTGGTCAGTGGTTGGGGTGGGCTGGGAGACCGAGAGTTCAGGGGTTGGATGACCTTGGTTCAGTTGGGGTCTCCGTGAGCAGTGTGAGGAGGAGCCAGGTGTCATGGGATGGGTATACTGTGTGGTTTGGTGAGGGCTTCAGAGAGCTGGGGTTTGCAGGTCTCACTGTGGACCAGCTGTACGGAGTGCTGAGTGCATGGCGGATACTTCCCAGGGGAACCAAGAGCTGGGACGAAGCAGTGGCTGCTGGTAACAGCGGGGACCCCTTCCCCATGGGCCCATTCGCCTACCTCGTCCAGAGTCTGCGCAGGTACAGCTGCCCCCAGCTGAGCTCCCACCAACCTCCTGTGCCTTCACATCTTTGAGCCAGAACCCCATGTGGTCCTTTCTTCATTCCACCCTGCCCTCAGTATAGGCCCTGACACACAGGCCCTGAATAGGTTGCCACTCAAGTTACCACTATATGGGTTGGGAACGGGAGTCCACAGCTGTGCCAGGTACTCACTGACAGGCCCCCTCCCCTCATCTCCTGCTCTGTTTCCCTCACATGAGGACAGTTTGCTAGGGGAGGGCCCCCTGGAGCGCACCGGTGCCCGGCTCTGCCTCCCTGCTGGGCCCCTGAGGACAGCAGCCAGATGTCGATACGGGAAGAGACCAGGGCTGGAGAAGACAGCACACACCCTCATTGCAGGTGATTGGAGCCCAAAGTGACCCCGGGGCACTGAGTGTGGGGCCTATACCCGGAGGCCACCTACTGGTGCTCCCCATCAGCTGGCCCCTCACCTGCCACAGTGAGAGAATGGCTTTTGCGGTAGCCTATGGAATACGATCTTTGGAGATGCTTTAGGGCTGAGCCCATCTCAACGTCTGTTCTGTGATCCACACCTGCAGCTCAGCTCTGGAAGACATGTGACCCCGATGCCTCGGGCATCTTCCGAAGTTGCCTTCCTGAGGCTCTGGGAGACTTGCCTCACCACCTGGTTAGTTTCAAGATCCCATAGACACCTTCTCCCAAGCAGCTGCTTTGACTGTTCTGAGACCCCACTCCCTCTTGACCGCACCATCACCACTACCATGATGCCCCTCTACCTTTCTCCTTTCAGTTTTCCTGCCCTCTTCCTTGAGGTCCTTTGTCCCAGCTCCTAGGTTGATGTCCTGGCTGCACAGACAAGGTCTAAAACTAGACTATTCCTCCTCACCTGCCTCTTCATATCCTAATGAATCCACTGACCTTCCCAGCTCCAGAGCGGGAACCGTGACCTTCTTGCAAAATTCCTCACCAATCTCCACGTGGTGGCTGCACATCTGGAACTGGGTCTGGTCTCTCGGCTCTTGGAGGCCCATGCCCTCTATGGTGAGAGGTGGCTTCTCTGAGATCTGGGCCTCCTGGGTGTGTTCATGGGGGGTCTGCTCCGGGGGAGGTATAATGCAAAGAACAGTTAAATTTCTCTTCTAGGTTAAAAATGCCAAAGGGGTAAGCAAGTAATTTTCAGGGGATCTTCTGCCCAGATCTCTTAGACCAGAGGTTTCCAAACATTATTTAATAGGTATAAAATTACCTAGGATTGTTGTTCAAACTGCAGATCTCCAGGTCCCCAGATTCCATTTCCCTAGGTCTGGAGTGGGGCCTATGGCTTTGTACGTCTAATGGGTGTTCCTGATGTGGGGTCAGAAGACTTTGAGACCACATTTTATTTTATTTTTCTCTTTTTTACTTTCTAAAATTTATTTATTTTTTATAATTTACATCCAAGTTAGTTAGCACATGGTGCCACAGTGATTTTAGGAGTAGATTCCTCAGTGCCCCTTACCCATTTAGCCCATCCCCACTCCCACAACCCCTCCAGCAACCCTCTGTTTGTTCTCTATATTTAAGAGTCTCTTATGTTTTGTGAGACGACATTTTAGACACTGCCTGACATACTTGGCTAATGGGGTTAATGGGGGTCTAGGCTAGCCCCCCCAGTGACACAGTGCTGCTTTTCCACAGCTTCCTCAGTCCCCGAAGAGGAACCAGGTCTTCCTGAGACTGACACTGCTGTGTTTCACACATTCCTGAGGCAGCAGGCTCCAATCCTCAACCAGTACCCCCTGCTTCTGCCCCAGCAGGCAGCCAACCAGCCTCTGGACTCGCCTCTTTGCCACCAGGCACCCCAGCTTTCCCAGCGGCGTTGGCACCTCCAGCACATGCTACGATGGTTGAATAAACCCCACACCGTGGGGGGCCGGCAGAGGTAAGGCCCTTGGCCCCAGATGCTGGTAAGCCCACCAGAGAGCAAGCTACAGTCCTTTCTGAAACTGGAGAAAAAAGGACAGACCAAAGTCACTGTGGAGAGGGGGATTCAGGGACAGAAATGCAAACATGAGTTTCCATTGGCTTCCTTCCCTGATTCCTCGTTTCCTCCCTTTCTTGCTACTCTCTCTAGCTCCAGCCTGTCTCTGACAGTTTCCTCATCCCCCACTGCAGTGGCCTTGTGCCCCAGGGGGCAAAGAGCTGCTGTGGGCACAGCCAGTGGGATGGTTTACCTGTTGGACCTGAAAACCTGGGAGGTATGATGCTCAAGGCGGGCAGAGTTTGCCTCCAGAAAAAGCCTCACAGACTAGGCAAGCCAACCCCACCTGTTTTCACCCTGTTTGATTCAGCAACTTTTATTTCCTCACATCAGATCAAAAGCTTGGTCACAAAATCAATCATGCTTTCCAAATATTTGCGTCACACCTTCCATTCAAGGTTGTACTGAGGCTGTACTGTACTAAACATCACAAGGAAAACAGGGGTAGGACATTGTCTTTGCCCACCAAGTGGTCAGTTTTGTTGAAAGATATGACATACAAGGGGAAAAGGAATCAAAACATAGCCATGTGACATGGACAAGAGCTGAATGAGTTGGGTACTTACCAGAGAACAGGGACAGACAAGGGCAGGCATTCCAGCTGAGTGAAAGGCATAGGGGAGAATGTTTCCTGGGAATTGCTGGAATGAGTAGAGGGTGCTTAAGGGATAGTAACAGCAAATTAGGTTGCAGAGGTGGGTCCCACAGCCACAGCCACAGCCTCTCTCTGCTTCCCAACCATATCACCCCCCCCACCCCCATAGCATGCATGTGTGTAACACCATTCCCTCCTCAGACCCATCAAAATATTCTGTGACTTGGGGATACTTATGGGGTTTGGAGTAGGGGAGACTTTGTGGCCCCACTTGAACCTGAGCTTGGCCGACATCTGGAGTTGGGCCCAACGCTTTTTACTTTTAACAAGCATTCCTGGTGTGGGGACAGAGGGCCACACTTTCTCCAGCCCTTCTTGCCTTGGCCTCCTTTTTGATTGGGGCTCGGAGTGCTGGACATTGGGGGGTCAAGGGAATGTCCTGAGCATGCTTTCCTGCTTGTTCTCACAGGAGGAGAAGTCTTTGGTGAGTGGCTGTGATGGGGTATCCTCTTGCTCATTCCTCTCGGACAGTGCCCTCTTTCTCACTGCCTTTGATGGGCTTTTGGAGCTCTGGGACCTGAAGCAAGGTTGTCGGTAAGGGGTCCCTCCCTCATGTCTGGGAGTGAGGGCCTTCCCTGCTTGTTGGGAGCCCCCAGGGGAGAAGAAAGAGGAGGGAGGCCAGGGGCCCCAGGAGCCTGACTTTGTCTCCCTGGGATAGGGTGCTCCAGACCAAGGCTCACCAGTACCAAATCACTGGCTGCTGCCTCAGCCCAGACCACCGACTGCTGGCCACTGTGTGCCTGGGAGGATGTCTGAAGGTAATGATCAAGGGGCTGTGGTAGTCAAAGTGGCCTTAACTGCCAAGTCAGCCCCGTGAAGTTGTTTTCTTTGTGAGGCAGAGCTGCTGACTGCTTAGCTGGGGGAAGCCTTCCCTGCTGAGGGCAGGGGACTGGATAAGGTGGCTTCTGGGACTGTGATGCTCAGGCATCTGTACTCAGCATCTAGATTCCTCTCCTTCTCTCTCCTTCAGCTGTGGGACACAGTCCGCTGGCAGCTGGCCTTCGAACATACATGTCCCAGGCCCCTGAACTGCGTTACTTTCCACCCAGAAGGGCAGGTGATAGCCATAGGCAGCTGGGCTGGCAGTTTCAGCTTCTTCCATGTGGACGGGCTGAAAGCTATCAAGGTGAGATGGTCCTGTGTAGCCCTGGGGGAGGAAGCTCAAGAGGGTGGGAGCAGAAGATGTGGAGTGACGGACATCCACATTCTGTTTCACTTTGGGCTTGTGTTGAGAGCAGGTCCCGACATTTCCATTTCTACCCCCTCATGTAGGAACTGGGAGCCCCAGGAGCCTCCATCCGTACCTTGACTTTCAATGTGCCTGGGCGGGTTGTGGCTGTGGGTCGGCTGGACGGGATGATGGAGCTGTGGTCCTGGCATGAGGAGGCACGGCTGGCTGCCTTCCCTGCCCACCATGGCACAGTGGCCGCTGCCCTTTTCCTGCGTGCTGGGTGCCAGTTACTGACAGCCGGAGAGGATGGCAAGGTCAGGTTGCAGAGGGCTGGTGGTGGGTTCTGAGGAGGGGGTACGAAAGGCAGGGAATATTTGGGTAAGGGTGGAGCCTTTGTCAGGGAGACAGGGGAGGAGCTTAGCTGGTGCAAGCTACAGGGAGAGGGGTGCAGGTGTGTGCACGAGCAGCTCTCCAGAGAAGACTCTTTGGAAGGAGGACTTTCATGGGGGTGGCTGTCACTCTGGGGGTGGAAGTGGTGTATCTTTAAGTCCTGTTCTTGGCCCTCAGGTTCAGGTGTGGTCCGGATCTCTGGGTCGGCCCCAGGGATGTCTTGGTTCCCTTCCCCTCTCTTCTGCCCTCTCTGTGGCTCTCAACCCAGATGGCGATCGAGTGGCTGTTGGGTACCGAGCAGATGGCATTAGGATCTATAAAATTGCTTCAGGTACTGAAGAGAGAGAGGATGGGGTGTTTGGGCCTTTGGAAAGAACCTCCCCACCCTGAATTCCCTTTTGGAATGTCTTACTCTATGTTTTCTGGTCATTCTCTAGGTTCCCAGGGGGCTCAGTGTCAAACACTAGATGTGGCAGTGTCGGCACTGGCCTGGCTCAGCCCTAAGGTGTTGGTGAGTGGTGCAGAAGATGGGTCCCTGCAAGGCTGGCATCTCACGGAAAGTTCCCTTCAGTCCCTCTGGCTCTTGTCCAGATACCAGAAACCCGTGTTGGGACTGGCCACCTCCAACGAACTCTTAGCTTCTGCCTCAGGTACTGCTGGTTGGGCAGTGGGCAGCTTTCTTTTAAAGATGCTAATAGTTTCCCTCAATTTATATGTGTATGCATACAAGAAAATACACACACTTTTTTTTTTTTTTTTTTTTTTTTTTTACAACTTTGAAAGTGGTTTTAAATGCATTTATCTTACATAAGCAGTCTAGACTATTTCTTCGTATTTCCTAGCCCTGATTCTGGGACCTCTTTGTAATCCCTATAATTCTTTGAGTTTCTGCCCAGTGGGACACTTTGCTTTGTATAGGAATGACATTCCCTTATGAGGAGAGATGTTGAGGTGAAAATGAGGAGAGAGGCCTTAGTCCTCTCTAGGTAGGAAGCTTGGTCCAAGTAATAGTGGGCACTTGAGAAGAGGAGGGTCTGGAGGTGTAGCAGGGAGTTAGACAGCTGAAGAGCGAGAGCTGGGAGTGCCTGATATTCCTGTCCTGTGAACTCATATGATGACTAACCCCCTGTTCAGGCTTTCCACAGCCTATGACTCACTGCTTTTCTCCCTGGAGCTGTGCCGTGGGACATCGCCCTCGCCCCGCATGATTGCCTTTGTCTTTGGGGTCCTGTCACACTTCCTCTTTCAGAGGATCTTCCCTTCTCCCTATTTCCAATGCAGAAGATTTCACAGTGCGGCTCTGGCCAAAGCAGTTGCTGACACTGCCCCAAAAGGCAGAAGACTTTCCCTGTGGCCCTGAGCTCCGGGGACACGAGGGGCCTGTAAACTGCTGTAGCTTCAACACTGATGGAGGCAGGCTGGCCACTGGGGGCAGGGACCGGGTGAGCCATAGGGGTCCTCCCACCTTGGGCCCCACAGCCCCTCTGGTCCCTGGATTCCTCAACAGCCCATTTCCCATTGCTCCCTAAGGCATTTTGTTTTGCCATATCTCCTTTGCCACATCTGCCCACCATCCCTTCCTTGATATCCCCTTTCCCTTTAAAATTTCTTGCCCCAAATGGCCCTGGTATTCCTACCTCCCTCCTGTGGTCCTGACTGCCCCCTCTCTTGGGACCTATCCAGAGTCTCTTCTGCTGGGATGTGCGGATGCCCAAAGCCCCTGTTCTGATTTACTCCTTCTCTGCTTGTCACCGTGACTGGGTCACCGGCTGTGCCTGGACCAAAGACAACCTATTGGTAAGGGAAGAGGTGGGGGTGGGGCAGAGCTCAGCAGGGTTCCTGGGGGAGGACAACATTGTCCATCTCATCCTATTTCTAACACCCATTTATAATAATAGTAATAGCTGACATTTATTGAGCACTTAGTATGTGCCAGGCATTGAACTAAGCTCTTTGAATGTCTTGCCTCTTTTACTCTTTACAACTCCTTGTAAGGCAGATACAGATACTACTATTATCTCTTTCACAGACAAGGATATAGAGCTCAGATAGATTAAAGAACATTTCTAAGGTCAGGTAAGTTATGAACTGAACCAGTAAACATAAGAAAGCCCATGTACTTGGGGTACCTGGGTGGCTCTGTCAGTTAAGCATCTGACTTGATTTCAGCTCAGGTCATGATCTCATGGTTCGTGAGTTTGAGTCCCACGTGGGGCTCTGTGCTGACAGTGCAGAGCCTGGTTGGGATTCTCTCTGTCTCCCTCTCTGCCCCTCCCCTGCTCATGCTCTCTGTCTCTATCAAAATAAATAAACATTAAAAAAAAAGAAGAAGAAAAGAAAGCCCATGCTGTTAACAAGAACACACACTGTCTCTCTAAGGATTTAGTATGCCCTGTCCCTGCAGTTAAAGGCTACTGCTATGATTTCTTTAGTCCTAAGGCAAAAAACAAAAAAAACAAAAAAAACCAACTCAAATTATGCACTCAAGGTTGGTAAAACCTAGTGTTCCAATGCAGAGTCCCTATATTATTCTCAAGAAGAGATGAGAAAGGAGTATCAGTTGAATAAACTTGTTATATCTGCCCTATCCTTGCCTTTTAGGCAGTTGGATCTTTTCTTGGCATTGCAGACTTTTCACCTTTGTCTGGGTTTGTTGACTGACATTATATTAATAACAAGGACAATAGCCTCTATTTATTCAGTGCTTAGTATGTGCTAGGCAGTGTGCTAAGTCCTAAGTCCAGGCAGGTGCATTAGCCCCACAGCAGCCATATGAGATAGATACACTGTTATTATCCTTATTGAGTAGATAAGAATTCTGAGGCTTAGAGACATGAACTTGTCCCAGGTCACAAAGTAAAGTATGGCAGAGCTAGAATCCAGGACATCCCATGTTCTTAATCACAAGCCTTACTGCTCCTCCCCAATATTATAAACACACAAAAATGCTGGAAGCATGCTGATAATCCCATTCCTCCAACCTCTGACTCTGCAGGTCTCTTGCTCCAGTGATGGCTCTGTGGGGCTGTGGGACCCAGAACTGAAACAGCAGCTTGGCCAGTTCCTAGGTCATCAGAGTGCCGTGAGCGCCGTGGTAGCCGTGGTGAGAAGGCAGTGGAGAGCTCAGTGGGGGCTCTAGGAAAGCTAAGTAGGCTTTGGGACACTGGGTGCCTTGGGTATCTAATCTCAAAGGTAAAAGAAGTATAAAGAATGAGATACTCGGGCCTGGATTAGAACCGATCTAGGGTATTGAGGCTGAGGGTTGGTGTGATGGGAGGAAGAGGGCAGCTTAGTATCTGGACCTCATGCAGGATTGCAGTCCTGAGCCACCCAGACTCTGTCCCTGCGTTTTCCTCACTCTTTGACAATGCCTAAGCCTTTAGTGGTCTGCCCTCACCTCCTGGTAGGAGTCACAATCCCCATATCCTGCTCAATAGGACTCTGTACTGATCCTGTGCTCTGGGGCAGGAAGAACATGTGGTGTCTGTGGGCCGAGATGGGACCTTGAAAGTGTGGGACCATCAGGGCGTGGAGCTGACTAGCATCCCTGCTCACTCAGGACCGATCAGCCACTGTGCAGCTGCCTTGGAGCCCCAGCCAGGTAAGGGATTGTCAGCCCCCTTCCCTCCCTTTCGCCCATGCTTCTTCCCTTCTTTTGACTTAGTCTCTGTGCCTTATCAGCTGGGCAGCCTGGGTCAGAGCTTCTAGTGGTGACTGTTGGACTGGATGGGGCCACACGGTTGTGGCATCCACTCTTGGTGAGTTCCCTGAAAGGACTGGGGTGGGCGGAGTGGAGGGGGTATAGTGGAACAGCCTTTTGTTGTGTTGACATTCCTGTGCCTCCCCCTCCCCCCACCGCTGGGCCCACCTCCATCCTTTCCTCCTAGGTGTTTCATTTTTTTTTTTTTAATGTTTATTTATTTTTGAGAGAGAGAGAGAGTTGGGGAGGGGCAGAGAGAGGGAGACACAGAATCCAAAACAGGCTCCAGGCTCTGAGCTGTCAGCACAGAGCCTGTGCAAGGCTCGAACCCACGAACTGTAAGATCATGACCTGAGCTGAAGTCTGACGCTTAACTGACTGAGCCACCCAGGCACCCCCCTCCTAGGTGTTTCAAACACACACCCTCCTGGGACACAGTGGTCCAATCAGTGCAGCTGCTGTTTTAGAGACCTCAGGCCTCCTGTTGACTACCTCAGAGGATGGTTCCATTCGGCTCTGGCAGGTACCTAAGGAAGCAGGTGAGTGAGTCATGGAGCGAGGCAACATATGAAAGAGGGGTGTGTTCGTGGGACCATGAAGGTCAGGGTGGCCTGATATCTCCTCTTTCATCTCAATAGTGGTTCAGCTTCTAATGCATCACTTCCTTCCTTCTCCAGATGACAGGTATATGCCCAGGAGTCCTACAGCCATCGCTGCTGTGGCCTGGGCCCCAGATGGTTCTATGGCAGTGTCTGGGAATCAGACTGGGGAACTAACCTTGTGGCATGGAGCTAAGGCTGTGGCCACAGCACAGGTGTGTTGGGGCAACCTTGGTTCCTTGTGTATGTGAGTTCTGCCCTGGCTGTGCATGTAGTGGCATGTGCTGGGGTAAGAGGGGATGTCTGGGAGTGGAAGGAAGGTTAGTCCTGGCTCCTCAGGAATACTGAAATGGACCTGTTGTGTTCTTAAGGCTCCAGGCAGCATCAGTGCTCTGATCTGGTACTCAGCACACACCTTGATTGTTCTCAGTGCTAATGAAAAGGTCAGCGAGTGGCAAGTGGAATTGCAGAAGGGTTCGACACAGACAAATTTCAGGTGAAAGGGGGCAGCTGGGTTAATGTGATACCACGGTGGTCTCCTCACACCCAGGATTTTGAGCAAATCACTCCACCTCTACTTCTGAACTAGGAACTAACAGGATGTTAGTAAGTGGGGAAAAGACCCTGGGAAATTGTTTTTGGTTCCTCATCATGTCAATTTAAATAATAATTACCAAGTGCCTACTTTATGCTAAGCTCTGAACCAGGCAGTATGAACCAGATTGAAAATCCTTTTTTTTTGTTGTTGTTTATTTTTATTTATTTTGAGAGAGAGAGAGAGAGAGCAGGGGAGGGGCAAAGAGAGAGGGAGACAGAATCCCAAGCAGGCTCCACACTGTCAGGCAGAGCCAAATGCAGGGCTTGAAGTCATGAACCGTGAGATCATGACCTGAGCCGAAATCAAGAGTTAGACACTTAACTGACTGAGTCACCCAGGCACCCCTGAAATTACCTTTTAATTAAGGAAGCACAGTGGAAGAATGTGCACTTAAGTAAACCACCAGCAACATGCAGAGTGGTTAGTGCTATAATGAAGAGAGAGATACATAATTCCTGGGGGTGCAGAATTTGAGAAATTTATGGTGTACAAAAGAGTTGCTGTTTGATGTTGGGCTTAAAGGATGAGCAGGAGTTTTCTAGACCCATAAGGGAAGGGAATGATGT
The DNA here is from genome assembly GCF_027475565.1 of Acinonyx jubatus. Taxonomy (NCBI): domain Eukaryota; kingdom Metazoa; phylum Chordata; class Mammalia; order Carnivora; family Felidae; genus Acinonyx; species Acinonyx jubatus. Next base: position 69,983,312 of record NC_069386.1, on the reverse strand, counting down.
TTCAGGAAGAGCAAGTAGCATTAACAGAAAGCAAGGAGGCATGAGAGTGCATGGTATATTCTGGGCACAGCCAAGTGTTGGGTTCTTGGTGAGAGTGGGGGTGGGGGTGTCGGGGAATTTGGATTGAAAAGATAAACTGGGGCCAGGTTGTGGAGAGCACAGTGCTAAGAATTTTGAACAGAATAATGGTCTGAAATTGAGGAAGAGGATTCTAGTGGCAGTATGGAGGATGGATAGTAGTAGAAAGATGTGAAGGGCAGGGAGATCACCTTTACATTAGTTGTTCTAGTCCAGGGAAGAAATAATGTGGGCCCTGAGCTGGGCAGTAGGATGCAAAGCGGGGAGAGAGGTTTAGGCATCTGTTACAAGTAGAATCCGCAGTGCTTATCAATCAGGATGGAAGGAAAAGACAGGCATGTAAGAGATTCTTAGTTTGGGCAGGTAAGGAGATGGTGATAATGAATACTGACAGAAGGAAAACAGAAAGAGGGAGAGAATTCATAGTGAAGGTAATGCATTGTGTTTGTACTTCACTCCTAAGGAATTCATGGGGAGCAGAGGAGCCTGAGAGAGGGGGACTAAAATAGGAACTTTCTGTCTCATGTACCTTTTTTGCGCTCCAGTCTTCACCTGAACCGAGTTCTGCTGGAGGACTTAGGGTTCCTGACAGGTGTGGCCCTGGCCCCAGACGGTCACACCCTCATCTTGGCCAAAGCAGATTTGGAGTTGCTGCACATGAAGCCAGGGGATGCTCCCTCTGTAATCTGGTAGGATCCAAAATGCTGTTTCCTCTCAGGCTACAGAAAGAGGAAAAGTGGGTTAGTCGTTACCCTGAAATTTGGTCTAACTTAGAACAAAATACTGGGATCTTATAGAGAGATGTTCATGGGTTTGCCTTCTTTCTTTCTTATAAACCAGGAGCGGCTTTACAGAATATCCTATTATGTTGTCTACCCATCAAGACTATGGTGTGTTTGTCCTACAGCTAGGGAACTCTGGAGTTCTTTATTTCATTGTAAGTCCTATTTGAGTATGTATTAAAATGAGCATTTGTCCAGGGCCAATATATATATACATATATTATATATTTTAATATTTATTTATTTTGGGGAGGGCGCAAGTGAGGGAGGGGCAGAGAGAGGAGGGATAGAGGATCTGAAGCAGGCTCTGCCCTGACAGGCTGACAGGGTCCGATGTGGGGCTTGAACTCATGAACTGCGAGATTCTGACCTGAGCCAAAGTCAGATGCTCAACAGGTGCCCCCCAGGACCAATATTTTTAAAACCTTGGGACCATGTTTGAGGATAAGAGGAAGGGAAAGGCATTGGTTCTAAATTCCCTTCTCTTCCTTCAACTGGAGCATTCTATAGTGGGTTTCGGCTTTCCTATGAGGTTTTTTTGATACAAAAAAGGATTCTAGTTTTAAAAAGATCATGGGAAACCATCAACATAGGAGTTTTCTTAATTGCATTTTTTTCATGTCTCTCTTGCCTTGCCACCGCAAGTACTAATATCTGGAACAAAACAGACATATCTTATAGACAGTACATGGGGCGAAAGAGGGCAGACACAGAAGGGTACATGCTCCATGATTTCATTCAAATGAAGTTAAAGAACAAGCAGAAGAAATTTACAGTGATAACTCAGAATGTTGTTAGCACAGGGGGTGGGGGTGCTCTGGCATTGACAGGGAAGGGACGTGAAGGCAAGTTTCCAGGGTGATGGAAATGTTCCGCAGTTTGATCTGAGCAGTGATTACATGGATGTGTACATGTGTAAAAGTTCATTGAGACATACATGTAAGATTCATATGCTTTACTGTATCTAAATTACAGTTAAGAAAAGTTCTGAACAGCCCAGAGCTGAAAAGAGTTGCTTTGGCTGGATAGGGTCAAGTGCAAGTAGGCTAAACAAAATGAGCCATCCTTTCACAGAGGCAAAAGGAATCAGGAGAGTTTGAACAGAGCCTGAACTTTGATCTGACCTTGGAGAATCCAAATGGGACCCTAGTGTTAGTAACTCAGGCCAAACCTGAATCTGGTGAGTGTGATGAGTGGACTGAAGGAGTCTGGAGATGCCTTGTGGGGGATGGTAGGTCCTTCAAGGCTGGAAACCTAGCTCTAACCTCTGCCCTTGAAATGGCAGAGTCGTCATATTTGTGTGCCAGTTCTGATGGGATGCTATTGAAACTCGCCAAATGCACCCAGGAAGGAGAATGGGACACAGGTGACATCTGGCAGAAAGAAGCAGAAATGCCTGAAACTCCAACTCCAGGGACAGAGCCATCTATGAATGACAGCATAGATAGCTGGTCACCGCCCCCACAGCTAAAGACGCAGCAGCGTAGAAAGGTGAGTTTGAGGGAAGGATCACAGATAGAGGGAAGGAGGCTCTATGTCTGACAGACTGATGCTTCCTAACAGCTCACCATACCGCTTCTCCTTTCCCTCCAAGATTCACTCGGGCTCTGTCACGGCTCTCCATGTGCTGCCGGGGCTGCTGGTGACAACCTCAAAGGACAGAGATGTTAAGCTGTGGGAGAGACCCAGTATGCAACTGGTAAGTGCATATATGTGTAAGAAGGGCTAAAGGATGTCACAAGAGAGCAAACTTAGGCAAAGAGTGTGCAAAAGATCAAAAATCTGGTTTCTTCTGTCTTTGCTATGATGTGCAACTGACCTGTTTCCAGATTAAAGGCATTAATGTGAGGGGCACCTGAGTGGCTCAGTCAGTTAGGCATCTGACTTCAGCTCAGGTCATGATCTCACTGTTTGTGAGTTTGAGCCCCACGTCAGGCTCTGTGTTGACAGCTCAGAGCCTGGAGCCTGCTTTGGATTCTGTGTCTTCCTCTCTCTCTGCCCCTACCCTGCTTGTACTCTGTCTCTCTCTCTCTCTCAAAAATAAACATTAAAAAAAATTTTTTTTAAGGCATTAATGTGAGAGATAAACAAGTTAGTAAGGAGACCCTAGGCTTGTAGCCCTTATCTCCCCCTTTTCTGTTCCCCGTTGTAGCTGGGCCTGTTCCAATGCGAAGGGGCTGTGAGCTGCCTGGAACCTTGGCTGGGCCCTAACTCCACCCTGGAGCTCGCAGTGGGAGACACACAGGGCAATGTGTACTTTCTGTCCTGGGAATAAAGGCAGAGACCACCACTGTGCTAGAGATGCAAAGCCTGAAGATACCAGTGGCTACTTTCTTGATTAAATTTTAAAAATAAAGTGTCAGAAAACCTCAAGTGCAGTCTTGCCTATGCTCTGAAGTGGATGTGGACCAAGAATATGGGAGGTCTAATTTTTTTTTTTTTTCTGATTTAACATTAATTCTTATTAGAACTGCAAGAAAAAGAACCAAATCTATAGTAGACATTCTTTGAAACGAGGCTTTAGAAATCTTCTATCATTTGCTGACCCCAGGATCCTAAGATACCATTCCTGCCAGTAGGAGGGATGAGTGATGTTGGCCAGCACTTAGTTTGAACAGAGAGCTGAAGACCTCTCAGTCAGCAAAGAATAAGAGGGGTGCCTGAGTGGCTCAGTTGGGTAAGCATCTGACTCTTGATTTCAGCTGAGGTCATGATCTCATGGTTCATGAGATCGAGCCCTGTGTCAGGTTCTGCACTGATAATGCGGGGTGTACTTGGGATTCTCTCTCTCTCCCTAAATAAATAAATAAATAAATAAATAAATAAATAAATAAAACATTAAAAAAAACTAAAAGAAGAAAGCATAAGAGAAGGAAGAGTGAGTTGAAAGTGCCCAGTTAGGGCATTTAGAGAGAACATTAGGCTCCACTCATAGAAACGGTGTCTTCTATGCAGAACTACCTACCCAGCTAAGAGATGAAAAGCCAGGGCACTGAAACTACGAGACTTCTGGTTTTCACACCCTCTGACAGAGCAGCAGCAGCCATTTGACTTGTATACATTTGTCAATATAGTAATTTGCATTCTTGGAAGAAATCACAAAAGTGTATCTCTCAAATTGAAGTTCACACAGATTAAAACAAATGAAAAGGTAGAATAATTATACCAATGGACTCATCGGGGACTGTGATCCTTCTAAGCTCTAGAACCTTATTTTCCTGTAATTCTATCTTATGGGAGAGGAAGTTCCCTGAGGCCCTTTCTAAGGGTTAGGGAAAGGTTAAAGATCTATGTCCCAAGAATTCAAGGGCTTGTATATGAGAAGCCAAGATTTTGTCCTGGTTGGTAAGGTTCTCTTAAAGAAATACCACTGCACTCTGACCTAGAAATGAGTTTTGTGGATTTGGGGAGTTGAGGGGTACTGAGTTTTGTTCTCATTTCACCTTGATTCTAGGTTTTACATGCAGAAATCACCTGAGGGACTTTTTCCTTACCTCTACCAATGCCTCATGGTCTCCCTCAGCCAGAGGATAAAGACATAAGAAATGCCATCAGCTGATGTCTTAATCATAGGTCATGCTTCTATCTTTTCTCATGTGCCTCATGCAAGGACTCTAAAAATACTTTCAAGACCACCTCCTCCATACACCTTGTGACTCGAAGTCCAAATGAAGGTTTTTTGAAATTTATGATTTATAATACTACCTAGAAACGCTAGAGATCCATGGCATGGCATCATCCTAAAAGTTGCTGATTTCAATCTTTGGCCTTTTCCTCCTCTGAAAGCATGGGCCAAGGACAGGAGGAAGCCCTAGATGTCTGTCTTCCATGCATAAAAATTCTACAAAAGCACCCCACCGAAGGCTAGAGGAATGGAGATAAAGAAAATTAAAAGGCTAACTTGACCCTTGCTCAATAGACTCAGCCTTGTTGGCCAGGCCTCCTTGAAGGGGTTTTTCTATCTTTTTTATCTTGTAGACGTATGGCAAGGTCAGAGTATAATTGCTATGAGTGACAATAAGAAGAGACTCTAGGTAAAAGTAAGTATGTGCCCAAGGGAGTTCAGGTTTTAGTTTAAACATCTTCTGAGTTCTTATCATTAAGAAGAAATTCAGTGTCTCCTAGTATCTGGATGAGTTCTACAATTATAGCCATTGGATTGTGGGATCATAGGACATCAGAGCAGTCTTCTCCTACCCATCCACAAAAACATATTTTTCATATACCAAATTTTTATACGTTTCTACCTATCTATTCACAATCTGTTTTCAAATCGAGAGCAGAGCTCCTTAAAGTTTAGTTTGTAAACTAGTGCCAGTCCACAAATTATTATTATTAGTTTTTGTTTTATTTTTTATATTTGAGAGAGACAGACAGAGAATGAGTGGGGGAGGGGCAGAGAGAGACAGAATCCGAAGCAGGCTCCAGGCTCAGCCCAACACAGGGCTCAAACTCACAAACCATGAGATCATGACCTGAGCTGAAGTCCGGCGCTTAACTGACTGAGCCACCCAGGTGCCCCGCCAGTCTACAAATTATTAGTGGTTCACCGCAGGTACAGAAATTGAGAGTAAGCATTTAGAAATTGTTATAGAAATTTGAACAGTAATCTTATATATCTGACAAATTTAATAATAAAAACTGAAGCTTGTAGTTTGTATGCTTTTGACTTCATTTTCCTAGTTCCTCATTTTTATTAAATTTTATGAAAGTATTGTTCCATGACAGACCAGAAATTAAAACAAAGAAACAAACAATTGGTCCTTCATCACAGAAAAGTTTGAGAAACACTATTTAAGAGAAACCCTGTAACCAAGTGGCTAAAAGCATGAACTTGGAAAAAGCCTGCCTGAGTTCAAATCTCCATGCCTCCCTTTCCCTGTCTATTAAATAGGAACAATAATGGGACCTACTTCTTGGGGATATTGTAAGAATTAGATGAGTCGCGGTGGGTGAAACATTTGATGTGCTAAGTGTTCACTAAGTCTAGCTTGACTGTTCTTTTACTGACCCAATAGTGCAAGTATTACCTTGTTACTCTTCCTCAAAAATGTCTTCATTACTGGTATTTATTTAATTGGTCAGATGAAATCTGGGCTAAATTCTTCAGTTTTCAAAAAACTTATATATGTGGAACTGATATTCTTTCAAATACCTTATCTTTCCATCCAGGAAAATGGATGTGTTTTCTGTCAGTTAGGATAGTGAGGTTATGCTATGGTAACAACTCCAGAATATCAACAGCTTAAAATAACAAAGATTTATTTCTTACTCATGCCACAGCAAGGATTCATGAGCGATTCTGCTCTACTTTGCTCACGCTTAACATTTTCAGTGACTGCAAAGGCAGGAAAAAGGAAATGTGGCAAAAACCAACCAAACAAAATCTGTGGGCTCTAAGTCTTCAGTCTAGAAATAAAACACATCACTTCCACTCGTATTTTGTAAATATGAGCAAAGCAAGTCACATAGCCCTACCCACTGTCAAAAGGGAGAGTGGTATCATCCTATCTCGTACTGGGAGGGAGAACCAGGAACCAGATACACAGTTATACCCCTAAAGAACCTTTTGGCATTGGTGTTTTTCCAGTAAAATGGCTCTTAATCCTTTTTTTTTTTTTTAAATCATTTAAGATTTCCAGAAGAGTATTCCTATATACTTTTCACCAAGCTTCCTCTAACACTAACACCTTACATAGCCACATTTAGATTCCCATTTTCTATAGTCCAGAATACATTGCATTTACTCATCCTGTCTCCTTAGTCTCCACCAATTGTGAGTTTTTCAGTCTTTCTATAACCTTGACACTTTTGAAGAATACTGGTTCAGTGTTTTGTAGAATGTCTTTCAGTTTGGCTTTGTCTCATGTTTTTTCATGAGTGAACTAAGATTGTGGATTTAAGGGAAGAATAAAAGATATATGTCCTTCTTGTTATATCATATCTGAAGCACATGTTATCAACATGACTTCTTACTGGTGATGTTAATTTTGATCACTTAAAAAAAAATGTTTTTGAGGGGGCGCCTGGGTGGCTTAGTTGGTTAAGTGTCCAACTGGCTCAGGTCATGATCTTGCAGTTCATGAATTCGAGCCGCACGTTGGGCTCTGTGCTGTCAGATCAGCCTGGAGCCTGCTTCAGATTCTGTGTCTCCCTCTCTCTCTGCCCCTCCCCCACTCGTGGTCTGTCTCTCCCTCTCTCTCAAAAATAAACATTAAAAAAAATTTTTTTTTAAATTCCTTTCCAGTCTTTGCTGAATGTTTATCATGAAAGGGTGTTGGATTTTGCCAAATGCCTTTTCTGTATCTCATGAGATCGTCATGTGACTTTTGTCCTACCCTGATAGATTTGCATATGTTGAACCAATCTTGCATTCCTTTGATAAATCTCACTTCATCATGGTGTATCGTCCTTTTTGTTACTGGTTTAGTCTTGGTAGCATTTTATTGTGCATCTATATTCTTAAGGGAAGTTGATCTATAGTTTTCTTCCCTGGTGATATCTTTATCTGGTTTTGGTTTCATGTTACCTCATAGAATGAGTTGGGAAATACTCTCTTTTACTTTTTTGGAGAAGTGTGTAGTCTAGTTTTAATAGCAGCACAGTATTTCAATGAGTGAATATATTTAACTAGGGATCTTTTTTTACATATAACAATGCTACACTGACATCATCTGTACAAACATGCATATCTGGTTTTTAGGTCAAAGGGTATGTACATTTTAAGTTTTGATTGGTAATCTGATCTCTAAAAAGTTACAGGCTACTGTTTTCATTTAAATAACCTTCACTTTTATCTAATGAAGTATGGTTTTGTCTGTGTTTGTGTGTGTCTGTGTTGCATGTGTTTACAAATAATCAGGAAGTCTTTGGATCTGACCTGGACTTTGGTACTTCTTAAATGGAACAGGGTATGTCAAAATTCATTCTATTCTCTCCTTTCCTCCCTGAGATGTATTTAGGCTTAGTGACAAGTCCTCTAAGTGCTTCCAGATTTTTGGACATCTGCTGAATCCTAAGATAAGTGGTGGGAGACCTGGTCTGCAGTTGGTAAATGGGGGAAAAAGTCACGTTAGAAGATTTGGATGGGAACAAGGGAACAATTCGGCCTCTGTTGTCTCTACCCTTCTTGTAAGAATACCCAACAAACTTCAGTTTGCATAAAAATTGAATTAAGTGGGGGAAAAACATCACTCTCCATTAGCATCGTCAATGCACAGAAGCTATTCTTCTCTGAAGAAACAGGATCCTGAGTAATTTGTAGCTAGCTGTGGGATACATAGAGCAATGGGTACTTTCTGTCCTGAAAATGAAGAAGTACGAATGTGAGAAGAAATAGGTGTTTGGAGAAGTTGAGCCCAAAGAAGCCAATGGTAGATTTGTGCTATTTTTATTACATAAAATATCAGAAAAGTCAAAAGTACAACACTACACATTTTCTTGTTTGAAGATCACATCTTATCCGGGTTATTTACTATTGACATTCACCACAGCTGCAGGAAATTAAACCGTATCTTTAGAAGGTATCGCATGCGGACCTGGTTGGGGCTATAGACAATGAATTCATTGTAGTTGAGGGTATAACCCTCTGGATTCAGAATTCCTGTGTCACTTGCTGGTCCTAAGGGTACTGTACTCCCATTCCTGCCAAGTGGAAGAAAGTGTGTCAACATCGGCGTCAGTGTCAAAAGTTGGAACACAGAAAGTAGAGAGTCTTATCTGACCAAAAGGAGTCTTCTGGCCCTCTAGACTGAATACTTACAGAGTGATGAAGGAGGCAGGACTGGGAGCCATCTTGCCCAGTCCCTTGGTGCTATGTTTGCCCTGAAGTAATCTTTCTGCCTCAGGATTGGCCTCTAGTAGCTCATTACACTGACCTAGAGCTACCTGCAAAGCAAAAGATCTTTTAACACCCACATCCTACTGAGAAGTGGATGGCTCTAAGGCCAAACAGAAAATCCCATCAGTACTTTCTTCCCCTACTCCTGCAGAGGAACAGAATGAAAATTGCCCTTGGTCCCCTCTCAGGTTCTCCCAGGTATACCTCCTGGTTCCGGAGTCAAACTGTTCTCTTTGGAAACATAGGAACTCATAACAAACTAGAGATCATAAATATGTTCATCTCACCTCTGATAAAAGCAGCAGTCCAGTATCCTTCACACGAGAAGCAAAGCAGTAATTGGCACTCTTAGAAGACATGTCGGCAAAGTAGATTCCTTTCCCAAACTGAAACATGTCAACAGCCATGAAGGTCAGCTGCTTAACCCACTGTGTTAGAAAGGAGGCCTATGCCAGTGACCCTATGTTTCCATTATCTTAAACACTATATAGACCCCTCTCCGTTTCTCCTTGCAGTTCTGTTCCAGAGAAGGCAGATGTATTGGTGAGTCTGCTTTCTGAGCGGGTAGATGGGATATCTTTAGGAATTTAAAGGAAGAGGGAAAAGGTAAGAAATGTTAGGGTTTTTAGTGAGCTGTTTTAATTCTTGGGAAGAATCCTAATCGAGAAATACAAGAGAAAAAAAAAGGACTGCGAAAATTATTGTTATCCTTTACCCTGGGCTTCCTTCCAGGATTCAATTTCTACTCACCATGTAACCTGTGATGGGAGCCTCAGGTGGGGCAATTCGAAGCCCATGGCTCAGGATTCCCACCCAGTTAGTAAGTCTGGAACCATGCCACAACAGCATCCTAGGGAAAAGCCATTATTATTATTGCCCTCTATTGCTCTCCAGCAGGGATAGGCCATAAACACAAAAAAGCCATTTTCTGCCATTTTCCAGAAGTCCCATAACCACACTTCAGGCAAGGGAATGTTTTCCCAAACCCAAAGCTAAACTCAGACCTGTTATGAAGGTCCTCTCTGAAGGCTTCTTTTTCACCCTCCTTCTCTACTTCAAAAACATCCAGCAAGGTCATGGTATAGTCCCTGTGTGTGGGAGCATGAGTAGACTGTAGGTACTGGGAAATCACCTGTGAAAAAAAATGAAAGAAATGGCTGATACGGACTGTACAAGAGACCAGACTGAGCTGAAGAACCTTGGGGCTTCTGGTAAAAACTGGCAGACTTCCTGCTCCCTAATGGTCTCACAAGGCAGTGAGAGAGCTGTACTTTCCCCAGTTCCTGGTACACAGAAACTCTGCTCTATGTAAAAGTTTGCTCTTAACCAGAAGCACTCAGAGAACAGTGGGGTTAGGGGGATGGGTCTTAAAGGCAGGAAAATACATGACCATTTTTCTTACTTTGAACTCATAACTTTCATGGTCTAGAGGGTGCAAGGCACAATGTAGTTTCCTATAGTGCTGGTCCAATGGGTGTTCTGGGCTTTGCAGCTCCATCTTCACAAGCTTAATGGCAATTTCAATGTCTCCCAAAGCCTGGCAAGATGAGATGCAGGATCAATGTGTAGGAACTTGGGAACAGAATTAATGCTTCCCAATCCACACATGTCTCACCTCTAGTAGTTGTACTTTGTCTGACAGCTCTTTTTCTGTCCGGATTAATGGAGGGGTACGGAGTCTAAGAACAGAGATATAATTCATAATCAGTTCTCTGATGTGTGACCGAAGGCACGTGACTGAAAGTAACAGACTAAAGATAGGTCCTTTAGAAAATAAGTATAAAAAACTGGGGTTTTCCACATGAGGGAGAATCTATATATATATATATATAAAGAGAGGTTCCAAATATATAAATATATGAAGAGACGTTATGTACATAACCTTGATATCTGTATACACTACAAAGTGATCCCAAGTCCAGTTACCATCCCTCACCATACTGTTGACCTCCTTCACCCATTTCGCCCACCCCCAACCACCTTCCTCTGTCTGGTTCTCTGTATCTGTGAATTAGTTTTTGTTTTGTTTTTTTTAGATTCCACATAAGTGAAATCATATGGTATTTGTCTTTCTCTGTTGACTTATTTTGCTTAGCATAACAGTCTCAAGATCCATCCATTCATGTTGTGGCAAATGGCAAGATTTCATTGTTTTTTATGGCTGAGTAGTATTCCATTGTATAAATATACCACATTGTTATCCATTATCTGTCAATAGATACTTAGGTTGTTTCCATATCTTGGCTATTGTAAATAATGCTGCAATGAACACAGGGATGCACATATCTTTTCAAATTGATGTTTTCATACTCTTCAGATAAATATCCAGAGGTGGAATAGCTGGTCCATATAGTAGTTCTGTTCTTAGTATTTTGAGGAATCTCCATACTGTTTTCCATAGTGGCTGTGCTAATTTCTACCAACAGTGTATGAGAATTCCCTTTTCTCCACATCTTCTCCAACACTTGTTATTTCCTGTATTTTTTTAAATAATAGCTGAATCTTTATATCAATATCCATAAAGAATAATTTGGATATAGTCCTGTCTAGGAGCATAAGTAGACCTGTTGACCACTTAGGGTTATTTTTAGGTCACAGAGCTCTAAAAAGCAATGAAAGGAATAAAAACAGAATCGACACCAGAATATAGAATCAACAAAGATAAAATGTATTATACCTACAATCATTTGAATTAGGGAGTTATATGTCTGAAGGTATTTTACTTGTTGGTTAGATAGCTAAACCCATATTCTCTTGGGTAACTTCCATTTGGTCAGAAAATATGGTTGTAATCAGGTCAGGAGTTTGCATTCCAAACTTGTAAGCCAACTAAATAGGCTATCTCTAAATTATTTTGGCTCCGTGTTTATCCAAGATGATCATTTCATTAGAAATGAAAGATTAAAAAAATTATAGTTGCTGCTGAGTGATATAGGGGATACGGTTAGGTAGAAGACCAAAGAGAAGTAACAGCACAGGCTTTACCCAAAGTCATGTGGGATCCTTGTGTAGAATTCATTGCATGCTTCCAGGAGAGCTCGTCCATGCTGGCCAGCCCGAATACAATCCTCAATCTTCTTAAGAGACTGGTAGCCTGCCTTGATTTGTGCCGCTGTCAGCTTCCCTGTAGGCCCAGCCAAAGATCATCAGATCCCACACGTGGAGTCTTACCCTGTAAACTGTATTCACATGCCTACCCAACAAAGACTCTCACCACTCAACTTTCAAAACAGCTTCTCTCCCCTCATACTACCTCTTACCCCAGATCTCCTGTTCTTCATTCATACTATCAGCAAGCTTTAAATCATGAAGGTGACTAAATATTCCATGAAAGGAACTAGGAAATATAGAGAGGGAATGTAGGATAGCATCTGAAGTCCTACCGAGAGGGGCTTTCTTGGTATCATATTTCATTTCTACCATCATCTCTTCCATGGCCTGGACATTACAGATCAACTCTATCAGCTCCTGTACACGGAGATCTAGCTGCGATTCTGGTTTCAAGGGGGATTTAAGAGATTCCTTTTTTGTTTTCTCTTCATTCTACAGCCAAAAAAAAAAGAAAAGAAAAATATGAAAGTATCTATTTTGAGGTCCCTGCAAGGGATGGCTCTACAATATTCCTGGCAGGTGAACATCAATCAGCCTCTGCCAAACCACAGGTTCATTCCATTATTAACCTAGTTAGAGTACTCAGTGTGACTCCTACATCTGCCTCCCATAGTTAAACACTCAGAATAAGTCTAAAAGGCTCTCCTAATATGCTGGTAAGTATGTAAAGACAGCTATTATGTCTCAGATCTTCTCATCTTAAAATGACTAAGACTTTTACATTTTTCAGATACTGTATGTAACAGTTTTCAGCATCCTGGTTGCAACTCCATTTGTCAAAATTATTATTATTTTCTTTATTGGTATGGTATATACTGGTAGTATATAACCAAAAGTGAAGACAACTTTAAATGCAGTTTCATCACTGTGACTATGTACTACTCCTCTCTGGATCCATACATTAAACTTCAGGACCTGAGATTTTATAAGAACCATACTAGACAGTAGAGACTAGACAGCATTTTCTATCTTCATTCTATAGTCCCTTTAAGATTCCAAAGATCCGTGAAAGTTATCCCTGAGGTAACTGTTATCTTCAGTTAGGTGGTGAACAGCAAGACTCAAGACACCCTGGTCTGTTCTAGTCTAGGACCTGATCTAAGCCATTCTGTTAGACTTCACCTTGGTTAAGAGGAAGCAGTTTTCTCCCCAAATGTGTAGTCAGTTTACCTGTGCATTGGTGGCATAGTCCATTTCTAGCATATCATATTTTCCAGGCACCTTCTTAAACTTCTTACGATCCTCCCAATTGTTTTTTGTTTTGTCAAGGAATCTGTAGAATCCATGATGGTGAGAATATCTTACAAATAAGGGTCTACTAGGAATGGGCTTATAATTGTTTCCTTAGAACATCTCCAAACTGTGTCTCCCCCAACCCCCAAACTTCTTAGAACCCTTTTATACCCAACTTCCCACACATCTGGACTCTAAATTAGGATCCTGAATAGAAAGAAAAGCTCTGGAGACAAAGGGAACAAAAAAAATGGGAAAAAAGGGTCCTTGAGCTTCTTAAAGGCACCAAAATACCACATAAGCCATTGAGATTTTAGACAAAAGATCCCTATCTGCTCCCTGTCTCTGAAAGATTCTCAGAGACTCCAGAAAGCTCTGCATCCACATCATAGTGAAAGAATTTTTAAAACTCTAGCTGCAATATTCTCATCCTACCCACTTGGGTTTCCCAAGTTTCCTAAATTGTTGGTCATGTGCTAATTATATTAGATTCTTCTATTTTTAGTCAATTTCAACATTAGGTGATATAATCACTAACTTAAGGAGGCAGTTTGGTGTTTCAGTCACAGAATGTCACAGTGGAAATACATTAACAGTGAGGCCAAATCACACTTCCTATAAAATTCTTAAAGAAGACACATCCAAGAAGAATAGTATTTTTTTGGTACTCACTTCTTCTGAAAGATTTCCTTGGCTTTGTTGAGGTCCCCTGAACAAGCCACCAAGCTGTGCTGCCCCATTTTCCCCACTGCAAAGTAAATGCCACACATAAGATGGTTTCCTGCCAATCCAAGAAGAGTTCTCTCTCGAAACAAGCCAGCTCTCTAAGGTCTCCCTGCTTAGCATGTGACAAATGGGCAGGAAGGGGAGAAGGAAAGGTGAATGGATCCAGGAAGCTGATCCTGTTGATACTAGTTACCTGCTAACTGCCACAGTCCCTGAGCAGCATTAGCAGACCAACTGCAGGACACTCCCAGCCTCAACAGTCTGCCCTAGGTTTTTCCAATGAGGATGCTTGCTATTCCATTTGCAAGCCCCTCCCAGGTTACAGAGCCTCCATTCTACCAACTGAAACCCAGGGGATCTTTTGGTTACTCACTAAGCCGCTTTAGGCTTTCTGAATGACCAATCAGAAGATCCATAATAAAAGTCATTACCCCGGCCCCATCTCATCCAAACACTGAAGTGCCTCTGGGCATCATCTTCTAAGAGCTGAATCAAATAGTACTTGTTGTTGTTGAACTGAAGATTAGTCTATGATGAGAGAAATATGAACATAAGAGAGAGGTTTACAAATGGAAGCCAATAAACCGATGACTCTTCCTTGGTCACCGGCGGTACCAGTTATTGCTGTAAGGAAAAGGCTAATATAAGGGACTTCAGAATTAAAGATCTGGGCATTGGGACACTGTCATCAGTAATTATCAAGAAGAAATTGCCATAAATAGAATGGCTCCTCCCTTTACCTGATTTAGCATGACATCATAGACATCCTTCCCTTCACAGTACACATGGGCCTAGAGAGAGAAGGAAAAAATTGACATCAGTATATTCTCAGCCCTAATGGGATCCTAAGTGACACTAAATTTTCTTCTGCCTCAAGGTGTCATTCTCCAGCACTGCCAACAGCCATCTTCCAAGGAAAGAAATGCCAAAGTATGTTCTCCTCCCCATAACCTGTTATTCCTATAATGAAAACACGTTGCTTTTTTTGTAATTACAGAAAAACAAATGATTCTGACAGTTAAAACCTGCTCCAGAGGAAGCCTTTTTTCTGTATTCTTCACATCCTTTTCACATTTATCAGTAACTCACGCCATACCAGGGCAGTTTCTCATTAGAACAGAGATGGTTCTTCCTTCATAATGGTATAATTTTCTAATTGAGAAAGAGAATGAGGTGTGGGAAGCTGATGACAACCCCAGAAGTTAGAAATACCGATTATTATCCCCAAACTCCACCACTTCCATCTCTTAGCCTTGGAGAAAATTAATCACAAGCAGTATTTGGGAAAGGACTCTTAAAATGAGTCCTAGCAGTGTTCTGGACAAGAATCCAAGTAACAAATGAACAACTGCTTTCTGAGAAACCGATGGGCAGAGGAGTCTCTCACCTTCCCCACCTTGGCTGTG
Source organism: Acinonyx jubatus (assembly GCF_027475565.1). NCBI lineage: Eukaryota > Metazoa > Chordata > Mammalia > Carnivora > Felidae > Acinonyx > Acinonyx jubatus. The sequence goes on along the minus strand of NC_069386.1, from coordinate 69,968,136 downwards.
CACTCCGGGTCCACAGGAGCTTTTCCCTTTAACAGCAAAGTCTTCACAGACTCTGAGGAAAGACAGATACGGACTACAGCTACTTATATGAGGATCAAAAATAGTTATCATGTCATAATTAACTTTGCCCTTCCCAAGCAATCCTGATCTGCCCAGTTCTCAAGCTGTTTAAACTACATGAAACTGAAGATTCCGAGAAAGTAGATGAGTACTACACCCAAAGGATAGAATATTAATTATATCTTCGAGAAGGAAGAAGAGTTGAAAGAACAAGACATCCCTCACCCGCAGCCTCCCATAGACATTCTTGCTAGCCTCCCTGGCCTACCACTTGAAGCTGACCTTGCTTATCTTCTGTCCTGTCATTATTGGCCTTTCTTTCAGTCACAGGCTCCTTCTTTACCCCCTGCCTTTCACATCTTCGAGTTTTCTTTGCAGGAGGCCAGTCTTCTGTAGCTACGTTGCTATTATTAACTCTTCCAGCTTTGTTTAATGCTACAGAAGCTATGGGCACAAAGAATGGGCAAAGAACCAAAAGAAAGAATGAGTACCCACTGAACAGGATCCTACTTTGAAAAAACATCATCTTTTTAAAGAAATGGCTCAAGATGGTTTTGTAAATTTACAAAGAAATAATAATTGCATACCACTGTTCTTGATAATAGTCTGAGAAATCACTTCCTAAACTGCTATTCTAGCCAAATAATAAACTAAACTAAACTAAACTTAATTTAAATTAAATTAAATTAAATTAAATTAAATTAAAATGGAGCCCCACGGGCTCTTGTGAGCTCATAGCCTAAGGCAAGAGTCTCATAGCCTGCTTATCTCTATTTACTCATGCCCTCAAACGTTCCCAACATCTATCCTCAAACTAAGGTGGTATGAGATTGTGGTTAGTAGAGTGCTCTGGAGTTTGTCTCTAGCTTAGAGCCTAGCCCTGTCTCTTCTGGCTGTGAAACCCTGTAGAAGTTATTTCATCTCTGTTGCCCCCACTGTAAAATCCAGAGGATGACAAAAATAGTATATAATTTGTAGGATGGACTTATGCACTTAAAAACATAGTACACAGAGAGTATGATGGCTCATTAGTCCTAAAACCTGAATTTTACTATCTCTGAAACTGGTATGCATCCTACAGTGGATGACATATAAGCAATGAATCACGTTTTAGTTGGAAGCATTTTTCCTTTCTTAGTGATACATAATGATGCACCTTACAATTAATTTTTTTTAATTGGACATTAGGTGTTTAAAATAGTGCTGGCACTGTTAGTTATTAGATGTCTACAAGCAAGCCCTTCTCATAATTCTGTAATCCAAAAAGGTCTGAGAACCGAAATTTTAAAAGTTTTACACCTAAACTAGCTTGATAGCTAAGGGCGGGTCAAAGGGCGACGGAAGGGGAGGGGCTAGGGCAGAGGGCACCGTTCCCTTCAGACTCCCCGCCCCTCCAGCATTAGCCCCCTCCAATGTGCTCCGAACCTTGTGCCCTACCGCTGCGAGTCCCCCGCCGCCGGGCCGCCATGAAGCCAGAACTTGGACGTCATCAACCCTCTCCCAGGAATCGCCCGCCTAGAGTCACAAGGCGGGAATACAGCGCGCGTGCGTCCTGGAGAGAAGACGTCTACAAAGGACAGGGGCGGTACACCCCTCGGTATTTGCATGTTGCTGTGTGTTGTGGGAAATCACCATAACTGAGAAATGTCTTTAGGTATGGGAGTCTTATAAATGCTCGGCGGGGCCACCCTTTCCCATAGGGCGGAGGGAAGCTCATCGGTGGGGCTACGCGCTGAGTGCCTTAAGTCACTCTACCCCATGTCCCCTGGGAAGGTCTGAGACTAGGGCCAAAAGCGGCCCTAACAGGGTCCTCCCTGAGTTTCGGGGAGGTGAGTTCCCAGAGAACGGGGCTCCGCGCGAGGGCAGACTGGGCAGGAGATGCCATGGACCCCGCCCTCGAGGAGGGGCCTGGCGGATGCCTCCTTAGCCGGAGCTTGGAAAAGACTCACGGCCAGCGAAGTGAGTTCAATGGCTGAGGTGAGGTACCCCCCAACGGGGGGGCCTCATAACCCAATTCAGACTACTCTCCCCCGTCCTCCTTTTGAAAAAAAATAAAGCGGGACAAGGAGAAAGTTACAATTACAAATCCTAGCTAATAGTGGAAATCCTAGAATAGAAAGCTGTAATAGTGGAAGTTTGAGTAGTGAAAGCTTCAGAAACTTGAGTTTGGCTAGGGGAAGAAAGGGGGATACAAGGGTCAGGGGAGCTATGGGAATGCTAATGATCTAGGGAGACTTTGAAGACCAGAGAAACCTGGTCATTTGGCTTTTACAAAGGTACTTGGTGATGACATTAGGAGTTCTCAGATATTTGGGTGCCACCGCCCCACAGAGGGTGAGGGCAGTGCACCTAACAAGCATAACAAACAGACTTCAGATCCCCGCCCCCTATCCCAGACCCTCTGAATGTGAGGGTCTTCATTCTTACCGATAACACCCGGCAACCCTGGTGTTGATGATTTTCATTGTATGTATAGATACAGAGATATATATATATTCATTACTTCAACAAATATTTATCGGGGACCTTACTGGGTTTGGGGGTTACAATAGTTTGGTCAAGATAGAGAATATTTTGGCCAAGATAGAACTCATGTCTTCATGGAGTTCACAGTGTAGCTGCGGGCAGATATTAATCAAGTAATCACACAAGCAGAAGCAAAAGTACAGCTACAATGGAAGGAAGTTCTAATGGGAGAGTAAACTGCGGAACTCATCACTGAGGCCATGACAGGAGTTGAGCTGTATTGGAGAATCACAAAGTGAACAGGGGAGAAAAATGGCTGAAACAATGAGTGCAAAAGGAAGCGTGGTATGAGATCAGCCGGAGAGGCAGCTAGTTTCCACAGCAAGCTAGGCTAGAAACTATATTTTGTCCTACTGCGTGTGTGTGTGTGTGTGTGTGTGTGTGTGTGTATGAACGACAGATGGGTTAAGGACTAATATTCAAAAATAAAACTTGAAAACTCTTAGGCAGAAAATACACACAAATATCTTTTAGATCTTGAGGTAAGGAAGGGGTTTCTTAAGACAAAAGTCACTGAGTATAAGAGAAAATATTAATGCATTTAATTATATTAAAATTAAAGAATTTTGTTCATCAAAACACATAAAATTTAGAAAAAAGAAAACAAAATTCTCATTGTTTGCATGTGGTTTGATTGTGAATATAAACAATCCAGAAGAAACTACAGGATAAAATTTTTAACTCAATAGGAAAGTTTAACAAGGCTGATAGAAAATAACCTGTAAGAATAAATTGCATTTTTATAACAGAGCTTCAAACAAATAGAAACAGAATTTTTAAGAAATGATAGTATTTAATATAACATCAAAGTGTATTAAGTATTTGGGAATAAATCTAACAAAATGTAGATGCTCAACAAATGCTTGTTGGATGGGATTGGTTTGGTTAATTTCTTTCGTTGGTAGGTCAAAATCTGTTGCATCTAACTTAATTATAGCACAAATAAGCTAGACTGGTCTAAAAGGCATTAGTTTGGAGATAGGAAAATGTACTAAAAATGGAAAATGTATTAAAACTAGCTAATACTCAGCAGAGCTTTCTTTGTGTACTAGACACTGAGTAAAGTGCTTTAACGTGCATAATCTCATTTAACCTTCAAAATAATAAAAGCTAGAATTTATTTGGTGCTTACTATGGTATGAGCTTTACATACATTAATTCTTACAACAACCCTACAGGGTAGGTATTGTTTTTGTCCCTATTTTATGGCTAAAGAATTTGAGCTTTAGAACATTTTAAGTAATTTTTTCAAGCTCACACAGTCTATTTGTTTGCTAGGGCTGCCATAGCTAGCTCACACACTGGGTGGCTCAAACAACAGACATTTATTTTCTGAATTCTGAAAGCTAGAAATCCAAGATAATGGTGTCTACAGTGTAGGTTTCTTCTAAGGCTTTTCTCCTTGGATTGTAGATGGCTGTCTTCTTCCCTGTCTTCCCAATCACTATCCTCCCTCTGTGTCTATGTGCTAATCTCATCTTCTTAAAAGGACGCTGGTGATACTGGATGAAGGCCCACTCATATGACCTGTTTTACCTTAATTACTTCTTTAAAGGTCCTATCTCCAAATACAGTCACATTCTGAGCTCGTGGGAGGGTTTAAAACTTATGCATTTGGGAGGCAGGATCACAATTCAGCCCGTAACACCCAGTTCATAAGAGGCAGGTCAGATCTATGTAATTCCAAAGTTTATTTTTATCTACTAGACTATTGTATTTGTCAAGTTTCTTGGTAGTAATTACCATACCCCCCACATTTTTAAAAAATTATTTTTAGTTTTAGTTTTTCTTCTCTTAGTTGTTATTTTTTATGGTAGTTGGTGAGAATTACTGAGATATATTTTGAAGATATAACTTAAAAAAATTTTTTTTAATGTTTATTTATTTTTAAGAGACAGAGAGAAACAGAGCACGAATAGGGGAAGGACAGAGAGAGAAAGAGACACAGAATCCCAAACAGGCTCCAGGCTCCAAGCTGTCAGCACAGAGCCCAATGCGGGGCTTGAACCCAAGAACCATGAGATCATGACCTGAGCCGAAGTCGGAAGCCCAACCGAATAAGCTACCCAGATGCCCTGAAGATATAACTTTTTATAGTCAGACACAAAGTAAACATAACCAAAACAGTATTAAAACATGTCACTGATAACTAGAAGAAACTATTTAACAAATGTGTGGTGAATGAGAATTTTCTTAGGTCTTAAACAAAACAAGAAAACAGAGGAAAATAATACATTTGCCTATTGATTCTTAAAAAAGAGGATGAAAGAATTTTAGAAAATGCCCAATGGAAAGCTACACTGTTTAAAATTTGAATTCAATGTACTTAACACATAAAGAGCTATCCAATAGTCATAAGAGAAACAAAATTTTCTGTGGATAACTGAACAAAAGAAATGAATAAACTGCAAATATGAAAAGCAAGGACATGGAAAAATTTTTCAGGCTCACATGGCATAAAAATGCAAAGTATTAGTATTAGTATTCCACAGGACAATCGGCCTGTTCTCTTCAAGTTATTGTTATAAGAAAAAAAGAATAAGATTGGCACTGTTCTAAATTAAAAGAGACTTTTCAGGCATAACAACCAAAGGCAGTGTTTGGTATTTGGATGCTGGTTTAAACAAGCCAACAATAAAAATCCTTTTGGGAGCAAGAGGGTATGCAGATATGAACTGAATATTAGATGATTTTAGGGGATTATTTATATAGATGTGGTAATGGTATTGTAGCTATGATTTTTAAAAAGTTCCTTTAAAAAATGAATTAGGGGTGAAATGTCATGATATCTGGAATTTGCTTTGAAATACTTCAACCAAAATAATCAAATGAAGCAAATATTGTACAATACAGACAATTGTTAAATATAGGTAATCTATGTAGAGATGTCCATCATATTCTTTTCTCTAGTTTTCTGTGCACTTAAAATTGTCATATTACATTGAAGATACATTAAGGAAAAAATGATGGAAAAAAAGGATGAATTAGTCAAGACAACTGTAATTAAAGAGAAGAGCCAAGTGCAAATCAAGACTTCATATCCTGGTAAGTGAATATTTTAGGTAGTATTACTGATTATAATGTGATATTCCTAAGATGTATTTACATTTTTTATCATGTCATAATGACAGGAAAAATTTGATTAATCAAGCTAGACATAAAAGATACATAATTTCGGGGGAAGTCTACATATTTCAAAAAGTAAAGTGCGTGAAAAATGGATTTGTGATACCCAAGATTAAACAGATACTTCTTTAAAATAGAAAAGGACTCTTCCTAATGACTAGTTTAGGTTGGCATCCCACTGGACTGGGTAACTAGTTCCCATGTCCAGATAAGAATCTTTTAGTTCATACATAAGATCGTGCAAACCTCAAATGGCTGAAACAATCTAGAAATAAGTATGATTTTATTTTCTTTATTTGGGTTCTGAGAAGGTATAGAAGTAGTATCTAAAAAAAATTTCTGAAATCCCAGAATCTATAAAATATATAGGGAGAAATAGCAGGAGCAGAAGAAAAGTGAAGAGGAAGAGAGAGAAGGAGGAAAAGAAAGTGGAAAAAGAAGGATAAAAAATTTTAACAGTCGTATTTGCACAATGTAAGTGTGAGTTTACTGCTCGGACTTGTAATCGTTAAGATATTTTTTGTATGCTTTCCATGGACATGCCAGCAATATTCATATTGCTGTGGCATCATAAATTTGTTCAACTTTTGGGAAATGAAATAGTAGCAAGGTTTCAGAAGACCCGCAGAGCCTGACCAATGCTGAAGAAAGAGGAGACGTATCAGCAGGGCTACTGATGGGATAAAGTGGGAAGGGGAAGGAATTATAGGTCCAGAGAAGAAGGAAGGAACCAGCTGAAAAGCCTGGTGAAGGATTGTGATTACAGCAAAGGGACCTGGGAGTGTCTCATGGTCAAGGACTTCTTGTAAAATATATCCTATGGAAGAATGGAAGTGGGGAAGAGATGAAGAGAAATATTAAGTGGAGCAAAAGAGATGAACAGAGTAGCTGCCACAGAGGTGACTACAGAGGGAGCTGAGAAAGGAGGTTTCTGAAAAAGGGTGATTTGGGGGGAAACTTGTTTGCTTTCTTTTGCTTTTGTTTTTGTTTATAATGGTACAGCAGGAATTGGGATAATGGGCTAAATCTGTGATACTGTATAATCTTTATATCATTTGGTAACTATAGATATGTAACTGACATGAAATCTTCCACAAATTTAGAGTGTGTGTGGAGGATGGGGAGATTGTTGTTTCCCAGTGCCTTACTAAGAACAACAAGCCTCTCTCTTCCCCAGAATTCTCTAAAAATACTTAGGGCTTCAGGGAGGAGCATTCTCTTCTCCTGAATTCACTTTAGAGACTGGGCAGCCTTTCCTATCCACCCTTGAAATACGTAGGGTCCGTGCATCTCTGCCTTTATATGTCATCTTGGTATTCTAAAGTTCTTTACTAAAGTAGTTTTTTTTTCACAGTGATTTCAGAGAGCCTTATACTCATCTTTCTGGGGTTCCAAAATGATCCGCTAATATCACTCACTGGAGAAGAAGAAAATCTGCAATGTAATCTTGTTACTTTAAGAAGCAGGAAATTATGAGTGAGTGTAGGTCTGTAATCACAGAATTTAGGAGCAAAAACTAATTTCCATTGATTTCTTATATCTTGAAAGAATTGTATGATGTGTAAACAAATAGAAGTTTATAAGTAAAGTCATGCAAGCAGTTATTTACTTTTTCATTTCCTATCTATATAAGAATGAAGGATGAGCAAGGAAGGAAGGAGAACATGAATTGACCATGTACTATGACCAGTCATTTTGTTAGACCCTTTCATATATTTGTATATATGTTAGGGTGGGAGGTATTACTTTCCCCATGGTACAGAGGAGAAAATTGAGTCTCAGAGAGTTTAAGAAATTTATTCCAGATTGTGCAGCTAGAAAATGTCTTGGAAACTATCACAATTTATGTGAAATGTCTCAGAATATCCCTGTTCCGCACCTTGAAATAGAGATTTTCATTTGCTACTCTAAAGGAGGAAAAAGTTTTCCTTAACCTTCTTAGAGTCCCTGGCAGGATCTGAAAATTGAACTGACAAAAATTAACAAGAGGAAAACATACAAGTTTTATTGAATTTTCACATGTACGTACGTGGGAACCTTCACGGAATGAAGAAGTGACCAGAGTAGGAAACTTTTAAACTTTTAGACAAAGAGACAAATTTGTGAAGAATTGACAAAAGACAAAGGGCTTTGAACTAGTAGTAGAAACTGGTGAAGAAAGAGCTACCAAGATAAGGGTGAGTTTAATAAGGTTGGTTTATACAACTACATTTTCAAAGCCTAAATGCTTAACCACACCCATCTTTTAGTCACTCGGCTTGTTAACTGGAATATTACCCTGAACGTAAGTTCTAATTTGAATGGATCTAGACTGTTTATAATGAAACCTGTTACTTTGCATAAATTAACCCTATTGAAGTCCAAAGGTTAGGAAATTATCCTAAAGGAACAAAATTGTTTACAGTAGGGCCATCTAAACAAGCATGTGTATAAATAGCTTGAATTAGCCTATGTTTGCTTGTGTTAAGTACTTGAACTCAAAAGGAAACTTGGTTTAAAAAGGTCATTCTAAAAATAGTGCAAGTAGCATCACTGTTCTATAAAGACACAAGTAGGTGAAGGGGGGGGGGGTTGTATCATTTCGGTACCTTTTAAGGTAAAGGAGGAGGGACTCTGCTTTTAACTCATTAGCCAATCAGACTCTGAGGCCACTTCTCAAAGCCACTTCCTGTCTCTCCACTTAGTCTCTCCGATTTGGTGGTGGGCTGGTGAGTATGCACTTAATTTTGCTCCCTGATTATTCTGAATTTCTTTTCCATTTGAGCCCTGTATCCTGATGGCAGGCCTTTTTTTTCAAGCAAACATTAGAGTGTGTGTGAGTCACAAGGCGATTAATTTCGGCTGTGTGGAGATTGGGAGAAGGCAGTGAAATGCTCTGCCTGGCTTATTTCCACGTGGGCCTCTGCAGCACTGGGTCTGCCTTCCTTCCCCGAGACCTGGTGACCCAGAAACAACGGACTCTGCTTCATGTACAGAGTCCCCGTGTTCCTGGAAAATACCTGGATTCCTTTTGCTTGGAGGGGCAGGTATTGTTATTATTCTGATGCTGTTTTGACTTAGATCTCCCTGGCCAGAGGGTAGACCTTGGGAAGAGGTTCAGACTACTACATTTTCTCTCGTGTCTGTAGAGCCCAGGCCCTCCCTGGGTTTGTGGGAGCTGTAGCGAACGTTGTTTTTTCCCTGGTCTTTGCTCAGAGCATTCATTATAGCTTTCTTAGTGAGCCTAGGCAGCAAACTCTGAAGTTAGATGATTTTAGTGAGCCCTCAGAGGAGCTCCCAATTTTAATGTCGCCACTGTAGTGAGGGTGCCCTAAAAAGCCTAAGAACTACTAAAGAAAAAATCAGGAGCCTTAGCTCGGGACAAGCCCAAATCAAATTCTAGCACTACAGTTTACTCCTCCAGTGACCTTGGGTAACTCAGTGGACCACTATGAGGCCCCGCTGTTGAAAATCAAAATATACGAAGGCCAGGCATTATAATAAATGTTATATACCTTCTAGAAGTAAGCAGTAAATTTATTTTGGATATATTTTTTCTTATAAAAAGTCTTGCCTGGTGACTTTGAGTGTAAATGGATTCCCATTTTTTTTTCCTCCTTGATATACATTAGTTTGAATACAATGTATGTGTTCATTATTCTTCCAGGCAGAAGATGTGAAAGAAATAAACTAGTGGAAGGAATGTAGTAATAGAATGTTGTAGACTTCTCAAAATCCTTATAATTCTTATGCTTTATTGTTAAATTAATGTTATTTTTTTGGAAAGTAATAGTTACATGGTTAAATTAAAAAGGGATCAAAGCGTGTATCATGAAGTCTCCTACGTCGCCTAATTTCTCTACCCAGTAACAGCATTAACAGTTTCTTATGTATACTTTCTGAGATATTTTATGTAAGTATAGGCAAATATATGTATTTTACCCTCCCCTCTTACATACTCTACCATGTATCTTACTTTTCCCACTTGAGATTTCCAAATGAATAAAGAACATCCATATTCTTTATGATGGTTACACAGTAATCTAATGTATGTGCATACCATAATTTAAGCTTTATTGGTGAATATTTAGGTAGTTTACAGTCTTGTTGTTTACCCCAAAATGAATAACCTTGTATATAAGTCAGTTGTCACATGCCACAGTTCAGTTGGGTTTGATATAGTTTATAAGGACTCTAAACATGCACTGCTTCCTGTTACTTATATTTATTTTGTACATGATGATAACTGGAAACCAACCAACACCATAAATGTCCTGATTGAGCAATAAAGGATTTTTTATCAAAAGCAAAACCACGCTGATGGCTTTTATGTGAATGGATCTTTGCCCACTTCAGTTTAAGGGATGGTTTGTTTTGCTGTGAACACATTTAATGTTGAGAAGGAATGGCAACATGAACCAGAGAAACCACATGGGCAGAAGGAGCATGTTTCCAGTGTCTACTTAGCAGAATGCATGCTGGATATCTTCCTGAAGTAACAGTGTTGAGTGAGTAAACTCATATTTTAGCATTAAGTTAGGGAAAACAGAAATGTTTTTTTGGGATGAAAATATGCAAAACAAAAGCTTCTGGGAATTCCACCAAAGCTTTTTTATTTTTATTTTTTAAGTCATAAAAGGGTAAGATCATGTCTTGTGAAACCTCTAGTTTTCCAGTTAGGAGTATCTTGGATTTGAAAGTGGACTTATTAGGGATGTGTCACTCCCATTAGGGAGTGACTTTCTGGGCTTCAAGATATTGTGAAAGTGAAATTTTTGGGCAGAATATCCCCATTCCTACTCATTAGCTGGTTGAGCTTGGACACTTAATAGAAACAACATGTTAAACAATTTAGTTGCATGTCAGCTACTGTGCAAAGTATTTTATGTTTATTTTACCTCATTTAATCTTCACAACAGTCCTAAGAGGTGGGTGGTATTTGTCCTCATTTTACACAAAGGGAAACCAAGGCTTAGAAAAGTTGCAAATAGGTGGGGGAGTCAAGCTCCAGTTTTGTCTGACTTCAAAATCCATTATGTTAACCACTAAGGTGCCAGCCATTAGTCTCCAAACCATGCTTACGGACCTATAAGATGGAGATGACCTATATTTGCAAAATGAGGCAATATATAGAAAGGGCTTTGTAAATTCTGAGATAGGTAAAGTATTATGAAATAGATAAAATATCAAGTTAACAGAGTAGACTTTTACTGGCTCTTGTATTCTGATTTCAAATTATTCTTTCCTGATGTTGTGATCCAAAGCCCTCAGGTAGTATTTCATTTGTGACCCTGGTGAAATAGTTGTCTTTTGGTATGAGCTGCATGGCCTGTCTGTGTTTCTGAGCTCCTCACTTTTATATATGCTCTGAGTGGATTCTGCTTGTACTGAGGTTAAAACCATTGGTATTTTGGGCTAAAATAGCTGACAGTGAGTGAGAAACAAACTTGGAATCTTTTCTGATAGTAGTGCCTTATAGAGCTATCTCTAAAAGAGAACTATGCCAAGTGACAGTGTAGCATTTAATTCCTATGCAGAATTTTGTTTTCCTTTTGCTTCAGTTTGAAGATGGAATCCATGGAGGAATGCAGGCCTGGGTCTTCGAAAGCCTATGTGCCAGCCCAGAAGTGGCACTGTGAAAGCATCTGTAACATCAATCAAGTGGGCTTGGATTTGGACATTCTCGGTAGGAATGGTTAAAGGCTGATGGGACCATAAAGCAAGTACTTGAACTTTGACTAAGATAATGCCTTAAAGTGTTCTCTGTGTCCCATGTCTATGTGTCTTTTCTATCTCAGAAAGATAGGTTCTTTAAATTACTGTTGATTCCCATAATCCTAGGCACACAGTGGGCATTGAGTAATTGGCATGGAACTGAATAGGCAATTGTCATCTTAGAAGCATCAGATTTGGTGTTATCAGTTTGTAGTTTATATCAGGTTTTCATGAAGCGTCTGTTCCCATACATAAAATGTATGTTTTGGTCATGAATACCAGAACTTAGAAGCTTTTACTTCTCACAGGGGACAAAATGAGTGGGTCATTGGTAGTTTATGGGGTATTTATAAAATATTTACTTGAGTTCCCTAAATGCTTAGTAATTATGAAATGGCCTTCATTGGTAGAATGCCATTGGTAGAACTGTAGAAACCTTGCACTTCATGTCTTATTACTTATGTTCCCTTAGTTAATCTAATATGCTGCTCATCTGAAAACAGCCTTAAATAATTAAAGTGTTATTCAACTGTCAGATGGGAGTAAAATAACACTTTGATTATATCTCTCAGGTACTTAAACCACCTCAGTTTCTTTCTGACCTACTGAGCCAGTATGTCATTCTCATTACATGCTAAAACCAACCATCTTCTGTAACTCTGCTTCCTATTTCTTGTAGGAAGAAGCATGGTGAAGTGGACAGAACTGAATTTAAATCCTCTTTAAAAAAAAATGTTTATGTACTTATTTTAGGGGGGGAGGGTCAGAGAGAGAATCGCAAGCAGGCTCCACATCATCTTGCAGAGCCTGATGTGGGGCTCGATCTCAGAACTCTTGAGATCATGGCTGGAGCTGAAATCAAATGTCTGGAGGCTTAACTGACGGCCACCCAGGTGTCCCTAAATCTTAGGTCTTAATAGCTCTTAATAGCTAGTTAATTTAATTTCTCTAAGCCTCAAATTTAACAATAAATATGGGATAATAAAGTTTGAGTAAAATGATTTTTAAAGTTTCTGACGAAATAGTAATTTGTTTTAAGCTTATTTATTTTGTGGGGTGCCTGGGTTAAGCATCTGGCTCTTGATTTTGGCTCAGGTCATGCGCTCATGGTTCTTGGGATCGAGCCCATTGTTGGGGTCTGTGCTGACATTGGGGAGCTTGCTTGGGATTTTCTCTCTCCTTTCACGATCCGCCCCTCCCCCACTCGTGCTCTCTCACTCTCTCTCTCTTAAAATAAATGAATAAACATTAAAAAAATTTATTTTGAGAGAGAGAGAGTGTACCCGTGTATGCACAAGAGGGGAAGGGGATAGGTAGGTAGAGAGTGAGAATGCCAAGCATGCTTCGCACTATCAGTGTGGAACCTCACATGGGTCTTGAACCCAGGAACCATCAGATCAAGACCTGAGCTGAAATCAAGAGTTGGATACTTAACCTACTGAGCCACCCAGGTGACCCCAGATAATTGGAATTTTTAAGAATGTTAGATACTACTTCCCTTTCTGTCAGCTTATTTTAGTCATACCCATCCTTTAAGGCACTGCTATCCAACAGAATTTTCTGTGATGGAAGTGTTCTATATTTGTATTCTGCATGGTAACCATTAGCCACACGTGGTTATTGAGCAATTAAAATGTGACTGAGGAATTTAATTTAAAATTTAACAGCTGTATGTGGTGTTACCTGTTGGGTAGTGCAATTTTTTTCTTGTGATGAGAATTATTTAATTTTTTTTAATGTTATTTTATTTTGGGGAGACAGAGAGAGAGAGAGAGAGAGAGAGACAGAACATGAGCGTGGGGAGGGTCAGAGAGAGAGAGGGAGACACAGAATCTGAAGCAGGCTCCAGGCTCTGAGCTGTCTGTCAGCACAGAGCCCTGATGTGGGGCTTGAGCTCACCAACCTTGGTATCATGACCTGAGCTGAAGTCAGGTGCTTAACCAACTAAGCCACCCAGGCGCCCCTTGACTTAAGTTTTTTTTAAGTTTATCTATTTTGAGAGAGGCAGAGAGAGTGTGAGTGGGGGAGGGGCAGAGAGATGGAGACTCACAAGCAAGGCTCTGTGCTGTCAATGCAGAGCCCAATGCTAGGCTCGAACTCAACAAACTGTGATCATGACCTGAGCTCAAATCAAGAGTTGGACACTTAATTAACTGAGGCACCCAGGCACCCTATGATGAGAACTTTTAAGATCTCTCTTAGCAACTTCCAAATATACAATATGGTATTATTTTAAGGCTCATTCAAGATACATAACTTTTTTCTTCATGAAGACTACTATGACCAATGATTCTTATTTTTTTTTTAACTTTTTTAAATGTTTATTTTTGACCCAGAGAGAGACAGAGCATGAGTGGGGGAGGGGCAGAGAGAGAGGGAGACACAGAATCCAAAGTAGACTCCAGGCTCTGCGCTATCAGCACAGAGCCCGACGCAGGGCTCAAACTCACAGACCGCAAGATCATGACCTAAGCTGAAGCCAGACGTTCAATCGACTGAGCCACCCAGGCACCCTGACCAATGATTCTTATTTTTAACAATCCTTGCTATACCACTTTTTGGTACTTCCCATGGACATTAATCTGCATCAGTCTTGTATTTCTAACTAGATTGTATCTGAGGTTATGGATTTTAAAATCTTCACATTGTTGTATGAAAAGGAACATGATAAAAATATAATAGTTTTAGTAAGTTTTAGATTATCATTAAATATAATACAAGAAACTTTCTAGTTAATAATAGGGAATAGTCTGAAGATTGCCTGCAGTGATGAGCTTTGTGTCTAGGCTTTCACCTGAAAGTTAGATTACACTGAAGCCTTGGAAGAGGAAATTATGCTTTCTTATATTGCCATCTTGTGGCTGCCTTGGGTTCTAAATGATACTAATTCAATTTTGCTATGTCAGGAAAGTTTTCTTTAGTTTGTTGTGATAAATTTTTACCAAAAGTAAACGTTAAATACAATCAGCATTGTCTCATGAAATTGAAACATGCTTTGATGAAAAAAAAGTTAACTATTTTGGATTACCTTCTCTCTCTCTCTCTCTTTTTTTAAGTATGCTCCATGCCCAATGTGGGGCTTGAACTCAAACCTTGAGATCAAGTTCCATGTTCTACTGACTAAGCCATGGGCCCAAGATTACCTTATTTATTTTATGAGTTCCTTGCTCTTTCCTTCTTTTTATTAAAAAAAATTTGTTCATTTTTGAGAGAGAGACAGACAGACAGACAGAGCATGAGCAGGGGAAGGGCAGAGAAAGAGGGAGACACAGAATCTGAAGCAGGCTCTAGGCTCTGAGCCGTCAGCACAGAGCCTGACACGGGACTTGAACTCACAAACCGTGAGATCATGACCTGAACCAAAGTCAGATACTTAACTAACTGAGCCACTCAGGCGCCCTTTTTTCCTTTCCTTATTTTTTCTTTCTTTTTTTTTTTTTTTAAAGGATTTTGTGAATCTAATGACTGGTTACAAGTATTTTCTGTAGTTGAACACCCTGTGGACTTGGAAAGGTTGGCAGTAACCCATGTCATTTATGCCCCATCTCACTGAATTTGTTCCCATAACTGCAAAGCTCTGGTTGCAGCCAGCACATGGCTCCTTCCTTTTCCATACTGTTCTCTTATTGTGAGACTCTGGACATGTAACTTTTGGAGTTTGGTTAAACTTATTGTACAGTTTTACCCAAACTTTTAAATTTATACAAGAATCTGAGCTTGTGTAAGAAGTCCTGTCCTAATGTGATACTGAGTTTGGGCATTTGGGCATTTCATGCCATTCATTCTCCAAATAGATGGGTCAATTTATATTACTGGTTGGAGATTGATACAAAGAATGGTTTTCCTTGAGGTTAATTTTCCTTGAGGCTATAGAGATGTGGCTTGGGAGTAGGCTGGTATGCATTCAAGTCCTGTAATCATAACCTTTATTATTTACTCTTTATTTTTCAGAGATGATGCATTTGGAAAGATGATATGCAGGTAGTTGGTAGATCGTGTGGTTCAACTAATTTCTAGATAGAAGCTGATGGATTTGATACCAGAGGTAAGTGTAAAAGAAAAGTCTTTTTACTTGATTTGGATTTCTAATCATCTAGTAAGTTTTGGGGCTCAGTGTCCTTAGTGGCTGGAATTTGGTAATTTGAAAAAGCCTTAGTTCTAACCTTAAGAGTGTCCTCCTAGTTTAGAGACGGGGAGCCTGTGGTGGTTTGCCCTTCATCAGTCACCTACAGTTTGCCATGATGAAATGCATGTTAAGTCCGTGTTTCAGCTGATCACCCTGATTAAACACATGCTCTGAGCAGACTAAAGCTAGGGCAAACACCTGGAGTTGAATTCTGCTTCTTGGAATTCTTACTGGGATCTAGCCCCCCCAGTCCCAGGTAAATCTTAAATCTTTGAATTACAGATCTGATACTACAACACTTTGTTGTGTGCTTTGACCTTTTGTGATATCTTCTTGAGATAGATAGAACCAGGGTCAAGAATCTTCCTCAGTGTAAACATTCAAACACTACAGAAAAAGCACTGATAACTGGTATAATTCTATCACCCACTTTAC
This sequence comes from Acinonyx jubatus, assembly GCF_027475565.1. Classification (NCBI taxonomy): domain Eukaryota; kingdom Metazoa; phylum Chordata; class Mammalia; order Carnivora; family Felidae; genus Acinonyx; species Acinonyx jubatus. Next base: position 69,952,169 of record NC_069386.1, on the reverse strand, counting down.
TTGGCGGTTTTTAACTAATCACTATTTTATTAATTTATATATAAGATTAAGAGGATTTCAGAGTTGGTTCAGTCAATTTTGTCAGGATCATAAAATGCAACACTATGTAGTCACTTAAAAGTTCTGATACAGGTTTACCTTTTTTGAAATGGAAGGATATTCAAGATACATTGAGTTAAAAACAAGTTATAGAGCAGTGTGCCTAATCCCTTTTATGCTTAAATATTTTCATATACTTATGTTTACTTCAGAAATTTTATGAAAGGATATACTCAATACTAGGGATTATTGTTTCTAGAATTGGATTCTAAGGGTGATCCTGTTACCCTGTGTTTTCTGACTTTATTATATTCATGTATTGTATTAATTGAACCTACACAGAACAGGCTTCTATTCTTTTTATCTGTGCCTGCATGCTTCAGCAGAGAATGGGGTACATCTGAGGGAGAAATACAGGAAATGCAAATAATCCAAAGTAACATTAGTACTTGAAATAGCTTTCAGCTTTGGCTATGTCTTTTTGCAGCAATGACGTTTCAGGAGACCAAAACTAGATCTGAGTCTGACTTCTTTCCCAGCTTGGAATTCTTGGGTGTTGTAAGTCCTGGATATACAACAGATGATGACAACATCTTTCTTTTGTGGTAAGGCTTATGTTGAAGCTGAGAAACTTTGACATACATATGAATCTTTGAAATTCAACTTTGTGGCTTCATGGCCAGCTGCTAAGTTGCTACAGATTTAATTTTTTAAAAGGTCAAAGATGTTGAGGTAGCATAGTATATTATGCATAGATTCTGGAGTGAGACTGAGTTCAAACCAATCCTTTGTCACTTAACAGCTATGTAACCTTGGCAAGTTTCTTAACATCTCAGTGTCTTAATATCTTATGAGAATAATAGTGCCAGATTCAAAAGAATAGTACGTCACTTTGAAGATTAGATAATAAATTTGTGGGCTTAGAACACTGCTTAAGCATATAGTGATCAATAGATATTACCTGTTTTTTTTTTTTATTGATGTTTATTCAGATAGAGACAGTGCAAGTGGGGGAGGGGCAGAGAAGGAAGGAGACACATAATCTGAAGCAGGCTCTAGGCTCTGAGTTGTCAGCATAGAGCCCGATGTGGGGCTCCAACCCATGAACCATGAGATCATGACCTGAGCCGAAGCTGGGCACTTAACCGACTGAGCCACCCAGGTGCCCCTAGATATTAGCTGTTTTATCATCAAAGTCCATGTGCATATTTATCTTAAACTATTCTACCTGGTGGTTTCTGATATCTTTATCTCCAGCACATAAAACCTAATTTAAAGTTCTAGAATTATGGTAATAAGTATGATAATCAGGACTAGTGTGTATCTCTATGTGACTGTTCCAATAACATTTCTTTAGTTGATTGATCTTGTTTTGGCACTGAGTTATTTATCATCCTATTCCTCATTTTGTCTTTTAGCTGGAGCAGATGATACTTGATGGTTCATTTAGCTCTTAATTGACTTTTCAAAAATTTAGATGTAGTGATTGATTCCTATTAAGACTGACTTGAAAAAAAAAGAATGACTTAATATCTTTATTTTTATAAATGTTTCTTAAAACATTTCTTAAAACATTCTTAAACATTAAAACATTCTTAAAACATTTATTAAAATGGTTGGAGATAAATTTTGATGGCTGTTCCTCTCACTGCTTAGAGCTTAGGTAGTGAGATTTTAGTCCATCATATATCCAAGCTGACTTGTTTTCACTCAGGGCACCATGGGGATGGGTTGGCCGTCCGTTAGTGTCTTCTGATTTTTGCGGAGTCAAACAATTACAAAGCAGATGGTGATTCTAGGTTAAGACAATGTACCTGTGATTGAAAAAATAAAACAAAACTAACATTAAAATATAAGGATGTATAAGTTTATTGACAATCATTTGACTGCAATAGTATTTGAATAGCACTGACCTAGGGCTATGAAAGAAAGTGGTTTAGTAAATTGAGAGTTTCTGAAACAATAACTCTGAAGTCATTCATGTTTACATTTTAAGTTGTTTAATCATTTTGTACTGATGAGTTTCTACTGATCAATTTTCTACCGAGTGGTTGCTTACACATTTTAGGTTAGTATTAAAAATGTATTTTTTGGGGTGCCTGGGTGGCTCAGTCGGTTAAGCGTCCGACTTCACCTCAGGTCATGATCTCACGGTTTATGAGCCCTGCATTGGGCTCTGTGCTGATAGCTCAGAGGCTGGAGCCTGCTTTGGATTCTGTGTGTCTTTCTCTGCTCCTCCCCTGCTTGTGCTCTCTCTCTCTCAAAGAATAAATAAACATTTTTAAAAAATGTATTTTTCTTCACAGCATGAAAGTAGATGGAAATTAAAGATGGAAACAGACTTTTCTCCTCAGAAAGGGTTTATAGAATCAACTTGCAGGGTGTCTGGTGGCTCAGTTGGTTAAGCATCCGATTTCAGCTCAGGTCATGAGCTCGAGGTCCGTGAGTTCGAGACCTGCATTGGGCTCTGTGCCAACAGCTCAGAACCTGAGACCTGCTTCGGTCTCTGCCCCTCCCCCACTCATGCTCTGTCTCTCTCTCAAAAATACACATTAACAAAATTTTTTTAAAAGAATGCAAGAAAATTAGTTAAAAAAACCTTGCAAAAATGTAAGAGGCAGGGAGAGTAAAATATTTTCTTTCATCATTCTTAGATTCTTTCTTTGCTAGATTGTAAACTCCATGAAAGCAGGAAAACTTCCTTATCTGTAATGCCTGGCCTAGAATAGATACTCAAAAATATGTGAAGTGAAACCTCCATTAGATATTTTTTTAAGTTCCTGGAAAATGGCACCCTTTTTAATGGCATTTTGGCAAGACATTTATTTACATGTAATAATTGGAACTTAAATTTTGACTCTGAAAAATGTATATATAGGTACATTGTATATATAGGTACATCTGGGTACCAGTGAGTCTACCTAAAAGTCTTAATACTTGGGGTGCCTGGCTGGCTTATTGGTAGAGCATGCTGCTCTTGATCTTAGTGTTGTGAGTTCAAGACCCAAGCTGGGTGTAGAGATTACTTTGATTATGATGCTTGATCCTTTAAGGGTCAATGAAGAATGGCTGCCAAAACAACCTGGGTTTGAGGAATAATTATATAAAAGCTTACATTTATGTATGTATGTATGTTTACTTATTTTTCTGAGAGAGAACCAGCAGCAAAGGGGCAGAGAGAGGGGGACAGAAGGTCCAAAGTGGGCTCTGTGCTGACAGTAGAGTCCAGTGCAGGGCCTGAACTCATGAACCATGAGATTATGACCTGAGCTGAAGTCGATTGAAGTCTTAACCGACTGAGCCACCCAGGCACAACAAAAGCTTACTGATATTTAATAGGATATCTTTTATTATGAGCATTTTATTTATAGCCTTAATTGGACATTTATCATTGATTTAAGTTTTACAGAGCACTCAGGTATGGTTAAAAAGTCATTATTTCTGCTTTATAGTTAATGTTGAAATACTTGTAATTGTTTTAGCTAAATTATACTTTAAAGAATTTTTTGCCCTACATAGTATATTTATATCCCTGAGGATATATTTTACTTGCAAGGGATATAACATACAAATTCAGGTATTGGAAGTCTAGTACTTATCCCTGTGATTTGAAATGAGATTTAATACTCATACTAGAATTATAGAAATGGTATGTCACTATAATAACTTCTGTTAGAATTTGAAATCTAATTTTTAGATTAAGATTCTTCCATTAAAATGAATATAAGTATCAAATTAGTTTAGATCATGCTAACATTCTAAGATTCAATAATAACAGGAGAAATTACTATTTTGAAATTTTTAGAGCAATGTGGTATATAAATACTCAGTATAGCTGATAGACACTTAATATCTACCCAAGATCAATATCAAACTTTATGATAAAAAAATCATTTTTGAAACGTGAAGATAATCTGTAATTAAATGGTATAAATGATGCGTAAGCACAAATTACAGAGTTTATCCAGATCCTTATATTAGGAAGAATGGATCAAACATCTATAAGTGAAAAGCAAAACTTTAAACCTATAGAAAAACAAGGAATATGATGAAATTGGAATAGACTTAAGCACCAAAAGGAAAGATTGATAAATTTGTATACAGTAAAATTAAAACTTAGGTTTACATACCATGTAATCAACAAAGGACTCCATAGAAATATAGAAATGATCAAAGGATATGAATGAGTAATTCACAGATGAGGATCTCTGAGTAGTCAGTCACCTGAAAAGATGCTTAATCTCACTAATAATCAAAGAATTGGCATGTTAAAACATTGAGATGCCATTTTACTGCCATCATAAGGGCAAAAATGAAAACAAAACCAGAAAAATGACACTTGCATATGTTGCTGAGTCTGAAGCAGTGTGCTCTCGTTTTTGCTGGTGGTAGTGAAATTTATTTGAAGTTGATTATACACAAATCCAGTCTCTGGGTATTATGTTCTATAGGAATTCTTGGCATGTGTATTCAAGAAGACATGTATAGAAAGTTTATTGAAGTATTGTTTTTAATTTTAAAAACCTGGAAGAAATGTCCATTAGAAGAATGGATACATTGTGGTAAATTTTTAGAATTTGGCTGTTAAAATGAATTCGTGCAAGGTATGTGTATTAACATGACTACATGTCAAAAACAGTTAATAAAATAGCAAAGCGATGCATACTATGATAAGTAGTTTTAGGACACGCAAAATAAGATTTTAGTAGTTTAAGGACATGCAAAACAAGATTGATATATACATATATACTAAAAGTATAAAAGCATGCATGAGAATGATAAATACCAAAATCTGGCTTGTTTACCTCTGGAGAGGTAGAAGAAAATGGGGAGGCTTCAGTTATATTTATAATATGTTACTTCATTTAAAAGAAAATCAAGTGTGAGAAAGATTTCAGTTTATTAAAGCTGCATGATGGTCATTCGTCACATTTTTTGTATGCTTGATATTTAATAATAAAAACCAATATTTAAAAAAAATTTAATGTTTATTTTTGAGAGAGAGACAGAGTATGAGTGGGGGAGAGGCAGAAAGAGAGGGGGACACAGAATCCAAAGCAGGCGCCACGCTCTGAGAGGTCAGCAGAGAGCCTGATCTGGGGCTCAAACTCACAAACCGGGAGATGATGACCTGAGCTGAAGTCTGATGCTTAACTGAGCCATCCAGGTACCCCAAAAACCAGTATTTTAAAAAGTTCTCTTTGGTGGATGGGTCTCTGTATCTCAGCCTTGATTGATTTTAGTAATCTCATCCCCAGGAGCACTCCAGAAAAGAGCCAGTGAAGGCAGTGAAAGGTTTGCCATAACAAGAGGACACAATGCCACTAAGAAGGAGGTTAGTTCAGTTCCTCGTGTTCCAGATAACTGGGATACTAAGTCTTTGTAGCCCCCTGCCCCTTTTTATTCTATCCGGCAAAATGTTGGCAAAAAAAAGTATACATACACACACATACACACCCACATAATATGTATATTATTCCTACAGGCTTTTAGCCAAATGGGTTGGAAATGTGACACGGACTCTAGAGGAAATTTGAGACTGACTTTGAAACTGACTTAGTTTTGAAACCCTAAGGTTTGGGGAATCAATGGTCTTGATGAAGAAGCAGGAAGAGATCATGTTGCAGTACAAAGGTAAGTTAGATCACAAAGTTAGGTACTGGCTGAATTTGAATGCTTTGTTTTCTAACTTTAGATTCCACAGTTTTGTAGTATATTTGGCATAGTTAAAATCAGGAAATGCATAAACTGCTCAGATGTGCAAAAGAGATGTTAGGGGTTTACACATGAACACCCACTTTTGTTTGAATCCAGTTTGTACCACCAGAATAAAGTTACCACTGTAAACTCTCAGACGACATTTTAGGAAATGTATACAAAGGCCAAGAGGACCCTTTCTAATTACTGTGGACAAGTTGGAAGTAGACAGAAAACTAGCCAAAAGTTGTGTAATTAGGATAGGTTTTGTTTGAAGAAGAAAGGGTTAGTATTAGAGATTTACAACCCATAAAGGGGTTTACAGGGCTTTGGTGTCCATTGTGTAGTATAGTATCTGTTACTACACATTATGTGGAGGTGGCTGCAAAAGACAGCATTAAGGCTTGTATTCTGAGGACCCCTCAAGCCCTCTTCAGCTGAGTTTCTAATTGAATTCCAATAGGCTTCTATAGATTGAGCAGAAGACCACGCAGTTTACACAGAACAGAAACGAAATTGGCAGGTGACAGCATTAGGGTAAAACAGGCACAAACATTTAAACAATTAAAAGTAGGTCCAGGAGAGCACACAGGCAGATCACCTCAAAAAAGCTGTGACCCCTGATCCTCTCCCTTCTAGATACATTTTTAAATGTATCTAGAAGATATGTGAAAGCTATAAAGATCCCTGTACCAAGATGGATAAAAAGTAAAATGGCAGAACTAGAATGTGGAGGTGATAGCTATCCAATTACAGGCGTCACATTTCCGGGACTTTTTCCTACTTAGGAAGTATGTGCTGCCCAGCCTGTCCTCCCCAAGTGTTTCTAGGACAAACACGCCTGTGTACTCAGAGGTTCTGTTAGCTTCTCAACTGCCTCTCGCCCCCTTGCCTGCTGTTACCTCGGGAGACTCTGACCTCAGCTGTTACACCCAGGAGGGCTAGGATGTTAACTCTTCTGCCAGTCGAGGGCAGTGAAGGGAACTCAATGGCTGTATCCATTGGGCTCCCAAGCGGGAAACCTAGACCACACTACGTGAGACTCGCACCCTCACAGCGCCTGATATGCGCCTGCGCCGGGAATACGTACCCAACCAAGTCTGGGTGCCACAGCCTGACCGGTCCCAGGATCCCGAGCGGTACGAAGCCCTGTGCCCGGTACCCGGCAGGCTCCGGGGCAACCCCGCGCATGCGCTCTCAGATGTAGTAAGAGCCGCAGGGCGAGACCTCCCTACAGTAGTTGCGGAATTGTGGCGGCAACAGTGTTTTCCCGCGCTTTATCTGGGCGCCTCAGGTTAGATATTTTATTTGTATTATTATTATTTTCTCCGTAGACCGCAGGAAGCAGGCCAACAACTCCAGAGTGAAGTTTCTGTGAGTCCTAATTCTCAAAAACTTGGCCCTCAGTAACTTGGACAGCTCACTAAATTGGCTTTATTCCCCCAGTCAGGGAAAATTGGGAATTAGCCGCTGCCCTCACTTTGCCGAGAAGGCTCGGGTTCGAAACGTCCCAGCTTTTCTGCTCGCCCCATGCCTATTAACCCTGCTGGAGGTAAAATAAGCCTTATAACTCCGGCTGCAAGGTGCCATTTACCTTTGGAGCCTACCTCAGCGGGTACTTTGGGGACAAAGGTGTCAGAGCGTCCTCGTCGACCCCTGTGACTGAGGCAACATTCTTGACAGAATTTATCGGTTGATAAATGTGAACATTTTTCCTTGGTGTATACTTGATGTGTCACAATTATTTCTTACAGTATATGATTTTGATATATCCACAATATTGCTGTCCAGTCTCGGTTAGTAAAACTCCAGTGAGAGTGGACGCTATATTGAAAAGTAACCTAAAAGTATTTATTTAGTTTTACATTTAAAAAAAAATTGCAAGGATAGCATTCAATAGTATTTGTGTTAATATTGAATGCTATCCTTGCAATTTGTTTGCAAGGAATTGTTTGATGATAAAGCAGCTTTTATACAGTTGTTCAGGTTTCATAATAGTCATTTGCTTGGACGAATTAAATTATTTTATACTAGCAGATTACTACCGGCTTTTTAGTTAAGGCAATGCAGGTAAAGAATCTGAGAAGTCCATGTATTATGAAAAACCTAAAAATGTAACGTAAAAGACACTTTGCACTAAAGAATGGTTGAAATCAGTGCCTGGACTTAAGTCTGCCAAGTGTGAGAAGTGACACTAAAATATGCTAGCAAACTATGGACGGTAATAAATTTGGCTTTTTTATTTAGGTTTTGAGGAATGGCGAAGGACGTAATTAACTTTTATTTGTTTGTACTTTGCAAAATGTTCCTAAACTTTATTTTCTATCTACATACTATTTTTGGCTTTAGTAAGATTTGGACCACTAGTGTCTTTAATTTGTTTCTTTAAAATTTTTTTTCATGGACTTTCTAGCGGTTTACACAAAAGAACACAGTTAATATTGAGTGACATCAGTGTAACATTGATTATAATTACAAAAACAATACATTATTTTATCATAATTAAATGAAAACATGGTCTGTTTATTTACTATTTATTTCATTTTCACTAAAAGTTGACTTATTTGGCCTTTTCATTTACCGCTTATTAGGATTCTTTTCAGCATCTGGAGACTTCACTTTCTATTATGTCTTTGTGTGAAGACATGCTGCTTTGTAATTATCGCAAGTGTCGTCTCAAACTCTCTGGTTATGCGTGGGTCACTGCCTGCTCTCACATCTTCTGTGATCAGCATGGCAGTGGTGAGTTTAGTCGTTCACCAGCTATCTGCCCTGCCTGCAACAGTACCCTTTCTGGAAAGCTAGACATTGTCCGCACAGAACTCAGTCCATCAGAGGAATATAAAGCCATGGTATTGGCAGGACTTCGACCAGAGATTGTGTTGGACATCAGCTCCCGTGCACTGGCCTTCTGGACGTATCAGGTTAGTGCTTAGGCTAGTTTTTCTGGACAGTATGATTTGAGGCATGTGGAAGCTTCTAATGTTTTTCCTTCACTGTGTTTGTATTTATTTTTTGTGAATATATAGAAAACTTTCTTTTTAATAATTTTTTTTTTTTCAAAAGCAATATGTTTAGGGGTCCCTGAGTGGCTCAGTTGGTTAAACATCCAACTTTGGCACAGGTCATGATTTTGTGGTTTGTTGTCTCTGCTCCACCCCTGCTCACACTCTGTCTCTGTCTCTCTCCCAAAAATAAATAAACACTAAAAAAATTTAAAAAGGTCATATGTTTCCTTTTGGAAATCCAAAGGGAAGAAAATAAAAAAAATCACCCATAATTCCATAACTTGGAGATCATTGTTGATATTTTTGTGTATTACTGGACTTTTTTTGTGCATAAATATGTTTTACATATATATATTTTTTGTCCCAAAGTAGGATAATATCAGTTAAAGCTGACAATATATTATGATTACTAAGATATTTTAGTATTTTTAAATTAGTTATTTTATAATCATAATTTTAAGTCGTATCATAAATTACTTCCAAGTTATAAAAAAATGTGATGAGCATTCTTATCAAATTCACGTATTTAATTATTTGCTAATATTAAATTCCTGAAAGTGGATGAATACATATTTCAAAGTTTTAAAAATTGCAGTTAATTAATTTAACTTATAAAAGATTTTATTTTTAAGTAATCTCTGCTCAACGTGAGGCTTAAACTCACAACCCTGAGATCAAGAGTTGCATGCTTTACCGACTGAACCAGCCAAGTGCTCCCCAAATTGCAGTATTTTAAAATTGTCCTCCAGTTAGGACCTTTTGTGTCCCTTAAATGTATGAGGGTGCCTGATTGTTCATATTTCTACTCACCAATTAGATAATGAGTAGAGTAAAATCTTGTTTAAATATGCACTTCTTAGATGACGGTTAGCTGAAAACATTTTCCTGTATGCATGTATTTTTATGAATTGCCTGTTTTAGTTTGCTTATTTCACTTGCTGTAGGTTTTTTCCCTATTGATTTGTAAGAATTCTCTCTCTCTTTTTTAATGTGTATGCATTTTTGAAAGAGAGACATAGCATGAGTGGGGGAGGAGCAGAGAGAGGGAGAAATAGAATCTGAAGCAGGCTCCAGTCTCTGGGCTGTCAGCACAGAGCCCAACGTGGGGCTTGAACTCACAAACTGAGATCATGACCTGAGCTGAAGTCAGATGCCCAACTGACTGAGCCACCAGGTACTACAAAAATTCTTTATATGTACGTAACTCAGATATTGCAAGATATTATCTCTTTTTTTATTTATCTTTTATTAGTCTTTTTTTTTAATATAATAGAAATGTCTCATAATTTTTTTCTAGTTTATTAAAACCACTGTGATGAGCATCCTTATTACCAAGTTCACATCCTTAACTCATGATTTCTGGTACCTTCTTAGAAAGACTTCCCTGTGGAGAACTTTAATCGTGTCCTTGAGTATATTGTATATCTTGCATATACATTTATAATGCTTTTTAAAGATTTTGCTTGTCAACAAGTTAATCCTTTCATTATATTTTTCTGGATAAGGCATCCCTCTTATATGCTCCTGTATCTTATGTGTACTTTATTGTATTATTTATATGGTGTTATAATTATCTGCATACTTGTTCATGTCTTCTAGTTGGGAGAGTTCTTTATGTCAAGTTTTGATACTTTATCTCTGGGTCCTGAGTGACCATCATAGTTACTGGTCTTAAGTCTCAGTAAATATTTATTGACTGAATGAATAGACACTATATCTTAAAGTGGATTCCTATTTGGGGGATAGTACTGATTGAACATGAATGTGTTACTGTTTTCATCTTTTCAAATATGGTAGAAAGCAGTGAATGAGTAAGGTAGTCAGAAATAAATTTTTTTTTTCCTATTTAGTTATTCAACAAATATTTTCTGGAAACATTTATATTTTATGCACCTTCTTAGGTACTGAGTATACAGTAATGAACAAAATGTATGAGTTTCAAGAAGGCTACAGTTTAGTGGTGATAAAGATTAAAAAACCCCAGACATTTATAATGTATTTGTAATGTGTACATTATAAGGAAAGTACAGAGTGCTGTGGGACTACATAGAAGGGACTGGTAACCCAGACTTGGTGGAGTTACATCACACTATATTGAATGCGCAAATTAAAAAAAATTTAGAGGTGAGTGCTCATATTTCATTCTTGTCAATATATAAAGGATAGTGAATCCAAAGATAAGCTAAAATTTGTGTCTGTATATAGTAGTTGTGTATGTGTAACAAACTTAATGGCTTAATCAACAAATTTAGTGGCTTAAAACAACATGTTTATTATCTCAGTTTGTATAGGTCAAGAGTTCAGGCATAGACTCTGCTCAGATTCTCAAAACTATAATCAAGGTGTTGACAGGGGCTACAGTATGGCCAACTGAGGAAAGATCTGCTTCCAAGCTCATGCTGGCAGCATTCACTTCCTAGTGGAATGTGAAACTGAGGGCCATATTTTTTGTTACTTTTTTAAAATGATTTTATTCTTTATTTTATTTTTTAAATTTTTTAATGTTTATTTGCTTTTGAGAGAAAGAGAACAGAGGTGTGAGTCGGGGAGGGGCAAAGAGAAGGAGACACAGAATCTGAAGCAGGCCCCAGGCTCTGAGCTGTCAGCACAGAGCCTGATGTGGGGCTCGAACTCACAGACCATGAGATCATGACCTGAGCTGAAGTCGGGCGCTTACCTGACTGAGTCATCCAGATGCCCCGAAGGGACTTTATTTTTAAAGCAGTTTTAGGTTTATAGCACAATTAAGAGGAAGATGGAGAGATTTCCCATATATTTGTTGTCTTCGATACATGTGTAGTCCTCCATTCTCAACATCTGCCACCGCGATGGTACATTTGTTTTTAATGATGGACCTACATTGACATGTCACTATCATACAAAGTCCATAGTTTACATTAGGGTTCTCTCTGTGCTATATATATGCTGTGAATTTGGACAAATGTATAATGACTTATATGCACCATGATAATATCATCCAGAGTAGTTTCACTGCTCTAAAGATCTGTGCACCAACTTTATCCCTCCTTTCCCCTAACCCCTGGAAACCACTGATCTTTTTACTATTTCCATAGTTTTGCCTTTTTCAGACTGTCACACAGTTGGAATCCTACAGTTTGTAGTCTTTTTCATTGGCTTCTTTTTTTTTTTTTTTTAATTTTTTTAAGGTTTATTCATTTTTCATAGATCGACAGAGGCAGAGTGTGAGGTGGGGAGAGGCAGAGAGGGAGACACAGAAGCTGAAGCAGGCTCCGGGCTTTGAGCTGTTGGCACAGAGCCTGACACAGGGCTCGAACTCACAGACCGTGAGATCATGACCTGAGCTGAAGTCTGACGCTTAACCGACTGAGCCACCCAGGCGCTCCATTGGCTTCTTTAACTTAGTAATACTCATTTAAATTTTCTCTGTTTTTTCATGTCTTGATAGTTCATATCCTTTTAATGTTAATACTATTCTGTTGTTAGATTTTACACAGTTTATTTATCCACTCACCTCTGAAGGACAATTTGGTTGCTTACAAGTGTTGGTAATAATGAATAAAGCTGCTATAAACATTTGTGTGCAAGACATGTTTTCAGTTCCTTTGGATAAATACCAAAGAGCATGATTTCTGGAATGTATAGTAAGAGTATGTTTGGTTTTATAAGAAACTGCTGTTTTATAAGGAATCTGTCTTACAAGAAATCTGTCTTCCAAAATGGCTGTAACTTTGCATTCCTACCATCAATGAAGGAGAGTTCCTTTTGCTCCACATCCTTGCTAGTTATCAGTGTTCTGGATTTGGGCCATTCTAATAGGTGTGTAGTAGTATCTCGTTTTAATTTGCATTTACCTGATGACATGATATGGGATATCTTTTCTTTTTTTTAATTTTATTTTTTAAAATTTACATCCAAATTAGTTAGCATATAGTGCAACAATGATTTCAGGAGCAGATTCCTTAATGCCCGTTACCCATTTAGCCCATCCCCCCTCCCACAACCCCTCCAGTAACCCTCAGTTTGTTCTCCATATTTACGAGTCTCTTCTGCTTTGTCCCCCTCCCTGTTTTTATATTATTTTTGTTTCCCTTTCCTTCTGTTCATCTGTTTTGTGTCTTAACGTCCTCATATGAGTGAAGTCATATATTTGTCTTTCTCTGCCTGACTAATTTCACTTAGCATAATACCCTCCAGTTCCATTCACGTAGTTGCAAATGGTAAGATTTCATTCTTTTTGATTGCTGAGTAATACTCCATTGTATATACATGTATACCACATCTTCTTTATTCATTCATCCATCGATGGACATTTGGGCTCTTTCCATACTTTGGCTATTGTTGATAGTGCTGCTATAAACATGGGGGTGCATGTGTCCCTTTGAAAGAGCACACCTGTATCCCTTGGATACATGCCTAGTAGTGCAATTGCTGGGTCGTAGGTATTTCTATCTTTAGTTTTTTGAGGCACCTCCATACTGTTTTCCAGAGTGGCTGCACCAGCTTGCATTGCCACCAACAATGCAAAAGAGATCCTCTTTCTCCACATCCTCGCCAACATCTGTTGTTGCCTGAGTTGTTCATGTTAGCCATTCTGACAGGTGTCAGGTGGTATCTCATTGTGGTTTTGATTTGTATTTCCCTGATGATGAGTGATGTTGAGCATTTTTTCATGTGTCGGTTGGCCATCTGGATATCTTCCTTGGAGAAGTGGCTATTCATGTCTTTTGCCTATTTCTTCACTGGATTATTTGATTTTTGAGTGTTGAGTTTGATCAGTTCTTTATAGATTTTGGATATTAACCCTTTATCTGATATGTCATTTGCAAAAAGCTTCTCCCATTCTGTCGGTTGCCATTTAGTTTTGCTGATTGTTTCCTTCACTGTGCAGAAGCTTTTTATTTTGATGAGGTCCTAGTAGTTCATTTTTGCTTTTGTTTCCCTTGCTTCTGGAGACGTGTTGAGTAAGAAGTTGCTGCGGCCAAGATCAAAGAGGTTTGTGTCTTCTTTCTCCTCAAGGATTTTGATGGCTTCCTGTCTTACATTGAGGTCTTTCATCCATTTTGAGTTTATTTTTGTGTATAGTGTAAGAAAGTGGTCCATCCAGGTTCATTCTTCTGCATGTCGCTGTCCAGTTTTCCCAGCACCACTTGCTGACGAGACTGTCTTTATTCCATTGGATATTCTTTCCTGCTTTGTCAAAGATGAGTTGGCCATATGTTTGTAGGTCCATTTCTGGGTTCTCTGTTCTGTTCCATTGATCTGAGTGTCTGTTCTTGTGCCAGTACCATACTGTCTTGATGATTACAGCTTTGTCGGGGTATCTTTTCATATGCTTACTTCACATCTGTTTATTTTCTTTGGTGAAATGTCTATTAAGGTTTGTGACTGATTTTTTTTTTTTTTTAAGTTTTTAATGTTTATGCATTTTTGAGACAGAGAGAGACAGAGTGTGAGCAGGGGAGGGGCAGAGGGAGACAAGAATCAGAAACAGGCTCCAGGCACCCAGCTGTCAGCACAAAGCCTGATGCGGGGCTCGAACTCACAAACTGCAAGATCATGACATGAACTTAAGTCAGCTGCTCAACTGACTGAGCCACCCAAGTGCCCGCCCCTGTGACTGATTTTTTAAGTTGGGTTATTTATTGTTGAGTTCTAAGAGTTCTTTGTATGTTTTGGATAACAGACTTATCATGTCTTTTTTTTTTTTTTTTTTTTTTTGAGAGAGAAAGCGTGGGGGGCAGAGAGAGAGGGAGACAGGATCTGAAGGGAGCTCGAACTTATAAACCATGAGATCATGACCTGAGCCAAAGTTGGATGCTTAAATGACCAAGCCACCTAGGTGCCCCCAGATATTTTCTCTCAGTCTATGGCTTGTCTTTTCATTCTCTTGACATTGACTTTTGCAGAGCAGAAATTTTCAACTTTAATGAAATCTAGCTCATCAGTTCTTTCTTTTAGAGATTGTGCTTTTTTGTGTTGCATCTAAAAAGTCACCATTAAACCCAAGATCATTTAGATTTTCTCCTCTGTTATCTTATAGGAATCTTATAGTTTTGTGTTTACATTAGTTCTGTGATCCATTTTGAGTTAATTTTTGTGAAGGTTGTGTACAGTCTTATGTTTAGATTCATTATGACCTCAGTAGTGTGCTGGCTGTTGCTCAAAGGCTGTACTCAATTACTTGCCTTGGCCTTTGCAACATGGCTACTTGCTTTTACAAAGCTAGCAAGAGAGTGTGCTAAGGCCGACTTTATAGTCTTATGTAATGTCAAGCAGCATCTTTTCATTTTACCTGTATTCTTGTCACAGCTTCTGCCCACATTGTAGGAGAGAATCTAAGTACAAGGAGACAGGGATAATTGGAGACTGTCTTATCTGTTCTCCATATTATGGATTACTTGAAATATGACATCCATATTTTTTAAAAATACTAAGACTACATGTCACTTTTCAGGGTTAGATACTTTTGTTGGTATAATGGTAGCAGTTTGAGAATATTCCTCCAGAGTTTTTTCTTATGCGTTTAGTGACATGGTGTATTATTTTCTATAATAACCATCCAATTGTACATCTAGTTTGCTTCTTAATGTGGTTCTAAATGTTAAATTAGTAATGTCCTGGTGTAAATCTTTTTGTGTAAAGTTTTATGATATATAACTTTGTACTTATTACCTTAAAAATCTCCTTTTCTCTCGGGGCAGGTACATCAGGAGCGTCTCTATCAAGAGTACAATTTCAGCAAGGCTGAGGGCCATCTGAAACAGATGGAGAAGATATATACTCAGCAGATACAGAGTAAGGATGTAGAATTGACCTCTATGAAGGGGGAAGTCACCTCCATGAAGAAAGTGCTGGAAGAATATAAGAAAAAGTTCAGTGACATCTCTGAGAAACTTATGGAGCGAAATCGTCAGTATCAAAAGCTCCAAGGCCTGTATGATAGCCTTAGGCTGCGAAACATCACTATTGCTAACCAAGAAAGTATGCTGGAACCATCCATGATTGCACAATCTGGTGTTCTTGGCTTTCCATTAGGTAAGAAAGGACATATAATATTCAATAACTGTTCTTTAAATCTTTCACATTGTGTTCTGCACAGTTCTAGAAAGTCAGTGGAGACTCCAAAGGCCTAGAGTGGTGATAGGTTCCAGATTCCTTATCCAGGTCTAAACATGTACATCTTTGCTTTTATTTATTTTTATTTGCTTGTGGTTAAGTTACATCTTCATTGTAAACAGTAAATCTCTTCAAAATAGTTTGCAAATTGATACTTTAAGTGAAAAGCTGTTTCCTTGCAGTAATATTAGTTGCCAGTTTTTGATTCCTTACTAAGGACTAGATACTGTTATAATATTACATATATTCATTTTATTTTTAAAACTTTGTGAAGTAGTTATTACCCTTATTTTACAGATGAGAAAACTGAGGCACAGAAAGTTCAAGTAAATTAGTCAAGTTACAGAACTATCTTCAGAGCCCACACTCAACCATTTCCTATCCTCAAGAAGTCCATGTTTCATTTTCTTTCACATGGCAATACTGATTGCACAGTACTTAAGTTATTGTTGGTTTGCTTTTGTTCATTCATCAAGTATTTATCAAACATATTTCATGTACTAGTCTGCTAGACATAATCCTAGGCAATGAGAATATAAGGATTATGCAGATAGGATTCCTGCTTTCTGGAAGTGCACAATCTAGGAAGTTACCAGTTCTTTTCTGCTTGTTAGGTACCTTGACAGATACAATGAAACTCCTGTCTCTTCCTGAGTTCTCTTTTATACTATTCTTGATATAATAGAATCCAAGTGATTTTTGCTATGCTATTAGTATAAATTAGTTTTGGAATGTAAAAAAGTGAAGTTTCATGTGCTTAATTTCCTAAATACATGTTTTTTGAATTACAGCCTGAGGAAAAACATTTAGTAGGGGAAGAGATGTCCTAGAAAAGGCAGGAAGTGATAAGGTGAAGAATATCAGATATAAGAATTGAAGCAAAAACAAGTTTTTGCTTAAATTTCAGTTAATCATAATTATAATTTAGTCAGTGTTATTGTATATTAACATTATAGATATTTTTTCCTTGTTACAATCCACATTTATGTTGATTTCTTTATATTCATCAGTTCTTTCCTGTTTCACTTTTTATGCACACTTAACCTTTTTTTTTTAACTTTTTTTTTTTTAATTTATTTTTGAGAGAGAGTGAGAGAGTGCAAGCAGGGGAGGGTCAGAGAGAGGGACACACAGAGTCTGAAGCAGGCTCCAGGCTCTGAGCTGTCAGCACAGAGCCCGATGTGGGGCTTGAACTCACGAGCCGTGAGATCATGACCTGAGCCGAAGTTGGACGCTTCACTGACTGAGCCACCCAGGTGCCCCTTAACCTTTCTACTTTTATCTCTTGTTACAGCTGTTGGCTTGAAGCATGTTTATAGTCAGCATTCTCTTTTAGTTACATACTCCATTTAAAACTTGTAGAAGCCAAAGAATGGTTCAGTGGAAGTTGTTACATGTTTATTTAATCAGATCTATTGTCTGATTTTTTTTTTAATGTTATTCTAATCTTGGACTGTGAGTATGTGCCAGTTTTTCATAGTTGATATATATTTCCTGCTTATGGCAGTATTTAAAAAAAATTTTATTCTAGAGGCTCCTGGTGGCTCAGTCAGTTAAGCGTCCAACTCTTGATTTTGGGTCAGGTCATGATCTCATGGTTGTGAGACTGAGCCCTGCATTGGGCTCCTCACCAGATGGGCATGCTGAAGATTCTCTCTCTCCCTCTGTATGTACCCCCCCTGCTAGGTGCACTCTCTCTCTCTCAAAAATAAAATAAAAATAAGTAAATAAATAAAATTATTCTTAAAGAACCTGGGACAAAAGGCTTTATACACACGCGTGCACGCGCGCACACACACACACACACACACACACACACACACACAAACAATATTCCTTTGAATTAGATTACATAGATAATGAATGAAATTATGAATTGTAAATTCTGGCTATACTAAAAACATTTCACTGTAAAATTACTTTTGGTGATGAGTTCATAGCTACCGGAAAGTGCATCACAGCAGAAGGTATAGTATATACTGTAGTTGGGAGAGGGAGTAGGAGCCATCATAACCCTTTTCTCTATCCAATATTAAGTTTATATTTTACTGTCTCATAGGAATTGATTCTGTTAAAATATTTATTAAATGAATTTTGTCTTTTTGTACCTAAAGATCTGTAAGTAAATGATGCTTAAGTTTTCCCCTTATTTTTTTCCTAGGGAACAACTCCAAGTTTCCTTTCGACAGTACACCAGTTCAAAATCGGGGTGGTGGAGATGGAGATTTTCAGTTCAGACCATTTTTTGTGGCTTCTCCCACAGCACCTGAACCCAGCAACAGCTTTTTTAGTTTTGCCTCCCCAGGTCGTGAAGTAGAGCAGCAGCAAATCTCTAGCAGGGCCTTTAAAGTGAAAAGAATTTAGCTCATTTTACAGAATGTTTCTCTTATCACTTTCAGTGGTCTCATTTAGCAAATTACCTTTATTCTAGTTAGGGTAGGAGTCCCCATCATTGTGCTGTTATATTTTTATGAGAGACTCAGTGTCTGTAGGAATGGCTTTAGAGTCTAGTTTCTTTTTCTGTTTCCATTATTTAAGACATGAGCATTATATTAAACTCAATTTTATTGTGAACTGTTAAGTTTTCACCAGCAATGAAAAGGGTATAATATTTTTGACTGTTTTGTAGATCACCATTTGTTTTCTTTCTGGACTACATGCTTATTTATGATGTATGTGTATATAAGCACTGTGGTATATGTCTACATGTCACTTTGGGTTCTGGTATTTATGCATATATGTATATATGTGTTCCTTTATATTGGTATTTTGCTGTATTTGCCAGTGTATTTATAAGAAGATTTTGGTCTCTGGAAATGGCAGGTGAATCTGTAGCTCGTTATTTGGCCATGTATATCTATTTGTATATATTTATTTATTTGCCCTTGTGTTAGTTTGTGGAGGTGTGTTCATGTCAGTGAATGAGAGTACAATTTGATGCATGTATATAAGTCTTATATTTCTTTTTTAAAATGATTCATATTGATAAAGTTATTTTGTAAAGTTGATTTTTGGCATTTATTTTAAAATGAAATTACTTTTTCTTTACCCTTTTGCCAGCAGTTGCCTTGGGCCTACTTACGCAGAAAATTTAAACAATATATTATTGATCTCAAGAGATTATATTAATTAAAATACTTTTAAAGATTTATTCCTTGTTTTCCTTTATTAAATAGCATTTCTGACTACTATCACAGATTACTTATTTAAAATGTGGGGGCACCTGGGTGGCTCAGTCGGTTAAGTGACCGACTTCTGCTTGGGTCATGATCTCATGGTTCGTGGGTTGGAGCCCCACATCGGACTCTGTGTTAACAGCACAGAACCTGGAGCTTGCTTCAGATTCTGTGTCTCCCTCTCTCTCTGCCCCACCCCTACTCACGCTCTGTCTCCGTCTGTCCCCAAAATAAATAAACATTAAAATGTGGAGCTAAGGGGTGCCCTGGGTGGCTCAGTTGGTTAAACATCCAACTTCATTTGGCTCAGGTCACGATCTCACGGTTCATGGGTTGGAGCCCCGCGTGGGGCTTTGTGCTGACAGCTCAGTCTGGAGCCTCTTTCGGATTCTGTGTCTTCCTCGCTCTCGGTCCTTCCTCTGCTCACGCTCTGTCTCTCAAAAATAAATAAACATTAAAAAAAATTTTTGAAAAATGTGGAGCCAGGAAAGAAATTTAAATGACACTTTCAGTTACCTTACATCCTTTTAGGGGTGTGACTTGAAAGCATACTGATTGCAGAGGCAGGACATCTGGGTTCCAATTATGTTTTTTTCCTATTGGTTGTGAGTTTGCATTTAAACTTTCTGGGAATTTGCTTCTACATCTGTAAAATGACGGACTGAATTAAATTATCTTATAACCCTTCTCCACCTCTTGAATTTTATTATTTATTTTTATTGGTTTGGGAGGAAATACAATGGGATTACCCTAAATGTCAAATCCCATTGTTATTTGGGTAATAAAGTCATACTGAAAGCATTTGAAGAGGTTTTATATTTAGTTGTAGAAAGGCAAGTAAATACCCTTGCTTTATATAATTGGATAGAAAGGAAGTAATGTTTTCTTCGTTAGTAGTATAGAATATAACTTCACTTAAAAAAATTTTTTTTTCCTGTATTCCAAAGTTAAAATGGTGTGTGAGAAAAAGGTTAAAATCTTTTAAAACCCCTCTCCCCATTTCATAGCTGTTAACACAGATTTCATAGGTTATGTTACAAAGTATTTTCCTTAAGCAGTTTTAAATTTTGCTGGAAAATGGTTTGGGGAAATAATTTTATGTATATTCATGATATCTGCCTTGGACCTTTGCTTCTTTTGTTAGGTTCACAGGATCAGTTTTTCTTTCTTTTTTCTTTTTTCTCCCCCAGACCCCACAGGATCAGTTTGAAATACAAATAAGCTATAATTAAAAAGTAAAGAGAGCCTTTATTAGGACTATTATATGCCACTTTTAAAAAGTTTCTTATTGAAGAGTTTAATATATTCACATGGCACAAGGGTACAAAAAAAGGCATAGAGTGAAATCCCTTTCACCCCTGTCCCCCAGTCACCTCACTTTTCTGAAAGCAACTGTTGTCAGTGTCTTGTGTCTCTCTCCGAGATAGGCTATGTAGAAGCAACTAATATTTTATTTAAAAATTACATTTATTTCTGGGGTGCCTGGGTGGTTCAGTCGATTAAGCATCTGACCCTTGATTTTGGCTCAGGTCACAATCTCGTGGTTCGTCAGTTCGGGCTCCATGTTGGGCTCTGCGCTGATAGGTTGGGATTCTCTCTCCCTCTCTTGCTGCCCCTCCCCTCCCTCAAAAATAAACATTAAAAAAAAAAACTTAAAACAATTGTTTTTGAATAGGTAGTACATGTACATAATAAATTCAAAAGTGTACACAGCAAAAGAATTTTGTTTGCCCACTGACAACTCTTGGTCCCCATTTCCCTTTACAGAGACAGTGTCATTGTTTCTTATATATTCTAGATGTAGTCAATATATTGGCATTAAGAGTGTGTCAATATACTGTCAGTGTATTAGTTATGGCTTTCATGATACCATCCTGAGTGTTTGGAAAATATTCAACCAATTTCCTTCAAAATTTTAAACTTACAACACAGGCATACACTGTCTTAACCTGTCCTTTTTTGGCAGGGGGAGGTGGTAATACAATCTTGGTATAAGTACAAAGATACGGAACAGAGGTTGCTGGGTGGCTCAGTTGGTTGAATGGCATACATCAGCTAAGGTCATGGTTTTGTGGTTTGTGAGTTGGAGCCCCACGTCATCTGCTGCTGTCAGCCTGTCAGCGCAGAGCCTGCTTCAGATCCTCTGTCCCCACTCTCTGCTCTTTCCCTGCTGGTGCTCTCCCCCCTACCCCCCCAAAATAAAAAGATACAGAACAAAAATATACATGCAATTAAGTTGAGACTAGTATGTTTCCAGGATTTGGGAAAGAAACAAGTTTATGAACTCAAAGTGATTTATAGAGCCTCTCTTGAGCTACAGGTATTGGGTTAAGTTGGTTTGCTGTGGTGCCCTTCCTTGAAAACCAGCTCTTACTTAGCCACACTTTGCACCCTCCTCCCCCTCCTTGCAGACCCCATGCTCCAGATCCTGCTTGGATTTACTTTTGGCAACGTGTTTGGAATGTATCTGGCTCAGAATTATGACATATCAAACCTGGCTAAAAAACTTGAAGAAATTTAAAAGGGACTTGGATACCAAGAAGAAACCCTCTAGTTCACGAAGTAGACTCCAGCCCTGCCTCCTGGATATACTGATTTCTGCTGTTCTTGAGGGCCTCCTTACCATCTGAACCAAAAACTTTTGTTTTAAATTCCCGCCTCATCGATTTTCCTCTCTGCTAGATCCTGTGTTGCCTTACAGCACAAAAGGGCCCACAGGTTAAGAAGTACCCTTTTCTGGGGCACCTGGGTGGCTCAGTCTGTTAAGCACCGGACTTCGACTCAGGTCTTGATCTCTTGGTCTGTGGGTTTGAGCCCTGCGTTGGGTTCTGTGTTGACAGCTCGGAGCCTGGAGCTCGGTTTGGATTCTGTGTCTCCCTCCGTCTCTGCCCCTCCCCCACTCACGCTCTGTCTCTCTCTGCCTCAAAAGTAAATAAACGTTAAAATTTTTTTTAACGTTTATTTACTTTTGAGGCAGAGAGAGCGTTAGTGGGAGAGGGGCAGAGAGAGAGGGAGACACAGTATGTCAGCACAGAGTCCCTGTGCAGGGCTCGAACTCAGGAGAGGTGAGATCATGCCCTAAGCTGAAGTCGGACCCTTAACCTACTAAGCCACCCAGGTGCAGGGCTCAAACTCAGGAGAGGTGGGATCATGCCCTAAAAGCTAATAAATAAATAAACAAATAAACAAATAAATAAATAAATAAACGAAGTACCCTTTTCCAACATCATCACCTCTGCCATTCCTCCTTGCAGCCACTTGGGATGGCCTAAGACTGGACTTACGGTACTAGATTAGTAAATGTGACCTTTAGTAATTTTTTCTTTATTCTTTGGGATTTCTACTAGCTTTTTTTTTTTTTTGAAGAAAATTGATGACTTTTGTATAGCTGATCTGTTATAAAGCTGACTTCACAGCTTAGCAATTATAGTGGGTGTTTAAACATTTGGTACTAAATTATGGCTTTTCAAAGTAATTAAAATTAATGTCCAGAAGCCAGTTACTCCTAAATTATCCAATTGTTGTCAGGCAGCTGCATGGTTGCTAATTTAACCAGTAAGTCAGTTTGCTGCCCATTAACTGAAAAACTATGTCTGAGAGCTCTGTCAGAACTATCGAGTTTAAAAACATGTAAAATAGGGGCACCTGGGTGGCTCAGGGCATGCTCTTGGGGTTTGTGAGTTCCAGCCCCGCATGGGGCCCTGTGCTCACAGCTCAGAGCCTGGAGCCTGCTTCAGATTCTGTCTGTCTCTCTGCCCCTCCCCCACCTCTCTCTCAAAGATAAATAAACATAAAAAAATTAAAAATAAGTAAAATAATGGCCTCTGTCCTCCATAGAATTCAGTCTCGTATGCATGTTTTTCCTTAATGATGTCTTTGATTTGGCTCCTTTTGCTCAAAAGAATCATATTTACTTTAAGGCATTACACGTGCATTTGATATTACATGATAGATAAGTGACACGTTATCTATAAAGGAAATTTTATGCCTTTTCACATTGAGAAATGTGTTTACATTATAACTTTATAGTGATTCTCATAAGAAAACTGGAGAATTTTTGTGTTTTTCCCTGAAATCGTAAATTACCATTGTGATTTGTCAAATGTATAATTTGTCCATTTTTTTCAAAATTAAAAATAATGTTTGGATACATGTAAAACCCAAACCAACCAGCTCCTCTACTCAGGTGCAGGTAAGCCTCCAGTGCCCTAGATGTCGCTCTGGCTCCACGATGGGGGTGGGCCTGAGTCTCTGTGGTTACAAAGTTGGGGGCGGAGAAGCCGAGACTGGCTGGGAAATGATGGCTGATGAAGACGAGGAAGTCAAGCAGATCTTGCAGAAATTGCAGGTGGGAGTCATAGGTTAAAATCTATATGTGCTTTTGTTACTCGGGAAGAAGGGGGGAGTCCAGTCTATATATTACCAGCGAATTACTTGGCGCATGCAGGACGCTGCATGTGTTAGTGAGGTTACTATAACAACTCCTGAGGGTTCGCCCGCTGGCGGAGAGGGGAGCCTCCCCTGTTACGGAAGGGGCGCAGCGGGGTGTTGGGACCTTCTGCTGCTGACCTGCCTGCACTCAACTTCACTCCTGTTTGGAAGAGGATTTGTTGCTCCTAAGTTTATTCTTGCGCTTCTAAATTTATTCTTCAACGTTCTTACGGAGTTTTGTTTTGCCGATTCACCCATAACAGATAGTATACACATGTATGTAGCAGATCTGCAGGAGCTATTATCATGTATTGTTTTCATTCCCACAAAGGCCATTTCTTTACTACTTCTCTGCTTTGAAACTGGCCATTTCTTTACTACTTACCTGCTTTGAAATTGGCAACAAGCACAGTAATAGCTTGCACCCCTTGTATCCTGGTTACTCCTCTCAGGACTGCACGGTTTTGATTCTTTTGCACACTTGCTATTCCAGTTTGGGGTCTGATGCAGAGGGCCCATACTCCACCCAGTTCACAGTTAACTGCAGTTGTGAGGAGGGCTAGTCTTTTGTACTTGGTAGGTATGAGCTAACTGGTTACTTCTTTACCTTATTTCCATGACCCAATATTTTCCTTAAAACTCAGAAACTCAGTTCTTTGTGTTCTAAGACAGCCTGAAATTTAAACATTATACCTGTGACAGGCTTATACCCTGACTAAAGGCTTGTAATGCAAAAAAGTTTAAACATTGGTGACATTTATTTGTTTCTTGAGCCTATTAAAATAACATTTTTCAGAGTGTGAGCTTTATTTTACTTCCAGTTGACTTGGATTAATTTATTTTCATTCCCTGTCGTGACTCGCTGAAATCAGAGATTATCAATACTGGCTCCATATTAGAGACGTTGTATATATGTATTTGGATACGTCTAGAAAAAAGTCTGAAGAGGTATACTAAACAGTAGTTATCCCTGAGGTTGTTCGGAGTGATTATGAGGAATTTCTTACTTTGTATTTTTTACATGTACATACTTGAATTTTAGCACCTTACATATATTGATTTTTCCACAAGACAAAAAGTTATTAAAAATGTTCACTGCAGTGGGGCAGCTGAGTGGCTTAGTTGGTTTAGCGACTGACTCTTGATTTTGGCTCAGGTCATGATCTCACAGTTGGTGAGATCGAGCCCCGCGTTGAGCTCTGGGCTGACAGCACAGATCCTGCTTGGGATTCTCTCTGTCTCCCTCTCTCTGCCCCTCCCCTGCTTGCATGTGCTCTCTGTCTCTCAAAATGAATAAATAAACATTAAAAAAGTGTTTACTGCAGCAAAACAAAACAAAACTAAACAATTTCATGCATATTTGCTTTCACAGCTAGAATGAGACAATGAGACCCTCTCTAATTAAAATTCCTAATTGGCAGCCATGCTGATTGCAGGACAAAAGGAATTGTATTGTAAGTTTTGCTGAAAACTGTCTTTTCCTGGGCTCATTTGTCATAGATGGACTAAGCATGTATGCTGGGAGTACCTTGGGGTAGGTGGGCAGGAGTGGTGCAGGAATGGAATGGGGGGGAATGGAGTAGAGGAGAGGAAAAAGATAGTGATGTTACTATTTATGGGAATGGTGGTACATTTTGATTTCTGCCTAAAAAGGGAAAAAGGAATGTAACAAAAGGATATTTTTCAAAGTGTGTTTTATAGACCATTTTCATTTCAGCCGTCTAAAGTGCTTGTTAATAGGTGATTTGAGTTCTGTGAAAACTTCTAAAACCAGAATCTGTGGGCTGTGTCCTGAAAATAGTTCACACAATAAAATTTGAAAAATATCGCTACTACAGAGGATACTGTCCATTCTCTTTGCTCTGGGTGGGGTTTTAAATTAAGTACAGCACATAACCTGTTGGTTAGAGACAGGGATGATTCATTAAACCATTAAGTCAACATTTTTTTTTAAAGTGTTTATTTTTGAGAGAGAGCACAAGTGGGAGAGGGGCAGACAGAAGGGGACAGAGGATTCGAAGCACGCTCTGTGCTGACAGCAGAGAATCCAATATGGGGCTCGAACTCATGAACCATGAGATCATGACCTGAGCCAAAATCAGACACTTAACCAACTGAGCCACCCAGGCGCACCTCAGTCAACATTTTTAATGAGGGCCTATCATGTCCCAAATCCTGTTGTAGTGCTTATGTATAGTTCTGAACATGGGAGAGAGGAGATTAAGACCCTCCCATCATGGAGCTTACATTCTAGTGGTGGAGACAGACATAGACCGCTAATGTATAGGCCACATAATTTCAACTGATAAGTACAATGGAGAAAAATAAGAGTGTGATTTAACAATGGGCAAAAGTGGAAGTGGTTACTTTAGTTTGGGGAGTCATGGAAAGCCTCTCTGAGAAGTTGATATTGAACTGAGATCTAAATGATGATGAAGAATGAGTCATGCAGAGATATGGTGGAAGAATGTCCAGGCAGGGGGAACAACATGTATAAGGCTCCCATCGTGGGACTGAGCTTGCTGAATCTGAAGAACTCCATGAAAGCCAATGTGGCTTGAGTATTGTAGAGGGGAGAGTGAGAAGTGAAGTTTGTAGCAGGGTGAGTAGTGTGAGGTCAGATCGTACAGTCTTCTCAGCTGTGGTTAGGAGTTCGATTTTATTCTACAGTGGAAAACTGAGAGTTTGTGAGATGATGTATATATTTGTAAGGTCATTCCGACTATAATGAGAATAGGAGAGAATAGAAACAAGATGACCAGGTAAGAAACTATTGCAATAGTCCAGGCAAGTAATGGTGCTGATTTAGTCCAGGATATTACTAGTGGGATGGAGATAGGTAGATGGATTTAGTTGTGGAGGTAGTTAAGATGTGACAGATGTGTTGTGAGTTGTGTTATATATTTCTGCTGCTGTTCATTTTCAGGAAAGAACAGGTAATGGAAAAGCTTTGGTGTCCCAGGAAGACTCAGAGACAGAGGTATTTAAAATAGGAAAGGGAACATTTACTTGGGAAGAATACAAGAGAGCCAGAAGGTGACTTGACAAAAACAAAACAGAACAAAACAAACAAACAAAAATAGGAGTATTTGAAGAAACAAAATCCTGGAAAAACACCAAGGTTCTCAAACTTAAATCGGTCTGTTTGTTGTGGAAAACAGTGGCTCTCACATGTTTATCATATTCACAAAGGTCATATATTTTCAGATACCAGCATAGGAAAAATCAGAGAGCAGGTTATTTTTGTCAGGAAGTCCAGTTTTCAGGGGAAATTTCAAAGTTTTATATATTCTGGAGGGCAGTCCCATATTGGATTATCTTATTAACTTTTTGTTTTATCTCAAGTTGCAAAGTGTTTCCCTCCTCTTGACTATGGTATATGAAGTGCTTAGCCATATTGGAAGCCCTGCTGGGGCTGGGAGAGAGACAGCTGTCATCATGGTGCACAGACTGGCACGGAACTTCATCAGAGTGGTCCTGGGACAGTGGCTACTTTTCTTCATGACCTGTGCATTTTGGTAGACCTGTCCGCCTGCCTCTTGTGTCATTCCTAGTGAGATAGAGAATCAGTAATTCTAGGCCCCAACTGGTATGGCCAGCCAGTCTCAAATTTCCTTGTCTGCCGTTCGCTCCTCTTTTCCACAGAAATCTTGAGTAAAAGGTGAAAGATTTACACGATCTGAAGAGAAACCAGAGTATTATGTTCTCTCCTCTTAATGGTACCCTTTTTACACTTCTTAGGAACTGGTGGATCAGCTCTATGCGTTTCGAGAGTGCTATTTCGAGACACATGGTGTGGAGGATGCTGGAAGGAAGCAACAGGATGTGCGGGAAGAGATGGAGAAGACCCTGCAGCAGATGGAGGAAGTAGTGGGTACGAGTTGCAAAAGAGCATGGAGCCCCCTGCGGGAGGCTAACTAACGTGCTGCAGAGTTTTGCTCTCTCTTTCTAAACTCTGCTATATTGTTTGTGGCTGTTGCAGGATGGTACAACAGAATATTTCTTCTTTTTTAAAAAAATTCTTTTTTCAAAAAAATTTTTTTTTTTGAGAGAAAGAGCAGGTGAGCAAGCAGGTGAGGGGCAGAGAGAGGGGGAGACACAGAATCTGAAGCAGGCTCCAGGCTCTGAGCTGTCAGCACAGAGCCCAATGCGGGGCTCAAACCCATGAACTATGAGATCATGACTTGAGCCGAAGTCGGATGCCTAACCGACTGAGCCACCCAGGCACCCCAACAGAATATTTCTTCTAAGGGCCACTGTGTAGGATGGCAGCCTACCGGTCCTCTAGACAATGTTTTCCAAAGTTTGATTATAGCGAATGCCATAAAATAAAAGAACATATTTTTTTCTGAGACTGTTCTTCTTAATTGACCTTTCTGCTTCTAATTTTTTTTACTTCCAAATTTTTTATATAATGATCATGCCATTATCTTTCTAAATATTTCTTCCTGCATTTAGTCTTATCCTTTTGTTTGCCTCTTTGCTCAAGTGTATTCAAAGATTCCTGCTGCTGACTGGTTAAAGTCTCAACACCTTAATTTGGTATGAATTAAAATGGTTTTCAAGTCTCTATTGTCTGACCATTTCTGTTGGTTTTCTTCTACTCTTCTCTCTGCCTACTTACTTACAGAGGAACTTTCTGTTTCTTTTGGGTTGGACTATCAATTCTTCCTTGAACATGCCACAGGGGTTTCTGCCTCTCTGTCTTGGTTTACATAGTTTTCTCCTTTTCACTTTTTAAAGCTTATTCATTGGGCTATGCCATATGCCCCTTTTCATTGTTGTTTTAATTTTCCACGAATATGCTTTGTTCTCTCTCTCTACCAGAGGGGCAATAAGCCCCTCCAGGGTAGGGATAATGCTTTCTTTGTTACCCCATAACCTAACACAGTACTCTGCATATGGTAGGCTTTCAATAAGTGGTTTGTTCATACAGATTTTCTTCAACTGTTCCATTCCTAGAGCTGACCTGAGGTTATTTCTTGAGAGAAAGTGTCCTGGTCTTATCTGTAAGATTGCCTCAGTTTTTCCAATTGCCTTTATCTTTTTTTCCCCTTCCACCTAGGTTCTGCCCAGGGCAAGGCCCAGGTTCTGATGCTGACTGGGAAGGCACTGAATGTGACTCCTGACTATAGCCCTAAGGCTGAGGAACTTCTGTCCAAGGCTGTGAAGCTGGAGCCCAAGCTGGTGGAAGCCTGGAACCAGCTGGGTGAGGTGTACTGGAAAAAAGGGGATATTGCGTCTGCCCACACCTGCTTCTCTGGAGCCCTCACCCATGTGAGCCATCTGTTATACTCTTGGAAAACACAGATGCGAAAGATGAGATTGTTTTGGTACTATGAATTTCCCTAGGATATGAATACCAGAATAGAACTATACTGGAACTAGGAGAATGAAATCAGAGGGGAGGGAGAGTCGGAGCAGACCTGGATGAGGAAAATAGGGCCAGGGGACTGAGAAAGGAAGAAGATGATGGGATCAGGTTCAGGGATAGATGAGAGGTGAAGAAAGATTAACAACCAAGTTGATCCTTGTAGATAGGGGTCTAAGATATAGACGCAGTAAGAATTAAGATGAAAAATTAGATTTAGAAGATTAAGATGCATAAGAAAGGGGAAATAGAATCAGGAAGGTGAGTATATGTCTTCTCCATTTGCAGTGCAAGAACAAAGTCTCCCTTCAAAACCTGTCCATGGTGCTTCGCCAGCTGCGGACTGACACTGGAGATGAACATTCTCGTCATGTAATGGACAGTGTCCGACAGGCTAAGTTGGCCGTGCAGATGGATGTCCATGATGGCCGTTCCTGGTGTGAGTGCTCTCAAAAGAAAAAGGTCTCCAATTTTCTAGAGCAGTGGTTCTCAGTATGGCTACACTCCACAATCATCTGGAGCCCAACTGTTGAGTCTGGTTCTAAGTGTCTTTGTTTTGAAGAAGCCGGAAAGGTATTTTGATGAGCCACTATTCTAGGAACTCTTGGATCGTTTCATCCAAGAGAGGACGCTTATTTGCACATAAGCAAGGCAGGATTTTTGTGCAGTCTGTTCAAGTTTCTCCTTTGGGTCTATGTTTGCCTCTTTATCTCAGTGGAATTTGGGGTATACTAAATATAGTGTTATCACTGGATTTTGTCAGATGTGGGACCTTTCAAATAGACTCTTGAGGGTGACCAGAATAAGTTATATCTTGAACCTGGGCTCTGAGATGATTCATCACTATGTATCTCAGTTTTTTCTCTGCTTAGGAGGGGCAGGATGGCTGGAGTGGGCTGGAAGTGGGTGTTTCGCCTCTCCCAGGTACAAGGATAGAGCCAGGTGGATATTTTCCTTCCTCAGATCAGTTAGGCTCTGGTTAGATAGTTTCTGCCGAGGGCAGACCTTGTTAAGAACAGGGATCTCTGGCGTAGTTCAGAACAGTTCTTTCTCCCCTTCCCCTTGCTGGAAGTATGAGGGGATTTTTCTCTGATACTTGCTGGGGGAATCTGGCTGGTTGAAGCTTCTGGAGGTAAATCTCACAGTATTGTGGGGGCCTCCTTATGACCTGGACCTGGCATAGACTCTTAAGTCTGAAATTCTTTTTTGTCTGGCGAGAAAATGGGACGCAGGATTAAAAGTGAGAGATGGCTAATGTCTGGGAAAAGACAATAGCCCAGTATAAGGGTCTTTGCCCCGTTTTTATTAGGATCAGAAGGCTTACAAACATGGTGATGGACGTGCACAAAGAGACAGTCTGTGTGTGAACATTAACTCATGGACGTGAGGGAAAGGGGGTCTTGAAGATATTCGGGGTTAGGGGTTTGGGTTAATATAAAACAAAATCCTGGCACCGAATGGAAGGTTGTATACAGCAGACGGGAGGCAGCACCTCTGTTTATCTTAGGTAGCCTAGGGGATGAGACAGATAGAGCAAGTAACCTCAGGGTTAACAAGGCACCTTTTTCTTTTGCTAATCAGCTCCGCTCTGGGCAGCTTCACCCACAGGCAGGCAGCAGTCTATATAGCTCTAGTTACCTGTTTATCTAACTTGATCCTTCCCTCCTGTGAAAGCAGCTTTCTGCTGTAGTACTAAATTGGGGGCCGCTTCTGCCCTGAATATCTAATCTTGGTTATTTCATATACCTGTGTTCTGTATTGGGCCCTTTGTCCCGCCCTCTCTATACTTATTTATCTAATCTTGTTTACCGAAACTTGGGTGTGAACATCCTATGGCTTTGTAATTCTTTACGCCTTGTTAACCCATTGGTGTAAGCCCAGGGAATCTCTAAGTTTATTGCCCCACAGGGACCCCTGGAGTTTCTTGCTCCCAGACTTGTCCACGCTGAACCTCCAGCACTTTGTCAGTCACAGTTCAGGTGTGCCTACCTCAGCACCGGGTCCTGCAGCTCGTGAGTGTCTACCCTGGTCACTCCCTGTGTTCGCCTGACTCTCTCCAGTTTTAGGGGCAATGGTTTGCCCTGTGTCGTTCCCTGTCTTCTGGATCCAAGAAGAGTTGAGGATTTTTCAGTCTGTCAGGATGGAGTGGTAACTTCCAAGCCCCTTACACAACGAGCCGGAAACCCTTTGTTTCTCTTTCAGATATTCTGGGGAATGCATATCTTTCTCTTTACTTCAATACTGGCCAGAACCCTAAGATCTCCCAGCAAGCCCTCAGTGCCTATGCCCAAGCAGTAAGTATTTATGGTCACCCCGGCCAGATGAATAGAGGTAGGAACAGTTTCCATGTGGCTCTTTAGCAAGCAGCATGGGCGGTCATTAGTGGCGTTCAGTGTGTGTGGTTTTGCAAAGCTGTGTATGCAGGGGTGACTTATTTCTTCTTAATTTTTTTTTTTTAAGTTTGTTTTTATTTATTTTGAGAGAGAGATAGAGAGCAAACAGGGGAGGGGCAGAGAGAGAGGGAGAGTGAGAGAATCCCAAGCAAAGCTCCATGCTATCAGCACAGAGCCCCCCAGTGTGGGGCTCAAACTCACAAACCAGAAGATCATGACCTGAACCAAAATCAAGAGTCAGACACTCAACTGACTGAGCCACCCAGGCACCCCTATATCTTCTTATAACTTGAGTATTAGCAACAGCCTGCAAGGGTGCCTCACTGCTAGACAGCTCTTTGAACTATCCAGGTTTCCTGTAGGCATGTATAACCAATCGCAGAGCCCATCCCAACATGTTCATCTTTTGTAGTGGGGAAAAAGTGTATATTAAAATAATGCTTATTGGGGCGCCTGGGGGGCCCAGTTGGTTAAACATCCAACTTTGACTCAGGTCATTATCTCCCCACTTGTGGGTTTGAGCCCTGTGTTGGGCTCTGTACCTAACGACAGCTCAGAGCCTGGAGCCTGCTTCAGATTCTGTGTCTCCCTCTCTCTGCACTTCCTCCACTCGCACTCTTTCTCTCTCAAAAATAAACAAACATTAAAAAAATTTAAAATAAGGCTTATTAATATTTGTGTACATTTTTAAAGAAAAATGAAAGCACTAATACTTAAGTATAAATTAAGTGCTCTCCCTAGATTAACCATGAGATACTGTGGCTCTGGATTTCCCACAGGCTACAATAGAAAACAGCATATACCCCATTCTGCAGTCATTTCCTTGGGATTAATCCACTGGAGCTCCTGCTTTGCATAGGCTTTCAGGCTGTTTTTATATCAGTAGCCACTTACATGGGGGTTTCCTTCAGGTGTGAGAGCCTGGCCACTTATTATTAGATGCTTCACATTGGCCTTCTGAGCACTTTTGATTTAGGCCTCCTATACACTTTTCTTTTTTTTGCTTTCTTGCTTCTCTTGACATAGACCTTTGCTTTTTAATTTACCACTACTTACTTTGTTCTGTGTGGCAGAATAAAGAATGCACCTACCTTATATTCATGTTTGTAGTTTAGGGACTGGCCTTTTTTCAATCAGGGAGCTTTAAGGCAGAGGAATTATATTTTAGTCTGATTTCTTACTTTGGTGAGTGTTTACATTTTAAAAAATAATAATAGTATAGTGTTAAAAATTTTATATTTGGCTTCTGCTAAATTGTTGCTTTTAACTCTTAATGTTGTTACCCAACCATAGACATATTTGAGCCAACCATTTAAACAACTAAAAAAAAATTTTTTTTAATATTTATTTATTTTTGAGAGAGATAGAGAGACAGAGTACGAGTGGGAGAGGGGCAGAGAGAGAGGGAGACATAGAATCTGAAGCAGGCTCCAGGCTCTGAGCTGTCAGCACAGAGCCCATGTGGGGCTTAAACTCACGAACTGCAAGATCATGACCTGAGCTGAAGTCACACACTTAACCAACTGAGCCACCCAGGCACACCCAACCATTTAAACAATTTTAATTCATGTGTTTGTACTTT
Source organism: Acinonyx jubatus (assembly GCF_027475565.1). Taxonomy (NCBI): domain Eukaryota; kingdom Metazoa; phylum Chordata; class Mammalia; order Carnivora; family Felidae; genus Acinonyx; species Acinonyx jubatus. The sequence continues at coordinate 69,919,374 of NC_069386.1, read as the reverse complement.
TGTAATGTGCTAGGCAATGAACATAATTAGAAAAATACAACGAATATAGCCAGGAACATAGCAGTTTCTTCACAGCACATCTGTCTGCACTTGCATGTGGTTTCTGGCCATCAACGTATGTATGTATGTATGTATTCATTTCTTCATTCATTCTTTTTTTTTTTTATCATTTTTTTCTTTTAATTTCTTTAAATTCAAGTTAATTAACATACAATGTAGTATTGGTTTCAGGAATAGAGCCCAGTGATTCTTCACTTACATATAACACCCAGTGCTCATCCCAACAAGTGCCCTCCTTAATGCCCATCACCCATTTAGCCCATCCCTATACTCACCTCCCTTACAGCAACCCTAAGTTTGTTCCCTGTATTTAAAGGTCTCTTATGGTTTGCCTCCCTCTCTATTTTTATCTTGTTTTTGGTTCCCTTCCCCTATGTTCATCTGTTTTGTTTCTTAAATTCCACATGAGTGAAATCATATGAGATCTTTCTTTGACTTATTTCACTTAGCATAATACACTCTAGTTCTATCCACATTATTGCAAATGGCAAGATTTCATTCTTTTTGATCACTGAGTAGTATCCCATTATGTATATATACACCACATCTTCTTAATCATTTGGACATTTGGGCTCTTTCCATAATTTCTGGCCATCTATTTAAATTAGAGAATCAGAATTTGACTTTCTTTTTTTTCTTAATAATTTTTAAAAAAATGTTTATTTTTGAAAGAGAGAGAGAGTGAGTGAGTGTGTGAGCAGGGAGGGGCAAAGAAAGGGGTCAGAAGATCCAAAACCAGCTCTCTGGTGACAGCAGATAGCCCAGTGCAGGGGCTCAAACCCATGAATTGTGAGATTAAGACCTGAGCTGAAGTTGGACGCCCAATCGACTGAGCTACCCAGGCGCCCCCAGAATTTGACTTTCAATGGCTGCTTTAAGGGGGCTTGAATGTAGAAACATGATTCTGCCAGTATTTGGAGGTGGGCTTGTGGGCAGAGGAAATGCTTTAAATAAGTGAAATTTCTTTTCTAGGCTTTCCTCATTTATACCATTATCTCACTATTAAAAATTTTTTTATCAGAATGCTGTTACACATTTATTTTATCTGTATACTATTGCATGGATAAATTATAATCATATTTTAATATTTCATGTACACATAAAAACCATTACATGATTGAGGTGTCAGGGACTGAGTAATATACCACTCAAGCAGTTACTCTATAAAAAGGTGGGTGTAGGTAACATTTTGACAAGGAAGAGGTCTAGGGCATGTTGACCATCCTTAAGAGTGAGATAGGATCCACTGATTGTATTTCTCTCTCACTGTAGGAGAAAGTTGACAGGATGGCTTGCAGCAATCCTGATCTTCATCTGAATAGGGCAACGGTAAGACGAGTGGGGTAGTGATCACCTGAGTCAAAACAGTGACATCTGGGTCTTAGCCTGGGAGGATAACTGGATATTCACAGGGACAAGGTTGAGTACAAACTTTGAGAAGAGAGCCAAATTGTTTCCAGGAAGAGCTGGCTCAGTTTGACTTCAGTGTCTGATGGAATGTCTGGTGGGAAAGGAGAAGGGTCCGAGGTGGTGGGAGGGGTACATAGAGGATGGGAGGACAGTTTAGAAGACTTTTCTGAAATGTTCATTATAAGTATACAAATAGAATGACCCACCATCTGCAGCTTAGCTGTTTTAGAATTTGGAAGTTTGCTTCTTTGAAGGGATGACATCTTTGGGGTTCGTGATCACCTTAGCCAGGATAAAGGATGTAAAGCATTGCTGTTTATTCAGATTGTTCATTGTAGAGCAGGAGAACAACTGGCAGAAGGGAAACAGTTTCTTTCTTTTTCTTTCCTTCTTTTCTTTTCTTTCTTTTCTTTTCTTTTCTTTTCTTTGCTTTTCTTTTCTTTTCTTTTCTTTTCTTTTCTTTTCTTTTCTTTTCTTTTCTTTTCTTTTCTTTTCTTTTCTTTTGTTCTTTCATTTATTTTTGAGAGAGTGAGAGCCAGGGAGGGGCAGAGAGTGAGAGAGGGAGACAGAGGATCCAAAGCAGGCTCTGCACTGACAGCAGAGAGCCCGATGTGGGGCTCAAACCCATGAACTGTGAGATCATGACCTGAGCCAAATTTGGATGCTTAATCAACTGAGCCACCCAGGTGCCCCAGAAACAGTTTATTTCCGTAGATTGCTAGTGCATTGTGCCATTACTCCCCTCGGTGTAGTTTGTGTTAAATATACATATAATTGGGAGGTTTTTGGTTACTTCTTGTGCAGTTACATAAATACGAAGAGAATTATGGGGAGGCCCTGGAGGGCTTCTCTCGGGCTGCAGCACTGGACCCTGCATGGCCAGAGCCCCGGCAACGAGAGCAACAACTTCTGGAATTCCTGAATAGATTAACCAGTCTCCTTGAGAGCAAGGTAAAGTTGTCAGAAGGCCAAATCGTACTTTTATCCTCCTGACCCTGTGGATCAAATAAAATAAGAAAAGACTAGGCTTCAGTAGTAGTGACGCTACCTGTAGAAGTGGGTAGGTGGGAGTAGGAATAGGTTTGCAAAGAGAGCAGACTAGGTTCCAGCTTCTTATCTATTTTTCCTGTTTTGTAAATTAAAAAAAAAATTTTTTTAAGTTTCTAAAAAAAGATTTTTTTAAGTGTTTATTTTTGAGGGAGAGAGACAGAGACAGAGTGTGAACAGGGGAGAGGCAGAGAGAGAGGGAGACACAGAATCCGAAGCAGGTTCCAGGCTTTGAGCTGTCAGCGCAGCTGACTTGGGGCTTGAACCCACAAACCTGTGGGATCCTGACCTGAGCCGAAGTGGATGTTTAACTGACTGAGCCACCCAGGTGCCCCATCCTTTTTTTTTTTTTGTTTTTAATTTAAGCCCAAGTTAGTTAACATATAGTGTAATAATGATTTTAGGAATAGGATTTAGTGCTTCATCACTTACATACAACAACCAGTGCTCATCCTAACAAGTGCCCTCCTTGATGCCCATCACCTACTTAGCCCATCACCCACCTCCCCGCCATCAACCTTCAGTTTGTTCTCTGTATTTAAGAGTCTCTTATGGTTTGTCTCCCTCTCTGTTTTTCTTATTCTTGGTTCCCTTCCCCTATGTTCATCTGTTTTGTTTCTTAAAATCCATATATCAGTGAAATCATGTGGTCTTTCTCTGATGGACTAATTCTGCTTAGCGTAATATACTGTAGTTCCATCTATGTTGTTGCAAATGGCAAGATTTCATTCTTTTCGATTTTTTTTTTTTTTTTTTTCAGGGAAAGGTGAAGACCAAAAAGTTGCAGAGCATGCTGGGAAGCTTGCGCCCGGCCCATCTAGGCCCTTGTGGTGATGGGCGCTACCAGTCAGCCTCCGGGCAGAAGTTGACCCTGGAGCTCAAGCCCCTGAGTGCACTACAACCCGGTGTGAACAGTGGTGCTGTGGTCCTAGGAAAGGTGGTATTCAGCCTCACCACAGAGGAGAAAGTCCCCTTGTGAGTTTGTTTTCCCTTTCCTTTTTTTCATTCTTTTGAATTGGTATCACTTGGCCTTTCTTTGACATTTGAGGACATTGTTTGTGGTCACAGATTAGTGAGTTCTGCTTCCCTCTGTTGACTGTCTCATGAGTGTTGAGGTGATATCTAACAGTCTCTCTGTAGATTTTGTCATCACCCATTTTTTTCTCTGAGCTTGGTGCTCTGTGGATTCCTACATCCATAGCTGAAATTGAACTGCTGTGTTTTTAGAAGACAGAAGGAAACCTTGAAATTCTCCTGCCTCTTTGTGTTTTCTTGATCATAGAAGTTAAAGGAGGAAAAATTTTCAGTCCTGTTTGGACTTAGGTTTAGCTTTGAGTTAGACTTTAAGGCCTGATGGGGATATTGTCTCAGATATTATTTAACAAATATTTATTGAGCATCTGGTATATGTGTGGTGGGGAGTGAAATGTAAAGGATCCAAGTGAAGGTGCTTACAGTCTAGTAGAGGATATGAGTTAAGAACATTCACCTAGAAAAAAAATGTTCTTAAAGGTTTAATTTTTTTAAGTTCTCTCTGCACTACAGCACAGGGCTCAAACTCACAACCCTAAGATCATGAGTTGCATGCTCTACTGACTGAGCCAGCCAGGCACCCCTTACTTAGAAGATTTTTAAGCCTTGAAAAATTAGGGTTTAGTCTGTGCCATCAGTCCTTGGTCCTTCACTCACTTCCTAATCCCTTGTTGACTGGTTTCCTTTTTCTGTTTTCTACTGGATTTGTTTTTTCTAGCCTCACCAGTGTCTGGTCCATTGGCTTCCACTATGTGTTTCCACAACACTGTCTTATCTCTCACTGTTTATTCCCTTTCATATCCCTTCTGCTTCATCCAAACCGAAACATTTCCCATAATATGCCCGAGCTTTCTCCATGGTGTTTTCTAGAGACATATGGGTTGAAGAGCAAGAAGGTGGTTGAGAAAAGTTTTGTTAACTAGAGCAGACCCTAGAGCTAAGAGGAATGAGAAGGAAATTCAGACAAAGGTGGACTTTAGGGGGCCTTGAGAACAATATTTTGTCACTCCTTGGTTTCTCTTTTTCTTAACTTCTAAATGTTAAGTTCCAGGAGGACTCTCTTTTCTCTCTTTACCAGGATGGCAAGTAGGTGCTAACTTTTATCACTTGGCAGCAGCTGCCCAAGTTACTGTGTAGAAGGATTCTGAGGCTTTGATTGGATCCACCAAGAGAATGTTGGGCTTGATTGCAGGTTGGCTATGAATTCAGGTGTGTCAAGTGATGGCATGTGTACCAGTTCTTCACCATCTCATTATAGATCATCTCTTTTGGTGATGTCATATAAGCCCAAGGCTTTGGCTGCCTTCACCATGCTCACAGGTGGATCTCCAGCCCAGGCCTCATTTCCAAGTTTTGGATTCCTATATCCAACTGCCTCTGGGCTCCAATCAGAAATCTCTAACTCAGTAGGTTCAAAATTACTCACTTCCTCTTTCTCTCTAAACTGTTTCTCCTCCCTGCATTCCTTGTCAATCGGTGGTACCACTTCTACTCAGTCTCTTAAGACTTCTAGAAGTTGTTCTAGAATTCTCCATTCTCCTGCATTGTGGTGCTCACCACGTCCATACATTTGTTTTGGGTTTTTTGGTCCCTACCTTTCTATCTCTACTGACTTAATATAGCTCCTTATTGCTTCTCCAGACACATCTTCTGACTCCTTGTTTTCCTCTAGTGTTCCACAGTGCAGAGAAATATTTCCCAGATGCAAAACCGACCATCGCCATTTCTTATCTAAAATCCCTTACTGCTGCTGTGGTACTTTTAGGATGAAGTTTGAGCTCCTTAGATTGGTTTAGCATGCAAAAACCCTTCATAATTTACTCCTTGTCTGTCACTTTCCCACTTGTGCCTTTTGTTACTATCATGGGATTATTTTGTGGGTTTCAGAACAGCTATTTTTATGCCTCTGTGCCTTTACACACTGTTCCTGTGTCTGTCTGGGTAATCCTTTTACTGCTTCTTGATATAGATAACATTTTCCCCCCAACATTTATTATAAAAATTTTCAAACACAGCAAAATTGAAAGAATTTTACAGTGAGTATCTGTGTACCCAACCACCTGTATTCTTCTACTATGTTACTATACTTGGTGTATCACATGTCTATCTATCTGCTTATTTATCCATTGATCCATCTTATTTTGGTACATTTCAGAGTAAATTGTAGAGATCTATATACTTTCCTCTGAATACTCCAGCGTATAGTCATTAACTAGAGTTTGGTGGTTTTTTTTTTTTTTTTTTTTTTTTACAGTTTTCTTCTTTTTACGTAAAAATTTACGTAGAATGAAGTATACAAATCTTAGTGTACATTTGCTGAGTTTTGACTAACATGTATAGCTGTGTAACCCAAACACCTGTCAAGATAGAGAACAGTAATTACCAGCACCTCGGAAAGTTTTCTCATGTTCCCTCCCAGTCAGTCCCTGTTCTCATTCCCTCAGAGGTTCTTTATTTCTATTGAGGAGTAGTTTTCCTTTTTTAACCCAGATAATTTGTCATCCTTTACAATTCAGTTTGAGGGTCTCCTCCTCAAGGAAATCTTCCCTGCCTTCTAGTTTTGAACATTTCTCCTCTGGGTTCCCACTGTCCAATCTTTGGCCTCACTGAACTCATCACAAGGGAAAAACTATTCTGGCACCTGTCACATTTGTCCTGTAAGTGATGGTTTAACTGTCTGACTCCTGCTTGACTGTAAACTCACTCATAGCTGGATCATTGTCTTATTGCTAAGCACAAAGCTTGACGCATAAGAGGCATTCAGGGAAGGTTTGTGGGACTGAATTAAATTGACAGTGATGGTGGTTAGAGAGTTGGAAGGTTGTGATGGTTAAATTGATAGACCAGGAATAATGTCACAGCTGCAGCATTGTGAGCTGGTTCATTATTATTTGTTGAATGGTCTCAGTGTGCAGATGTTTCAAGTTCTTGGTCAAGTGACAGACTGATGAGTCCTGTGCATATGCTTTAAAGATATTACATATGTAAGACAAATGAGGACTCAGATGGTAGATGATGGTACCTGTCTTAAGTTTTCTAAGTAACTAACTGAGAAAGCATTTGTTAATTTTGCTGGTATTCTAAAACCACTGTTTTTGCTCTTCTTTCCTGCCTGCTTTCCTCCCCACCCTTCCCTTAACCTGTCTTAACCTGGCAGTACATTTGGCCTGGTAGATTCAGATGGACCTTGCTGTGCAGTGATGGTGTATAATATGGTACAGAGTTGGGGAGTGCTCATTGGGGACTCCGTAGCCATTCCTGAGCCCAGTCTTCGGCTTCACCGAATTCAGCACAAAGGAAAAGTGAGTGATGGCCAGGATTTTTTCCCAGCTTATAGGCTCTGAAAGTGGGACCAAGTTTATCTCTTTTAATAAATACGTAACGTAATGCATATATATATATGTGTGTGTGTGTGTATGTGATATACACACATATTTCCATATATGATGTATATACTTTTTTTACTAAAAAGGGAACCTATTGGTAAACAAGAATTTAAAAAATGGAGTGGACAGAGAAAAATACTGTATGATAACACTTATATATGGAATCTAAAAAAGCTGAACTCATAAAAACAATAGAATAGTGGTTACCAGTGGCTGGGGTTGTGGTGGGCAAATTGGGGTGATGTTGTTTAAGGGTACAGACTTGGAACTAGTAGGTAAATAAATCTTGGAGAGCTAATGCACAGCACAGTGATTACAGACAACAGTATGGTATTGTATACTTCAAAGTTGCTAAGAGAACAAATCTTAATTGCTCCCACAACAAAAAAGCAGTGGTAACTGTATGACATGATGGGTGTTACCTAACACCATGGTGGTCATCATATTCCAATATATAAATGTATTAAATAAACATGTTTACACCTTAAACTTATACATGTTAGATGTCAATTATTTCTATAAAAAATTTTTTTAAAAATGGACTGAAATATTATCACTCAGATATTAGTTTCTTATATATACCTACAGTCTTTTTTCATAAATATGTATATATACATATATACATTTATAAACATATATTTACAATTATATATTTATATATTTATTTATATATATTATTTATAGTATATACATATATGTATGCATATATATATACATCCATATGTATATTTTTAATGAGTGGAATATTATATGCAATGTTTGTGAACATTTCCTGCAGTTTAACATATTCTAACAGCGTTGTTTTGAATTGACACACAAAGGTGGTGATGAAGATGATGATGACAGTTAACATTTCCTGAACACCTTAACTGACTGCTAGGTGCTGGGTTTAGAGGTTTATTGCCTTTACTGGCTCATGTAATAAACACAGAAATCTTCTAAGAGTAGCAGTTTCACCACTTTTTCACCATTTAGATCAGGGGTTGGCAAACTGGCCTATTGATCAAATCTGGCTCCCTGACTGTTTTGTATAGTCTGTGATATAAGGATAGTTTCTGTATTTTTATTTATCTGTTTTTTTTTTTATGTTTGTTTATTTTTGAGAGAGCGAGAGACAGAGCACAAGCAGGGCAGGGGCAGAGAGAGAGGGAGACAGAATCTGAAGCAGGCTCCAGGTTCTGAGCTGTCAGCACAGAGCCCGATGTGGGTCTTGAACTCACGAACTGCAAGATCATGACCTGAGCCAAAGTCAGATGCTTAACTAACTGACGCACCCAGGCACCCCAGTTTCTATATTTTTAAATGAAAAAATTGAAAGAAGAATAATAACTGGTGATACATGAAAATTATAGGGAATTCAAATTTCAGTGTCCAAAAAGTTAATTTGTTTGGGAACAGAGCCACACTTATTTGTTTACTCTTGTCTGTGGTTGCTTTTTGCACTATGGGGTCAGGGCTGAATACTTCTTCTGTGACAGAGACCATATGACCCACAAAGCCTAAATTAATTATTATTTGGCTCTCTACAGAAAAAATTTACTTCTCTCAGATCTAGATTATTTTTAATTTTTCCCAATTATAAAGGCACTGTAGTAAAAAAATTTTCTATCTGCCTGTATCCATGATTATTTACTTAAGTGAATTTCTAAGGTAGAATTCTGGTTCCAGAAGGTATGCAGAATTCTAAGACTTTTGATTCATATTGTCAAGTTATTTTTTGGAATGTGGGACTAGTTAATACCAACGGCAGATGTAATTGCTTCTTTGTAGTTTTCTTTTCAAGTCTGGGCAGAAACCTTTGAAAAATTAAATGCTGATTTTACATGAAGAAATACAGCATCGGTATTGTTTTGCTTTGGTTTCTTGATTATTGGTGAGGTTGGATATTTTATCAAGTTTATTGGCTGTTTATATTCCTTTTATAAATTGGCATTTTTTTGTCATTGCCCATATTCCTGTTAGGATATTTAAAAAATTGACTTATGAGAACTGTTTAATTCACATCTTCACTTTGACTTAAAAGCGCCTCCTTCACAACTCCGAGTGGGACAATAGTTTTTGGATGAAGATGTTTTAACAACATGTTTTATGGTCTAAAGTACATTTGAACTGGTAAAGTGGACTGTCTTTTCTGTTACTATTGGAATGTCTAAACAACACATTCTGTTTCTTCCCCCTGATAGGGAGGAAGAAGGGAGAATTGACTTGAATTTATCTTTGGCAAGTTAATTTAGGGCCTTACAAACACTGGGACTAAGAGTTTCTCAGGCTTCTCGCTGGTGGCTGTGTGCGTCTGGTTTTCATTGTCAAAAGACACTGGGACGGACAGATTCTGTGAAGGCTGGTGGCACCCTCTAGTTAGGCAGCAGTGGCACCTGTCATTTTTCAGAGATTTGCCCCATTCTTGTGGTGAAACTACTGGCATCTTACCTACCCCAGACTGTCCTTCTGAAGATTGAAAACTTGGGGAAAATTATATCCCCTTTGTTAGGGGATATATAAAAATAAACTCAGCTTTATTTATTTGACGTGAGACGAAGGGAAGGAGCATATACACTGAGGGGATAGAAAGAGGGAGAAAGTCACAGATGTGTTTCCCTGTGCTTCCACCTTAGGATCTGTAATGAACCTCTGTCTGTCTGTCTTTTCTAGGACTATTCCTTTTGCAGTATTCGTGTGGAGACACCCCTCCTGCTGGTGGTGAACGGGAAGCCCCAGGGCTCCAGCAGTCAGGCCGCTGCCACAGTGGCATCACGGCCACAGTGTGAATGACCGTCCTTGACTTGCATGCTGAAGAAGGAGCGGAGGCGAGAGGATAAGCTCAAGACCGTCAGCAGCTGGGCCAGCTCCACCCAGTGACTCAGCCAGGAAAGGGGGATGTTGTAGATGATGACTTTCCCTTCCCCTTCCCTGTAGGACACTTTGTGTCTCGTCTTTCTCTCCTGTTCACATGTTCAGGTTCTCTGTGGCCACACACTTCCCTGGTGTAATCTCTCCTGCCTCTTTCATCGCTCTTCTGTGTTTTAGGCAAAGAGCATGGAATTGGTAGAAGTGTTGGCATCTTGCCGTGGGACAGAGTCCCCATGGTTTTCGTTCTTGCCTCCTTCCTGAGCCTCGTGTATATATCATTGCAGTATTTATTGCTAAGGGAGGGGGCTTGATTTTTTAATGGCTTGTTTTTTTTGCAACTTTTATTTTATTTTTAAACATTAGGTCCTTCCCCTTCTTTGGGGCTGGAACAGAATTAAATTTGTTTGGAGAAAAAATACTGTATAGTTTGGCTTCATTCTCTTCAAGCTTAGATTTTGGTTTTAGGATCACTTCAATCCATTATTGTAATCCCCCCCCCCCCCACCTTTTTTTTCTTTACACTAAATAGTTTATTTCTCTTCCAATTAAAAGATTTCTGGCAACAGGTATCCCAAGGCAGGAATGGCAACTCCACAAAAAGTCACTGGGAAGCAGCTTCCAACCATTTTCCCATTCTGTCATCCTTGGGGGTGGCCCTCGTGGTGCAAGATGGCAGCAATATTATTCTAATAGTGTTATTAGGCTGAAAGACCAGAGAGTGCCAGATACTCAGTTTCTTTAGATTCTAGTGATACATTTTGTAATCGTTTCTCTTAATACCCTTGAGGAAAAATGGGAAAATGTGAAGGAGGATTAATAGCCAACTGATGGCTGTAACCAGAGAGTACATTAATGGATACAGATAAATTTGGAAGACTTCTGGTGATCTGGCTCAGGTCTTTGTACTTGTCCGGTCCTTTTGAACTTTATTAGTGACTTGAATATCATTGGTGGCTCATTCATTCTATGAAGAATCTAAAGCATAGAGGAATCCTCAGAGAATGGGTAATAAAATCAGCATCTATCTAAGAATGTTATAAGGGCTGAATCTAAGATAAAAGTTTGAAGTCCATTCTTTTGGTCTGAAGAGGCCAACTTTCCAGGTGTATCTTTAGCATTATGTATGAAAAATTACCGAGAATTTTTTTAAAGTATATTTTTGTTTTGAGAGAGCGCATGTCTATGCATGTACGAGTAGTGGTGGGGGTGGGCTGAGGGGGAGTCGGGGAGGGGCAGAGAGAGAGAGACGGAGGGAGAATCCCAAGCAGGTTTTGTGCTGTCAGCATGAAACCCAACATGGGTCTCAAACCCATGAACTGTGAGATTATGACCTCAGCCAAAATCAAGAGCCGAACACCTAGTGGACTGAACCACCCAGCTGCTCCAAAATTGCTGAGAATTTTAGTAGATAAAGTTAGTATGAGTAATCAATATGATACGGTTGCAAAAACACTGTTTTGGCGGTACCAATGAATCTGTAGCAGCCAGGGAGAAGAGGTCTTGATACAGTGTCAGACCACATGTGGAGCTTTGTGTTCAGTTCTGGGTGTTGATTTTGAGACCTATAGTCATGGAAGAGCAGTCAGGAACTTGAAAGGGTGTAAAATATCTTGAGAAGTGGTTGAGGGCAACTGGGGAGAAAGTGGGGCTGGTGCAATGTGTGTGCATTAGAGTCAGTAGACAGATGAGACCAGGTAACTATTTTCCTTTTACTCAAGTCCTGAGTATGGTTTGACATACTTTGTGTAGGGCCAGGCAGTAGAAAAATGGCCAGTAGGTGGTAGAGTGAAGCAGAAAAGATTCTATGATGAAATACATGACAAGTGAATATGCAAAACATGTATGTACAGTTTAAAGAGTGATTAGAATATCTGAAAATGTCCACTGGCTTCAAAACTAGAACGTGAATTTGTATCTTAGAAACCCTTGTGTTCTCTCTATGATCTCATTTGTTTTCACAGTTATATAATCTCACTGATTACACCATAATGTAGTTACTCTGTTAAAGGATGTTTGGGTTTGTTTGTATCAAGGAAGTACATTATTAATATCCTGCATGTGTCCTGATAAGTAAGTGCAAGAGTTTCTTTTTAAAAAAATTTTTTTAATGTTTTTATTTTATTTTGAACTAGAGACAGAGTGCGAGTGGGGGAGGGGCAGGGAGGGAAGTCTCTGAGCTGTCGGCACAGAGCTTGACATGGGGCACCAACTCACGAACTGTGAGATCATGACTTGAGCCAAAGTCAGACGGAGGTTTAACTGACAGCCACCCAGGCACCCCAAGAGTTTCTTTTATAGCAATGATTCTCAGAAGAGTGGTCCCCAGACCAGCAGCATCAAGACCACCTGGAACTTCTTTTAATGCAAAGTCTTAAGCCCCATTCCATGTATTAGAAACTCAGGGAAGAGTCCAGTAATCTGTGTTTAACAAACCCTCTCTGGGATTCTGATGCACACTAATGTGTGAGAAGCACTGTTCAGAGTATTAGCATGAGGGCAGAATTGCTGGGTCTCAGAATATACACATGCTCAACTTTTTTGAGAAATACCAAACATTTCCAAAGTGGCCGTTCCAATTTATGTCTCTACAGTCAGTGGATGAGTCTTCCTAATGCTCCTTACTCTCTTCTATATTTGGTATTTGTCTTATTTTTTAGGGACCACAGATTTGGGAGGTTTGAAGGATATCCCTCGTGGCCTTAACTTGCGTTTCTCTCACTACAAATGGGTTTGAATATATTTTCGTGTATTTATGAGCTACTAATATTTCTCACAGTGAAAGGACTATTGTGTCTTTGACCACTTCTTTACTGGGTTTCAAATTTATTTGTAGGACTTATCTTCATACTAATCTTTTGTCATTTTATGTGCTGCAAACATCATCTAATGGTTGCTTTTGTTTTGTAATCTCTGTACTGGATCTTTTGTTTAACAGATCTTAATTTCAGTGTTACTGAATTTAGCAGTCTTTTATGGTCAGTGCTGTTTGTGTTTTAAGAAGTCCTTTCCTGTCCTGAAGTCATAAAGATATTTCCCCTCTCTTGTTTTATGCTTTCATCTTTTTCTTTCATCATGACATTTCTTTATGTTGTGGTGTAGGTATATACTTTTTTTCTTAATGAATAATTAATTGGCCCAGCGTCTTTTATTAAGGAATCTTTTAACCACTGATCTTTAAAGCCCTGTCTTAAACCAAGTATGTATGTATGTGTGTGTGTGTGTGTGTGTGTGTGTGTGTGTGTGTATCCATGATATTACATATATATGTAATATGTGTATTATATATATTTTTTGTTTTATTTGTTTCTGAGGTCTCTATTCTGATATTTTCTGATCTACTTGTTTATTTCTATGCCCATATTACATCATCTTATAGCTTTATAAGAAGTCAGTATCTGATCAGAGAAGCTCCTTAATGTTCTGAGCAAGCAGCCCATTTACATTTTAGAATTAGCTTGTAAATTTTCACAAAAAACTCCTCTAGGATTTTGATTGGGATTGCATTCCATTTATAGATCGATTTAAGAAGACTAGACATCTTTATATACTTTGAATCTTCTCATCCATAATTTTCTTGATTTATTTAAGACTTCTTCAGTGTCTTTCAATATAATTATATACTTTTTCCAGAAAAGTCTTATATATATCTTTTATTAAATTTATTCCTAGGCACTTCATAGTTTTCAATGCTATTGTAAATAGTGTAATTTTAAAAATTACTTTTGCTATGTCTGGGAATAGAAGAAATACAATTGGCTGTTCTATATATTTTTGTAGCTGTGACCTTTTTAGAGTCTCACATCCTAATAATCTCTCATGCTTCTGTTGGGTTTTCTGTGTACAAATATTAACTGTTTTATCTCTTCCTTTCCAATCCTTTTACCTTTTCTGCACTAGTTAGGACCTCTAGAATGCTGACTCCAAGTGATGATTGCAAGCATCTTTGTCTTATTCTGATACTCGAAGGGAATATTTTGGGGCACCCCGTGGCTCAGCTGGTTGATTAAAGCTCATTAAAGTTGATTAAAGTTGGTGGATTAAAGGAGATGAAAGGAGAAAAATTATTTGCCACCTCAATAAATACAGAAGAAGCATTAAATAAAATTTAACACCTTTTCATGATAAACACTCAATACAAGTGTGGAATCTAAGAGCAGGTGTATGTAAAAATCACATAATAAACAGTTTATTAATCTAGTCTGGTTTTGATATGAGTTATGCTAGCCTCATACAATGAGTAAAGAGTGATTCTTCTACATTATTATCTGAAGCTTTTTATATCAGTTTATCTTTTTCTTGGTAAAACTTGCTTATAAAGTTATCAGCATCCGGCTTTTGTTGTTGTTTCAAGTGTTTATTTACATTTTAGTTAACATAGGGGGTGCCTGCACGACTCAGTCAGTTGAGCGTCCAACTTCGGCTCAAGTCATGATTTTGCCGTTTGTGATTTTGAGCCCTGTGTGGGGCTCTGTGTGGACAGGTCAGAGCCTGGAGCCTGCTTCAGATTCTGTGTCTCCCTCTTTCTTTCTGCCCCTCCCCTGCTCATCTCTCAGACATAAATATACATTAAAAATTTTTAAAAAATTCTGGTTAACGTATAGTGTAATATTGGTTTCAGGAGAATTTAGTGATTCATCACTGACATGCTATATATGTTGCTCATCTCAAGTGCCCGCTTTAATTCCCATCACCCATTTAGCTCATCCACCACCCAACTTCCCTCCCTTAATTTGTTCTCTATAGTTAAGAGTCTCTTATGGTTTGCCTCCCTCTTTTATTTTTCCCCTTTCTTCCCCTATATTCATCTGTTTTGTTTCTTAAATTCCACATATGAGTGAAATCATACGGTATTTGCCTTTCTCTGACTGCATTATTCCACTTAGCATAATAGTCTAGGTCCATCCATGTTGTTGCAAATGTCAAGATTGCATTATTTTTTATGGCCGAGTAATACATACATATAAACATACATATAAATGCATACATATATATACATACACATATATATTCATATGTATGTATATGCACACATACACCACATCTTTATCCATTCATCAGTAGATAGACATTTGGGCTGTCTTCATAGTTTGGCTATTGTTGATAATGCTGCTATAAACATCAGGGTACATGTGCCCCTTCAAATCAGTATTCTTGTATCCTTTGGGTCAATACCTAGTACTGCAATTGTGGGATTGTAGGGATAGTTTTATTTTTAACTTGTTGAGGAACCTCCATAGTGTTTCCAGAGTGGCTGCACCAGTTTGCATTGCCACCAGTAGTGTAAGAGGGTTCCTCTTTCTCTGCATCCTCACCAACATCTGTTGTTTCCTATGTTGTTAATTTTAGCCATTCTGACAGGTTTGAGGTGGTAACTCATTGTAGTTTTTGATTTGCATTTCCCTGATGATGAGTGATGTTGAACATTTTTTCATATGTCTGCTGGCCATTTGTATCACTTCTTTGGAAGAATGTCTATTCATGTCTTCTAGCACCTGACATTTTTTAGTGATTAAAAAAATATTTTAAAGATTAACTACTGAATTTGAATTCTTTAAAGTTTTTATTCTTTTGTTCTTTTTATTATTACTTATTTATTTATTTATTTATTATTATTTATTATTTATTTTTATTATCTATTTTATATTTATATATATTATTATTATTTTATATTTATATTTTTATTTTTATTATTTATATTTATATATAATATATATATAAAATAATATATAAAATATTATATATATTTATATATATATTATATTTATATATTATATATATAATATATATAATATATTATATAATATATATATTATATATTATATAATATATATATTATATATATAAATATAATATATATAAAATATATATATATAAAATATATAAATTATATTTATATTTATATTATGTATTTTATATTTATATATATTATTATTATTTATTATTTATTATTTATTATTTATTTATTATTTATTATTATTCTTCTTTTATTCTTTTTATTCTTTTTATTCAATTTTGGTATTTTATATTTTTAAGTAATTTATCCATATTATTTAAGTTTTCAAATTTACTAAATTATTTATAATATGTCCTTATTTATTACTTGTGGTATCAGAATTTTTGTTCCTTTTCTGTACTGATATTTTTTATTTGTATCTTGTGTCTTTTCCTTTGGCAGTTTGTTTCCTGTAAGTTTTCAAAGAACTTGATGTTGTTTAGCCTCATGTTTTGAAATTTTTTCCATTTTATTAATTTTTATTTGTATCTTTTTTGTGTGTCTTTGAGAGAGAAGGTGCAAGTGAGCAAGGGGCAGAGAGAGAGAAACGCAGAGAGAGGGAGAGAAGTGGGGCTCACCTGAGCTGGGGCTTGAGCTCAACCCATGTGGAACTTGAACTCACAAACCATGAGATCATGACCTGAGCCAAAGTCAGATGCTTAACAACTGAGCCATCCAGGCACCCCTATTTATATCTTTATAATATTGTTTTCCCCACTTCTCAATTGCTATAAGAATGGCTATTCATACTTGGGACGTAATTTTTTTTGTTTATTTTTATTTTTTAAAAATTTATTTATTTAATTTACTTCCAAGTTAGTTAGCATATAGCACAATAAGGATTTCAGGAGTAGATTCTTAATGCCCCTTACCCATTTAGCCCATCCTCCCTCCCACAACCCCTCCAGTAACCCTCTGTTTGTTCTCCATATTTAAGAGTCTCTTGTGTTTTGTCCCCCTCCCTGTTTGTATATTATTTTTGCTTCCCTTTCCTTATGTTCATCTGTTTAGTATCTTAAAGTCCTCATACGAGTGAAGTCATATGATATTTGTCCTTCTCTGACTAGTTTCGCTTAGCGTAATACCCTCCAGTTCCATCCACATAGATGCAATTGGAAAGATTTCATTCTTTTTGATTGCCAAGTAATACTCCACTGTATATGTATACCACATCTTCTTTATCCATTCATCCATCAATGGACATTTGGGCTCTTTCCATACATTGACTATTGTCGACAGCACTGCTATAAACGTTGGGATGAATGTGCCCTTTTGAAACAGCACACCTGTATCCCTTAGATAAATACCCAGTAGTGCAATTGGTGGGTCATAGGGTAGTTCTACTTTTAACTTTTTGAGGAACCTCCATACTATTTTCCAGAGTGGCTGAACTAGTTTGCATTCCTACCAGCAATGCAAAAGAGATCCTCTTTCTCTGCATCCATGCCAACATCTGTTGTTGCCTGAGTTGTTCATGTTAGCCATTCTGACAGGTGTGAGGTGGTATCTCAGTGTGGTTTTGATTTGTACTTTCCTGATGATGAGTGATGTTGAGCATTTTTTCATGTGTCTGTTTGCCATCTGGATATCTTCTCTGGAGAAGTGTCTGTTCATGTATTTTGCTCATTTCTTCATCGGATTATTCACTTTTTGGGTGTTGAGTTTGATAAGTTCTTTATAGATTTTGAATACTAATCCCTTATCTGATATGTCGTTTGCAAATATCTTTTCCCATTCCGTCGGTTGCCTTTTAGTTTTGCTGATTGTTTCCCTTGCTGTGAAGCTTTTTATTTTGATGAGGTCCTGATAGTTCATTTTTACTTTTGTTTCCTTTGCCTCCACAGACATGTTGAGTAAGAAGTTGCTGCAGCCAGAGTCAAAGAGGTTTTTGCCTGCTTTCTCCTTGAGGATTTTGATGGCTTCCTGTCTCACTTTTAGGTCTTTCATACATTTTGAGTTTATTTTTGTGTATGGTATAAGAAAGTGGTCCAGGTTCATTTTCCCAGCACCATTTGCTGAAGAGATTGTCTTTATTCCATTGGATGTTCTTTCTTGCATTGTCAAAGATGAGTTGGCAATGCATTTATGGGTCCATTTCTGAGTTCTCTATTTTGTTCCATTGATCTATGTGTCTGTTTTTGTGCCAGTATCATACTGTCTTGATGATTACAGCTTTGTAATACATCCTTTTTTTTTAACATATGAAATTTATTGTCAAATTGGTTTCCATACAACACCCAATGCTCATCCCAAAAGATGCCCTCTTCAATATCCATAACCTACCCTCCCCTTCCTCCCACCCCCCATCAACCCTCAGTTTGTTCTCAGTTTTTAAGAGTCTCTTATGCTTTGGCTCTCTCCCACTCTAACCTCTTTTTTTTTCCTTCCCCTCCCCCATGGGTTTCTGTTAAGTTTCTCAGGATCCACATAAGAATGAAAACATATGGTATCTGTCTTTCTCTGTATGGCTTATTTCACTTAGCATCACACTCTCCAGTTCCATCCACGTTGCTACAAAGGGCCATATTTCATTCTTTCTCATTGCCACGTAGTACTCCATTGTGTGTATAAACCACAATTTCTTTATCCATTCATCAGTTGATGGACATTTAGGCTCTTTCCATAATTTGGTGATTGTTGAGAGTGCTGCTATAAACATTGGGGTACAAGTGGCCCTATGCATCAGTACTCCTGTATCCCTTGGGTAAATTCCCAGCAGTGCTATTGCTGGGTCATAGGGTAGGTCTATTTTTAATTTTTGGAGGAACCTCCACACTGTTTTCCAGAGTGGCTGCACCAATTTGCATTCCCACCAACAGTGCAAGAGGGTTCCTGTTTCTCCACATCCTCTCCAGCATCTATAGTCTCCTGATTTGTTCATTTTGGCCACCCCGACTGGTGTGAGGTGATATCTGAGTGTGGTTTTGATTTGTATTTCCCTGATGAGGAGCGATGTTGAGTATCTTTTCTGTGCCTGTTGGCCGTCCGGATGTCTTCTTTAGAGAAGTGTCTATTCATGTTTTCTGCCCATTTCTTCAATGGATTATTTGTTTTTCGGGTGTGGAGTTTGGTGAGCTCTTTATAGATTTTGGATACTAGCCCTTTGTCCGATATGTCACTTGCAAATATCTTTTCCCATTCCGTTGGTTGCCTTTTAGTTTTGTTGGTTGTTTCCTTTGCTGTGCAGAAGTTTTTATCTTCATGAGGTTCCAATAGTTCATTTTTGCTTTTAATTCCCTTGCCTTTGGGGATGTGTCAAGTAAGAAATTGCTGCAGCTGAGGTCAGAGAGGTCTTTTCCTGCTTTCTCCTCTAGGGTTTTGATGGTTTCCTGTCTCACATTCAGGTCCTTTATCCATTTTGTGTTTATTTTTGTGAATGGTGTGAGAACGTGGTCTAGTTTCATTCTTCTACATGTTGCTGTCCAGTTCTCCCAGCACATTTGTTAAAGAGACTGTCTTGTTTCCATTGGATATTCTTTCCGGCTTTGTCAAAGATGAGTTGGCCATACTTTTGTGGGTTTAGTTCTGGGGTTTCTATTCTCTTCCATTGGTCTATGTGTCTGTTTTTGTGCCAATACCATGCTGTCTTGATGATTACAGCTTTGTAGTAGAAGTTAAAGTCTGGGATTGTGATGCCTCCTGCTTTGGTCTACTTCAAAATTACTTGGGCTATTCAGGGCCTTTTGTGGTTCCATACAAATTTTAGGATTGCTTGTTCTAGCTTTGAGAAGAATGCTGGTGCAATTTTGATTGGGATTGCATTGAATGTGTAGATAGCTTTGGGTAGTATTGACATTTTGACAATATTTATTCCCCCAACCCATGAGCACGGAATGTTTTTCCATTTCTTTATATCTTCTTCAATTTCCTTCATAAGCTTTCTATAGTTTTCAGCATACAGATCTTTTACATCTTTGGTTAGATTTATTCCTAGGTATTTTATGCTTCTTGCTGCAATTGTGAATGGGATCAGTTTCTTTATTTGTCTTTCTGTTGCTTCATTATTAGTGTGTAAGAATGCAATTTCTGATTTCTGTACATTGATTTTGTATCCTGCAACTTTGCTGAATTCATGTATCAGTTCTAGTAGACTTTTGGTGGAGTCTATCGGATTTTCCATGTATAATATCATGTCATCTGCAAAAAGTGAAAGCTTGACTTCATCTTTGCCAATTTTTTTGCCTTTTATTTCCTTTTATTGTCTGACTGCTGATGCTGGCACTTCCAACACTATGTTAAACAACAGTGGTGAGAGTGGAGATCCCTGTCGTGTTCCTGATCTCAGGGGGAAAGCTCTCAGTTTTCCCCATTGAGGATGATATTAGCCGAGGGCTTTTCATAAATGGCTTTTATGATGTTTAAGTATATTCCTTCCAGCCCAACTTTCTCGAGGGTTTTTATTAAAAAGGTTGCTGAATTTTGTCAAATGCTTTTTCTACATCGATTGACAGGATCATATGGTTCTTATCTTTTCTTTTATTAATGTGATGTATCACGTTGATTGATTTGCGAATGTTGAACCAGCCCTAGAGCCCAGGAATGAATCCCACTTGATCATGGTGAATAATTCTTTTTATATGCTGTTGAATTCGATTTGCTAGTATCTTATTGAGAATTTTTGCATCCATATTCATCAGGGATATTGGCCTGTAGTTCTCTTTTTTTACTGGGTCTCTGTCTGGTTTAGGAATCAAAGTATACTGGCTTTATAGAATGAGTCTGGAAGTTTTCCTTCCCTTTCTATTTTTTTGGAATAGCTTGAGAAGGATAGGTATTATCTCTGCTTTAAATGTCTGGTAGAATTCCCCAGGGAAGCCATCTGGTCCTGGACTCTTATTTGTTGGGAGATTTTTGATAACTGATTCAATTTCTTCTCTGGTTATGGATCTGTTCAAGCTTTCTATTTCTTCCTGTTTGAGTTTTGGAAGTGTGTGGGTGTTTAGGAATTTGTCCATTTCTTCCAGGTTGTCCAGTTGGTTGGCATATAATTTTTCATAGTATTCCCTGATAATTGCTTGTATTTCTGAGGGATTGGTTGTAAGAATTCCATTTTCATTCATGATTTTATCTATTTGGGTCATCTCCCTTTTCTTTTTGAGAAGCCTGGCTAGAGGTTTATCAAGTTTGTTTATTTTTTCAAAAAACCAACTCTTGGTTTCATTGATCTGCTCTACAGTTTTTAGATTCTATATTATTGCTGCTCTGATCTTTATTATTTCTCTTCTTCTGCTGTGTTTGGGGTGTCTTTGCTGCTCTGCTTCTATTACCTTTAGGTGTACTGTTAGATTTTATATTTGGGATTTTTCTTGTTTCTTGAGATAGGCCTGGATTGCAATGTATTTTCCTCTTAGGACTGCCTTTGCTGCATCTCAAAGCACTGTTGTATTTTCATTTTCGTTTGTTTCCATATATTTTTTAATTTTTTCTCTAATTGCTTGGTTGACCCATTCATTCTTTAGTAGGGTGTTCTTTAACCTCCATGCTTTTGGAGGTTTTCCAGACTTGTTCTGTGGTTGATTTCAAGCTTCATAGTATTGTGGTCTGAAAGTATGCATGGTATGATCTCAATTCTTGTATACTTATGAAGGGCTGTTTTGTGACCCAGTATGTGATCTATCTTGGAGAATGTTCCATGTGCACTCGAGAAGAAAGTATATTCTGTTGGTCTGGGATGCAGAGTTCTAAATAGATCTGTCAAGTCCATCTGATCCAATGTATCATTCAGGAGCCTTGTTTCTTTATTGACCATGTGACTAGATGATCTATCCATTGTTATAAGTGGGGTATTAAAGTCCCCTGCAGTTACCACATTCTTGTCAATAAGGTTGCTTATGTTTCTGAGTAATTGTTTTATATATTTGGGGGCTCCCATATTCGGCACATAGACATTTATAATTGTTAGTTCTTCTTGGTGGATAGACCCTGTAATTATTATATAATTCCCTTCTTCATCTCTTGTTACAGCCTTTAATTTAAAGTCTAGTTAGTCTGATATAAGTATGGCTACTCCAGCTTTCTTTTGACTTCCAGTAGCATGATAAATAGTTCTCCATCTCCTCACTTTCAATCTGAAAGTGTCCTCAGGTCTAAAATGAGTCTCTTGTAGACAGAAAATAGATGGGTCTTGTTTTTTTATCCATTCTGATACCCTATGTCTTTTGGTTGGCGTATTTAGTCCATTTACATTCAGTGTTATTATAGAAAGATATGAGTTTAGGGTCATTGTGATGTCCGTAGGTTTCATCCTTATAGTGATGTCTCTGGTACTTTGTCTCACAGGATCCCCCTTAGGATCTCTTGTAGGGCTGGTTTAGTGGTGACGAATTCCTTCAGTTTTTGTTTGTTTGGGAAGACCTTTATCTCTCCTTCTATTTTAAATGACAGATTTGCTGGATAGAGGATTCTCGGCAGCATGTTTTTTCTGTCATCACATTGAAGATTTCCTGGCATTCCTTTCTGGCCTGACAAATTTCAGTAGAGAGATCGGTCACGAGTCTTATAGGTCTCCCTTTATATGTTAGGGCACGTTTATCCCTAGCTGCTTTCAGAATTTTCTCTTTATCCTTGTATTTTGCCAGTTTCACTATGATATGTCGTGCAGAAGATCGATTCAAGTTAGGTCTGAAGGGAGTTCTCTGTGCCTCTTGGATTTCTTTTTTTTTTTTTTCAGGATTTTTATTTTTATTTTTATTTTTTTTCAATATATGAAATTTATTGTCAAATCGGTTTCCATACAACACCCAGTGCTCATCCCAAAAGGTGCCCTCCTCAATACCCATCACCCACCCCTCCCACCCCTGCCTCTTGGATTTCAATGCCTGTTTCCTTCCCCAGATCAGGGAAGTTCTTAGCTATTATTTCTTCAGGTACACCTTCAGCACCTTTCCCTCTCTCTTCCTCCTCTGGAATACCAATTATGTGTAGATTGTTTCTCTTTAGTCCATCACTTAGTTCTCTAATTTTCCCCTCATACTCCTGGATTTTTTTATCTCTCTTTTTCTCAGCTTCTTCTTTTTCCATAATTTTATCTTCTAGTTCACCTATTCTCTCCTCCGCCTCTTCAATCCGAGCTGTGGTCATCTCCATTTTATTTTGCAACTCATTTACGGAGTTGCATTCTTCCGTTTCGGAATTCGGAATTCGAAACGGAATTCTTCCGTTTCGCCATTTTGGATAGTCCCTGGAGTGGTGGGGAGCTGCGGGGCACTTCCCCTGTGCTGTCTTGAATAACTTGGGTTGGTGGGTGGGGTCACGGTCAGACCTGATGTCTGCCCCCAACACACTGCTGGGGCCACAGTCAGACTGGTGTGTACCTTCTCTTTCCCTCTTCTAGGGGTGGGATTCACTGTGGGGTGGCGTGGCCTGTCTGGGTTACTTGCACACTGCCAGGCTTGTGGTGCTGGGGATCTGGCGTATTAGCTGGGGTGGATTGGCAAGGGGCACCGGGATGGGAGGGGCAGGCTCAGATTTTTTTCCTTCAGAGACCCGCTTCGCGAGGGGTCCTGCAGCACCAGGAGGGAGTCAGACCCACCGGAGGGATGGATCCGCAGAAGCAAAGGGTTGGGTGTTTGCGCAGTGCAAGCAAGTTCCCCGACAGGAACTGGTTCCCTTTGGGATTTTGGCTGGGGGATGGGCGAGGGAGATGGCACTGGCGAGCGCCTTTGTTCCCCAACAAGCTGTGCTCTGTAGTCCGGGCTCAACAACTCTCCCTCCTGTTGTCCTCCAGCCCGCCCGCTTTCCGAGCAGAGCTGTTAACTTATAACCTTCCAGATGTTAAGTCCTGCTTACTGTCAGAACACACTCCATCCGGCCCCTCTGCTTTTGCAAGCCAGACTCGGGGGCTCTGCTTTGCCAGTGGGCTGCCCCTCTGTCCTGGCTCCCTCCCGCCAGTCCATGTAGTGCACTGCCTCTGTGCCCTTCCTACCCTCCTCTTTGGGCCTCTCATCTATGCTTGGCTCTGGAGAATCCGTTCTGCTAGTCTTCTGGTGGTTTTCTGGGTTATTTAGGCAGGTGTGGGTGGAATCTAAGTGATCCGCAGGACGCAGTGAGCCCAGCGTCCTCCTACACCGCCATCTTCCCCAACTCTCCTGTAATACATCTTAAAGTCTGGAACTGTGATGCCTCCAGCTTTGGATTCCTTTTTCAAGACTGCTTTAGCTATTCGGGGTCTTTTCTGGTTCAATACAAATTTTAGGATTATTTGTTCTAGCTCTGTGGAGAATGCTGGTGTTATTTTGATAAGGATTGCATTGAATACGTAGATTGCTTTGGGTAGTATCGACATTTTAACAATATTTGTTCTTCCAATCCAGGAACATGGAATATTTTCCCATTTCTTTTTGTCTTCTTTAATTTCTTTCATAAGCTTTCTATAGTTTTCAGTGTATAGATTTTTTTCACCTCTTTGGTTATGTTTGTTCTTAGGTATTTTATGATTCTTGGTGCAATTGTAAATGGGATTGATTCCTTGATTTCTCTTTCTGTTGCTTCATTGTTGGTGTATAGGAATGCAACCAATTTCTGTGCATTGATTTTATATCCTGCAACTTTGCTGAATTCATGGATCACCTCTACCAGAGTTTTGGTGGAATCTTTTGGGTTTTCCATGTAGTGTATTATGTCATTTTAGAAGAGTGAAAGTTTGACTTCCTCCTGGCCAATTTGTATGTCTTTTATTCCTTTTTGTTGTCTGATTGCTGAGGTTAAGACTTCCAATACTATATTGAATAACAGTGGTGAGAGTGTGCATCCCTGTCGTGTTCCTGACCTTAGGGGAAAAGCTCTCAGTTTTTCCCTATTGAGGATGATATTAGCTTTGGGTCTTTCATATATGGCTTTTATGATCTTGAGGTATGATCCTTCTGTCCCTACTTTCTTGAGGGTTTATCAAGAGAGGATGCTGTATTTTGTCAAATGGTTTCTCTGAATCTATTGAGAGGATCATGTGGTTCTTGTCCTTTCTTTTATTGATGTGATGTATCACATTGATTGTTTTGCGGATATTGAACCAGCCCTACATCCCAGGTATAAATCCCACTTGGTTGTGGTGAATCATTCTTTTAATGTAATGTTGGATCCAGTTGGCTAGGATCTTATTGAGGATTTTTGCATCCATGTTCATCAGGGAAATTGGTCTGTAGTTCTCCTTTTTAGTGGAGTCTTTGTCTGATTTGGAATCAAGGTAATGCTGGCTTCATAGAAAGAGTTTAGAAGTTTTTCTTCCATTTCTATTTTTTTTGGAACAGCTTCAAAAGAATAGGTGTTAACTCTTCTTTAAATGTTTGGTAGAATTCCCTTGGAAAGCCATCTGGCCCTGGACTCTTGTTTTTTGGGGAGATTTTTGATTACTAATTAGATTTCTTTACTGGTTATGGGTCTGTTCAAATTTTCTATTTCTTCCTTTTTCAGGTTTGGTAGCTTATATGTTTCTAGGAATTTTTCTATTTCTCCAGATTGCCCATTTTATTGGCGTATAATTGCTCATAATATTCTCTTTGTTGTTTGTATTTCTGCAGTGTTGGTTGTGATCTGTACTGTTTCATTCATGTGTTTACTTATTTGCATCCTTTCCTTTTTCTTTTTGATCAAACTGGCTGGGGGGTTATCAATTTTTTAATTCTTTCAAAGAACCAGCTTCTGGTTTCATTGATCTGTTCTGGTTTTTTTTTTTTTTTTTTTTTGGTTTAGATAGCATTGATTTCTGCTCTAATCTTTATTATTTCCTGTCTTCCGCTGATTTTGGGCTTTATTTGCTGTTCCTTTTTCAGCTCTTTAAGGTGTAAGGTTATGTTGTGTATCTGAGACCTTTCTGCTTTCTTAGAAAGGCCTGGATTCCTATCTATTTTCCTCTCATGACTGCCTTTGCAGTGTCCCAGAGGTTTTGGGGTGTAGTGTTATCATTTTCATTGGCTTCCATGTACTTTTTAATTTCCTCCTAACTTCTTAGTTATCCCATTAATTCTTTAGTAGGATGTTATTTAGTCTCCAAGTATTTGTTATCTTTTCAATTTTTTTCTTGTGGTTGATTTCGAGTTTCATGGTGTTGTGGTCTGACAATATGTATGGTGTGATCTCAATATTTTTCTACTTGTTGAGAACTGATTTGTGTCCCAGTATGTGATCTCTTTCAGAAAATGTTCATGTGCACTTGAGAAGAATGTGTATTCTGCTCTAGGATGAAATGTTCTGAATATATCTGTTAAGTCCATCTGGTCCAGTGTGTCATTCAAAGCCATTGTTTCTTTGTTGATTTTCTGCTTAGATCTGTCCATTGTTGTAAGTGGGGTGTTGAAGTCCTCTACTATATTGGTATTATTATCAATGAGTTTCTTTTTTTTATGGTTCTATTTTTGAGAGGGAGAGAGAGACAGAGTGTGAGTGGGGGAAGGGCAGAGAGGGAGGGAGACACAGAATTTAAGCAGGCTCCAGGCTCTGAGCTGTGAGTGCAGAGCCCCATGTAGGGCTTGAACTCACAGACCATGAGATCGTGACCTGAGCTGAAGTTGGACATTTAACCGACTGAGCCACCCGGGTGCCCCTGACTTTCTTTGTTGGTGATTAATGATTTATATATTTGGGTACCTCCACGTTTGGAGCATAAATGTTTACAATTGTTAGGTCTTAGTGGTAGATAGACCCCTTAATTATGATATGATGCCCTTCTTCATCTCTTGTTACAGTCTTTATTTTAAAATCTAGATTGTCTGATATAAGTATGACCACTGCAGCTTTCTTTTGTTGACCATTAGCATGATAGATGGTTCTCCATCCCCTTATTTTCAATCTGAAGGTGTCTTTAGGTCTAAAGTGGGTCTCTATAGAAAGCTTATGAAAGAAATTGAAGAAAACACAAAAAAATGGAAAAAGATACCAGGCTCCTGGATAGGAAGAACAAATATTGTTAAAATGTCGATACTACCCAAAACAATCTACATATTCAATGCAATCCCTATCAAAATTACACCATCATTCTTCACAGAGCTAGAACAAATGATCCTAAAATTTGTATGGAACCAGAAAAGACCCCAAATAGCCAAAGCAATCTTGGAAAAGAAAACCAAAGCAGGAGGCATCACAATCCCAGACTTCAAGCTATACTAGAAAGCTGTAATCATCAAGACAGTATGGTACTGGCACAAGAACAAATACTCAGATCAATGGAACAGAACAGAGAACCCAGAAATGGACCCACAAACATATGGCCAACTCATCTTTGACAAAGCAGGAAAGAATGTCCAATGGAAGTGGTGCTGGGAAAATTGGACAGCGACATGCAGAAGAATGAACCTGGACCACTTACTTACACCATACACAAAAATAAACTCAAAATGGATGAAAGACCTCAATGTAAGACAGGAAGCCATCATAATCCTCGAGGAGAAAGCAGGCAAAAAACCTCTTTGATCTTGGCCACAGCAACTTCTTACTCAACACATCTCTGGAGGCAAGGGAAATAAAAGCAAAAATGAACTACTGGGACCTCATCACAATAGAAGTCTTCTGCACAGTGAAGGAAACAACTGGCAAAACTAAAAGGGAACTGACAGAATGGGAGAAGATATTTGCAAATGACATAGCAGATAAAGGGTTAATATCCAAAATCTATAAAGAATTTATCAAACTCAACACCCAAAAACAAATAATCCAGTGAAGAAATGGGCAAAAGA
The DNA here is from genome assembly GCF_027475565.1 of Acinonyx jubatus. Taxonomy (NCBI): domain Eukaryota; kingdom Metazoa; phylum Chordata; class Mammalia; order Carnivora; family Felidae; genus Acinonyx; species Acinonyx jubatus. The sequence goes on along the minus strand of NC_069386.1, from coordinate 69,892,150 downwards.
CATGAATAGACACTTCTCCAAGGAAGACATCCAGATGGCCAACTGACACATGAAAAAATGCTCCACATCACTCATCATCAGGGAACTACAAATCAAAACCACAATGAGATACCACGTTACACCTGTCAGAATGTCTAACATGAACAACTCAGGCAACAAGAGATGTTGGCCAGAATGCGGAGAAAGAGGATCTCTTTTGCATTGTTGGTGGCAATGCAAGCTGGTGCAGCCACTCTGGAAAACAGTATGGAGGTTCCTCAAAAAACTAAAGATAGAACTACCCTACGGCCCAGCAATTGGCATGTATCCAAGGGATACCGGTGTGCTCTTTCAAAGGGACACATGCACCCCTATGTTTATAGCAGCACTATCAACAACAGCCAAAGTATGGAAAGAGCCCAAATGTCCATTGATGGATGAATGGATAAAGAAGACGTGGTATATATAGACAATGGAGTATTACTTGGCTTTCAAAAAGAATGAAATCTTGCCATTTGCAACTACATGGATGGAACTGGAGGTTATTATGCTACGTGAAATTAGTCAGGCAGAGAAAGACAAATATCATATGACTTCACTCATATGAGGACTTTAAGAGACAAAACAGATGAACATAAGGGAAGGGAAACAAAAATAATATAAAAACAGGGAGGGGGACAAAGCAGAAGAGACTCATCAATATGGAGAACAAACTGAGGATTGCTGGAGGGGTTGTGGGAGGGGGTATGGGCTAAATGGGTAAGAGGCATTAAGGAATCTACTCCTGAAATAATTCTTTCACTCTCTATATGCTAACTAATTTGGATGTAAATTTTTAAAAATAAAAAATAAAATTAAATAAATAAACATTAAAAAAAGAAAATCAATAAATAAATCATTAAAAAAATAAAGTGGGTCTCTTGTAAACAGCATATAGATGGATCTTGTTTTCTTATCCATTCTGTTACCCTGTGTCTTTTGATCAGAGCATTTGGTCCATTGATATTTAGATTGAGTACTGAAAGATATGAATTTATTGCCATTATGTTGCCTGTAGAGCTGGAGTTTCTGGTGGTGTTCTCTGGTTCTTTCTAGTTTTTTCTGCTTTTGGTCTTTTTGTGGGTTTTTTTTGTTTGTTTTTTCATCTTTTCTCCCCTCAGAGAGTCCTCCATAAAATTTCTTGTAGGGCTGGGTTGGTCACAAACTCCTTTAATTTTTGTCTGGGAAACTTTTTATCTCTCCTTCTATTTTGAATGACAGCCTTGCTGGATAAAAAATTCTTGGCTGCATATTTTTCTGATTCAGCACATTGAATATATCCTGCTACTCCTTTCTGGCCTGCCAAGTTTCTGTGGATAGGTCTGCTGCAAACCTGATCTGTCTTCCCTTGTAGGTTAAGGACTTTCTTTCCTTTGCTGCTTTCATGATTCTCTCCTTGCCTGATTATTTTGTGAATTTGACTATGATACGCCTTGTTGATGGTAGGTTTTTGTTGAATCTAATGGGAGTCCTCTGTGCTCCCTGGATTTTGATATCTGTGTCCTTCCCCAGGTTAGGAAAGTTTTCCACTATGATTTGCTCACATAACCCTTCTACCCCTTTTTCTCTCTCTTCATCTTGTGGGACTCCTATGATTCTGATGTTCCTTTTTAATGAGTCACTGATTTCTCTGATTCTCAAATCAGGCTCTTTTGCCTTGGTTTCCCTCTTTTTTTCTGCTTCATTATTCTTCATAAGTGTTTCCTCTTTTTGTATGATATGCTGCTCTTCCTCATCCTTTCTTGCTGCGGTGGCATCTATTTGAGATTGCAGCTCAGTTACATTTTTTATTTCATCCTGACTAGCTTTTACTTCTTTTATCTCTGCAGAAAGGGATTCTAATCTGTTTTCAACCCCAGCTTGTATGCTTATTATCATGATTCTAAATTCTGGTTCAGACATTTTGCTTGTATCTATGTTGATGAAGTCCCTGGCTGTCATTTCTTCCTGTTCTTTCTTTTAGGGTTAATTCCTTCATTTCATTTTGGAGGGAAAAAAGGAATTAATAAAGTAAAAAAAAAATTAAAGAATTAAATACAACACAAAAAGTCAAATAAATGATGCTAGATCCTAGGTGAGTTTTGGTCTGGTTGTTGAAAGAAATTTGATTAGAGAAAAAAAGAAAAGGTAAGAAAAGGAAAAAAAAGGAAAAAAAAAAAGGAAAATGCTTGAAAATTTGAAAAAATAAATACAATAAAATAGAATAAAATGAAATTATGGAAGTAAAGTAGAATATAAGAAATTTACAAAGAAGTAAAAATTAAATTAGAAAAAAATTAAATTTTTTTAATAAAAATGGAAAATAAAAATAAATTTACTCTTTCTGTATTCAAGAATAAGAAAAGAAAATTGAATAGATGGACCAGCGAACAGAATTGAATATGTTTGAAATTACATCTAGTTTCCCTTAGAAGTCAAACTATGAAGCGCTTTGTAGTCTGTAAACTAAGCAGGTGGAGAGACTTGTGGTGTTCTTCAAGTGCCAGGTTAACCCAGTTGGGCGGGGTTTAGTGTAATGGCTCTGTTCTCCACCAGGTGACACTGCTTAGCTTACTATGGTGGATTGCTGTGGCACGTGTAAGGCTGTGTGCCTATTCCCCGAGGGGTGAAAATGGCATCACCCAACTACCCAGTCTCTAGTATCAGACTCTGTGTTCTCCCTGACTGGCAATCAAGTATCTCTCCTTTGTCTTTGCCTTTGTCTGATCCCTGTTTCTATACTGTCCATGACCAAGCCATCAGGCTGCTAGGCAACACCTCCTTCCTGGGTTTTATCTCAGATGGGGCTGTGTTTCCCAACCCCTCACTTCTGAGGGACTGCGGCTTTGACCCATTCTGAACCTCTGGGGGAGGGTCTCGCTGAGCAATGGCTGGGTGCTGGCCACCCCCAGGAACATTCGTTAGTTTGTTTCGTTCCAATGCCCAGAGACTGCAGCTGGGAGCCAGCCTGCCTGAGAAGAAGTTCGTGGATTGTTAAGGAGCAGCATTTCAGGGATTATGGCAAATCAACACACATGTGGCACCAGGCTTCACCCTCAACATCCTCGCTCCAACACCAGTGAATGTGGCCATTCTCTGGGATCTGTTGATTTGCCTCTACCAAATGTCCTCCCAGCAGGGAACCACCTCTCCCATGTGGCTCTTGGACCTTGTGCTCTGCTCCTGGAGATTCGCCCTTCCCACCAGAGCTCTGCCAGGTATTGAGCTGTGGAGTTTCAGACTCTGTGCTTCCCCTGTGTATAGAGTGTTAATGGAATTTAAATACTCTCCTTTCTCCTTCCTCCCTTTTTTGTTCAATCCCTACGGCTGTTTCCACTGTTCCTTTTTCTCTCCAGCTGCTTTTGGGGGGCTGGTGCTTTTTCCATACTCTCCCCTGGTCAATCTCCAATCTGTCTCTGCCAGCAAAACCATCTTCCTGCCCTCCATGGCTTCTCTCTCCCCCAGTTCACCTTGTGCTGAGTACTTGCTGAATTCTATGGTTCAGGTTGTGCAGATTGTTGTGTTAATCCTCAGATCAGTTTTCTAGGTGTGCAAGGTGGTTTAGTGTTGATCTGGCCGCATTTTAGGGAAGAGAGACGCAAAAAAACTTCCATGCTGTTCTGCCACCTTGGCCCCTCCCGCAACTAACTGGGATGTCGTTTTTATATTCGATAGGCAACATGACACTTCATTCTTTAAGTTTATATTCCTTTATCCATGATGTTGAGCATATTTTAACAAAATATTTGTTAGCTACTTATGAATTTGATGTGAAATGGAAAAATAGAACATCCAAGACTGTGGAAACGGTATTAAAGAAAAAAACATTAGGGACAACATATGTTTAGGAAATAATATAGCACTTCATACATTCTGTATTACATGGACCATGTTTTATTGTTTTAGAATTGCTTGCTTATATGGTTTGAACTCTTTAAGGACAGACACTACTTATCTTTGAGGTTCAGACATTATCACATACACCTGAGGGTTAGATATTGCCTGACTCAATAACAAATAGCTGGCTGGCCTTATAGAAGGTGGATTAGGAAAGTAGGATATTTTCAACTCATAGAGAGGGTATTGATACCTTGTACGCAGAATACTAATAATTTGGAAACTTCATTCCATTGGCATGAAGAACCTGTAGAACAGGGCTCCTGCTCTGGTAGTTGCTCTTCTTGTAGGTCTGTATGGTCTCTAGCCTTTCAAAGACACAGTGGAAATTGTGCTGTTCTTTAGCAGAACATGGAAACTGGAGGTCAGAATTAGGGAAGAGGATGGAAGATATTAGTTCCTCATTCAGTCGGGGAGCAGAACCTTTATGAGGTATGGGGTAAGGGATTTATTATACAAACAGACCTTATGCAGTTGTCAGTGGCTGGAGAAGTGAAGGGCCAGGATGAAGTTTGAGTCAGTCAATCTGAGAAGCCAAGCACATCCAATCACTGAAATGGGGCTGCAGAAGGGAGACTTGTCAGTGGCAGGGGGTGGGGGTTGTCTGTGGGAGGCTATGCCACTGTAAACACAGTCCCTGTAGGCCAACCAGTCAGGAACAAAGAAGACATGACAGAGTGGAGGAGAGTAAGGACAAGCTGGAACTTGTCAGCAGCTCTGTGTCTGTCACCACCTCTTGCCACAGTGACTGTCAGAATAACAGCTAGTGATTCATTTCTACCTTGCAGGTTTTGTAAAAATTCCTCCCCACCCCCCACTCCAAGCCAGAACTCATACAGGAAAGAGGATACTTGGAAAGGTGGCTCCAGTTTAGCAGATTGACACAGTGCAATTCAGTGCAATTCCACACAGGACTTTAGGAGGATACTCCAAGGGTGACGGAAATTGAGGCTTATAACTAGGTTCTACAGGGGAGGAAAGGAGGCCTAATTACAGTGATTGGGGAAGATCTGAGAAGAGAAAAATATGGAATGCTAAATCTGAGAGAATAACCATGAGCATAGTGAACCCCCATAAGTACCAAAACATGCACTGTTTCTGATCTGTGGATGTGATGAGCATAGCCCTGGTGTTGAAGTCAGAATCTTACGGAGTCATACTTCCTACAGGTACACTTCCTATAATTTTATATATATATAAATCTATATATATAAAATATATATAATCTATTATATAAATCTATATTATATAGATTTATATTATATAATCTATAATATATATTATATCTATTATATTATCTATATATCTATATATATTATATCTATAGATATCTATATATATTATATTATATTATATCTATATATATTATATCTATATTATATCTATATATCTATATATCTATTATATTATCTATATATCTATATATTATATCTATAGATATCTATATATATTAATAGATATAATATCTATTATATAATCTGTAATATATATAATTATATATATCTATATATATATAATCTATTATATAAATCTATATTATATAGATTTATATTATAAATCTATATTATATAAATCTATATATATAAAATCTATATGTATATATATATATATATATATACATATAGATTCAGCTAATTGATTTATTTTGAGAAAGAGAGAACACCTGCAGGGGAGGAGCAGAGAGGGGAGAAAGAAAAATTCCAAGCAGGCTTTGGGCTAGTGCAGAGCCTGACATGGAGCTCAAACTCACAAACCATGAGATCATGACCTGAGTTGAAATCGAGTCAGATGCCTAACTGGCTGAGCCCCTCAGGTGCCTCCCTCATCCCATATTTAAATGATGGTGGTCTTAGGAGTTCTACCTGTGGCCTGCCGCTTTTCTTCTCAAAATATTTTTCCTACACTGTTTCATTCATAAGTATGTGTTCAATTACCAACTAGGTACCAATTTTCCTAAATCCCTATTTCCAGATAGTTTCCCTAAGCACCAGTGATAAATTTATATACCAGCTTACTAGGCTGTATGTGTCTCAGACACTTAATATCCAACATGCCTGAAACACAGTAAATAACAGAGCTATTAAATAGCTAGTAAATAACAGAGCCAAGATTTGACATCTTAATTGTTATTTTGCTTCAAAGGCTGTTGTCAAGTTTCTTCTCTGAGATTCAGTGACCCCATCTGGAAAATGGAGACAATATTATGACCTACTTTGTAGGATTGTTGTGAGGTTTAAATGAGTTAACATACAGGGGCATCTGGGTGTCTCAGTTAAGCATCCGACTCTGGCTCGGGTCATGATCTCACAGTTCATGAATTCGAGCCCCTCCTCGGACTCTGTGCTGACAGCTCAGAGCCTGGAGCCTCCTTCAGATTCTGGGTCTCCCTCTCTCTCAGCACCTCCCCTGCTTGTGCTCTCTCTCTCAAAAATAAATAAAAACACTAAAAAATTTAAAAAAATAAATGAGTTAACATACGTCCTCCCTGTGGTACAGGACAGAGACAAGTAGGACAATACTCAGTTATGCTGATATTCCAGCTGTGTGACAGCTGGAATTTGAACTCAGTCATCCTGGCTCCATAGCTTGTACTCTTATCCTTTCTGCTGATGTGCTACTGCTATTTCAGAAATGTGAAATGCTGCCAACAGCTTCACCTTTATCAAACATCAATTTGATCACATTACAGTAGTTCTCCCTCATCCAAGGTTTTGCTTTCACGATTTTGCTTTTCGCTGTTTCGGTTACTCTCCTCAGTCACGGTCTGGAAGCAGATGATTTTCCTGGTGAATTTTTAGGAAGTCATTAGTAGCCTAACACTACAGCACGACGCCTACGTCATCCCCCTCACTTCATCTCATCATGTAGGTGTTTTATCATCTCACATCATTACAAGAAGAAGGGTGAGTATAGTACAGTAAGATGTTTTGAGGGAGAGAGAGACCACATAACTTTAATTACAGTATGTTGTTTTAATTGTTCTGTTTTATTAGATACTGTTGTTAGTCTCTTACTGTGCCTAGTTTATAAATTCAACTTTATCATAGGTATATATGTATAAAAAGACAGTATATGTAGGGTTTGGTACTATCCAGGGTTTCAGGCATCCACTGGGGGTCTTGGGCAGAATTGCCAGTGAATAAAAGAAGACTACCCTATTTCCTTATTTAAAGCCTTAAACAGTTCTGTAATTCCAGTAAGACACTCTTTCACTTGGTCACAGCCTTCATGTTTTGTCTGTTCATTTGTATTGCCTCATTTCTGTTCTTTTCTCCTTGAAATCCTAATGCATGGCACCCCCAACATATTCTTAATATATGGATATTTTCCACACTCTTTCATACCTCAGTACTTTTGCACTTGTGGTTCCTTCTGCTTGAAACGTGCTGAAGTGTTCCCAAGTGTCCTTTGAGATTCAGCTTAAATGTTACCTCTCTTGTAAAACCTTCCTGAGCTCAGATGAAGTACCTTTTGATATGTCTGTCTTTATACTCTCAGAGCCCTGGTGACATTGTGTTTTAATTCTTTGCTAATTTCCTTTGGGTTGTGAGCTTTTTGAAGGTATCCATTCTTGTGGTCTTAGATCCTAGCTCAGGACCTGACACAGGTGCTCAATAAATTTACATGGAACGGATGAACAAACTTTGAAAGAATGTTTATGCTGTTCCCATGGTAAACACCTTATCTGGTGCACCATAATGACTGCATCTTGGTGTCAGGATTCTGTTAGCATGTTATTTCCTACTTAGTGTTCTACTTATGTCTGTGATTTGTAGTCACTGAGTGTCGATGTTGAAAGTGACGTGAGAGGCAATTTCTTCCAATACTCTATCAATTTAATTTGATCTGTTTTGTCTCTAGATGTGTGTAACTGCAATTGCCATTGTGTCATATGTCACCTTCCTTCTTGTGGCAGCCTGTGTCACCGTATCAGGCTGCGAAATCTCCCTTGATATCCAGGACAGGGAGTTCTTCCCCTCTGCCAGTGACTTGCCAGCCTGTTGAGTATTAGGGAACTAGAATCCCAAATACTGGCAGGTTTTGTGGCCTTCATTCTTTCTAATCTTGATCCTTTATGCTCAAGTGTTTATTTATATTTATATTCTCTTAAAATATTGAACAAGGATGCTATTTTTTTCCTCCCAAATGAAACTGTATTGTTAAGATCACTCCATCTATAAGCCAGAATCACATTTTCACTTTCCTTATCACTTGGTTGGTTTTTGACACACTCTTAGCTCCTGGGAGATTTGCATAGAGCTGGCATTCATGGGAAATTTCTCATAGAAAATTGTGCTTGTGTATGGATGTGTGGATGGAAGTGATGGAATGGGAAAGAGTGGGAAGATACAGGAGAAAGAAATCTACTCAGGCCTCCTACCCAACATGGGAGGCAGCATTATGCAGTGGGAAGAAAATTGGATTGTGGTGTTCTGTTCCCTAATTATAACATTCTTTTTCATTTAACTTCAGGAAGTTAATTTTTTTTTTTTTTTGAGAGAGAGAGGAGCATGGGCAAGGGAGAGCTACAGAGGGGATAAGAGAGACAGAGAAAGAGAGATAGTGTCAGGTACTGAGCTAGGATCTAAGACCACAAAAATGGATACCTTCAAAAAGCTCACAACCCACAGGAAATGAGCAAAGAATTAAAACACAATGTCATCAGGGCTCTGAGAATATAAAGACAGACACATCAAAATATACTTCAATTGATCTCAGGAAGGTTTTATAAGAGAGGTAACATTTAATCTGAATCGAGAGAGAGAGAGAGAGAGAGGGAGGGAGGGAGAGAAACTTAGGCAGGCACCACACTCAGGGCAAAGTCTGATGCGGGGCTTGATCCCATGACCCTGGAATCATGACCTGAGCTGAAATCAAGAGTTGGATACTCAACTGACTGAGCTACCTAATTTCAGGAAGTTAAATACACAATAGCATAAAATTGTGAAGTTACCAAAAAAGAAAAAAAAAAAAAAGGTAATAGCAGCAAGCTTCATTTCCCCTCCTGACTCCTAGTTCTCTTGATGTAGCAATCACTCCATTTTCTTATGTTTTCTTCCACAGATAGTCTGTGTATATGTCAGCATAGTGGCATATCACTTAAAATATACAAGTAATACTATTTGTTTGATCTTAGGCAAATGTCTTGAACTTCAGCATTAACTTCTTTAGATTATTAGATGGAAATACTGATACATCCTGGACAAAACCCACAGGGATTTTATGACAGTCAATGAAGTGCTATTTGTGAACATGCTTGAAAATCATCAGGTATTTTACAAGTACAGGATGGAGGGGAGGGTAATCATGGAAGTAGTATTGTTCTACAAAGGACAATGGGTCATGTGTGATCTGGTCTGACAGGTGTGAGTCTGAATTAGTAGCAGGGATGTTGTATCCGCAACACCCTGAATAACTCCATTGGGTGTGTTTTCCAGCCTGTAAGGCCCGTCACTCTCATGGCATTTTCTTGGGGTTTTCTACATGGCTAATCAAGAGGTATCCCTTTCACCTTAATTGCCAGGTATGTGTGCACTTGGGATAAGCAGTGGACGCTTGCCAGTGTGTGAAACTCTGCTGCTTCTCTCCCTTTTGCTCCCTTTTCATGTTTAGGGAATTAGTACTAGAACTTGGCTGATGCAACAGTTTGAGTCTTGGTCCCCCAGTGCTGTGAGATCCATTCACTTTTAATTGGTAGTTGCTGGAATCATTTCTCCTTTCCTCACCTTGACTTCCTTTTCTAATTGGCTCTCACGGGCCTCCAACTCCTGCTTTAATCAGCCAAGGCAGAGCTGCTGCTGAGAGTCCCAAACTGGCACCTGGGGACCCCAGGATCTTTTGCTATGACTCTGCTTCTTCAAGTTTCTTTTCTAATCTGTTAAAGCAACTTTGTCTTTCAATTAGGCCTGGGGGAATGGGAACCCATTGGGCATTGCTTTCACACAGGGGCAGCATGAACAATGCCAACCTCTTTGAGACTTGCCAACTACTGTATTTGACCTGCAGGTTTTATTGGTCTTGCTAGCACAGAGGGGAGAAGAAGATACTTGATTGAGGTCTCCAAAATGGGACAAATGAATGATAGGAGAAATGAGTAGATGAAAATCTAATCATTTGAGGAAAGGTTATCATGTGAGCCTCTACATTTTTGTCCACAGACTGCTTCTCTCTAGCAAAAAAAGCCTTGTGGAAATCTTACTTTGCTTCTGTTTATCACAGCCCAAAGGAGAATAAACACTAATTGTGCAGTTTTGGCCAATTATCATTATTGGGTTGCAATTTTTTAAGATTATTTTTTAAATATAGTTTATTTTTTTAAGGCAGTTTTAGGTTCACAGCAAAGTTGACTGTTGAGTTCCCATGTACCTTCTACACACACACACACACACACACACACACACACACACACACACTTCCCCAACCATCAAGATCCTGCATTAGAATGTTACATTTGTTATAGTCAATGAACTTACATCCAAAATCCATGGCTTGTTTACATTAGGATTCACTCTTGAGGTTGGTTGTACATTCTGTGGATTTTGACAAATGTATAATGACTTGTATCCACCATTTTAGTATCATGCAGAATAGTTTCATTACCTAAAAATACTCTGTTCTCCACCTATTCATCCTTCCCTTCTCCTCTAACCCCTAGCAACCATGGGTCTTTTTACTGTCTCCACAGTTTCACCTTTTCCAGAATGTCATACAGTTGGAATCATAGAGTATATAGTCTTTTGGGGTTGACTTTTTGGGTTACATTTAAAAAAATATTTTTTTAATGTTTGTTTATTTTTGAGAGAGAGAGAGACAGAGTGTGAGCAGGGGAGGGGCAGAGAGAGAGCGAGACACAGAATCTGAAGCTGGCTCCAGGCTCTGAGCTGTCGGCAAAGAGGCCGACACGGGGCTCGAACACATAAGCCTTGAGATTATGACCTGAGCTGAAGTCGGACATTCAACCAACTGAGCCACACAGGTGTCCCTTCTTGGATTACATTTTTAAATGACATTTAAAAACATTTTTTAAGTATGATTTTAAAGCTATGATACAGAGTAAATTTATCTCCTGTGGCATATACAAGCACATTCGTGTGACCTCTTTCTGAACAAATGGATACTGCTGAAGGAAATTGTCCTGGTTCCAGCTCACCCTTGGAGAAGCAATGCAATAGTAGACTTGACTTTGAGTGCTTTATACCAATGCTTTTTGGCCAGGCTACAGTCAAGGTCCAGGATGGAAGACTTCTCTAAGGGTTGAATTGTGACTTTTCTACTAAATGATAGGATAGTTGTTAGCCTATGGATGAACATGCTTACAAGGGTGTATCTTGGGACAAGACCAAGAAAGGAACAGGAATCTCAGTCTATACAGTTTTATTCTGTGTTCATTGAGAACTGTGTTCTAGATAAAGCAACCATATGTATATATTCTTATTACTGTGTAATGTATAAGTGATTTGTAAACTATTATAAATAATATCCCATGAGATTTTGATCTCTTCTAGGTAGGAAATATGTCTTTCTAAAATGTATCCCTAACCTAGCATAGTATCTGTTTATAGTAAACACTCAATAAATGTTGAATGAATATACATTATTCTGTTGTTGATTATAATTCTCTGAACACATTTTTCTATTTTTGCTTACACATGTCTTTCTTATTCTTGCTTTAGATTTAAGAGATCATATTCTCACTCTTTTCCCCCCATATACTTTACATGCTCATATTGACAGAGAAGATAAAGAAAATGACTACACGGTCTTGTTCATTTTCGTTCAGGTCATGATGTCTGTAGAAAATGTTAACCAGAATTCTATCAGATGAGTATCTGATAGAATGATCTATCAGAAGTAGATCTAGAGTGCTAGGATTCTAGGGTATGGCCCCACTGCATGGGAGAGTACATGGTCTCCCAGTGTGGTCAGGAAAAACTGCTTCCCAGGGGATAAGAAGTCTTAGTGAAGTTAAGCCTACCAGTATTTTGCCCTGTCTAGCTTTCATTCTTTTTGTGCTTATTTCCTGGTGCAGGCCATTTACTTTTTGCCTGCCAGGATTGAACAACTGGGCGGTTGGTGGGGGAAAGGACTATATACTTTCTTTTATTTGTTTGCCTATTCTTATAGTTTGATTCATAAGTTGGCAAGCAAAGAGGAAGCCTCCTTCACTTCTTCACCGTTTTCTCCTAGACTCAGTTCCTGATTAGATTTATCAACGTTGATCGAACACCTACTCTAGTATTGGATATAGCAGTATAAGAGTTTTAAACTAGTGAGTGGTAAGCCTGGGCTTAAATCTGGGTCTCCTGAAACCAGGTGTAGTGCTTTTGACACCATACTGGCCTGTTTTGTGGGGCTATTATTGCCAAGTAAGGAAGTGAAAGAAATTATGCATTCTTACTTATATCTGCAAAAAGATAATGCAGGAAGTACTAAAATTATTAGTTTTACCAAATGTACTACATACGTTGTTAACAATGGGGTAAATTGGGTGAGGGGTATACTGGAATTTTATGTACTATCTTTTAAACTTCTGTACATATAAAATACTCCAAAATAAAAAACAAGTCACTAAGTCTAGGCCACCTTTTGGGAAAAGGGGTTAAGCTCCACTTCCTGGAGGGGGTAGTATCTACATATAATGTTCTCTTCTTCCCAACTTCAAGCCACAGATCAATAACAACTTCCTTCTTTTTTTTTTTTAAAGTTCATTTATGTATTTATTTATTTTGAGAGAGCGAGAAAGAGGAAGAGAGCAACAAGTTGGGGCAGAGAGAGAGAGGGAGAGAGAGAGAATCCTAAGCAGGTTGTGCACTGCCAGTGCAGAGCCCGACGGCCTCAAACACACGAACTATGAGATCATGACCTGAGCTAAAACCGAATCCCATGGTTAACTGACTGAGCCACCCAAGTGCCCTGGCCACAACTTCCTCCTTAAATAAATTTTTTTACGGTATATATTGATATCTTATTTTCCTAAGCTCTTGTGGCATTTAATGTTCAGTTCAAGGAAGGAAAATTAACACAATATTAATCTCACCACTCATATTGGTAAACAAATGAGAAAGAGTGATAAGATCCAGTGCTGGGGAGGCTATGGGAAAATGAGCATGTTCATGCAAGTTTTTTAGTGAGATGTACTTCTCATTGCATAAAATTCACCTTTTTAAAGTGTAGGTAGTTTTTAGTATATTCACAAAGTTGTACAACCATCTCCGTCAGCTGATTGTAGAATATCTTCATCACTCCCTCCAAAACTGGGTATCCATTACCAGTCATTCCCCATTTTCCCCGCTGCCTAGTCCTTTATAACTACTAATTTACTTTCTGTCTGTATGGATTTGCCTACTCTGGACATTTTTATGTAAATGACATCATACAATGTGTTACCTTTGCGTCTGGAATGTTTTATTTTACATAATGTTTCAAAGTTCATTCACGTTGTAGTAAGTATCATACTTAGCCCCATTTTATGATGGAATAATATTCCATTCTATGTATATACCACATTTCGTCCATTCATGAGATGATGGACTTTTAGGTTGTTTTATTGTTCGGCTATTATTAATAATGCTGCCCTGAGAACTTGTATACACATTTTGTGCACACATATGTTTTTCTCTTGGGTTTATACCTATGCATGAAAATTGTTGGATCATGTAACTCTATATTTATTTGAGAAATTGCTGAATTGTTTTCTAAAGGAGCTATACCATTTCATACTTCAGCCAACAATATGTGCGTGTTCTAGTTTTTCCACATCCTTGTCAATACTTGTATTGTCTGTCTTTTTGAAGCTAGCTGTGCTACATGGGTATGAAATGGTATCTCATTGTGGTTTTGATTTACCTTTCCCTAATGACTAATGATGTTGAGCATCTTTTTATGTGCTCACTGGCCATTTGCATATCTAATTTGGAGAAATTTCTGTTCATATCTTTGTGCATTTAAAAAGTTGAGTTATTTGGTTTAAATATAATTTATTGTCAAGTTAGCTAACATACAGTGTATACAGTGTGCTCTTGGCTTCGGGAGTATATTGCCATGATTCATCAATTACATACAACGCCCAGTGCTCATCCCAACAACTGCCCTCCTCAATGCCCAGCACCCATTTTCCCCTCCCCCTGAACCCCCCATTAACCCTCAGTTTGTTCTCTATATTTGAGTCTCTTATGGTTTGCGTCTTTCTCTGTTTGAAACTATTTTTTTTTCACCCCTTCCTTTCCCCTATGGTCTTCTGTTAAGTTTCTCAAATTCCACATATGAGTGAAAACATCTGATATCTGTCTTTCTCTGAATGACTTATTTCACTTACCATAATACCCTCCAGTTCCATCCATGTCATTGAAAAGACCAACATTTCATTCTTTCTCATTGTCAGGTAGTATTCCATTGTGTGTGTGTGTGTGTGTGTGTGTGTGTGTGTGTGTGTGTATATGTATGTATATATATATATATATATATATATATATATATATACATACACATATACACACACACACATCTTCTTTATCCATTCACCAGTTGATGGACATTTGGGCTCTTTCCATAACTTGGCTATTGTTGATAGTGTGTTAGCACTGCTATAAACATTGGGGGTACATGTGTCCCTATGAATCAGCACTGCTGTATCCTTTGGATAAATTCCTAGTAGTGCTATTGTTGGGTCATAGGGTAATACTATTTTTAATTTTTTTGAGGAACCTCCACACTGTTTTCCAGAGCGGCTGCACAAGTTTGCATTCCCAACAGTGCAAGAAGTTTCCCGTCTCTCCACATCCTCACCAACATCTGTTGTTTCCTGAGTTGTTCATTTTAGCCACTCTGACTGGTGTGAGGTGGTATCTCATTGCGGTTTTGGTTTGTATTTCCCTGATGATGAGCAATGTTGAGCATCTTTTCATGTGTCTGTTGGCCATCTGGATGTCTTCTTTGGAAAAGTGTCTATTTATGTCTTCTGCCCGTTTCTTCACTAGATTATTTGGTTTTTGGGTGTTGAGTTCTTTATAGATTTTGGATATTAACCCTTTATCTGATATGTCATTTGCAAATATCTTCTTCCATTCCATCAGTTGCCTTTTACTTTTGTTGATTGTTTCCTTTGCAGTGAAGAAGCTTTTCATCTTGATAAGATCCCAAAAGTTCATTTTTGCTTTTATTTCCCTTACCTTCAGAGACGTGTTGAGCAAGAAATTGCTGCAGCTGAGGTCAAAGAGGTTGTTGCCTGTTTTCTCCTCTAGGATTTTGATTGTTTCTGTCTCACACTTAGGTCTTTCATCCATTTAGAGTTTATTTTTGTGTAGGGTATAAGAGAGTGGTCTAGTTTCATTCTTCTGCATATTGCTGTCCAGTTTTCCCACCACCATTTGCTGAAGAGACTGCCTTTTTTCCATTGTATATGCTTTCCCGATTTGTCAAAGATTAGTTGGTCATACATTTGTGGGTCGAATTCTGGGTTCTCTATTCTATTCCATTGGTCTTTGTGTCTGTTTTTGTGCCAGTACCATACCATCTTGATGATTACAGCTTTGTAGTACAGGCTAAAGTTCGGGATTGTGATGCCTCCAGCTTTGGTTTTCTTTTTCAACATTACTTTGGCTATCCAGGGTCTTTTGTAGTTCCATACAAATCTTAACAGTTATTTGTTCTATTTCTGAGAAGAATGCTGGTACAATTTTGATTTTGATTGCATTGAATGTGTAGATTGCTTTGGGTAGTAACAACATTTTAGCAATATTTGTTCTTCCAATCCATGAGCATAGAATGCTTTTCCATTTCTTTGTGTCTCCTTAAGTTGTTTCATAAGTTCTGGTTTTTTCCTCAATATATGAAATTTATTGTCAAATTGGTTTCCATACAACACCCAGTGCTCATCCCAAAAGGTGCCCTCCTCAATACCCATCCCCCACCCTCCCCTCCCTCCCACCCCCCATCAACCCTCAGTTTGTTCTCAGTTTTTAAGAGTCTCTTATGCTTTGTTTCATAAGTTTTCTATAGTTTTCAGCATACAGATCTTTTACTTCTTTGGTTAGGTATTTTATGGTTCTTGGTGCAATTCTAAATGGGACCGATTCCTTGATTTCTCTTTCTGTGGCTTCATTATTAATGTACAGAAATGCAACCTATTTCCGTACAATGATTTTATATCCTGCGACTTTGCTGAATTCATGTATCAGTTCTAGCAGTTTTTTGGTGGAATCTTTCAGGTTTTCCATATAAAGTATCATGTCATCTGTGAAAAGTGAAAGTTTGACATCTTCTTTGCCAATTTGGATGCGTTTTATTTCATTTTGTTGTCTGATTGCTGAGGCAAGGACTTCCAACACTATGTTAAACAACTGTGGTGAGAGTAGACATCCCAGTCTCAGGGAAAGCTCTCAGTTTTTCCCCATTGAGGATGATATTAGCTGTGGGCCTTTCATATATGGCTTTTGTGATGTTAAGGTATGTTCCTTCTATCCCGACTTTCTTGAGGGTTTTTATTAAGAAAGGATGCTGCATTTTTTCAAATGTTTTTTCTGCATCTATTGATAGGATCATATGGTTCTTATCCTTTCTTCTATTGATGTGTTGAATCATACTGGTTGATTTGCAAATATTGAAGCAGCCCTGCAGCCCAGGAGTAAATCCCACTTGGTCATGGTGAATATTTTTTTTTATGTACTGTTAAATTCGATTTGCTAGTATCATGTTGAGAATTTTTGCATCAATGTTCATCTGGGATATTGGCCAGTAATTCTTGTTTTTAGTGGGATCTCTGTCTGGTTTGGGAATCAAGGTAATGCTGGCTTCATAGAATGAGTCTGGAAGCTTTCCTTCTGTTTCTATTTTTTGGAACAGCTTGATAAGGATAGGTATTAACTCTACTTTAAACGTCTGGTAGAATTCCCTGGGAAGCCATCTGGCTCAGAACTCTTATTTGTTGGGGAATTTTTGATAATTGATTAAATCTCTCGGTCTGTTCAAATTTTCTATTTCTACCCATTTGAGTTTTGGTAGTGTGTGATGTCTAGGAATTTGTCCATTTCTTCCAGATTGTCCAGTTTGTTGGCATATAATTTTTCATTATATTCTCTAATAATCGTTTGTATTTCTGTGGTGTTGGTTGTGATCTCTCCTCTTCCATTTGTGATTTTATCTATTTGGGTTCTCTCTTTTCTTTTTAAGAAGTCTGGTTAGGGGCTTATAAAATTTATTTATTCTTTAAAAAAAACTCAGCTCTTAGATTCATTGATCTGTTCTGTTTTTTTTTCTCTATATTGTTTATTTTTGCTCTAATCTTTATTATTTCTCATCTTCTGCTGGCCTTGGGGTTTCTTTGCTGTTTTGCTTCTGGTTCCTTTAGGTGTGCTGTTAGATTTTATATTGGGATTTTCCTTGTTTCTCGATATAGCCCTGGATTGTAATGTATTTTCCTCTTAGGACTGCCTTTACTGCATCATAAAATGTTTGGATGTCATATTTTCATTTTCATTTGTTTCATATATTTTTAAATTTCTTCTTTAATTTCCTGGTTGACCTATTCATTGCTTAGTAGGATGTTCTTTAACCTCCATGGATTTGGAGGCTTCCCAAATTGTTTTCTTGTGGTTAATTTCAAGTTTCATAACATTGTGATCCTGAAAATATGCATGGTATGATCTCATTCCTTTTATATTTATTGAGGGCTATTTTGTGACTCTGTATGTGACCTATTTTTGGAGAATGTTCCATATGCACTTGAAAAGAATGTGTATTATGTTACTGTTGGAGGAAAGTTCTGAATATATCTGTCAAGTCCATATGGTCCAGTGTATCATTTAAAGTCATTGTTTCTTTATTGATTTTATGCCTAGATGGTTGTTGTAAGTGGAGTATTAAAGTCACCTGCAATTACCATATTATTATCCTTAAGATTGCTTATATTTGTGATTAATTGATTTATATATTTGGATTCCCTCAAATTGGGGGCATAAACATTTACAACTGTTAGCTCTTCTTGATGGATGGACCCCTTAATTATGACACAATGCCCTCCTCATATCTTGTTACAGTCTTTAGTTTAAAATCTAGTTTGTCTTGGGGCGCCTAGGTGTCTCAGTCAGTTAAGTGTCCGGCTTTGGCTCAGGTCATGATCTCACAGTTTGTGAGTTCGAGCCCTGTGTCGGGCTCTGTGCTGACAGCTCAGAGCCTGGAGCCTGCTTCAGATTCTGTGTCTCCCTCTCTCTCTCTGCCTCTCCCCCGCTTATGCTCTGTCTCTCTCTCTCTCAAAAATAAATAAACATTAAAAAAAAATCTAGTTTGTCTTATATAAATATGGTTACTCAGCTTTCTTTTGACTTCCAATAGCATGATCAATGGTTCTCCATCTCCCAACTTTCAATCTGCAGGTGTCTTTAGGTCTAAATCTGCAGGTCTAAAAGGAATCTCCTAGAGGCAGCATATGATGGATCTTATTTATTTATTTACTTATTTATTTATTTAAATCCATTCTGATACACTATGTCCTTTGATTGGGGCATTTAGCCCATTTGCATTCAGAGTGTTTATTGAATGATATGGATTTAGTGTCATTGTGTTATCTGTAGGTTTCATGATTGTGGTGATGTCTCTAGTCCTTTGTAGCATTTCACTCACTGAGTCCCCATTAGGATCTTCTGCAGGGCTGGTTTAGTGGTCATGAACTCCTTCAGTTTTTGTTTGTCTGGGAAAGCCTTTATCTCTCTTATATTATGAATGACAGCCTTGCTGGATAAAGGATTTTTAGCTGCATATTTTTCCTATTCAGCACATTGAATATTTCCTGCCACTTGCTCTGGCCTGCCACATTTCAGTGGACCGGGCTTCTACTATCCTCATGTGTCTACACCTGGATTAAGGACCATTGTCCCTAACTGCTTTCAGAATTCTCTCTCTATCTTTGTATTTTGCCAGTTTCACTGTGATATGCCATGGTGATGACCTGTTCTTGTTGATTCTGAAGGGAGTTTTCTGTGCCTCTTGGACTTGGATGTATGCTTCCTTCCTCAGATTACGGAAGTTCTCAGCTATAATTTCCTCAAATAAACCTGCCCCTTTCTCTCTTTCTTCTTCTTCTGGACCTCCTATGATATGTATATTATTACATTTCATTGAATCGCTTAAGTCTCTAATTTTCCCCCTATGGTCTAGTATTTTACTATCTCTCTTTTTTTCCCAGCTTCATTATTTTCCATAATTTTATCTTTATTTCATTTACTTTCCCCTTTGCTTCCTCCATCGTTGCTGCCATTGCATATAGCTTATTTTGCATCTCATTTACAGCACTTCTTAATTTGCTTTGACTATTTCTTAGGTCCTTGATCTCTGTGGCAATAGATTCTATGCTGCCTTCTAGGCTTTTTTCAAGCCCAGTTATTAGTCTTGTGACTATTATACTAAATTCTTGTTCAAATATATTGTTTATATCTGTTTTCAGAAATTCTCTGGCTGTCATTTCTTCCTGAAATTTCTTTTGAGAACAATTCTTCTGTGTAATCATTTTGGCTAGTTGTCTGTCTTTTACATGATTTAGTAGCTTGTTATGTGTTGTGCACCTGAGAGTACTACTGTATTAAAAAGGGGTCATACACTCTCCAGGGCCTTGCCTTTAAGGAAGTATTTTTAGAGTGTGTTGCATGCTCTCTGCTGTTGTGACTCTGGTTGCCTTATCTCCCTACTCATAGTGGCAGTTTTGACCTTCCACCAGGTGTGCGTTGATTTGTTCACTGAAGTAACTCTGCAAAAAAATTGATAAAGGGAGGGGGTGGAAGCAACCTTATCCTATGCAAAGAGAAATGACAGGGGCAGGGAAAAAATTACCAGGCAGAGATTCAGAGAAACTATACAGCTTAATCCAGACACAGAGAGAGGAAAATAAAGAAGGCCATACAGAAGAGGTGTAAAAAGAATAGATTAAAAATACCTGCTTAAACAAACCAACAACCAGAATAGAGAAGGGAAAGAAGATAAGAAAAGAAAAAGAAACCCACAACAACTACATATATATGTGTATATATATATACATGTATATATATATATAAATACATATATATGTGTGTGTGTGTATACACACACACACACACACACACACACACACACACACACATATATATATATATGTATTGACCAAGAATCAAATCAGAAAATGAAAATCCCCTGGACCATTGTCTGATGATGCCTTGGAGCTGGTGGCTGTTCTGGTCTGGAGGAGGGGCCTTCTGGTTCAGTCAATGTCAATCTCTCTCCAGTAGACAGGCAGTTGCCAGGCACAGAGGGGCAGAGTTTGGTGTAAGAAGGTCCCATCTCCACTGGGGGTCTGCTGTCCTGTTTCCTGAAGCCCCACCATGTTGGTGACCTGGAGAAAAATGGCATACCCCAGGCTCTCCTCCCTAGACCAGGTGTTACAAACCACACTGTTCAGGCAGTCCTCATACTGCCCCGTGGGCACAAGCAGGCTGGTTTGTCCCACTCCACAGTCTCATGAGCTCCCAGGTGCTTGCTGAGATTCTTAAAGGATTCCATTCCTCCCACCCCAGTTCTGGAGTAGTGCCACTCCACCCAACTGACAAAGGGCCTCTGGCTGGCACCTCAAGGGTCTTTTGTCTTTGGAGTGGCTATCTACCTTCTTCTCACTCAAGGGGAGGGGACTGCTCTCTCCGACTGGGCCTCTGAGTTGACTACTGAGCCAGGGGCTGGCTCCCCCTGCCCCCTAGGGTGGCTGTGGTCCAGGAAAAGTGGAGCCAACCCTGGATCATCACTCCTAAGGCTGTTTGCACGTTAGAGACTGGCTCTCCATTTTTTTCCATACCCCAGTCCATGGTCTGGATAAGTTTTTCTCTTGTCCAAATACAATCCCGCACTTCCACAGCCTTTCTTTCTCTTACTTTTGTCTCTCCACCGAAGAGGTTCCCCTTTAGTCTGTGCCTATGCTGCCTGTTTTAGCTCTTTCAATTTTCAAGCATGCACCTCTGTCCTGCCAAGCTGTCTCCATGGGCCCCTGGAGATGTTTCTGCCACTCTGTAGCCTGGATTCTTGGAATTCCAAGTCTTCTGGCCTCAATACTGCTGTGTTTGAGGGATGAGGGAATTTCAGCCCCCCCCCCCGCCACTTCTCTATCATGTTGACTCCTCCCCCATTTGTGTTTTTATTGTTGAGTTGTAAGAGTTCTTGATATATTCTGGATAATAGACTCTTACCAGATACATGATCTACAAATATTTTTTCCCCATTTTGTGAATTTTTACTTTGATAGCATCGTTAAAAGCACAAAAATCTTAAAATTTTGATGAAGTCTAATTTATTTTTTTCTTTTATTGCTTGTATTTTTGGTATTATGTCTTAAAAATCACATAATCCAAGATCACAAAGATTTAAATGTATGTTTTCTTCCAGGAGTTTCATAGGTTTAGCCCTTACATTTAGGTCTTTGATTCATTTTGAATTAATTTTTTGCATGTGGGTTCAACTTCATTCTTTGCATGTGGATATCTAGTTGTCCCAGCACCATTTGTTGAAGAGCCATGCACTATTTGCAGATATCTTATTTAGAAGCATTTCTCAAAATTAAAAATAAACATTTCCTGTATTCCAGGAATCCTATCTCTAATTTCTGGAATACTGATGTGAATATATAAAGACATATATTCAAGGACATAAGTCACAGCATTGTTTTAATTATAAAATATTGGATGCAATAAAGTGTCTTAAGTGAGTAATTGATAAGCAAATTGTGATATGTTTGGTGGAACACACTGTGTCTTAAATAGAATGAGGTAAAATTATATGCACTGGCTTTAAAATATACTATTATATTTTAGAAGCACCTGGATGGCTCAGTCAGTTAAGGGTCCAACTCGTGATGTCGGCTCAGGTCACGATCTCATGGTTTGTGAATTCAAGCCCTGTGTTGGGTCTGCACTGACAGTCCGGAGCCTGGTTGGGACTCTCTCTCCCTCTTTCACTGCCCCTCCCCCCTTTCAAAATAAATCAATAAACTAAAAAAAATTTTAAAAAGATACTATTACATCTTATTGAGTTAAAAATATTTATTGAGTGATACTGTTTACCAGGCACAATGCAAAGTGCTTAAAAAGTATTGAATTAGTTTTTAAATAAAGTATTGACTCATAATACCCCTTTGAGATAGCTGTTATTACTATCGTATTTTACAAGTGAAGTAGCTGAAGTTGTGGCATTCAAGCAACTTGCCCAAAGTCATAGCTAGCAGACAAGGCAGTATATAAATGTCTGAATCTAGAGTTTGCACTTTAATGCATTAGTTACAAATTAATATGTATATGTATTATTTGGAAACAAAGGTTTTCATGAGCATAGTGACAGTCTGATGGAATAACCAGCAAATTATCCATGGTCAGATTGGAAAGATAGGAAGGAAAGGGGAACAAACATGTACTGAGAATCTATTATGTGTCTTTTGTTATGCTATGGTCCTTACATAAATTGTCTCATTTAATCCTTATGACCTTGTTTTCAAGATATAAGTTACATACCTATTTTACAAAATAAGACCCTAAGAATCTAAGTGTCCAGTTGCATAGCAGAAGGGAAAGTGAGGCTTTCCAGGTTTAAAGAGTAACCTAAGCAACAGTGTGGAGAGGGTAGAGAATGGAGTGGTTGAGTAGCCCGACTAGAGCTGAGGGTTCATTTGGGAAGAGAAGGAAAACAAAGTAGGATTAGTGGAGCCATACTATGAAGTGTGTTGAAGCCCAGACAGAGAACTGAGGAATGTTGACTTTGAAGAGGAGAGTGACAGATTGGTGAGGATGAGAATGCAGGCGGGAAATACATCATCTTTATACACTTCTTCACTGATTGACTTTGTTACAACTGCATATTATTTTCATAAGTAAAATTATTGAGATAAAAGTACTCAACGAGCATTTTGAGTTCTAACTAGGTATCAAAGTGTTGTTGATTCATGGTCATGCAAAGACCATCAAGAACATACTGTAGTCGAAGAAAAATAAGTTTATTAGCTTTTTGCAGCAAGGGAGGAAATATGCCTTGAGGAACATGGGGAATCCAATAGGAAGATGCTAGAAGGGATTTATTATATCATTTGGGTTTGTGTTAATTGACTTTGGGGAGAATGTAAAGAAATAGAGGTTTTCTCTGGATGCTGTCAGAAAGTGGAAGAAAATTCTATGATTAGGTATCTTTGTTTTTAAATTAAATTTTTAAAAGTTTAAATCTTTATTTTTGAGAGAGAGAGAGGGAGGGAGAGAGAGTATGAGTGTGGGAGGGTCAGAGAGAGAGAGGAAGACACAGAATCTGAAGCAGGCTCCAGGCTCTGAACTATCAGCACGGAACCCAATGTGGTGCTCAAACTCATGGACTGCAAGATCATGACATGAGCTGAAGTCAGACGCTTGACTGACTGAGCCAACCAGGTGCCCCTGTGATTAGGTATGTTAATTTTTATCTAGAAGGCAATTGGGCTGAAGCTTTACTGGGTAAAGAGGTGGCAGTCACTCATATTAGCCTAAAGAGGGGGATGTTTGGTCATTTTTTATAGTTGGGACTGTGTTCTTGATTTTGTCCGTGCTCAGACATAATTATGGAGTGGTCTTGTTTTGTCTTCATCTATCATGTTCACATAGTGACCTGGTTTGAGGTGGCATTCTGTGGAGTTGTTTATTTTCAACAGGTTTATACAGGCCAGTTCCCTGGTTCCAGGGGCTGCTTTCCTCTCTGTCACTGTGTGGTTGGGATCCACAAAGGAAAAAGGTAATTCCTGTCCTCAAGGAGCTTTCTTAGGAGTACACGTAAGTAAATAAATTATGCCACAGCATGGTACATGTAATAATAGAACTGTTAAAAGCAACTTCAACAAATTATATTTTAGCTTGTATCTAAGTTTTATTTCAAACATACCACAAAGGAACTATATCTCTAAGAAAATTTGTTGGAAGACTTCCTATTGGTCAAGAGAGTTTTGCCCCTCTCTTTTAATATAGAGAAACTGTGTTTAGATAAGCTTGTTGGACTAGGAATAAAAAATGAGTGTCTGTTGAAAATTATAGAAAGGTCTTGGGGAGCCTGGGTGGCTCATTCAGTTGGGCGTCCAACTTCAACTCAGGTCATGATCTCATGGTTCCTGAGTTAGAGTCCCATGTCAGACTCTGTGCAGACAGCTCAGAGTCTGGAGCCTACTTCGGATTCTGTGTCTTCCTCTCTCTTTGCTCCTCCCCTGACCATGCTGTCTCTCTCTCTCAAAAATAAATAAACATTAAAAAAATTATAGAAAGGTCTCATGGCTAGTTAAAAGCCACTGTACCTTTAATGTACATTAAACATGTGCAGTCTTTTTGTATATCAATTATACCTAAAAAAACTGAAAAAAATCACTGCACCTTTAATAATTTGGTAAAGGTCATTAGACTTGTCCTAAAACTGAAGGTGTATCTTTCAGGGAAGTCTAACTTCTCTCAGAAATTAATCCCATTTTATCACTCCAATTATGATAGGCTTTAGAAAAATTTCACTGCATATTGAATTACAGTGAATTTAGGTTTTAGTAGTCAGCATAGCTTTGTAAGCTGAGCACACTTCCAGTAGAAAAAGAAAGGCTTTTAATTACTGAGGGTAAGAACTAAAAGATTATTAAAAAAAAAACTTTCACATCTCCAACTTATTCTTTACTGGAATTTGGAAGTATGGACATTTTTGGCTTAAGAATTTTGACTAATTCTCATTCTAAACAGGATGTTTCTCAGGGCAACTTTCATGTCCTTATTACGAAGACTATAAATCAGAGGATTAAAGAGAGGAGTCATTATTGAATATGCCACTGTCAGGATCTTCTGCATCAAAGTTGGGATGCCATATGTAGGACTCACATACATTACCATGACTGTCCCATAAAAAAGAGACACCACAACTAAATGAGAACCACAGGTGGCAAAAGCCTTTCTCCGGCCAGCTGCAGAAGGGACCTGAAAAACAGCTCTGAGCAACAAGGTATAGGATCGAAGAATGTACATAATAGTAAAAAAGAGAACAAGGGAGCTCTGAGTATAGAAAACAAATTCAGTAATGGGGGCTGGAGCACAAGACAGAGACATCAGTGGATCCATATCACACAGGAAATGATCAATGATATTGGATCCACAGAAGGGGAGTTGGGAGATGAAGAAAATGGGGATTGGGTAGCCAAGGAATCCAGTAAGCCAGCAGAGAGACACCAGAATTCTACAGAGTTTCCCAGTCATGATGGTGGGGTAGTGCAGTGGGTGGCAGATGGCCAGGTACCGATCATAAGCCATTACTGCCAGGAAGAGACATTCAGTTGTGCCCAGGGAAAAGAAGAAGTAGAACTGGAAGAAGCAGGCAGAAAATGAAATGGTCTTGGTTTTGGAGAGAATGTTGGCTAACATGTTAGGAACTGTGGATGAAGCATACCAGATCTCAAGGAAGGCAAAATTTCCCAGCAGAAAGTACATTGGGGTATGCAGTCGTGGGTCCCATCTTATTGCGCAGATAATGGTTCCATTCCCCAGCAGCGTCAAGACATAAGCCACCAAAAAGAGTGAGAAGAGGAAAATCTGTATCTCCCAGCAACCAGGGAACCCCAGGAGAATAAACTCAGTCACAAGGTGAATGTGTGTTGCTGACCTGTTCATGGGTCTTAAACCTATGAAGAAGAAAAACATGAGGGTAACACAAGTTTCTTTGCTTCCTACATATCTCAAGAACTTAACTGAGAAGGGAACTTAAGCTCTACAGGAAAATATGAGATATTTTGAGACTAGATGGGAATAAATCTCACCTTATTTTGAATTGATTGTGGTTCTAAATCTTAGTTTTCTTTTGCTAGAAAGCAGTGCAGCAAGAATTTTCCACATTAGTGGTACAATGTGAAAATTTTCTTTCTTTTTTGATTTCTTTGATCCCTAAGAAGACCTTTTATGATTTTGGTTTGTTTTTCTAAAGCTGATTATGAATCTTCAATGAACAAACTCATCCATTTTCTCTTACTCAGCTTACCTTGTTAAAAAAAGATTTTGAGGACAGCTGGTGTGATATTGGGTTAAACCTTGGCAAAAGAACAAAATTAGTTGACTTACTCATGGAGATAAAACTTACTCCAGGACATTGGATTTTCAGGATAGTCTAATCAAGTGAATTAATTGTCACAGACATCACCTTAGTCAAGATTCAATTGAAGATTGAATATGCCACTGTCAGGGTCTTCTGCATCAAAGTTGGGATGCCATATGTAGGACTCACATACATTATCATGACTGTCCCATAAAAAAGAGACACCACAACTAAATGAGAACCACAGGTGGCAAAGGCCTTTCTCCGGCTGTTCTTAAATTTTCCTTTAAAGATTTTCTTTTAAATGTTTTTTTAAATTTATTTTTGAATATATATAGAGAGAGTGCAAGCAGGGCAGGGGCAAAGAGAGAGGGGGACAGAGGATCCAAAGTGGGCTGTGCGCTGATAGCAGTGAGCCGCATGTGGGGCTCAAACCCACAAACCATGAGATCATGACCTGAACTGAAGTCAGATGCTCAACTGTCTGAGCCACCCAGGTGCCCATAAAGATTTTCTTTTAAAGTATCACAACAGTTCAGTGAAACACCTAAAAAAAAATACAAAAGACCAACCATATCAAATATCTTTGCTCTAAAGAATAAGTAAGAATATTGTGAATTATTTCTATTTGCAAGTGTTTATTTTCATGTTTTTACACATACTATACAGAATGAACTGTCCTAGTTTTCATATTCACATCCTACCTAGTTAAAATAAAGAAAATTATGTTTTCAGTGCAAAGTTTTAGTTCATTTAATAAATAATTTTGGATGATAAAAACAAAGGGATCTTAGATTGAATGGCATTTTTATCTGCAATTTTATCTGGTATAGTTAATTATGTTTTCTGAAAGGGAGAAGGCAATTTCAAATATTTGGATAGGCATGTACTTTTCAATAGTATTTAAGAATTGAACAAAAAGGTACCAAGTTTTGTGTTTAAACAACAGAGTAATCTTGCAATTAATTAATATTAGAAAGCACTAAGAATCTTAAAAATGGTAGTTTCAATATTGAGTTTTCTTGTTAAACTTGTCAAACCACTTGCCTTGTCTAGTGGAGGTCACTAGATATAACTGTCAGGAATGGAAGATAAAGAAATTTGAAAAGAAAATAAGAACAGAGAAGATCTGGACTTTAGTATCACTAGTCCTCTGTTGGTGGTCTTTAAGGAAGCACAAAAAGGAGGCTTGTGCACCCAAGTTCTAAAGTTGGACAGTTTTCTAATCAATGTTGAACTTGAAATACATTTGTTAACCACCTTCACTGGATAAGGTGCTCAATGGACAATTCCCAGACTGTTATTTATGAAGCATAAATAAATCAATTTCCTGGTACAGGTCAGGAACTAAGTCCAGATTGACAGATTCAAACTAGGAATCAGAATCCTGAGATCTGTGCTTCCTATATTCTTTCTGAAACAATGGGCCATGCCATGCCTTCTTAATGTGAATAACATTTCAGGACACTCTCCATTATAATCAACAACTTCACACTTAATTTCATTTTTTTCTGCAACTGTACCCTGTAAAATTTATTAGCAGAAACACTATTTTTCCTGTAGCCTTTGGTGAAGGTGTTGGTCAGTATAATAGGATAATCAAAGGGTTGGGAATGTAATTGAAAAGCCAGGGTAATCAATTTTTATTTTAACCACTGATGAAATAAACTGCATAAAGTTCTGTATCACTCTACCCTCTAAAGCCTCCAAAAGTACTTGCTGGGAATAGGTAGGGCATTAGAATGGTGTATTTACCATTTTATACCATTAAAAAAATGCCATTTTCACGTTTTTGGCATTTATAAATCATTATATGAGCTACAATCCTAGCTTTTCCATACCTCCTTTCTAACACAAGAAACTAACCAACCAATCAACTCAGCATTCTTGGATGGCCACCTCAAGAATAATAGTTTGATTAAATAGCCTCCTTCCAAATGTCCCTCGCTTGATACACTGTCTTCTCAGTTTGTGTTAGAGAAGAATATAACACCTAATTACTCTTGGAAAGTGAGATTATTTTCAGAAGATGGTCCTTAATAATAAAAAAATAGTAGTGGGGAAAAATGGTCCAGATAATCTACTTTAACGTTTTGTTTTACAGATAAGCTTCACAGAGGGTGCATGAGTTTTTACCCAAGGAATGTAAATGTCACGTATTCATATATGGAATGTTCACACTGTACTACTACTGAGAAAAAATGACTAATCAGATTTACAGAGTAAAAGGCAGCCTGTAGTATATCACAGCAGTGGTTGTAATATGGACAATTAGTCCCTTTTTCTTACATACAGTGATGGATTTCCTGGCTCAGCTTGGAAAAAGGGATGGACACAGAGGAGTTGAACATATAGGCATCTTCTCTTCACTGGCTTTGATGAGGAAAACTCCAGGTGAGGGCATTATATATGGTTCGCTGGACTTCCCTAATTTCTGGAGGCTCTAGAAGCGTATTCTCTACGCGTTTACTGAGATCTTGTAACATGTAAAGCTGTGTTTAATCTCAGGGATTAATCCCTCTCAGGGATTACTCTAAAACTCGAAGACGTCCTCATGTTTCCCCTGGAGTGCATCCTCTTTCCAGTCTTTAAGGCTCATCCAGGTTTTGGTAGATTAGCTCCTAGTAGATTAGCTCTGTTGTGAAACAGAATCCAGGGGGAAATACTGAGTAAATTTCAGGATGCTTTCTATTGAAGAGATTGCATTCCACTAAAGAATCACCCTCAGGGGAGATAAGTGCAATAAATAAATGGAAAATTTGTCCATGATTTGAATTCTGAAACTGAGACATGTTTGTGAATAACTTTAAAGTTAAATTCACTATATTTTTCTGTAATGTAATGACCTGGCAGTCGGTACCAGATAGGAACTGCCTTGTGTGACTGAAATTCAAGATGGCAGAAGTCATGTAATTGACTAATCTAATCAAATTGTCAGTTTTCATTTTGATTTCATTTTCTAGTGGGCAATTTGAAATCAGTGCAAACACGAGAAGAAATTTTTTTATCGTTAGTCTTTTGTTTTTCTTCTGAAAAAATAAAGGTTTCTTCTGAGGGCTCTTTTTTTAAAATTAATTTTTATTTTTTTTAAGATTTACATCCAAATTAGTTAGCATATAGTGAAACAATAATTTCAGGAGTAGATTTCTTAATGCCCCTTACCCATTTAGCCCATCCCCCCCTCCCACTACCCCTCCAACAACTCTCAGCTTGTTTTCCATATTTATGAGTCTCTTCTGTTTTGTCCCCCTCCCTGTTTTTATATTATTTTTGTTTTCCTTCCCTTATGTTCATCTGTTTTGTCTCTTCAAGTCCTCAAATGAGTGAAGTCATATGATTTTTGTCTTTCTCTGACTGACTAATTTCACTTAGCATAATACCCTCCAGTTGCATCCACATAGTTGCAAACGGCAAGATTTCATTCTTTTTGATTGCCAAGTAATACTCCATTGTGTGTATGTATACATATATGGTGTATATATATATCATATATATAATCATATATATAATATATATAATATATATAATCATATATATAATCATATATATGTATGATATATATATACATGCCACATCTTCTTTATCCATTCATCCATCGATGGACATTTGGGCTCTTTGCATACTTTGGCTATTGTTGATAGTGCTGCTATGTACATGGGAATGCATGTGTCCCTTCGAAACAGCACACCTGTATCCCTTGGATAAATACCTAGTAGTGCAATTGCTGGGTCATAGTGTAGTTCTATTTTTAGTTTTTTGAGGAACCTCCATACTGTTTTCCAGAGTGGCTGCACCAGCTTGCATTGCTACAACGATGCAAAAGAGATCCTCTTTCTCCACATCCTTGCCAACATCTGTTGTTGCCTGAGTTGTTAATGTTAGCTATCCTGACAGGTGTAAGGTGGTATCACTGAGGGCTCTTTTTAACCACTTCTTTAAAATATGATTCCTAGGAAAAGGTGACAGTGATGACAATGAGAAAATCTTGGGGTAGCTTTTAAGTGAACTTGATGTTCAGTGATACTCTACACCATTTCCCCACTGAGTATTCTTGGTTCCTTTGTTAAATATTAGCTGACCGTATTTGTAAGGGTTTATTTCTTGGCTCTTATTCTGTTCTGTATGCTTCTGTGTCTATTTTTGTACCAATACCCTTACTGTTTTGATTATTACAACAGCTTTGCAGTATAGCTTGAAATCAGGAAGTGTGATGCCTCCAGCTTTGTTCTTCCTTGGGATTGCTTTGCATATTCAGGATCTTTTGTGGTTCCATTCAAATTTTAGGGTTTTTTTTCCTCTTTCTGTTAAAAAATGCCATTGGAATTTTGATAAGGATTGCATTGTCTTTTTTCAGTTTCTTTCATCAAAGTCTTATAGTGTTCAGTGTACAGATCTTTCACTTATTTGGTTAAATTCATTCTTAAGTATTTTATTGTTTTCGATGCTATTGTAAGTGGGATTGTTTTCTTTATTTCTTTTTCAGATATTTCATAGTGCATATAAACACAACTGATTTCCATATGTTGATTTTTTATCCTGCAATTTTATTCAATTTTTTGATAGTTCTAATAATTTTTTGGTGGAGTCTGTAGGATTTCCTATATATGTGATCATGTAATCTGCAGAAACAATTTTTTTCAATATATGAAATTTATTGTCAAATTGGTTTCCATACAACACCCAGTGCTCATCCCAAAAGGTGCCCTCCTCAATACCCATCCCCCACCCTCCCCTCCCTCCCACCCCCCATCAACCCTCAGTTTATTCTCAGTTTTTAACAGTCTCTTATGCTTACTGCAGAAACAATTTACCTTCTTTTCTGGTTTGGATATCTTTTATTTCTTTTTCTTGACTGATTGCTCTGACTAGGACTTCCAGGACTACCACTGAATAGGAATGGTAAGTGTAGACACCTTTGTTTGTTTCTAATCTTAGCAGAAAAGCTTTTGACCTTTGACCATTAAGTATGATGCTTGCTATGGGCTTGTCATATATGGCTTTTACGATGTTGAGGTATATTTCTTCTGTACCCACATTTTTAAGAGTTTTTTTAAGAAAAGGTATTGTATTTTTTCAAATGCTTTTTCTACATCTATTGAGATGATCATAAGATTTTTATCCCTCATTATGTTAATGTGGTGTATCACGTATATTGATTTGCTTATGTCAAACCATCCTTGTGTCCCAAGGATAAGTCCCACTTGATCATGGTTTTATGATCCTTTTAGTGTATTGCTGAATTTTGTTTCCTAATATTTTGTTGAAAATTCTTTGCATGTATATTAATTGGGGATATTGGCAGTAGTTTTCTTGTAGTGTCTTTTTTTGGCTTTGGTATCAAGGTAATGGTGGCCTTGTATCATCCTTAGTAACAATACTTTGGCAGCCATACATGAGACAAAGTGGGAGCTTTGAGATCTGTACAAGAGATTGTGAAACCCCAGTGCAGCCCATGATCAAAGAGGACCATTTTGAGTAGGCAGATCCATGCCCAGGTGGCAGACTCACTAACCTGGCTCCTAAGTATAGATTCAGAAACAGCCCCATCTCTCTGTGGACTTGGCTAAACTATATTTGGCCTTAGTTTCACCACCAACACCATCCATCCACCAATGGACATGGTAGGGGTCACACTTGCCTGTGCCTGCCAACCTCAGTCTGGCTATGGCCCCTGAACTGCCCTGTGACCCAGCTCTAGCCTTAGTAATGCCAAGGGACTGGGTTGTAGACACATGTTCATGTCCCTGAAGCAGGCCCTATGAACTTGGTCCAACTGTAGATCCTTAAATGGCTGTTTAACTCAGCCATAGACCAGGGACACTCCTGCTGCCAAGCATCAAAAAGTAAAAATACCTAGAGATAAATTTAATTAAGGAGGTGAAAGATCTATACACGGAAAACTTTAGGACATTGATGAAAGAAGTTGAAGAAAGACACAAACAGATGGAAAGATATCCTGTTCATGGATTAGAAGAATTAATATTATTAAAATTCCCATCCTACCAAAAGTCGTCTATAGACTCAATGCAATTAAGTAGGAAAAGTGAGAAATGTATTAAGTTACTTGAGGTGGTAATCATTTCACAATGTATACATATATTAAATCATCATGTTGTATATCTTAAAAAACTTGCTGTGCAACTTAAAATATAAAAATTTTATTTGTCAATCATACTTCAATAAAGCAGGAAAAAATGAAGGAGAAATATATATACTTTCTTATAAAAACAAAACTGAGAAAATTTACTGCCAAGTAGACTTGCACTATGAATATTGTTTAATTTTTCAGTCAGAAGGAATGTGATACCAGATGGACACGTGCATCCACCAAAGAAATGAAAAGCATTGGGAATGGAATAAAAGAAACATTTATGGTAGCAACATTTTGTGTTTATGGCATAAGTAAAAGTAAAATTTATAACATAAAAATACCCCAAAGGATGAGAGTGAGGAATTGGGGATATACTGGTGTAAGTCTCTTTCACAACATGTGAAGTAGTATGATATTATTTGAATTTAGACTCCGACTAAATATTTTAAACCCTAGAAAAACAATTTTAAATATTTTAAACAGATAAAAATAATAGGGAAGTGATGGAGTTAAAGTAGATTCATAAAAAATAACACAAAGAAGGCAGGAAAGAAAAAGGGAAAGAACTGAACAGATAGAATAAAGAGAATGTAATTAGCAAAATGGTCATTTTAATCCAATCACATTGGAAATTAGATTAAATATAAATGATCAAAAGAAACTAAGAGACTGAGAGTATAAACTAGAAAAAAAGGGACGATGCAACAAAATACTGTCTATAAAAGGTCCTCTTTAAATAAAAATAATTAAAAGTAAAATACTGGAAAAACATGCACGATTCAAACATTGAACAAAAAAAAGTTGGAATAGCCACTTTAATATTAGACAAAGTAGACTTCAGAATGAAGAACATTACCAGAAAGAAGGACACTATATGACTCAAAAGGGGTCATTTCTCCAGGAAAAAAAGGTAGGAGATACTTAACAACACAGCTTCAGGATACATAAGCAAAATCTGATCGAAGTGAAGTTAACTCACGCAGTGAATTTTACTTATTGGTGTCTTATTAGCATAACAGAGCTGACCTGGGAGAGAAAGCCTGCTCCCAAAGAAAGGGAATAACCCTTTTCAAGCCACTCACTGAGTCAACAGGAATGAGGATGAGAGATCTGATGTCATAACTCTGAAACTGATAGATAAGAGAGTCCAAATCTCAAAAAAATGAATAAAATTGAATATAAAGGAACATAAAGATAACCAAAAAACTTGTATTACAGCTAAACAGGTGTTGCTGTAGTGATTGCATCATCATAAGAGTAATTTGTCTATTGAACAAAATAGACATTGGCTCTAAGAATAGCATGAGAGTTTCTGATCACCAGTGGGAAACTGAGTCCCAAAGGCCAATCAGTGGGCTCCTGAGGGAAGAGAACATTGGGGATATAACTGATAATCTTCTGTCATGAATTCTCACTTTTGGTCCCAGGAGACTATATCCCTTAGGAGGAATCAGATACAGATTTCAGAGAAACATAAATAAGTCTCTGTTGTGTAGCATATATGCCAATTTTTCTCCAAATGAATGTCCTGTGCCCAGCAATGTAAACACCTTCTCTGGGCTGCTGGATGCCAAGGATGCCACATCCTCCATCGTGCCTGCCTCTTGCTGCAGTACAAACAGAAGATTTCAGGTCAGACCTGCCAGTTCTATGAGGAGGTAGGTTTGGAAGAGATATAAGTTTAGGAGAGTTCTTAGGTGTGTCTTCTAGCTCTGCCTTCTTTTATGTGGTTGTGGAAACAATAGCACCTCAAGTTACATGAAGAAAGTAAGGACATTCATCTTTGCAACTAAGAGGGCTGGGAATCAAGGAAGTGAGAGAGATGAGGATGAGGAAGTATGGAAAGTCCATCCTTAGTAACCAGGAGGTATATCCAGTCAGAACCAGCTCTTTGGGGGAAACAGCATGTTAGGGAAGTGACATCTGGAAACGACTGGCAAAGTGGCGATGAGGAGCAGGGCAGAAAAAACTTCAGCTCTCTCTTATTTTAGCAGTGTTCTGCTCTGCCACAGAGCAGATGATGAGCCATTTCGAGGAGGGAAAACATGACTGAACATGCCCACTTGGTGGGTTCATTCCCACATGGCTTACAAAGTCATTGCAATCCTCATAGACATTAATCACCAAATATTGCCTCCTTTTACACCTCTTTCCTCATGGATTCTTTGACTTCTGGGTTACACTGAATTCCTGCTACAGAGGAATTACTCAATGCTTGATATTGCCAAACATGATCCAGTCACAAACCAAAGAGGAGCCTTACAGTGAAGTGTGATGTGGAAAATTCTGAACTTCCCTGATCCCTTGTGTCACCAATTGAAATCATTAAGATCACCCTTAAAGCTATGACATTATACAATCTGGAAAGTCATGCATTTTATAACTGATACATTAATAAATATTCTTAGCTAGAATAATTAAAATAATCTGGGTCTGTATTCTGCACTTATATTTTTCTTGAATAAATGTCATCACTCAATCGTGTCACTTGGGTCATTTAGGTCCAAATGATGACTGTCCTTCACTAGTGAAGGGGATCCTAAAATAAATTAATAAATTAAGACAAAACTACTAACAATGGAATTGTAGACAATTTCATAGGCTTTGTTTTCCTTTCACACATGGAAATCACACATCTACGACTAAAGCAGAGAAGGAAATTTTCACAAAAATTCTCCTTCAACTTCCCAAAACAATGCAACCTTCCACATCTAAAGTAGGATGTGGGCAACAGAGGGAGTGAGGAAGTAGGAGGGGAATCCTTGTCTAGAGGGACAGTTTATGGCTCCCACCACTGTTCCTGGTTCCCAGAGGCCTCTGCTTGGGATTATCTGACATTTGTGAGCCTCTGTCTCTATCCATAACCCAAAATAGAGGCTTTACTAAGTATCATGACACTTTAGGCAAAACCCTCAAAAATCCTCAAATAATATACCAGATACATGCTCAGTTTTTCTACCTGTAAGTAGGGATTTAACCTAGACCAAAATTTTATAGAAGTATTTTAATTCATCATGTAAAAGAACCAATATGAAAGCCATTATGTAGATGTCTGGGAGTTCAAATTTTTATTTACTTAACCATGATGAACACTGAATAATAGATGGTACGTTTGATGTTTTTGTCTCCATTATTGGGTGATCTTAGGATGCCAAAACTTATAATTCCAACACTGATCCAGAATAACACTGAAATGTATAAATATTTCTGCACCTTGTTACCTTTCTCCCTCTTCTGATGCCTAACTTTTTTATCTCTGATTCCAAAGATTTAAGTAATTGAAATTCTGTGTCAAATTTTAAGGGTCTATATATCTTAATCTATAGATAAAAGTACATGATTTTCTTACTTACCTACTTTTGTTAGTACTGTCATTAACATTCTTCAAGCTGCTTATCACATAAGATCTTTTCTTTTACCATGAGAAGATTCTGAAAGAGAAATGGGAGAATACAGAGATTCAAAATCTGATCATACCAGCACTCTGAAAGGTTGATAGTCTTTAGTAGTATAGTTATATTATTTATTTAATGGAATTACAAAATCTGAAGGAGTTTGGGATATCTACAAAGGAAATATTCCTGAGGATTAAGGTCATCTTTGTCATTGACACTTCTTCCTCTCTACCCCTTTAGGAAGCCATGAATATGTCAGGAGTCAGCACAGTGACCGAATTCATACTACTGAGTTTTCTGTGCTCCAGAGAGATTCAGGTCCTCCTTTTCGTGTTATTCTTTGTGTCCTACATCCTGACACTGATGGGGAACGGGGCCATTGTCTGTGCAGTGAAGCTGGATCACAGGCTTCACACCCCCACGTACATTCTGCTGGCCAACTTCTCATTCCTGGAGATCTGTTACATCAACACCACTGTTCCCAATATGTTAAAGAACTTCCTATCTGAGACCAAAACCATCTCTTTCACTGCTTGCTTCTTCCAGTTCTACTTCTTCTTCTCCATGGGCATTACTGAGACTTTCTTACTGCCCCTCATGGCTTTTGATCGGTACTTGGCCATCTGTCGGCCTCTCCATTATCCTAACATCATGAGTAGCCACTTCTGCATGAACCTGGTGGCCCTCTGCTGGGTCACAGCCTTCCTCTGCTATCCAGTCCCTATCTATTTTATCACACATCTCCCCTTTTGTGGTCCCAATACCATTGACCACTTTGTCTGTGACCCTGGTCCTCTTCTGGCTCTGTCCTGCATCCCTGCCCCTGGAATTGAGCTTTCCTGTTCTATATTGAGCTCTCTTATTATCTTCATCAGCTTCTTCTTCATCCTTGCGTCCTATACCCTGGTTCTCAGAGCAGTGTTGCGTGTCCCTTCAGCAGCTGGCCGACGTAAGGCCTTCTCCACCTGTGGTTCCCACCTGGCTGTGGTGTCTCTCTTCTATGGATCCATCATGGTCATGTACATCAGCCCAACCTCTGGAAATGCAGCTGGGATACAGAAGATTGTAACCTTGTTCTACTCATCAGTGACCCCACTTATAAACCCACTGGTCTATAGTCTCCGGAACAATGACGTGAAGGCTGCCTTGAGAAAAATTCATATGTGCACAAAAATTAGTCAAAGCAAATGAGTACTCATTCTAGTGTACCTAGACCAGCCCCAATCCACAGACTCATCTTATGGAGCCACTATTTTAGATAAATATGTGACATATATTTGGGAAAAGTGAAGGAGGCTACAGTGATTACTAAAGGTGACTCAAACACTAATGACGGTAGCAGAAGTTTCTTTTCCTGAGTCAATTTTGAAATCCTCCATTTATAAAGTAAGGACCAGATTACATTCTTCTTATCTTTTATTTATGCAAGATAATTAAGATACCTGGAAACAGGATCACATTTTTAAAATGGTTAGCACTTAGGGGCATCACAATTTGGGTTAGTTTCATGTGAAGGGAGGTTGAGTTGAATGCACAGCCCAAAAGAGGAAAAGCCAGTGATTCTAAGAGATTGAGATGAAGACAGATGCAGATGAATTTGATGACTGCTCCCTGGTTATTTGACCTAACAGTTCAGTCAAAAAATAAATTAGTCAGTTGGCTTCTGGGGTTGGTACACTTAATTCACCCATTCATTTACCTCTCTGATATCCCTCCCTTTGTGAAACTTACATTATCATGAGAAAGACAGTTAAGCAGATAACTCAAAGATCTATAATACCAGAGGTACTATAAGAGGAAAAACAGAGAATCAATACAAAAATTGTAGTGGTAGGTTAGGGCATAACTTAGATCAGAGTATCAGAGAGTATTTTTGTGAGGAGGTGATATTTTAATGTAAGGGAATAAGCCATGCAGAAATCTAGGGGAATTAAATTCCACATAAGTGCAGGTGTAATTAAGGGGTTTTCAAAGATAATAAAGGTTAATTTTGGCCATCCTGAGGAAAATGGTATATGAAACTGGAGAGATAGGAATCTGATTACTAGAAACTTCAGGGTCACAATAGAATATTTTATCTGAACTTTGGGGAAGCCTGCTCAATACTATATACTAAGGGTAAGACTTAATAAAAATTGTAATTTAATAAAAATCTCACCTTGGGTGGCTCAGTTGGTTAAGCATCTGACTTCATTGTAGGTCATGATCCTACCATGCATGAGTTCGAGCCCTGTGTTGGGCTCTGTGCTGACAACTTAGAGCCTGGAGCCTGCTTCAGATTCTGTGTCTCCCTCTCTCTCTGTTCCTCCACCACTCACGCTCTGTCTCTCTCTGTCTCTCAAAGATGAATAAATGTTAAATAAAAAAAAGAAAGAGAAATATTAATTTAAAAAGAAAAGGAGTGAAATGAAGATTTGTGACTCATAAAATCTTATATTGGTAAAAAGTCAAGTTCCCAGTTACAAATTTTCTTTAAAGCAAATTCCCCATTTAAATTGTATTAGATAATGTAGTTAAATGAGCAAGTTGGTACATAAAAATCTAAGTAATATGTAATATATCTGCACACATGAAACTATATTCTAGTTAACACCCATCCTGAGAAAAGTTCTTAGCAAACTGGGGATAGAAACTTCTTTGATCTGTAATAGGCATTTTCAAAACCCTGAGTCTAACATCATACTTGTGAAAATGAATGCTTTTCCTCTAAAATCAGGAACAAGACAAGAATGTTTGCTCTCACCACTTCTTTTTTTTTTTTTTACGTTACTTATTTTTGACAGAGACAGAGAGAGAGAGAGACAGAGAGAGAGAGAGAGAGAGAGAGAGAGAGCGAGCCAGAGCATGAGCAGGGGAGGGGCAGAGAGAGAGGGAGACACAGAATCCAAAGCAGGCTCCAGGCTCTGAGCTGTCAGTACAGAACCCCACACGGGGCTCGAACTCACAGACCACAAGATCATGACCTGAGCTGAAGTTGGACGCTCGACCAACTGAGCCACCCAGGAGCCCCAGTTCTCATCATTTCTATTCAACGTTATACTGAAAGTGCAATCAGACAAAGGAAAAACAAAAGTCATCTAGATAGAAGATTGTCTTTCATTAGATATGAAATGATTATGTAGAAAATTCAATGAAATCTACAAAAAAGGCTACTAGAAGTATTAAATAAAAATAAGATATTTTAGATGTCAAGATATAAGATCCATACACAAAAATCTCTTTATTTCTATATGCAATTGCTAGGAACAATTAGATGTTGGTATTAAAAAACACCGTTTATAAGTCACAAAAATATTTAATAGAAGTAAATCTGATAGAAGATGTGAAAGACCTATGCAATGAAAACTAAAAAGCGTTTCTGAGAGAAATCAAAGATGTAAATAAATTTAAATATATAACCTGTTATGGGCTA
The DNA here is from genome assembly GCF_027475565.1 of Acinonyx jubatus. Classification (NCBI taxonomy): domain Eukaryota; kingdom Metazoa; phylum Chordata; class Mammalia; order Carnivora; family Felidae; genus Acinonyx; species Acinonyx jubatus. The sequence goes on along the minus strand of NC_069386.1, from coordinate 69,853,299 downwards.
GAAAACTCAATATATATATATGTATATATGTATATGTATATATATATATATATATGTATGTATGTATTTATCTATCTATATATTTATTTATTTGAGCATAGTTGACCCATAATGTTACATTAGTTTTAAGTGTACAACATAGTGATTCAGCAGCTCTATATGTTATGCTGTGCTCACAAGTGTATACCATACCACACTGTCACCATACAACACTATAGCACTTATAACAACACTGACTATACTTCCTATAGTGTACCTTTTATTCATGTGACTTATTCATTCCACAACTGGAAGCCTGAAACTTCTACTCCTCTTCACTTCTCATTTTGCCCATCCCTCTCAATCCCCTCCCCCCTGGCAAAGCTGGGTTTGTTCTCTGTATTTATAGGTCTGATTTTGCTTTTGTTTGTTTATTGATTTGGTTTTTATTTTTTATTAATTTAAAAAAGTATTTCTTTATTTTTGAGAGAGAGAGACAGAGGGAAAACAGGGGAGAGGCAGAGACAGAGGCAGACACAGAATCTAAAGCAGGCTCCAGGCTCTGAGATGTCAGCACAGAGCTTGATGCAGGGCTCAAACCCACGGACCAGAGAGAATCCCATGACTTAAGTGGAGGTCAGACGCTTAACTAAGCCATGCAGGCACCCGTATTCATTTGTTTTTTAAATTCACATATAAGTGAAATCATATGGTATTTGTCTTTCTCTGTCTGACTTACTTCACTTAGCATAATACCTTCTAGGTCCATCCATGTTCTCCCAAATGACAAGATCTCATTCTTTCTTTTATGGCTGCATAATATTTTATTGTATGTATATACCAATTCTTCTTTGTTCATTCGTCTATCAGTGGACATTTGGGTTACTTCCATATCTTGGCTGTCTTAAATAATGATGCAAGAAAACAGAGATGTGCGCATATATGTTTATGAAGTTGTGTTCATTTTCTTTGGGTAAGTGCCCAGCAGTGGAATTTTTTTTTTTTTTGGCCTGACTGTGGAATTATTGAATCATATGGTATTTCTGTTATTAATTTTTTGAGAAAACTCCATATTCTTCTCCACACAGGCTATACCACTTTTCATTGCCACCCCTTTGGCTGTGCAAAAGTCTTATTTTTTTCTTATGATTTTATATTTTTTATATTTTTTACTATTTTTTATTTTATTTTTTATATTTTATCATGATTTCAAATGAGAATTTTTATTATGTAAGCAGTCTCTTTTTTGATGTTTATTTTTGAAAGACAGAGAGAGATAGACTGCCTGTGTGTGTGCTTGTGCATGAGTGGGGGAGGGGCAGAGAGGGAGACAGAGGATCCAAAGCAGGCTCCACAGAGAGCCCAATAGCTCGAACTCATGAACCACAAGATTATGACCCAAGCCAAAGTTGGACCCGTAACTGACTGAGCCACCTGGTGACCAAAAATTTTTTATTTTGACATAGTCCCAATAGTTTAATTTTGCTTTTGTTTCCCTTGCCAGAGGAAACATTTAGAAAAGTGTTGCTAAGGCTGATGTCAAAGAAATTACTGGCTATGTTTTCTTCTAGGCATTTTATGGTTTCACCTCTCACATTTAGGTCTTTAATCCATTTTAAGTTTATTTTTATATGTAGTGTAAGAACATGGTCCAGTTCATTCTTCTGCATGTAGCTGTTTAGATTTGCAAACACCCTTTGTTGAAGAAACTGCCTTTTTCCCATTGTGTATTCTTGCTTCGTTTGTTGTGGATTAATTGACCATAAAAGCATGGTTTTATCTCTGGACTGTCTATTCTGTTCTATTGATCTATGTGTCTATTTTCTGCCAGTACCATTACTATTTTAATTACTATAGCTTTGTAGAATACATTGAAGTCAGGAATTGTGATACCTCCAGCTTTGTTCTTTTCAAATTTCCTTTGGCTATTTGGGGTCTTTTGTGTTTCCTTACACATTCTAGGATTATTTGTTCTAGTTCTATGAAAAATGTTTTTTTTTCTTAATTTTTATTTTAGAGAGAAAGCATGCGAATGGGGGAGAGGGGCAGAGAGAGAGAAAGAGAGAATCCCAAGCAGGCTCCACACTCAGTGTGAAGCCTGACACAGGGCTCAATGAGGGGCTCAGTCCCATTACCTGAAAGCCAAAAGCAGGAGTCAGTCAAGAAACTGAGCCAGGCAGGTGCCCATGTGTTTCTGGTATTTTGATAAGGATTGCATTGAATCTGTAGATTGTTTTGGGTAGTGTGGACATTTTAACAATACTGGTTCTTCTGATACATAAGCATGTATTGCCTTTCATTTGTGGTGTGTGATCATTTATTTCTGTTATCATTGTTTTATAGTTTAGGAGTGCAGGTCTTTCACCTCTTAAGTTTATTCCAGGTATTTTATTCTTTGTGGTACTTAAAAAATGTTTATTTATTTTGAGAGAGAGAGGGAGTGTATGTGTGTGTGAGATAGAGAGAAAGAGAGAGAGAGAGAAAGGGAGTATGAGCCTGAGTGGGCAGAGAGAGAGAGGGAGGCTCCACACTGTCATGAACAATGAGATCATGACCTGAGCTGAAATCAAGAGTCAGATGCTTTGGGGCGCCTGGGTGGCTTAGTTCATTTAGCGTCTGACTTTGGCTGAGGTCGTGATCTCATGGTTCGTGAGTTTGAGTCCTGCATCGGGCTCTGTCTCTCTTTCTCAAAAATACACACTGTCTCTTTTGTAGCAACGTGGATGGAACTGGAGAGTGTGATGCTAAGTGAAATAAGCCATACAGAGAAAGACAGATACCATATGGTTTCACTCTTATGTGGATCCTAAGAAACTTAACAGAAACCCATGGGGGAAGGGAAGGAAAAAAAAAAAAGAGGTTAGAGTGGGAGAGAGCCAAAACATAAGAGACTGTTAAAAACTGAGAACAAACTGAGGGTTGATGGGGGGTGGGAGGGAGGGAAGGGTGGGTGATGGGTATTGAGGAGGGCACCTTTTGGGATGAGCACTGGGTGTTGTATGGAAACCAATTTGACAATAAATTTCATATATTAAAAAAAATAAATAAAAATAAAAAAAATAAATAAAAATCTCTTTCTCAAAAATAAAATGAACATTAAAAAAAAACAGAGACGCTTAACTGACTGAATCACCCAGGTGCCCCTTTTTGGTACATTAAAAAAATATTTTAAAATGTTTGTTTATTTTTGAGAGTGAGACAGAGCACAAGTGGGGAAGGGGCAGAGAGAGAGGGAGACACTGAATCCAAAGCAGGCTTCAGGCTCTGAGTTGTCCACACAGAGCCCAACCTCGGGCTCAAACTCACAAACTGTGAGATCATGACCTGAACCAAAGTCTGACGCTTAACTGACTGGGCCACCCAGGCATTCTGATAAACTTTTATTTTATTTTTTATTTATTTTTATTTGTTTTTTTTAATGTTTGTTTATTTTTGAGAGAGACAGAGACAGAACGTGAGTGGGGGAAGGGCAGAGAGAGAGGGAGACACAGAATCTGAAGCAGGCTCCAGGCTCTGAGCTGTTAGCACAGAGGCTGATGTGGGGCTCGAAATTACTAACTGTGTGATCATGACCTGCGCCGAAGTTGGAAGCCCAACCAACTGAGCCACCCAGGTGCCCCTGGTACACTTTTAAATAGAATTGTTTTAATTGCTCTTTCTGCTACCTCATTATTAGTGTATAGAAATACAACAGATATGTATGTTAATTTTGTGTCCTGTGACTTTACTGAGCCCATTCATCATGATCCAATGTTTTTTTCTTTCTGTTTTTTTTTAAGTTTGTTTTGAGAGAGAGAAGGAAAGTGGGGGGGGGGGCAAGGAGGGAGGGAGAGAGAATTCCAAGTAGGCTCTGCCTGTCAGCTTGGAGCCCAATATGAGGTTTGAACTCATTAACAACTCTGTTTTTATGATGTATCACGTTCTTTGATTTGTAAGTATTGAACCATCCTTACATTCTCAGAATAAAATCTACTTGATTGTGGTGATTTTTAAAAACATGTTATTGGATTCAGTTTGCTAATATTTTATTGAGAATAATTGCATCTATGTTTATCAGAGACATTTGCCTGTAGTTTTCTTTTTTTGTGTGTCTATCTGGTTTTGGTATCAGAGTTATGGTGGCTTTGTAGAATATATTTGGAAGTTTTTCTTTCTCTTCTAGTTTTTGCAATAGTTTGAGAATAATAGGTATTAACTATTTTTTTAAGTTTATTTATTTTGAGATAGAGTGAGCATGAATGGGGGAGGAGCATAGAGAGGGAAAGAGAGAATCTCAAGCAAGCTCCACACTGTAGGCACAGAGCCCGATGTGGGGCTTGAACCCTCAAACTGTGAAATTATGACCTGAGCCAAAATCAAGAGTCAGATGATTAATCGCCTGAGCTACCCAGGTGCTCCTAGGTATTAACTCCTTAAATATTTGGTAGAGTTTACTTGTGAAGCCATCTGGTCCTGGACTTTTGCTTTTTGGGAGTTTTTTTCTTTTTAAGTTTGTTTATTTATTTTGAGAGAGAGAGTATGAGTGGGGTAGGGACAGAGAGAGAAGGAGAGAGAGAATCCCAAACAGGCTCCCACTGTCAGTGCAGAGCCTGACCTGGGGCTTGATCTCATGAACTGTGAGATCATGACCTGAGCTGAGATCAAGTTGGACGTTTAATTGACTGAGCCATCCAGGCACCCTGTTAGTTTTTTGATTACTGATTTAATTTCATTGGTAGTAATAGGTCTGTTCTAATTTTCTATTTCTTCATGACTCAGTTTTGGAAAGTTATATGTTTCTAGGAGTTTATCCATCTCTTCTAGGTTGTCCAATTTTTGGCATATAATTTTTCATAATAATATTTACATAATCTTTTGTATTTCTTTGGTATCAGTTGTTATTTCTCATCCTTCATTTCTGATTTTGTTTGAGTCCTCTCCTTTTTTTGATGGATCTGGATAAAGATTTATAAATATTATTGACCATTTCCAAGAACCTACTTCTGGTTTTATTGATCTGTTCTATTGTTTTTTTTAGTCTCTGCATCACTAATTCTGTTCTAATCTTATTTCCTTCCTTCTACTGGCTTTGAGCTTTGTTCTTCTTTTTCTAACTCCTTTAGATGTAAGGTTAGGTTATTTATTTGACATCTTTCTTGCTATATAGCCTGTACTGCTTACTCTCCCTTCTTAGAACAACCTTTGCTGCATCCAAAGATTTTGAACTGATGTTTTCATTTTCATTTGTCTCCATGTATTTTTTTATTTCCTTTTTGATTTATTGGTTTACTCATTCACTGATTAGAAGCATGTTGTTTAGCCTCCATGTATTTGTGTTATTTCTATAATTTTTTTTTGTGATTGACTTCTAGTTTCATACCATTGTGGTTGGAAAGATGCATGGTGTGATTTCAGTCTTTTTGAATTTATTGAGACTTGTTTTGTGGCCTAACATATTATCTATTCTGGAGAATGTTCCATGTGCACTGGAGAAGAATGTGCTTTCCACTGCTTTAGGATGAAATGTTCTGAATATATCTGTTAAATCCATCCAGTCCAGTGTGTCATCAAAGCCCTTGTTGATTTTCTGTTTAGATGATCTGTCCATTGCTATAAGTGGGGTGTTGAAGTCCCTTACTATTATGGTATTATTATAAATGAGTTTCTTTATGTTTGTGATTAATTGATTTATATATTTGGGTGCTTTCACATGTGGAGCATCAATGTTTACAATTGTTAGATTTTTTTTTGGTGGATAGACCCCTTAATTATGATATAATGCCATTTTTCATCTCTTGTTACAGTCTTTATTTTAACATCTAGATTGTCTGATATAACTATGGCTACTCTGGCTTTCTTCTTATGACCATTAGCATGATAGATGGTTCTCCATCCCCTTACTTTCAATCTGAAGGTGTTTTAGGTCTAAAATGGGTCTCTTGTAAACAGCATATAGATGGATCTTGTTTTCTTATCCATTCTGTTACCCTTTGTCTTTTGATTGGAGCATTGAGTCCATTGACATTTAGAGTGAGTATTGAAAGATATGGATTTATTGCCATTATGTTACCTGTAGAGCTGGAGTTTCTGGTGGTGTTCTCTGGCCCTTTCTAGTGTTTGTTGCTTTTGGGTTTTTTTGTTTTTGTTTTGTTTTTGTTTTGTTTTGTTTTGGCTTTTCTCCTCAGAGAGTCCTCCTTAAAATTTCTTGCAGGGCTGGTTTAGTGGTCATGAACTCGTTTAATTTTTGTTTGTCTGGAAAACTTTTTATCTCTCCTTCTATTTTGAATGACAGCCTTGCTGCATAAAGAATTCTTGGCTGCATATTTTTCCGATTCAGCATGTTGAATATATCCTACCACTCATTTCTGGCCTGCCAAGTTTCTGTGGATAGGTCTGTTGTGAACCTGATATGTTTTCCCATGTAAGTTAAGGACTTTTTTTTCCCTTGCTGCTTTCATGATTCTTTCCTTGCCTGAATATTTTCTGAATTTGACTATGATATGCCTTGTTGATGGTCAGTTTTTGTTGAACTTCTATACCTTTTTCTCTCTCTTCATCTTGTGGGACCCCTATGATTCTGATGTTATTCCTTTTTAATGAGTCACTGAGTTCTCTAATTTATATCATGCTCTTTTGCCTTAGTCTCCCTTTTTTTCCTGCTTCATTGTTCTCCATAAGTTTGTCCTCTATATCTCTGATTTGCTGCTCTGCCTCATCCATCCGTGCCACCAAGGCACCCATTTGAGATTAGAGCTCAGTGACAACATTTTTTAATTTTATCCTGACTAGCTTTTACTCCTTTCATCTCCACAGAAAGGGATTATAATCTGTTTTCAACCCCAGCTGGTATTCTTATTATTGTGATTCTAAATTCTGGTTCATACATCTTGCTTGTATCTGTGTTGATGAATTCCCTGGCTGTCATTTCTTCCTGTTCTTTCTTTTGGGCTGAATTCCTTCATTCATCATTTTGATGGAAGAAAAGGAATTAATAAAGTAAAAAAAATAAACAATTAAAAACAACACAAAAAATAAAATAAAGGATGCTAGATACTAGGTGTGTTTTGGTCTGGTTGTTGAAAGAAACTTGATAGATTAAAGAAAAAAGGGAAAGATAAGAAAAGGAAAAAACAGCAAAAAAATTTTGAAAATTTGAAAAAAATGAATACAGTAAAATAGAATAGAATTAAATGATGAAGTAAAATGGAATATAAAATGTTACAAAGAAGTAAAAAAGTAGAAAAAATTAAAGAAAAATCTTTTTAATAAAAATGGAAAATAAAAATAAATTTATTCTCTTTCTGTATTCAAGAATAAGAAAAGAAAAGAAAAAGAAAAAAATAGATGGACCAGGAAACAGAATCAAGTATGATTGAAATTACATCTGGTTTCCTCTAGAAGTCAAACTATGAAGCACTCTATAGTCTGTAAACTAAGCAGTTGGAGAGACTTGCGGTGTTCCTTAAGTATAAGGTTGGCCCAGTTGGGCAGGGTAACAGCTCTGTTCTCCACTAGGTGGCACTGCTTAGGTTACTGGGGTGTATTGTTGTGGCATGTGTAGGTGTGTATGCACATGCATGGGAGGGATGAAAACAGCATCATCCAACTACGCAGTCTCTAGTATCAGAACTCTGTGTTCTCCCTGACCAGCAATCAAGCATCCCTCCTTTGTCTCCAGCTTCTGTCCACTGCTCACTTTTAAACTGTCCGTGACCAAGCTGTCAGGCTGCCAGGCGGCACCTCTCTCCTGAGTTTTATCTCACATGGGGCTGTGTCTCCCAACGTCTTGCTGCTGAGGGACTGAGGCTTTGACCCATTCTGACTCTCTGGGGGCAGGTCTCCCTGAGCAATGGCCAGGTGCCTGCCCACCCCCAGTAATGTTCATGAGACTGTGCTGCTGCTGCTGATGCCCAGAGACTGTGGCCAGGAGCCAGCCTGCCACAGAAAAAGTTCGTGGAATCATGTAGTAGCAGCATTTCAGGGATTATGGCAAATCACAACACACATCTGGTGCCAGGCTTCACCCTCAACGTCCTTGCTCCAACAGCAGTGAATGTGGCTGTTCTCCGGGATCTGCTGGGGCCTTTGTCTGTGGGGAGGCTGCACTGCCTCTACCAAATGTTCTCCCAGCAGGGGAATCACCTCTTCCTGTGTGGCCCTCAGACCCCTCGGATCTTGCTCTCTGCTCCTGGGTAACCACGCTTCCTACCTGAGCTCTGCCAGGTATTGAGCTCAGACTCTGAGCTTCCCTCCCCATTTACACAGTCTTAATGGAATTTAAACCCTCTCCTTTCTCCTTTCTCCCTTTTTTGTTCAGTCCCTGTGGCTGTTTCCACTGTTCCTTTTTCTCTCCAGCTGCTTTTGGGGGGTCTGGTGCTTTTTCCATACTCTCCCCTGTTCCATCTCCAATCTGTCTCTGCCAGCAAAACCATCTTCCTGCCCTCCATGGCTTCTCTCTCCCCCAGTTCACCTTGTGCTGCGTACCTGCTGAGTTCTATGGTTCAGGTTGTGCAGATTGTTGTGTTAATCCTCAAATCGGTTTTCGAGGCATGCAATGTAGTTTAGTGTTGATCTGGCTGCATGTCAGGGATGAGAGACACAAAAAAACTTCCATGCTGTTCCGCCATCTTGGCACCTCCCCTTCTTTTTAAATTAGATATTTATTGGTATAAATATCCCTTTGAGATTTGCTGTCACTGAATTTTTGTCTTATTAACATAGACTTAAAATTATTATTTTATACATTTGTTCTTTAAATCACACAGAAAAAAAAGAAGAGTTACAAATCAAAAATACAGGATTACTGGCTTTTATATTTATGTATATAGTTGTCTTTGTCAGTGTTTTTTGTGTCTCTCTTTTTTTTGTAGTTTAAAGTTTTATTTAAATTCCCCTTAAGTTTTTTTTTTTTAATTATTTAAATCCAAGTTAGTTAACATGTAGTGTAATAATGGTTTCAGGAGTGAAATTTGATTCATCACTTACATATAACACCCAGTGCTCATTCCAACAAGTGCCCTCCTTAATGCCCATCGCCCATTTAGCCCATCCCCCCATTCAACACCCTCTCAGCAACCCTCAGTTCTCTGTGTTTAAGAGTCTCTTATAGCTTGCCTCCCTCTCAGTTTTTATCTTATTTTTGCTTCCCTTCCCCTATGTTCATCTGTTTTATTTCTTAAATTCCACATATGAATGAAATCATATGATTTTAAATTCTACTTAGTTAACATATAGTGTAATATTCGTTTCAGGAGTAGAATTTAATGATTCATCACTTATGTATAACACCCAGTGCTCATCACAAGTGGTTTTTATATCCATACGGCTTTAAGTTACTGTCTCTTGTCCTCTCATTTCAACCTGAAGGACTCCTTCAGCATTTTTTTGTGGGACAGTTTTGCCAGAAATCTTGGTTATGTTTTTTTCTTTTAACACTCTAAAAATGTCATCCTACTGCCTTCCAGCCTTCCTGGTTTCTGATGAGAAATTGGCTATAAATCTTATTTAGTATCATTTGTTCATAACAAGTCACGTCTCTTTTTTTTTAATTTTTATTATTTTATTATTTTTTAAAATTTATATCCAAGTTAGTTAGCATATAGTGCAACAGTGATTTCAGGTGTAGATTCCTTAATACCCCCTACCCATTTAGCCCACCCCCCCTTCCACAGCCCCTCCAGTAACCCTGTTTGTTCTCCATATTTAAGAATCTCTTATGTTTTGTCCCCCTCCTTGTTTTTATATTATTTTTGCTTCCCTTCCCTTGTGTTCATCTGTGTCTTAAAGTCCTCATATGAGTGAAGTCATATGATATTTGTCTTTCTCTGGCTTATTTTGCTTAGCATAATACCCTCTAGTTCCATCCACGTAGTTGCAAATGACAAGATTTCATTCTTTTTGATAGCCGAGTAATACTCCATTTATATATATATATATATATATATATATATATATATATATATATACATACATACACACACACTCCATTTTGTGTGTGTGTGTATATATATATATATACTCCATTGTGTATATGTGTGTATACACACATATGAAAATGTGGTGTGTGTATATATATATATATATATATATATATATATATATACATTTTCTTTATCCATTCATCCATCGATGGACATTTGGACTCTTTCCATACTTTGGCTATTGTTGATAGTGCTGCTATAAACATTGGGGTGCATGTGCCCCTTCAAAACAACATACCTGTGTCCCTTGGATAAATACCTAATAGTGCAATTGCTGAATCGTAGGGTAGTTCTCTTTTTAACTTTTTGAGGAACCTCTATACTGTTTTCCAGAGTGGCTGCACCAGCTTGCATTCCTACCAGCAGCGCAAAAGAGATCCCCTTTCTCCACATCCTCTCCAACATCTGTTGTTGCCTGAGCTGTTCATGTTAGCCATTCTGACTGATGTGAGATGGTATCTCAATGTGGTTTTGATTTGTACTTTCCTGATGAGTGATGTTGAGCATTTTTTCATGTGTCGGTTGGCCATCTGGATGTCTTCTTTGGAGAAGTGTCTATTCATGTCTTTTGACCATTTCTCCACTGGATTATTTGTGTTTTGGGTGTTGAGTTTGATAAGTTCTTGATAGATTTTGAATATTAACCCTTTATCTGATATGTCGTTTGCAAATATCTTCTCCCATTCTGTCGGTTGCCTTTTAGTTTTGCTGATTGTTTCCTTCGCTGTGTGGAAGCTTTTTATTTTGATGAGGTCCCAGTAGTTCATTTTTGCTTTTGATTCCCTTGCCTCTGGAGACATGTTGAGTAAGAAGTTGCTGCGGCCAAGATCAAAGAGGTTTTTGCCTGCTTTCTCCTTGAGGATTTTGATGGCTTCCTCTGTTACATTGAGGTCTTTCATCCATTTTGAGTTTATTTTTGTGTATGGTGTAAGAAAGTGGTCCAGGTTCATTTTTTTTGCATTTTTTCGCTGTCCAGTTTTCCCAGCACCACTTGCTGAAGAGACTGTCTTTATTCCATTGGATATTGTTTCCTGCTTTGTCAAACATTAGTTGGCCATACGTTTGTGGGTCCATTTCTGGGTTCTTTCTTCTGTTCCATTGATCTGAGTATTTGTTCTTTTGCCAGTACCATACTGTCTTGATGGTTATAGCTTTGTAATACAGCTTGAAGTCCAGGATTGTGATGCCTCCAGCTTCGGTTTTCTTTTTCAAGATCACTTTGGCTATTCGGGGTCTTTTCTGGTTCCATACAAATTTTAGGATTGTTTGTTCTAGCACTGTGAAGAATGCTGGTATTATTTTGATAGGGATTGCATTGAATATGTAGATTGCTTTGGGTAAAAGTCACTTCTCTTTTGCTTTCAACATTTTTTTGCTTACTTTATATTTGACTTTTATTATTATGTGTTTCGGTGTGAATCTCTTTGAGTTCATTGAACTTCTTGGATATGAAATTCTATCTCTAAGTATTGGGCAGTTTTGGGCCATTATTTCTTAAAATATTCTTTATATTCCTTTCTTTCTCCCTTCTTCTGGTCTCTTTACTATGTGTATATTGGTATATTTGATTGTGTCCCATACATCTCTTAGGCTCTGTTTGGCTTACCTATTTCTTTTTCTTTCTTTCCTCAGACTGAATAATCTCAATTGACCTATTTTCAAGTTTAGTGATTTTTATTTCTACTTTTAATCTATTGTTGAACTTCTCTAGGAAATTTTTAATGTTTGCTAATGTACTTTTTAGCTCTAGAATATTTATTTAATTCTTTTGTATAATTCCTTTCCTGTTATTGATATTTTCCGTTTGGGGAGATTTCCAGGAATAAGTAACTAACTCTCCAAAATTCTCCTCCTAGAATTTTCAGTGTGTTTATTGTTTTTCTCAATTGATATCCTTTGCCCTAGGCAGCAATGGCTTGTTCATTTGCCTTTTATTGTTTTTGAGGAATGCTTTCCACATAGATGTTTCTGTGTCTTGAGAGAGTTCCAAGGTAGGTGAAATAAAGACAAGCTCTCTCTTACAGTCTTTCAGGGAGCCCTTAGATATGTCAAAACAGACAAACAACTTCTGAGAACAAGTTCAATTCTGCTTCGCCTGGAACCAGGAACCAGTAACTTCCACCAGGAATATAGACTGCTAACTTTAAGACTGCTACTTCTCTGAGGAGAAGGAGATGTGGCAGAGATAAGTTAAAATTTCATAAAGCTCTCCTACCATGTGTTATTTGCCTTTTTCTTGAAGAAGCATTAACTTAGTTGCTATACATTTTTGACTTTTTTCCAGAATTCCAATTAAGTAGATTCTGACAGTGTTCATCAGTTTTTCAGCATTTCTGTGGAGAAATATTATTTGGGTTCCCTACTCCATAGTTTTTATTTAGAGATAAGTAAGTAGTAAAGCCAAAGAAAAGGGAAAGATTAATACAAAATCCCTACCCCCTCTTGCTGTGTAGGGAGACTAATGTAGTTGAGGATAGACTCACAGAAGGCTTCTAAAGTGCTGACACTGTGCCATGATTTTTACTTGGGTGAAGAAGAACACAGGCATTTCTAAATTTTATATTCTTTAAAGTTGCATATACATTATATAGACTTTGTATGTGTTTGGCTTATTATTTAGTTAGATGATATTTGTGATAGATTTGTTTTCTTTAACAAGATCCTCCCTAGAACTGTAGGTTTTTTTTTTTTTTTTACTTTTAATTTTTTATTTTCCATAGATTGAACCTATGTGAGAATAGAATACTTTAACACAATGTTTGTCTAGCAGTTGGGGAAAAATGAAAAAGTTATGATTTATTTCCACAAGAGGACAATATGAAAGTGAAAAAGAATGAAGCATATCTATTTGTATTGTACCTGTATAGAAAATTACAAAATTTTAGGAGAATAAATAACTGCTATGAAATAGTCTGTGTAATACAATCAGTTTAAAAAAAGAAAAACCATTATATATATATATGTGCATTATATATATATATATGCATTATATATATATATATGTGCATTTGCATGCTACTATATATATATATATAGAAATTTTGACCAGTATTAAACTTGTTATTTGTGGGAAGTGGGATTGTAAGGAGGAAGGTGACAGCTTTTACTCTTAACTTTACCTCTTATGTATTGTTCAAGAATTTTATGACAAGATGATTTTTTTATTATAAAACATACCAAAATATAGTTTTAAAAGTGATAATTTCCTTAAATTAAAAAAATGTAAACAGTTAGTGGTTTTGTGACCAAAGTATATTTAATTCAGTGAGGACTGATTCAGGAACTAGCTCACTCATCCAGTTCTAAAAACTTTTCCTTTCTTTACATGCTTACTATTTTGGACCCTCCACCAGATATGCTTTGATTTGTTCCTTGGAGTAGCCCTGTAAAGGAAAACAGGTAGACAAACAGGAGACAAAAGACACACAAACACACAAATAACACAAACCAACAAGTAAACAAAAAACCCTGAAGACTAAAAACAAAAAACCCCAAAACACCGACTATAAGTAAAGAAGAGGGTGGAGGCAGTGCTGATGGAAGAGCACATACAAAGAGAGAAATGACAGGAAGGGGGGGGCATAAACATTGATTAGGCAAAGAGACTAAAAGGTTTAATCTAGAGAGAGAGAAAGGAAAATAAAGAAGGAGGCTGGGAAAAAGAAACAAAGTTACCCAGACAGAGAAACTATATGGCTTGATTATTCCAGAGAGAGAGAAAGGAGTGTGAAGAAGGTGTAGAACATGTGTCAAGACAATGGATTAAATATGTTTGTTTAGACAGACCAATAACCAGAGTAACCAGCGGAGGGGAGGGAAGGGATAAGGAGGCAAAATGGGGCGGGGGGGGGGGGAGTGGCGAATGTATCTATATATCTAGAATTGACCTAGAGTTAATCTGGGCAATGCTGCAGCGCTTGTAGGTAGCAGCTGTCCGCAGGGTCTGTGCCGTTCTGGTGGATACACAATTACCCAGTGCAAAGGGGTATGGTTTGGCATAATCTGAACCCACCTCCACTATGGGCCCCGGGAGTGATCCCTGAGGCCCCATCTTGGTGGCGGTGGTGGGGGTGGGGGTGGGGGGGGGATGGTGATCCCCCAGTCTCTTCTCCACGGAGCCGGACCGGTGGACTCAGTTTGAGTCGTCTTCACTGTGCAGCGAGCACAGATGGGGTGGTCTTTCTGCGCCAACTCCTCTCACCCTGTGCTGGGCTAGGATTCAAAGTCCCGCTCAGTGCGCTCTAGCCCTGGGGAAGCGCCTCTCCGTGCGGCGAGATGTGGTCCTGGCTGGCTTTGTCTGTGCAGCCGCACTACAGGAGGATTGCCTTCTCCTACTGTGGACTGAGCCCCCCGGGGTGGCGGACACAGGCAGCCTTTGTCTTTTCCCACAGCACTCCAGGGAAACGGTGGCCTTATCCTTCTGCAGACTGAGCCCTCAGCCCAGCCACTGTGCCCAGGGATGGCAGACGCAGGCAGGTCCTGTGCTATTGCGCAGCCCTCCAAGGAGGGAACCACTGTCTCCAGCTGCCGACTGAGCCCCTGACCTGCAACCACACCCCGGCCTGGTTCCCCTCCTCCCCAGGTGTATGAACGGGGAGCCAGCTCCAGTCCGAAGTAAGCCCCGCAGTTAGAGGTCGGATCCCTCTCAGTCTCAGTCCGAAGTCTTTCTCCTGTCCAGATATGGTCCTGCACTTCCCTAGCCGCTCTTTCTCTTTCCTTTGTCACTCTGCAGAAGGGGGTCCCTCCCCTCCGTGCCCACGTGGCCTTTTTTTAATCTCCCCCAAGTCAGCAGTTACCCACCTATCTTAGCAGATTCATTCTCTTTACCTCCCAGGCTCTGGTGTTCAAAGTCCTTTGGCTTTTACACTTCTTTGAGAGAGGGGGGGAGTATGAATTCCCCCTACTTCGCCACCATGTTGGCCCCTGCTCCTGCTTTCTTTACATGCTTACTATAATTCAGTCAGTTATCATGCTACATGCTGGGGAAGAAACGATAAGATACTGTCCTTGTCCTAAAAGGGCTTATACTCTAGAGGAAGAGACAGATACCTAATAGACTCACCTCAAAGAGTTTGTAAGTACAATGATGAAAAATTACCTGGTGTGTTTTACATGCATTATGAAGAGACATATAGTGCAACCTGGGAATGTTGGGAAGACTTTCTGGTGGAAGTGATGTCTCAATTGAATCTTAACAAAAGAATAGGTGTTTGATAGGTATAGCTACATATTCAACATCTAATAAGTTGCAGTAGTAGGATACATGTGAGCTATTTTATACAAAATACTTTCTCTTCCTTCAGCTAATGAATTCAGCTGAATCACTAAAATATTAGTGCTGAATTAAGTCCAAACTGTAGTGGATTGTTCAAATCTGTCACTAGTAGCTTCCCAAGTAGAGTTTCTGATTCTGTTCCCACCTTTTTTAAGTTCCTGTACTCATCTTGAAGTATAGTGCTGTCCAGTTGCCCAAAAATACTTTCAAAAACATACCTTTTGGTCTTCAGGTGAAGGTTTTCTTCCTTCTTTAGGCTACAGCATTTTAAAAACATTTGCACTTTAATTATTTAATTGATTGTTTTGGACTTAGTGGGATATAAACACAAAGAAACTTTATTTTTTTTTCACCATTTCTACTTCACACACTTTCTGATGTTCTATTTGTTTCCATCTCTGGATAATATCTTGGGCCACTGTGATAGCTTTTCTGGTTACTTTTAGTATTAATACAGGGTTCTCTTGTCCAGATATTGGAAATTGTAGTATAGTTTAAAAGCAAAATTTTAATCTTTTATCCAAATTAAAACTTATTTCTCAAGACTGTGTCTGACTCAGACTTGATGTACTACTTTTCCTCTGCCCTTTTACTCCTTTTCTCCCACATGACTACACTGCCTCTGGTTACTCTAGGTTTCAGGTGGGAGAAATATAAAGGTGAAAAGCTTTTCCTTGAGTGGTATTGTTGCCCTATTGTTTAGCAGAAATTTGTATGTTGATTTTTCTCTCATGGAGTGTTTCCTTTTTTGGTGGGGGCAGAGCTCCCTAAACTGTAGTTACCTGATGTATGTAGTGCTTCATTGTTTGGCTACTTATGACTTCTTTCATCCCTGGATTCTGGTGACCCACTCCACATAGACTCACATTTGGGGTGGCCTTATTTTCCAAGTTGTGCTTTGGGGTGAAAACCCTTTCAAGATTGGTCCAAGTTGAAATGACAAAAGGCATTTTATGTGTTATATGCCTGGGTGGCTCAGTTGGTTGAGCATTTGACTCTTGATTTCAGCTCAGGTCATGATCTCATGATCATGGAATCAAGCCCCATGTTCAGTTTTGCACTGAGCATGGAGACTGCTTGGGTTTCTCTTTCTCTCCTTCTCTCTCTGTCCCTCCTCTCCTTGCAAGTTCTCTCTCTCAAAATAAATAAATAAACACTAAAAATTTTTTTTAAAAGTGAAGCATTATACAGCCTTGTAAGCAAATAACCAATTTGATTCATATCTCTTAACCAAGTTGTGTGGACAGAGATTGTACACTGAAAAAATCAAAACCTTCCTGGAGGTAAATATTGAGATTTTTGAGAGTTATTTTTTTCTCTGTGTTGGGTGGCAATCTCTTTCCATGGAAACAGATTCATGAAACTAAAAGCACATCCAAATATGACTAAATACATGAATTTTGTTTTGTACCACAGGACCATTATGGTTATGAATAAAGTCAAATCAGTTTGGATTGGAAGAAAAGAGTTACTGTTCCACTTTCAGAAAAAGAGTCATTGTTTCTCACAAAACCTTTTCATGAGGGTTGGATGATTCTTATTCCACAAATGACCTGATGGAGGGCAAATTTCATTTCCCTGTTGCGTAAGCTATAGATGAGGGGGTTTAAGACTGGTGTCACTACAGAGTATATCAGTGTGATGATCTTATACATAGCAACTGAGTTGCCAGATGTAGGACTCACATACATCACCATTATGGTTCCATAGAATAGAGACACCACAGCTAAGTGGGATCCACAGGTAGAGAAGGCCTTTTGCCGCCCAGCTGAAGAAGGAACCTGAAGCACAGCTCTGAGCACTAAGGCATAGGACCCAATAATGTACAAAATGGTGAGAATGATGATAAGAGAGCTCACAAAGTGGAATACATACTCTATGATTGGTGTGGGGGCACAGGACAATGCCATCAGTGGGTCCACATCACACAGGAAGTGATCAATAATGTTGGGACCACAAAAGGGTAGTTGGGAAATGAAGAAAATAGTAATTGCATGTCCAAGGAAACCAATGAGCCAACAAAGACACACCAGAATGACACAGAGCTTCCCGGTCATAATGGAGGGATAGTGCAGTGGACGGCAGATGGCCAGGTACCGATCATAGGCCATGACACAGAGGAAGAAGCACTCAGTTGTGCCCAGGGAAAAGAAGAAGTAGAATTGAGTGAAGCAGCCAGAGAATGATACGGTCTTAGTTTTGGAAAGAAAATTGACCAGCATGTTGGGGACTGTGCAGGTCACATACCAGATCTCTAGAAAGGAGAAGTTGGCCAGGAGCACATACATAGGTGTATGGAGTCGATGGTCCCACCTCACTGCACAAATGATGGCCATATTCCCAGTCAGAGTCAAGATGTAGACCAAGAAAACCATTGAGAAAAGGATGATCTGTATTTTCCAGGGACCAGGAAAACCCAACAAGACAAACTGTGTCACAGTAGATATCCCTGACTTATTCATGGCCCCCAGACTGTGGAGAGAAGACAGATAATGATAAGTCACTTTTCTGCTGAGACATTTGAAACTTTTCTTAGGATAGGCAGTTTGATGCAGGAAAGTGTACTGAATATTCTAAAACAAGTTTTGAATAAGTCCTGCTCTATTCTGAGTGAGCTCTTTGGCTCTGATTTTTTGTAAATGTACAATTCTAAGCTACTTGAACTTTCTTTATCAGTGGGCAAAATCAGTTAAATTTAATCTTTTTTAGATATAAAGAAATCTTGTGTTAGAGGCAAAAATGGTTTATGTTTAATTTTTTTTCAGTGAAAACTGTTCATATATAGCAGTTAGTGCTATTTATTTCAAAATGTGAGGACACACATGCTATCATGTAAAAATAGGTTTGTATCTGACACATTGTATAGATTTGAATGGTTTGAGCTTTGACATTATTACAGATTCTCACCCTCTCTGTCTCCCCTACCTTTTTTCTTGAGCCATTTCCATTAGGAGATTTACTTTCTATCATTTTTTTCATGATAGTGGGAGAAAATCAACAAAGATATTCAGATAACAAATTCTTACAGCTACTTCCTATTTAAAGATGTTTACATTGCATTAAAGCTCATTTACAATTTGGTATTTATTCCTTTGTTTTTGTCAATAAAAAGTCACTATAATTCACTCCATAATGATTAATTTCATGTGATAAGTTATGCTTCATATGCATTTAAATCTATGTTATTAAAGATGAATATAACAGATACAATGTATTGGAGAAGAAAATTAAAATCACCAGGAGATTTTCTTGTAAAGCTCTTCTCACTGCTGCTACAATCTTCCTAAAGTTTATTATTTGGAAGATTTTAAAATAGATTTAGTCTATTTAAAAAACACTCTCAATTTTCAAAATAATAGAAAAGAATCAAAGATGTATCAAAAATAATTATTTCCCATATTCCAAAATTTGATCTTATTCTCTTTACAATACCATCACCAAAGATACCTTTTTAAGAATCAAATAATTCAGAGAAAAGAACACAATGATAGCTTTAACATATTAAAATCTCCAGAATTTTTTTAATAAGATACTTCTTTGATAAGAGGAAAATTCTGCTTAAAAATAATTTTGATAGAAGTGGTGTGTATAAAATATTTATAGTACTCACTGAGCATAATCAAATGGGAAAAATCCTTCTATTCAGTGCGATTATGTTAAGTGATATAAATATATTTATAATGAAACAGCTGTTGCAAGTTCACTAAATGAATAATGCATAAAGTGAACTATGAACCTATTCATCTAGAAGCAAACACAACCTTCCTATTGGACTGGTTAAGTCAAAGCAGGTTGTAGTCTTGTGGACAAGAAACCAAGAAGAGAAGGAAATCGAAAGATGGAGTTAAATTCTTTTTAATTTTTTAAATTAAGATGATTATGAAGAACTAAACTTACCTGCATTGATCATAATTTTTGTTAAGTGTTCCATAGAATGGATGATTTTGGTAAGATAATTTGGTATAAAAAATGGTTTCCCACTGTGGGAACTTTGTGCTTTCCAAACAAGAGCTCTCTTTTCTCGACAAGACAAGAAAGGAGTAATGCAGAGAGCAGCCACTTACCCCTGGGAAAACAGCAACAATGACTTGAATCAGATTCACAGACTTTGACTCAAAATAAAAATGCATGTGTTTGAGCTAGAGGCTACTCTTTTTTACATTAAAAAAAGACTTCACAGAAAAACTATTAGCTCTAGGGAAAGCATGGTAAATGAATTTCACAAATGGTTTCCAACATAATTATAAGAAGCATTTCCTAATATATTCACCATTAAACCCTATGTGAATCTTAGTGGTTATACACAGATATGATTTTACCCTTAAAATTTTTTTTTAATGCCACCTCTCCTGATGGTGGACATAAGTAATGGAATGAACAAAGAGGAGAGAACTGAGAGAGGAGACCAAAACAAAACAAAACAAAACAAATCCCTGTATTCTCTTGGTTTCAGTCCCAGTGGATGGAGCTAGTTCCACACTGTTTTGTTCAAAATACCAGTGAAAGTCATACCATTCCTGGTGCTCCAGACACTTCCTGAGATGGGGAAGATCTGTGGATTACTTTGACACAATTTAGTGTACTTATTTGGGGGAGTATAAGTTCCAGGGTGATCTAAACACTCTGAGAGTTTTGTTTTTGTTTTTGAGCTGTAAGTAACCAATATTCCTTGATACTCAATCTCTTGAGTATATTGAATGAACAAATATATAGGTGAATAGGCCCACCTGTGGTGTATAATAGCAGCAATGCCCATCAGAGATGATGATTCCTATATACTGAGAAGCTTTCCTAGGTCATCTTGGGGAGAGTTCATAGGGAGGTCACGAAGATTCTCTCCTTCACTGCCTTTAATGTGGAAGCCCTCTGTGAGAGCTTCATGCATGACTTGTTTCACTTCCTTTGCACTGTGAGATTCTAGTGGTCTGTTTCCTACAGAGTGTGCTGAAACTATGTGCTGGTCTTAGTTTATGTGCCATTTTGGCCATTGTTGAGAATTCTCAGGTATCTCTTCATGTGATCTTGTAACTTTCTCTAGGGACCTTCTTCCTTCTTGCCTGGGGGTTTCATTAATATTTCTGGTAGGTTGGCCCATAGTTATTATTAGATAATGTGCTACATTGACTCTCTGGGGACCCCACTGTCTCCTTAAGTTTGTATTTCTCAAACAGGGTATGTGATTGTATGCCATGGGATACACAGAGCCCCTAATTAAATATCTTCCTGAAGGGAAGGTTTTACTAAGAGAAGATAATTCTTTATTACACAAAATACGTATGTACTGTGGAACAGAAAGTATAATTTGTGATCATTTTTTAGGTAAAACTTTGAGTTTCAAAGAAATATTGTCCCCAAATGCCCCATGTTTTCTGACCACTGTTGCCAAACATTCTTTGTTTGAATTGAGGAGTGAAAGGTTTGAGAAACACTGTGTGAGAGTATTTAATCAACTAGTACCAGCAGGCCTATCTTCCTGGCACACCAAATTTTATTTCCCAAATGGCCATAACTAAAAGGGGGTACTTTCATTTTAAGTACATTGGCCTTTCAGCTAATGGCTTTCCTGTTTCAGCATGGGGTTTGGGCACAAAGATGGAATTTGTTCTTGGTATAATTTTCTCTTAATGCTTTCCTGACTCAGATGTTGCACTATAGCCTTCTGAGAGGTGTAAAAATATGCTTAGGACATTGTTATTTCATATTACAAGTGGAGTTGTCACAACTGATTTGGGGAGTAAGCACTAAGAGTAAAGATGCCCACTTGGGAGAACATGTAGAATGATCATTATGAAGTGCAGGGCTTAGACAGTGGATCAATAGGAAAGAAGAATGGATTGAGGAGTCTAGTGAATGAGAGCTTTGGCAGGAAGGAGAGTTTGTACTTTAAGTGAAAGAAGTATGAAACATATTCTGTTTTTGGTGTGAAAGACAGCTTTAAATAATGGAAAATGTCTGTTACTGGGTGGGCTTTTTGTTGTTGTTGTTGTCGTTGTTGTTGTTGTTAGTGGTGGCCCCTTGGTCCATTGTCTTTAAGAGTATTTTCTGAATTTAGAAGATTGCACCCTCTATTGAAAGGCTCCAGGTACACATATATGTGATTCTTTCCACCAGCTAAGATTAAACCAATGAGGATACATCACAGGGAAAGAAGATATATATATAATAACACAATATAATTATCCAGTGAGATAATTTAAAATGTTTTATTGAACATTTTTCATTGATGAGCTGAACTTGAACTGCTAAGTTACCGTGAAAAATAAGTATCTCCCTCTACTTAAGTGTGAGCTGGAACACGACTTTCAGAAGCCATTCTCTATTGTTTTTATAAATAATTAAGGTTAGAAGTGACAAATTCTGCTTGTCTCTCAAACATGTCTCAGTTTGGGTTACTTCTTAATCCTAGGAATTTCTTTAGGGCATCTTTCATGTCTTTATTTCGAAGACTATAGATAAGGGGGTTTAAGAGTGGAGTCACTGCTGAGTATATCAAAGTGACGATCTTCTGCATTCCTGCTGGATTTCCTGATGTTGGGCTTACATACATCACCATAAGGGTTCCATAGAATAGAGACACCACCATTAGGTGTGACCCACATGTGGAGAAAGCTTTAGTTTGACCAGCACCAGAAGGAATACGAAGCACAGCTCTGAGTACCAGAGTGTAAGATCCCAAGATAGAAAGGAAGGGCCCAAAGATAATCACTGAGTTGAAGGTATAGCAGATAAGTTCAGTGGAAGGAGCAGGGATGCAGGCCAGTGCGAACAATGGGCCTGGGTCACACACAAAGTGGTCAATGATGTTAGGTCCACAGAAGGGAAGTTGGGAGATGAGGACAATGGGGATTGGATAACAGAGAAATCCACTCACCCAGCAAACGCAGACCAGGATCACACAGAGCTTCCCAGTCATGATGGAAGGGTAATGTAGTGGGCGACAGATGGCAAGGTACCGGTCAAAAGCCATAACTGATAAGAAGAAACACTCTGTTGTACCCAGTGAGAAAAAGAAGTAAAATTGGAGGAAGCATCCAGTGAAGGAGATGGTCTTGGTCTCAGAGAGGATGGTGACCAGCATGTTTGGGACAGTGGAGGAGATGTACCAGATCTCTAGGAAGGCAAAGTTTCCCAAGAGGATGTACATGGGTGTGTGAAGCCGCTTGTCCCATTTCACTACATAGACAATAACCCCATTCCCCAGCAGAGTGAGGAGATAGACCACAAGGATTAATGAGAAGAAAAAGTTCTGCATCTCCCTTTGACCAGGAAAACCCAGGAGGACAAACTCAGTCACAAAATGCATTGTTGCGTTCTGAGATTCCAAAGCTGTTAGAGAAACAGAAGTAACCAAGGAGTGAATAACAATGAACATTTGTGGGTTTTGCTAACAATTCACTTGTAAATGTACAAAGTATTTTTACATAAATTATCTCATTTGATCTTCCAAATGACCCTTTGAGCTGTAGGGAGGTGTGCTTCATCCTTCTCTTTTATAGATAAGGAAACTGAAGTTCAGAGAAATTTAAGGGGTTTACTTAAATGTGCAAAGCCAGTAACTCCTAGATACTCTGGCCATTTGAAGATTGGTTTGGAACGAACCTCACTTCTTTTCAAATATTCCTATAACTCTGAGTCTCAGTAATATTTTATCTTTCATGTTAAAATCATTACCTCTTAGATATTCTACATGTAAGTATAGATTTTGGATATATTCCTTTACTTTGAAACAAAATTGAATATAAATCTGAAGCAATAAATTTTCTTCTTAGAGTTTCATACACAAAAGTCCAATAAAAAGCAGATAAGTGGAACTGTGTGGTGAGAGTGTTGAGACCCTTTGCTTTTGCTGCTCTGAGGGAGGTGATCTAGAAACCTCAGGATTCTGTAAAATGGTGTGAAAATCATCTGAGTAGCCCTCTCTAGGTCACATTCTGCTAGGGGGCATCTGGATTTGTAGAACAATTTAGTTCATTTCCTCTTGAGGATCTCTGGCTCTCTCAAAGTTCTTTGTGTTGAACAAAATATGTCTCCTTTATTACTTCTGTGCATTGATCCTGGGACTCTGCCAAAGCTATATAAAGTAAGTGTCATTCCCTCTTAAAAACTGAGAACAAACTGAGGGTTGATGGGGGGTGGGAGGGAAGGGAGGGTGGGGGATGGGTATTGAGGAGGGCACCTTTTGGGATGAGCACTGGGTGTTGTATGGAAACCAATTTGACAATAAATTTCATATATTGAAAAAAAATTAAAAAAAACCCAAAAAACAAAGTAAGTCTCATTCTTCTTCCATTATGGTGATGGTTGGAGGTTTATATAACAAATGGAAGCTGTTATGTCCCCTATACATTACTTTCTTTTGGATGCCAACATTTATCCTGGCTTGTTTTCCCCTAAGCTGCGCTATTCTACATCATGGCTAGGCTCTTGAGATAACTTACCGCTGGGTATGCCAAATTTTTCTAGTATATAACACCATGTTTCTTCATTTTTTGCTATGAATTAAACCCTAAGCACCATAACTTTCCATTCATCATCTTGCTTTTACCTAAATTAAATAAATAATGAATAGAAATAGAAAGGTTACCTTAGGATATGTCAAGACCAGAAAAATCTTCCTCATATTGGATGAATTAGGAGTTGAGATATTACTATAAACTTGGATATTGGTAGCAACCTTTCTAAAACTATTTGTCCAGGCTTCTTTCTTTCTTTCTTTTTTTTTTTTTTTCAATATGTTCAGGCTTATTTCTATGTCCTAAAGTTTTCTTGTTAAAGTTCAAGATATTTGGCTGGGTAAACCACCACCAGTATTTTAAATTTAGTAATATATTGACAACCAACATAGGATAATTGATCAATTTATTTATTTGTTTATTTAAGTTTATTTATTTTGAGGGAGAGAGAGAGAGGGAGAATCCCAAGCACTATCAGTGCAGAGCCTGATGCAGGGCTCAGACTCAAAAACCATGAGATCATGACCTGAGCTGAAATCAAGATTTGGACACTTAGCTGACAGAGCCACCCAGGCACCCCAACCACATTATTTATTAATGTCACTATTAAGATACTCACAAAATTGCATCCTTATGCCATTTATATAATCTTCCAAGAGCATGAAGCTTGCTTCTCAGTATTTCATCAAACCTGGAACAAACTCAGATGGTAAATGTTTAACTGCCAAGGTAACTTTGGATATTTGTATTGATTAACAACGTTTTAGAATGATGAAAAAAACTGCATAATAAATATTATTTTTATGCAAATTTAAATTTTTCCAAGCAAGTTAGTTCAATGGACTATAATTATGACCATATGTATAAACATTTCCAGGAAATTTGTAATTTCACATATATTTTCCATAACCATACCTATGCTTTTCAGACCGCATGCTGTCATTTTTGGTCAGAAAGTAGTTACTGGGCTTATAAAAAAAAAAAGTTGAATGTCAAATTTAAATTGTAGCATATTACCCATTTACTTATTCATTTGGGCATTTAACAAACATTTATTCACTATTGATTATATTCCTAGCAGCGTACTAAGTTCTGGGGTACAATAGTAAACATGATGAATAAAATTCCTCCCCTTTTGGAACTTATGACTTATAAAAGCAATCAAGACTGCCACCTACCTCTGTAGTGTCTTGAACTGTGTGTTTCATAGCACATATCTAATTATGTGCCGTGGGCCTGAAAAAAATATTTATTCCAGTTCATAATAACTTAGATAAATCTATGTAGTGAGGGTAGTAGCATGATTGCTGACTTTATTTGACATAAATGAGATACTTTTTGCTTCACAAGAAAATAGAGATATAAGACATGAATTGACTTACTCTATTCATAGGCCAGGTAGTTCTTGGCACCAAGAAAAGAAATAGAATTCCAGTTCATGATTTTGAGTTGGAACCCAAACTCAGAAGTCTTAACTCCTTCCTGGTCATCTGACTTCAGAATGTCCAGGACCTTTTAAAATTTGTGCTACATTGAAACTTTAGTTATCTGTGGAATACAGGATCAGAAAATGAGGGATAAATGAATTTCACAAATAATTTGAAACTCACTGCATCCATCCATTTCTGCTTCCTTTACCTTCACAACACATCTGTTAGTAGCTCAAAGGGTGAATTTAAATCCACTTCCTTCAGCTTTCTGTTCACCTTAAGTGATGCAACAAATGAACAGTTAGAAGAGGAACAACAAAGAACATGGACAATCCATTCTATATGAACTGATAAGGAAGCCAGCTCCTCCTCCATAATACCAGTTACTTGCTTGAAATTTAAGCTGCTTGCCCAAAGAAGAGCACTTTAAAAATTATAAGTGCAGGGGTTCTTTTTCCTTTAAATATTTATATTTTTAAGATTAATCCACAAATTTGGTAATTTGATAAATTTGGTAAATCTAAAGGACAAGAGAGTCTGCCTATTACTTTCTCAGTTTCCACTTTCCAATTGTCCCTTGCCAACAACGCTGAAAAAAAACATCCTATTTTAGTTGCCCTTGCCAAAGGATATTTGTCAACCAAAATTTACTGACAAATAGAAACAAAGTGGTAGAAGACTCAGGCTACATTGTAACTGAAGAAGATTTAATTCCTGCCCCCCCCCCCCCGCAAATATCCAAGACATCTGAGCCCCATTTTTCCTAAGTGAGTTGCATAGTGGAACTCTGTGATACCAGTGAATCCTTCATGTGAATCTATTACCCCATGTGTTGGGAGAAGAGAACTGCAGGGCCTAACACGTTCTTACAAAGAACAAAGGAACAAAGAATGAATGGACTTGTAGACGAATCAGCACATTCTTAGTATCTGACAGCCGTGGGTATCTAGGAGCAGTGAAGCATTGATGTAGGCAGACTTTCCTTACATACCTGATGGTGTTTCTGGCTCCAAGAGGAAGACCAAGGGGAAACTCCAGCCACAAGAGTGTCCTCATCTAACAATGTAAAACATTCATGGGTGGAGAGCAGCATTTGTGGTCCCAGAGACTTCCTTCCTTTAGTATTCTGAACCAAATGAAATGTATTTTTCATGCCAGTAATTACTAAGAATTTACATGTCCCTCCTGAACAGAAGTCATAGTTCCCCAGAACGTTCATTGGGAGGCATCTAGTTCTCTGTTTATGTATCTCTGGTCCAATATTTGTTTATATTTCCCCCAGTGGTTTGAAATAGTGAGACACAGAGGTCAGAATAAATATCCAAGAGAGGGAGGGAAAATTGTCCTCTTGGTGGAGATTCCTTCCTCTAAGGAACTGATCTACCTGGGGGATGAAGTGGAGGAGAGCAGCGAGTGGCACAGGTTAATAGGGGAGAAAAGTGTGTGTGTGTGTTGGTGGGGAGAGAGATTTTCCCCAAATATACTTGCTTTATTCTTGGTGCCAAACCTCTAAGCACTTAAATTAAAAAAAATTACTTGTCTATACAGATATTTGTATAGATATAAGATATTTGTAGATCTATAGTTGTATAGATAATTATTTGTCTATACTTAATTTGGGGGTCGATCAGTGTAGGCAGCAAGTGCAAGTATGCCATTCATGGGAGAGGTGAATATAGAATCACCCAGCTTCCTAATTTCTGGCACAGGAACTCTGCGCTCTCACCAACCTGCAATCAAGTACCCCTCCTTTGTCTTAGGCTTCTGCCCCCTTCCTGGTTCTACACTGTCCCTGTCCAAGCCATCAGCCTGACAGGCAGCACCTCCCTCCTAAATTTTAACTCAGATGGGGCTGTGCTTCCAAACCCCTCACTTCTAAGAACCCTGTGGCTTGGACCCGCTCCAACCCTCTGGGGGAGGGTCTTGCTGAGCAATGGCTGGGTGCTGACTTGCCCCAGAGAACGTCCATTGGATTGCACTGTGGCAGAGGTTCAGAGATTGTGGCCAGGTGCTGGCTTGTGCCAGAAGAGGTTCAGAGATTATGGTGAATCACAACACACAGCTGGCACCAGGCTTCACTGCACTCTGGCATCTTTGTTCCAATACTAGCAAATGTGGCTGTTCTCTGGAGTCCCCTGGGGAGTGGAGCCACTGTTTGTTCTCCAAACGGGGAACCTCTTCTCCCCATGTGGCCCACAGACCCCTTGGAACTCTTTGCCTGCTTCTGGGAATTCTACCTTCATCCCCACCAGAGCAATGCCAGGTATTGAGCTCTAGAATTTCTGACTCTGTGATCCCCTGTTTATAGAGTCCTAATGGTATTGAAACCCTCTCTTTTCTACCTGTCAGTGGTTTGGGGAACAGATTTTTTGTTCAGTCCCTTGTGTTTCCACTCTTTCTCTTTCTCTCCAGCTACCTTCAGGGGGAGTGCTTTTCTTCTATTCACTTGATGTGCCACACACACCCCCCTCCCTTCCTCTATCCTGTCTCTGCAAAAACAGCTGCCTACCCTGTGGGGCTTCTCTCTCCCCCAGTTCACCTCTTCACACCGCCCACCTGCCAGCTCCCTTATTTTCCAAGGAGTCCCCCAACATGCTCCTAAATCAGTATGGACATATTTTTCTCCCATTTTCCACTTCCCCCTGACCCTCATTGTGTAAACTGCCATTTTTTATGTTGTCTTTCTGTGCAGGCTGCTGTCTCATTAAGCGTGGCACATCACCTAGTGCTGAGTCAGCTGAGTTTTAAAGCTCCAGGCTTCAAGTTCCACTGGTTTTACAAACTCACAGAATTCAGCCCTTCTGGTTTTCAAAGCTAAACATTACTGGGATTAATCTCTGTGTGAGCTACCTGAGATGAGGGCCCATTTCTCTGCCCTCTCCATTTGTGCAGATACCTCCCTCCTACAAGGATCCTTCCTCTGCCTTTCTGACTTTCATAATCTTTCAGGTGCAGCTCCTCCATATTTAGCTGTGGAGTTTGTTCTGCCGGTCTTTGGATTGCTCTCTGGTTTATTGACTTGGATATTTATGATATTTACTTGTAAGTGTGGGATGAGATGAAGTCAGGGGCTTCTTATTCTGCCATCTCCCCAAGCTCTCCCCTACATTATCTCTTAAGATTGTCACAAAAACATCATTTCCGAATTAGAATGTCCTTTTTTAGAATCTAGGAGAACTTTCCATTCATTTTGAGCACATGAGCTCCCTGGCTTTTCCCCATCTCCAACTATGTATCCTTAAGGAGAGATTACAGATACAAATTCCTTTGAAAAGAAACAAACTTTTTTTTTTTAATTTAACTGGAAATAAGAGCTTTAAAAATGGCCATGCCTCTCTCTAGTCTATTGTCAACAGAATTTCCATAATATAAATGGGGTAATGTTGCTCCTCTGTTCAAAAATCTCCAAAGGCTTCCCATCTCACATGGAATTAAAAGTTCTTACTATGGTGTACAAGGTCCTGCACAATTTGGCCCTCTGATCATTCTCTTTGACTTTATCTCCAAAAATTTCCCCCTTAATTTCTCGACTTCAGCCAAACCAACCTCCTTGCTGTTACTTGAACATAATTCTGCCTTGGGATCTTATAGAGAACTTGTTTCCCTCTGCCTCAGCTGTCTGTCTGGCTCATTTCTTCATCTACTCAAGCTTTTGCTTAAATACTGCCTTCTTCATGTGGCCTTCTCTGATGATCATCCTAGTTAAAATTTCAGCTCCTTCTTCCACACTTCCTGTCCTCATTCCACTTTTTCCAAAGTGCTTATCATGCTTTGACATCCTATATATTTTACTTATTTTTTAAATTGTCTGTCCCCACTAGAAAGTAAACTATGTGGATACGGGTCTTTGAACATTTTGGTCATGGTGTATCTCTGGTACTTAAAAGAGTGCCAAGAACATAATAAATACTAACAAACTCTTTCTTGAAAGAATTATTACAATTTTATCTGATGTTAGGACACGTATTTCTTATATAAGCATGAAACTTTCAGTCTATCCTTAACCTGGAAGATTCTCAACCATGCAGACCCAAGGGATAAGGAAGGCATTGTTATTAAATCCCTTAAGTATGTATCCATTAGGCATTTAAATTAGATTCTTTATTCACTTTAAAAAATATTGGTCTGTCTTAATGCTTTGCATACAGCAATGATGTGCACCTGGGATAACTGCCCTTGTTCTACCTTCCACCACCATCTCCAAATAACCCAAACTACACAGTATACAATAGCACAGTATGATGCCCTCATATCACTATCTACTGGAGTTATCCATGTTGGAAATATTGTTACATTTGCGATATAAATGAATCAGTTATGGTTTAACTCTACCAGGTTGGTTGAAGAATAAAGCATTCTCACTGAGAAATATGTTTTTTGAAGTGTGCATTGGAGAATTGGCAACAGTAAATCAAGTTCATAATTAATTTTTTGTCTGGACATTGGTTTGCTTGGTCTCATGTAGACTAGTTTACGTTCATTCTATCCTCAGGATTTTCTTCAGTGCAGCCTTCATGTCCTTGTTTCGTAAACTGTAAATCAGAGGGTTTAAGAAGGGAGTCACCACGGAGTAGAACAAAGTCAAAATCTTCTGAATTTCAGCTGGGTTATCAGCTGTGGGACTCACATACATTGCCAAAAGGGCTCCGAAGAATAAGCATACCACTGTCAGATGTGATCCGCAGGTGGAAAAGGCCTTCCGCAGGCCAGCAGCTGAAGGCACTTTTAACACAGCTATCAGTAAAAGAGTATAGGAGCCAAGAATATACAGAAGTGTGAGGATGATGATGAGGGAGTTCAGGACATAGAAGATGATCTCCATGACTGGAGCTGTAGCACAGGACAGAGCCATCAGTGGGTCCATGTCACACATAAAGTGGTCAATGGTGTTGGGTCCACAGAAAGGCAATTGAGAGAGCTGTTTAGTGGAGGCAGAGTAACTAAGGAACCCCAACACCCAGCAAAGAGACATCAAGATATAGCAGAGTTGTTGGGTCATGGTGGTTGAATAGTGCAGTGGGTGGCAGATAGTGAGGTACCGATCATATGCCATGATGCAGAGGAAATATGCCTCAGTTGTACCAAGGGAAGTAAAAAAATATAACTGGAGGAAACAGCCAACGAAAGAGATGGTTTTTGTTTCTGAGAGGAAATTGACTAGCATCCTGGGCACAGTGGAGGTAATGTACAAGATTTCAAGGAAAGCAAAATTGCCTAGGAGAATATACATTGGGGTATGGAGCCGTTGGTCCAACCTCACAGCACAGACAATAATCCCGTTTCCCATTATGGTAAATATATAGATCCCCAAGAACAGTGAGAAAAGGAAACTTTGCAACTCCTGACAACCAGGGAAGCCTAGGAGGACAAACTCAGTCACAGTGCTTGTCTCTGAACTGTTCATAAATTCCAGGGCTGCAGAGGAGACAGAAAACACCATTATACAAGATATTTTGTTTCCTGGAAAACTGGTAGGAAACCTATGTAAGGTGTGTGTGTTGGCTATTTGGCAATTAGTTTGTAATAACTCATCCACTAACTCGTCAGATCTTATTTAAAAGTAACCAATCAATAATTCTGACTATCCCAAATTTCAATAAACTTAGGTTCATAACAATGAAATGATTTACATTATTTAAATTTTCATTATCAGTGGGGTTAGGTTTGAAAGGAAAATACTATCTTACCTTTGAGATTTTGGAAACTCGGAGTATTACCCACTGTTAAATGCAGTAAAGTATTTGTATTTTTTCCCCACCCATAGTTAAAAAAGCTGATAGAACAGCTTTAGTCTGTGCTAATTTTTTAGCCAAGAATTAGGACTGCGATAACTTTTTTTTTTCTTTTTGACATCTCTCACTAAGTAGAAAGTACTTGGCATCTCAGATATCCTAGGGCTGTGAATGTCCATTATGCTTTCTGAGCTTTTCACATCAGAATAATTTTCTTTTATAACATATTAATGAATTATAACTTTTAGCATAAAAACCAGGAGGAGGGGTCATAGTAATATTTTTCTGAAGACTTCAGCTCAGGTCATGGTCTCCCTGTCCATGGGTTTGAGCCCTGCGACGAGCTGTATGTTGCCAGCTCAGAGCCTGGAGCCTGCTTCAGATTCTCTCTTGCTGTCTCTGCCCTGCCCCTCCCTCCACCCCACACTCTGTCTCTCTCTCTGTCTCTTGAAATAAATAATTTTAAAAAAGCATAAAAAACCTCCCCTAATTAGTCAATTGAATCTTCACTATTTTAAACAAGTACAGTGTTTTGAATAATTTACCATAAATCTCTCATTAAAGTAATGTATTTGTTAAAGTAAAGTAAGTATTTATTTCAAAATATATGGTTCAGCTACTTGGAAGGATTCATTCTTATGCTGTCTACATTTCATAGATGATGAGTTTTAACATTACTGATTGCAATCTCCCCTGCTCACATGCAGGAAACTCAGAATCTTCATAAACTGGGAAAGGTTAATTATCAAAAGTCAAATAGACAAACAAGCAAACGTAACGTAGCTCTAAATGTTGCAAAAGATTAATTCTTCTTGCTGAACACAAATGATATTTTATGCCATTTTGGTTATACACAAACCTTATGTAAAAATATTAAATAAGATTTCTCCAAATGCAAGGATATTTTTAAACATTAAGTTATTCAATACATTTCAAACAATTTAAAATGCTTATGTATTGTCATTTCAGTTTACTAATGCTACAGATGCTATAAATACTACATTTATCTTACCCAAATAAAATTTACTTTCAAAATGAAAAAATCTTATTTTTTAATAATTAAGAGCATGAAAAATATAGAAACAAACCAAAAAACCCCCAAAACAATCCCACTTCTTAGAATAAACAAATTTTAACTCTTTGAAGAATTGCATACTTCTTTTCTTTAAAAATTAAAATGGGATTTTTCAAAATAGGCTGTTTATAGCATGTTTTTAAGACTTAATATACTTTAGTATTTTTTCCATTTTAAAAATAAAGCTCTACTCCATATGATCCAGTAATTCCACTTCTGGGCATTTACCTTAAGACAATGGAAACATTAATTTGAAAAGACATATGCATGCCTATATTTATTGCATCATTATTTATAACAGCCAATATATGAAGGCAACCTAAGTGTCCATCAGTAGATGAATGGATAAAAAAGATGTGGTTTATATACACAGTGGAATATTACTCAGCCATAAAAAAATTAAAATCTTGCCATTTGAGACAACATGTATGAACCTAGAGGGTATTATGCTAAGTGAAGTAAGTCATACAGAGTAAGAAAAACACCATATGATTTCACTTGTATGTGGAATCTAAAACCAAAATGAACATCAAAAATATAGAAATAGACTCATAAATATAGACAACAAACTGATGATTGCCAGTGTGGAGGGGCTTGGGGGAGTAGGGGAAATAAGAGAATTAAGAGGCACAAATTTCCAGTTATAAAACGACTTTTCACAGGGTGAAAAGTACATCATAGGGAATGTAGTCAATAATATTGTAATAACATTGTATGGTGCCAGACAGTAACTATTTTTATGGTGATGGGCATTAAAAAAATTTTTTTTAATGTTTATTTATTTTTGAGAGAGAGAGAGAGAGAGACAGACAGAGTGTGAGTGGGGGAGGGGCAGAGAGCGAGAGGGAGACACAGAATATGAGGCAGGCTCTAGGCTCTGAGCTGTCAGCACAGAGCCTGATGGAGGGCTTGAACCCATGAACTGTGAGATCATGACCTGAGCCAAAGTCAGACACTTAACCAACTGAGACACCCAGGGGCCCCATAGAGTGGTAAGCATTTTGTAATGTAGGTAATTGTCAAATCACGTTGTTGTACACCTGAAACTAATATATACTCCAACTACAATTGAAATTTAAAAATATATATTATAGCTCTATATCATCAGTTCCATGGCTGCAGTGTCTTCCATAGATTTAATCAACTCCCTTGTGATAGATTTAGATGATCAATGTTTTATATTATAATAAGCACTTTATTAATATTCTTAAACACATATCTTAAGATACTTGACCTATAAAGTGAGCTTGTAATGATTAAAAAATTAATAGGCTAATCAATTTTTTACATCCTAGTTTTTGATGATGAAGATTTCTAGATATCTTTTTGATATTTACTAAAGTCATCAAGTCAGAACTTATTTATTTATTTATTTATTTATTTATTTATTTATTATTTAAGTTTATTTATTTTGAGAGAAAGCATGAGCAGGGGAGGGGCAGAGAGGGAGAAGGAGAAAATGCAAGCAGGCTCCCCACTGTTAGTGCACAGCCCAACGCAGTGTTCAAACTCATGAACCGTAAGATCATGACCTGAGCCAAGATCAAGAGTCAGACGCTCAACCTACTGAGCCACACAGGCACCCCAAAACTATTTAAAAACAAAAATAATTTTTTCTTTGAGTGTAACAATGTTACCTTAATTTCAGGTGTATAGTACAGTGATTCACCAACTTTATGTGTTAAGCTATTCTCACCACAAGTGTAGCTATCATGTGTCACTGTAGAATGCTGTTGCAATACCATTGACTATATTGCCTGTGCTGTAACTTTTATTCCCATGACTTATTCCTTAACTGGAATACTGTATCTTCCATTCCCCTTCACTTATTTGCCCTATCTCTCCACCTCCCTCCCCTCTAATAGCCATGAATTTGTTCTCTGCATTTATAGGTCTGATTCTGCTTTTTGTTTGTTTATTCATTCTGTGTTTTAGATTCTGCATAGAAGTGAGATCATATGATATTTGAGTTTCTCTGTCTTTACCTCTAAGATAAATTGCTGCTTAATATTTCTATAGCATGTTATGGATGTCTCTACTAGAGCATGTGCATAATGACTAACTCATGTATTTATGTTTCCCTCCCTCTAGCTTGACAACTTTTATAATTAAGTAATGATGTTACTTTATCTTTATATTCTCAGTTGATTGAGTTTCTGGTGCATAGTAGGCATTTATTGAGTGAATTAGTGGTTGGGTAAATTTTGGTCTTGCCAATCCTATCACAATAAAGCTCATCTACTGAATTTATGGGCTATCACTGAGCATCCAATCTGAACATCATTGGACAGAGTCTTATGTGACTTGTAGCAAGGTCATGTTTAAACCCATGGCCCATTAATCCCTTCTTGCCTCATATCTCTGTCATGTTTGAGTGTTCATTCTAAATATAAGCCTGCTTAGTTATTTACCCTTTTTTATATTTTCAAATCTATAATCACCATTCTGCTTAATACCTCTTGTTTCATCTGTTTCTTTCTAAGAGTTTCCTGTCCCTTTTGTACATTTCTTGGTGAATGGCTCCACTCTTGGCATTTGCTAAAGCGAAAAACCTGAGAATCATTCCAGGCACTTTCTAATTCTGTCGCTTCTCATAGGCTGTCAATCACCATACCCTGTTGATTTTCCCTACCAAATGTTTTTCAAATCTGTCTTGGGCGCATAGATCAATGTAAACGCTTTCTTTGTTTGGATGGTCCAGTAGTGGAGTGGAGCTGCTGTACATATAACCTAGAAAGAAAAAATGGGCCTCTCTGATGGACTAGGAATGTATTTTTAGGAGGAAAGCAGCTGCTTTGGTGAGGACGAGATCACCCACTCTGACAATAGCTATGTGGTGACATACCATAGCTGGATCAGGTTCACAACTGATTGGCTCAGTCCAGTAATATATAACTCAGTGGTCCTCTTATATAACTGTAGTTAGAGGAAAATAAATGATAACATCTAGATTGATTTGGGATCAAAAACCGTATGATGTACTGTATGCTCTTAAGTGAGGCAGCACCTATTTTTCAGAGCTTTTGTGAAAATACTGTTGAACATGTATGCCTAGTACAGTTCCTGGAATATACTAGTATAATAATATTACCAACAACTATGATTACCAAGTAACTAGGATAATTTTTTTAACATAGCCATTTAAAAACCCAAATGAAAACCAATATTAAATAAACCTAAAAAACTGGTTAAAAAGTCAGTAGGTTCCAGTGCATCACATAGCAGAGCTATGGGTAGCTCTCTTTGGTTGCTCAGGTTTTTTATTTTACCAACTTTCTTATATATTCTGGTACTTAAAGACATAGAGCTTTGTCTGATATAAAAGAAGAAGACATTAAAAGATAGTAGTGTTAACAATTCAAGATGTAGAAAAATGGTTAAAGGAAGGGCATTATATTACCTGTGATGTGCATAAGACTAACTGGGAATAAGTTATATTTAATTGAGGGCATTGTAGAAAATGAGTTATTGAGTACAACGTTGAAAAGTTTCTAAAACAAAATTATGTAACTTATCAAATTTCTGAATAATGAGGCATTCTTTTATGAATCACTAGGCAAGAAAATTTCAGGGATTGTTAAGCTGAGGGAGATCTGAGTAGCTGGGCAGTGGAGTCAACAGTTCATGTAACATAACTTATTATGTTATGGGAGATATTGTGGATGAAATCACATATCCAGAGGCATGAAACCCACCCAAGTTTGCCAAAATGTATTAATTTTAAAATGGGATTTTACTGGAGCTAGAATTCCATTTATGGATGTCTTAGAAAAAGTGCAATGATGCCTAGACAGAAAAGTTACTTACCCTTCATGATAGGTCTAAGTGTGGAGAAAGCTGGGAGTGAACTCTGAGTTGATATCTTCTTATTGATTCCTCTCTTTCCTTTATGTGAAATCAAAATGGGGGAGCCTGACCTTGAGAATCATGGGATAGACAAAATTAACTTCTGACACTCCCTTTCTTCCCTTCCTGAAGTGCTCCAAAGAAACAGTTATAGTATTAGGCTACTTCTTTTGGGCAATAGGATAGCCAGTGGAAAGAAGTACAGCCCTACAATCTATCCTTGAGGTGCGGACCTCCATTGACATATCAATATTTTCATCAAGAGCTGTATGAGAGACCTCAATCACCCCCAAGCACCTGGATCTTTCATTTGTCTCACTCAGCAGAGGAAATTCAATAGGTGAATTTTATATATTAGTTGCTTTTGTTTTAAAATAGCTGAACAAAGTAAGATATAAACTTCATGAGGAGATTTTGAGAAGGGGTACAGATAAATAAATGCATAGGATGTATTATTGAGACTATCAAGGGTACAATTAAAGTTTCATCATAGAGATTATTATGAAGTTTTCAGTCTCCCCTTGGGATGGTTTATGACTCCCACAAGACCCCTTGGTGTAGCATCCTTTCTTTATCCATAGTCTTCATACAGTTTGGGCTAAATTGGCTCCTAGAGTGAAGGTAGGAATAATGTCTAAAAGGCAATGATGAGGTGTCTATATGTGGATTTCTAGAGAATTTCTTTTTGTTTTCAGAAGTCTTTTTCACTGTGAAATATAGAAAATGTTCACAACATACATTATTTATACTCTGGGAGAGTATTTTCTTTACGTACTTGACATCTGCAAATTTTTGCTTCCAGTCCTTAGTTACTGATAGACTATTTTATTTTATTTATTTTATTTTAATTTTCATTTTAGAGAAAATGTGAGCAGGGGAGAGCGGCAGAGGGAGAGAGAGAGAGAGGGAGAGAGGGAGAGAGGGAGAGAGGGAGAGAAGGAGAAAATCCTAAGCAGTCTCCATGCTCAATATGGAGCTTGATTCTGGGGCTCAATCCCATGACTCTGGGATCATGACTTGAGCCCAAATCAAGTCAAACACTCAACTGACCAAGACATCCAGGTGTCCCAAGACTGTTTTCTATCTGTCTTATCTGTTCTTTGTTTCTTCTTTCTTGCCTTCTTTCATATTATTCATGTATTTTTATGTCATTTTCCTCTATTACCTCTTTTTGATGGTTTTATAATATTTTTTATTGTGGTAAAATATATATAACATAAAAGTAACCATATTAACCATTTTAAAGTGTATGGTCTTGAGGGATTACACACATTACCATTGTAATGCAACCACCACCAACATCCATCTCCAGAACTTTTTCATTATCCCAAACTGAAGCTCTATGCCCACTAAACAATAACTTCCCATTCCACTCTCCCACAGCTGCTGGCAATATGTTGGGGAAATTGGAGAAAATCGTATGTGAAGTCCAAATCCAAGCAACAGCTGAACCATGGCCATAAACTTCCGGGGATGGCTGATTTTTGATTTTCCTTTTGAATGGTGTCAGGTTTAGTTCTGGTCCGTAATTACTTGAGGATGAAGACCACTACGGGTTCCAGCTTCATGTGAGCCCTGGGTTCCCATCTCCATCTCTGCAGCCAGGCACTGCCATGAAGCATAATGATTTTATTTATAGGCAAGTGCATTCTGAACATGACCAGTGCTTACCATTCAGACTTCCAAAAATTTTTTTGACTTAGGAGTTTCCTATTGACTCTTCATATTGTCAGTATTTTCAAGTTTTATTTTTTTAATGCAGTATTTTTGAGGGGCACCTGGCTGGCTCAGTCAGTAGAGCATGTGATTCTTGATCTCATGGTCATGTGTTCAAGCCCACGTTGGGCATAGACATTACTTAAAAAAAATCAGTATTTTTCTTTATTCTTATCAGGATGGTAGATTGAAGTAACCACCTTTCTATTATGAAAATTTGTGTT
Source organism: Acinonyx jubatus (assembly GCF_027475565.1). Taxonomy (NCBI): domain Eukaryota; kingdom Metazoa; phylum Chordata; class Mammalia; order Carnivora; family Felidae; genus Acinonyx; species Acinonyx jubatus. The sequence continues at coordinate 69,815,610 of NC_069386.1, read as the reverse complement.
TACTAAAATTTTGTAAATAATATTTCAATTTGGGCTTTAATTTACATTGCATTTTACAGCCATTTTGTTTTGGGGAGCTCATTAATCTCTGGGAGTAGTTAGCTATATAGTGGCTTATAGAAGATTTTCTGTAAGTACTTATATTCTTGCTCTAAAAAAATTAAAAATTATTTATTTATTTTTAAATTTGAGTGTAGTTGACACTCAATGTTATATTGGTTTCAGGTACAACACAGTGGTTCAACAACTTTATTTAAAAAAATTTAATTCTGGTATAGTCAACATACAGTGTTATATTGATGTTAGGTATATAATGTGGTGATTTAACAATTCTATACATTGCTCGGTGCTTGTTGATAATATGTTATGATATGCTCACCAAAAGTGTAGCTACCACTTGTCACCATTCAATGATATTACAATACCATTGACTATATTCCCTTTTCTGTGCCTTTTATTCTCATGACTTATTCATTCTGTAACTGGAAGCCTATATCTCCCATTCCCCTTCACAGGTTTTGCCCACCCCTCTACCCCTCTCCCTTCTGTCAACCATCAGTTTGTTCTCTGTATTTATAGGTCTGATTCTGCTTTTTCTTCATTTCTTCATTTGTTTTGTTTTTTAGATCCCACACAGAAGTGAAATCATATCATACTTGCCTTTCTTTGTCTGACTTATTTCACATAGTATAATAATGGACCTTTAGGTCCATCCATTGTCACAAATGGCAATATCTCATTTTTTTATGGGTGAGTAATATTTCATTGTATGTATATACCATGTCTTCTTGATCTATTCATTTATTGATGGATGTTTAGGTTGCTTCCATATCTTGACTATTGTAAACAATGCTTCAATTAACATTAAGCATGCATGTTTCTTTTGAATTAGTATTTTTGTTTTTTGGAGTAAATACCCAGTACTGGAATTATTAGATTATATAGTATTTCTATTATTAATTTTTTGAGGAAACTCCATACTGTTTTCCACAGTCTGTTTTTGTGCCAGAACCATACCGTTTCAATTACTATAGCTTTGTGGTATATTTCAAAATCTAGAATTGTGATACCTCCAGTTTTGTTATTCTTTATTAGGATTGCTTTGGCTATTTGGAGTCTTTTGTGGTTCCATACAAACTTTAATATCATTTGTTCTAGTTCTGTGAAAAATGCTGTTGGTATTTCAATAGGGATTGAATCCATAGATTGCTTTGGGTTGTATGGAAATTTTAGCAGTATTACTTCTTCAAAAACATGAGCATGGAATATCTTTCAATTTGTTTGTCATCTTCAATATCTTTCATGAATGTTTTATAATATTCAGAGTACAGGTCTTTCACCTCCTTAGTGATGTTTATTCCTAGGTATCTTATTCTTTTTGGTGCAGCTGTAATAATTGGGATTGTTTCCTTAATTTTTCTTTCTACACTTATTAATGTATAGAAACACAATTGATTTCTCAGAATTAATTTTGTGTCCTGAAAATTTACTGATTTAATTTATTCTAATAGTTTTTTTGTAGATTCTTTAGGGCTTTCTAAAAATAGTATCATGTCATCTGCAAATAGTGACAGTTTATCTTCTTTACCAGCACAGATGCTTTTTATTAAAGCGCTTTTATTTTGTAGCCTGAGGTGTACTTACAAAAAGACAATGCCCTATGATTAGCTATGCTTAAAACTTCTTTCACATGACACAGATCCATGCTTACACACCTGCTACTTATCACGATCTTTCATAGCATTTGGTTCTCACCTCTCATTGCATGTGTACCATTTAATAAAAAAGAAAACCCTTGCAATATTTTTATGCCTCTGTATCACGAGACTGTGAGCCCTTTGAGGGAAGAAAATGTCTCTTATATACTTCTGGATCAAATTTATTTCCAGGCTCAGTGTCTTGGATTGTAGGTGCTCAACAACAAAAACAAGAATATATAGTTGAACAATGAAAAAGAGGATGTCTAAATATAAATGTTATAAGGTAGTTACAGTTTGTCACAGTATATTTGTAGAAACCCTAACAGGAAAAAGACATGTCTCTTATTTTCTCTGAAGTACCAAAAATTCTGAGTAAAAAAATGTTAAGATGTTCTTTGGACACTACTTCAAATTTTCTATAAGTGAATAGGCTCCTAAGGAATCCTAGAATTGTTGGGGGTGGGTCGGTGGGAATGATTTTTTAGATCTAATTATCAGAAAGCTGCTCTAGGGGTACCTGGGCAGCTCAGTGGGTTAAGCCTCCGACTCTTAATTTCAGCTCAGGTCAAGGTTTGTGAGTTTGACCATGTGGAGTCTGATTGATATTCTCTTTCTCTCTCTCCCTGTCTCTACCCCCCACCCTGCCTCAAGTAAATAAATATAATAAACTTAAAAAAGAAAATTAATCCAGGAAGTTATTCTTTGTCTAAAAACAATTGTATCATTATTTATTTTTAAATAAATAATACAGCCATACAACAAAGAATGTAAAGAGTTCAAAAGGGGGTATGAAGAAAGCCGCTCCTTTGTCTCTTGTTCTTCAGACACCAAAGTCTTGTCATTTAAAGCAACCACTGTTATCAGTCTCTAGATCTCCTTCAGGAGATAGTCTATACATTTACATGAAAGGTAGTTACTCTCAGCTACTCACCTCGCTTTCTTCACTCAACAATATATCTTGGATGCCAACTATACTTCAATAATAATAATAATAAGCCCCAAAATACAACATATCTTGGAGATACTATATAACATTACATATAAGATTTAAGGTAGTATGACTGAACCATAGTTTATTTAACTAGTCTTCTCTTAATGGGAATTGACATTTTTCTCAACATTTTGCAATATAATATACTGTTATAGCAATAATGCAATGGATATTCTTATACTTTCATCATTTCCCACATATGTGAGAATATCTGTAGACTGAGTAACTTAGAAGTTGGGTTTATGGGTTTCAGGGTGTACGTATTCTAAATTTTGATCAAAGTTGTCTAATTGTCCTGTATAGAGTTTGTAAAATTTATACTTTACCAGCAAGTGTCAGAGAAGTTACCATCCTCAACCATACAATGGTTATCAAACTGCTTGGTCTTTGTCACTCTGATGGGTTAAAAATGAAATAGGCTTATTCTGCCTTTATCTTTTTTATGAATGAATTTGTGCTCTTACCATATGTTTAAGGATATTTTCTGTATGTTGTTTATATCCTTTTGCTTATTTTCCTACTGGGATATTGTTCTGTTCTCTTACTGTTCATAGACCTTTATGCACATCAAGGAAACATTGTTTGACAAATAATTGAGACATCCTAAATTATTGATGGGCAAATAATGAAAAGTCTTCAAGATAGAAATATAGGATGAGTTGGTAACAAAAAAGCAACTTGGGTTAATGAAAAGGGTGGTCGATAGGAAATTTTTGTTTTTTACCATTAAAGTTATTATCCTTAGCACATCACTCCTGATTCCTAACCATCATTTTCTTCTTATGCAGATCAGGGTGTTGAATTGGTGAAGACATTTCAATATTAAGATTACCTTTCATTTAGGACCTAGGAGGGAGTTCAAGGGGAACTAGGGCAAGTGACTAATACAATTCCTGAGTAAATACTTTTACTGATGTACAATTCCTGAGCACCTCCTATACAGAAAAAAAAGTTTAAATCTGTTCTCTGTTGTTTTGGTTTTACCTCTTATTTTACTGTAAGCAGGGATCTCCCTCCTTCACCTGCTTCTCTTTGGGAATCTGCAGCTGCTTGCAATGAAAAGAAAAGGAGGTCTGTATCCCAGACTTGTGTTTATTCAGTCCCTATATCCACTCATCTCTGATTTGCCTCTGAGTTTTTGCATGATTTTGTTACAAGATCATTTTTGGAAAGTGAAGGAAGTGAGTCAGTGTAGAATTTAGGTGTAATAGAAGCAATAGAAAAGCATTTCTGGTTATGGTCATGACTAGCATCATGTATTAAACTAACCTTGCCGCCAAAAGTAACCATACAATCTGGGCAGAATACCTAACACAATCATTTGAAGGTACTGAAGAGCAGTCAACACAGGCAAGAATTCAGGGGCTACAGTTCCAAGAAGGGAAAGACAAGGAAATGAGTTCCACATTCACCTTGGGTGCTTTCTCTTGAGTATGTTCGACAATTCACTGGATGGGGGTACTATGGGGAAATGGAGAGATGTGGGAAAGAATGAGGGGAAGGAAGAATAAGTCTCAGCAGAAAGCAGTAGTTTCACTGAACTGAGAAGATAAAGGATTTGGTGTTTGTGGCTGCTAAAGAAACTGGAGTTTGAGAAACAAATCCTGGAGAGAGGAGGACCACAGAGAAGTGAGACTCAACATATGATGCAGTATCCCTTCAAGACATTTTTTTCTTTAATTTCTAAGCCATTAACATGCAAATCGGTTTTCAAGAAATCTAGCAGAAAGCAAAACTGGGAGTCTAAACAGCTGAGCAGAAGTTTCAGGAGCATGGGGTTCAAGGAGTACAGAAATAGGAAACCAGGGCCCGCTAAAGTGGAGGGGTCCAGGCTTGCAGATGAGACTCAGGCTTTGTTCATGGAGTAAGAGTCAATTCCGGGAATAAAGGCAAAACTGGCCTAGGCTATTTTTGTACTTAAATATAGTCCTTAAATGAGATCAAAGTGATCTGCCTCTACTTTCTCTACTGCTACAAGAAAACTTAACTTTTGTGGATTTACTGTACCCATTGTCTTCACAGTTTTTGAAGTATAATGTTCAGCATTCAATTAAAAAAACCTGCATGCTAAGAAACAGGATAAATGATTAAGAACCAAGTGAAGCAGTAAGCAACAGACACATGCTTACAAGCGCTTGAGGTTTTTGGTTAATACTAGGATGAACAATTACTGGAATAAACTAGTTTTTTTTTGATCTTAAACATCACTAATCATCAGGGAAATGTAAATCAAAACCATAATGATATATATCACCTCACACCTGTCAGAATGGCTAAAATAAAAAACACAAGAAACAAGTATTGGCTGAGGAAATGGAGAAAAAAGAACCCTTGTGCACTGTTGGTGGGAATGTAAATTTGTGCAGCGACTGTGGAAAACAATATGGAGGTTCCTCAAAAAATTAAAAATAGAAGTACCATATGATCCAGTAATTCCACTACTGGATATTTAACCAGGGAAAACAAAAACACTAACTTGATATACACATCCCTGTTTATTGCACCATTATTTACAACAACTAAGACATGGGAGTAACCTAAGTGTAAATCAATAGATGAATGGATAAGGAAAATATTCACAATGGAATATTACACAACCACAAAAAAGGATGAGATCTTGTCATTTGATTCAACATGGATGGACCTGGAGGTTTCTTTGCTAACTGAAATAAGTCAGAGAAAGACAAATACCATATAATTCCACTCAAAAATGGTATTTTAAAAATGAACAAGCAAACATAAAGCAGAATTAGACTTATAAATACAGAGAACAAACTGATGGTTGCAGGGGTGGAGGGGGATGGGGGTTGGGAAAGATGGGTGAAGAAGAGAGAAAGATACAGACTTCCAGTAATGGAATGAGTAAATCACAGGAATAAAAAGCAGAGCATAAGGAATACAATCAATGATATAGTAACGTGATTTAATGAGACAGATGGTAGCTATACTTGTGAACATAGCATAGTGTATAAACTTGTCAATCTGCTAAGTTATATGCCTGAAATTAATGTAATATTGTGTCAAATACACTCAAATTTTTAAAAAAAATTTTTTTTAACGTTTATTTATTTTTGAGACAGAGAGAGACAGAGCATGAGCGAAGGAGGGGCAGAGAGAGAGGGAGACACAGAATCAGAAGCAGGCTCCAGGCTCTGAGCCATCAGCCCAGAGCCTCATGCGGGGCTCGAACTCACGGACTGTGAGATCGTGACCGAGCCGAAGTCGGACGCTTGACCGGCTGAGCCACCCAGGCGCCCCTCAAATTTTTTTTAAAAACTAGTTTTTTTTTACCTGAAAATAAGTTAAATACAATTTTTGTAAATGTTTGTAAGTAAGTTAAATATAATATTGGGCTGTAATTTCCCAAGAGCCTTTTTGATGAACACTTTTTACATTTCCAGAAATTTCTGCAGGGCATTTTTCATATCTTTGTTCCTAAGACTGTATATCACTGGATTAAGGAATGGGGTCACAACAGAATAAAACAGAGTCACAATCTTTTGTGTTCCAGCTTCATGCTCAGATGTTGGGCTCCCATACATGACCAGTACTGAGCCATAGAACAGTGAAACCACAGCCAGATGAGACCCACAGGTGGAGAAAGCCTTTCTTTTCCCAGATGCTGAAGGGACTTTCAACACTGCTCTTAGGACCAGAGCATAGGATCCCATGATGAAGAGAAACGGAATAACGAGAGGCAGAGGACTTAAAGTGGAGAAGATAATCTCTACCACAGGAGCTTTTTTGCAGGTGAGTGTTAGAAGAGGACCTGGATCACAGAGGAAGTGGTCAATTATCCTGGATCCACAGAAGGACATTTGCGAGATGATGATGATGGGAATCAAGAACCAGAGGAAACCAAATACCCAGCAGCTTACCACAAGATTGGTGCAGAGACGTCTAGTCATAATGGTTGGATAGTGTAGAGGCCGGCAGATGGCAAGGTACCGATCAAATGCCATAATGGCCAAGAAGAAGCATTCTGTAGAACCCAAGGAGAAGAAAAAGTAGAACTGGAGAAAGCACCCAGAGAAGGAGATGACCTTGGTGTCAGAGAGGAAGTTGGCTAACATGTTGGGGACAGTGGAGGTGACATACCAGATCTCTAGGAAGGAGAAGTTGGCGAGCAAGATGTACATGGGGGTGTGGAGTCTCTGATCCCAGCGCACAGCACAGATGATGGACCCATTGCCCATGAGGGTCAGGAGGTAGACAACAGAGAAGAGCACAAAGAGGAGGATCTGCCCCTCCCTGGAGCAAGGGAAGCCCAGGAGGATGAAGCCAGTGATGGTGCTGGAGGTGTTGGGGGTGTTGGAGATATTCATGTACCTGGGAGCTGTAAAAAAAACCCATCAAATTATTGAATGACTGTAAAGACACATGAGGCCCCAGATTATATTTAAACAATTTTGGGAAAGAAAATAAAGACATGTATGTTAATAGTTACCTTTTCTCTTTGAAATTGAAATAATTGACCTGGGTTGCTTTTTATTCTCATTCACATTTTCACTGTAGAATCAAGAAAACTTTGGTTAGGATTGATAAGGTCTTGAAGGAGAGTGTTTTAGAGGTGTTTTAAGGTTATATTAGACCTTATGCTTAATAGAGTTTCTATCTACCTACTTACCTACCTACATATCCTTTCAAAAATGGAATTTTTCCATTTTTAAAAGAGGTGACATCATTGCAGTTGTGGCAGAAATTGAGTCAAACTCGTTAGTTATGTTACACAAACTCAGAACTTTTTGAATGACTTCTTTTACATGACTTGAAACTGGCCTTATTTAAAACTAAATGATTAACTTATTAATTTAATAATATACGCCAATTTCATGTGTAAGACAGTCAAGCCAACTGGAGGGAATTAATCTTAGTTTCTGTTGTGTTAAAACAACAATTGTAGTCATCCAGTTGACCAAGGTGAAAGAATTGTTAATGGCCCATGTTGAAACAAGTCTGTGCTTATCTGAAAAAGAGATACGAATTTGCCTACTCTATAGTTATAGATAGAATTCTATTCCAGCAGTGCAAGTTATGGATGTTATTGATAATATGGAATTCTAAATAGCAGTGGATTTGTAGGGGATGCAGAGCTAAAATTTTACTCCATCTCCTAGAAACTACTGGGGAGCATCTCAAGACAGAGTGGCTTTTAAAGGATGAATATACACATAATGCCTTTCTTTTATTCTAAATGAGTAAGAGTACTTTTGTTGAACAATCATGCCTCAGGACTTAGAATCACTTCGAATCCTCTGTAAATAAGTATATAAATGAGCAACATAAAGAAAGTTGTGTCCCTCACTGCTTCTTTTTTAGTGTTAAATCCATATTTTGCTTTTTGAAATTTGGCAAGAGACCCAGGGAGCCTAATAATTTCTTACTAGGAGTAGTCAAGTTCTGGGAAATCTGTAGGGTCAAGAGCAAAAGGTGGCACAGCCAGCTGACACCCCATCTCAAGAATTAGGTGTGGACACTTAAAGTGTTGTGTTGGAAGAAGAATGCAATTGTGTTGGGTGGTGATGAGACTGGGGAGTTATAACACAATAAATATTCTTTTAAAACACTTCTGCATCATTTTAAACTCAGGACCCCTTGATTCCAATGCCATGGGGGATTCTTGGAGCCGATAAGATCTCTACAGATCTGCTTCTATTTAATGTATATAAACTAGTATAGGGCTTAATGGACCCTGCTTTTGGTGGGGTGAAATTAGGCTAGATTCTGGTATCCGCACTATGACCTTTAACTTTCTGGAAGTCTTTTCCTTTTCTGCTTTTTTTTTTTTTAAAAACCCACTAACATGTTTTCTTTTTTAAATTTTTTTTAATGTTTATTTATTTTTGAAAGAGACAGAGACATAATGTGAGTGGGTTAGGGGCAGAGAGAGAGGGAGACACAGAATCCGAAGCAGGCTCCAGGCTCCGAGCTGTCAGCACAGAGCCTGTCGCGGGGCTCGAACTCAGGAGCTGTGAGATCATGACCTGAGCTGAAGTCAGACGCTCAACCAACTGAGCCACCCAGGTGCCCCTCTGCTTTTTTTTTTAATATGAAATTTATTGTCAAATTGGTTTCCATATAACACCCAGTGCTCATCCCAACAGGTGCCCTCCTCAATACCCATCACCCACCCACCCCTCCCTCCCACCCCCCATAAACCCTCAGTTTGTTCTCACTTTTTAGGAGTCTCTTATGTTTTGGCTCCCTCCCTCTCTAACCATTTTTTTTCTTCCCCTCCCCCATGGTCTTCTGTTAAGTTTCTCAGGATCTACATAGGAGTGAAAACATATGGAATCTGTTCTTCTCTGTATGACTTATTTCACTTAGCATCACACTCTCCAGTTCCATCCACGTTGCTACAAGTGGCCATATATCATTCTTTCTCATTGCAACGTAGTACTCCATTGTGTATATAAACCACAATTTCTTTATCCATTCATCAGTTGATGGACAATTAGGCTCTTTCCATAATTTGGCTATTGTTGAGAGTGCTGCTATAAACATTGGGGTACAAGTGCTTCTATGCATCAGTACTCCTGTATCCCTTGGGTAAATTCCTAGCAGTGCTACTGCTGGGTCACAGGGTAGATCTATTTTTAATTTTTGGAGGAAGCTCCACACTGTTTTCCAGAGTGGCTGTACCAGTTTGCATTCCCACCAACAGTGCAAGGGGGTTCCTGTTTCTCCACATCCTCTCCAGCATCTATAGTCTCCTGATTTGTTCATTTTAGCCATTCTGACTGGCATGAGGTGACATCTGAGCGTGGTTTTGATTTGTATTTCCCTGATGAGGAGCGATGTTGAGTATCTTTTCTGTGCCTGTTGGCCATCTGGATGTCTTCTTTAGAGAAGTGTCTATTCATGTTTTCTGCCCATTTCTTCACTGGATTATTTGTTTTTCAGGTGTGGAGTTTGGTGAGCTCTTTATAGATTTTGGATACTAGCCCTTTGTCCTATATGTCATTTGCAAATATCTTTTCCCATTCCGTTGGCTGCCTTTTAGTTGTGTAGATTGTGTCCTTTGCTGTGCAGAAGTTTTTTATCTTCACAAGGTCCCAATAGTTCATTTTTGCTTCTAATTCTCTTGCCTTTGGGGATGTGTCAAGTAAGAAATTGCTACAGCTGAGGTCAGAGAGGTTTTTTCCTGCTTTCTCCTCTAGGGTTTTGATGGTTTCCTGTCTCACATTCAGGTCCTTTATCCATCTGGAGTTTATTTTTGTGAATGGTATGAGAAAGTGGTCTAGTTTCATTCTTCTGCATGTTGCTGTCCAGTTCTCCCAGCACCATTTGTTAAAGAGACTGTCTTTTTTCCATTGGATATTCTTTCCTGCTTTGTCAAAGATGAGTTGGCCATACGTTTGTGGGTCTAGTTCTGGGGTTTCTATTCTCTTCCATTGGTCTATGTGTCTGTTTTTGTGCCAATACCATGCTGTCTTGATGATTACAGCTTTGTAGTAGAAGTTAAAGTCTGGGATTGTGATGCCTCCTGCTTTGGTCTACTTCAAAATTACTTGGGCTATTCAGGGCCTTTTGTGGTTCCATACAAATTTTAGGATTGCTTGTTCTAGCTTTGAGAAGAATGCTGGTGCAATTTTGATTGGGATTGCATTGAATGTGTAGATAGCTTTGGGTAGTATTGACATTTTAACAATCTTTATTCTTCAGTCCATGAGCATGGAATGGTTTTCCATTTCTTTATATCTTCTTCAATTTCCTTCATAAGCTTTCTATAGTTTTCAGCATCTGCTTTTAAACTTAGTTGTTTAGGGGCCCAATAAATTTCTGAGACCACATATTTATCTTTTATAAAAGGGAGTCGGAAGCAGACAACTGAAGTGTTTAATGGGGTGCCTGGGTGGGTCAGTTGGTTGAGCGGCCGACTTGGCTCAGGTCATGATCTTGCAGTTTGTGAGTTCGAGCCCCGCATCAGGCTCTGTGCCAACAGCTTGGAGTCTGGAGCCTGCTTCGGAATCTGTGTCTCCTTCCCTCTCTGCCCGCCCCCTGCTTGTGCTCTGTCTCTGTCTCTCAAAAATAAATAAATAAATGTAAAACATTTTTTTTAAAAAGAAGTGGTTAACATTTTTAAAAAGTCGTTCTGTACCAGCTCCACTCGTGGTTAAGGACATTAAGCATTTAGCCTTTTTTGCAGTATACCTGGAAGTTTGTTTTCAGTTATATGGAGTCACATGAGCCCGCTGATTGCTCAAAAATAAAAACAAAGACACACAGGAAGCATTCTGCTATGTGTAAAGGTCCTTGGTGGATTCTGAAAAATATTAAGTCCAAAAGTCTAGTACCAATGCAGAGCAAGGTAACTTAATTATGATCAACTAAAAACAAATGTTACTAATAATTAGTATTTTTGACCAGGGCTGATTTGCTAGTATTTATGAAATTTCATTTTAGGAGTAAGCTTCTGCTCAACAATCTAATAATTGGCCCCTTGGATTAAATGTTTAAGAACTCTTTTTTTTTCCCCTGATAGAACTTACTTCAGTGTAGTATTTCCCCCCTTTCTTTTACCCTCATGTCTAATTATCAGCAATTTCTGTTCATTTTTCTCCAAAATAAGTCAGCTCCACCCACTTCTCTGTATTTCAAGCTGTCTTTTCTCCGCTGGACCACTGTGATGCTGTCCTAACTGCTTCTGGCTTCCACCATTGCCCTCTACAACCTCCTATCCATGCCACAGCCAGAATGACTGTTGGAAAAAGGGAAATCATATCAGTCCTTTTTCTTGCACACAGACTTCAATTAACTTCCCAAAGCACTTAGAATAAAATGAAAATCTCCAAACTAGGGTCTTTGATTTGCCCCTCTTAATATCCCCAACTTCATCTTGTGATACTGTTAACCAAACACACACATATATACACATTTTCTCTGTCTCTTATACTCACATGCCCACACACATATACATACACTCTGTTGGGAAAAGGAGGCACACACATACTTCACTAACATAAAGACTTCAAATATAAAATAGGGTTCCACAAGCAGATGGGTTACAGGGTGTACATTATCCCCTGTGCTGATCTCCCTGGGAGATACACATCTTTGGATTATACCCACCCTAGTCATCATTTCAGTAGAGAGGGACCCATTTCTATAATGGTTTAAACTGAGGGTCAGCAAGCTTTTTCTTAAAAATTTTGGCTTGAAGGCAATATAGTCTCTATCACAACTACTCCCCTTTGCTGTTATGTGAAAGCAGCCACAGACAATACCTAAATGAACACATGTGGCTGTGTTTCAATAAAATATTATTTATGTCCACTGAAATTTGAGTTTCATATAACTTGCATGTGTTGCAGTATTATTCATATATTGATTTTCAAATTTAAGTTAAAAATGTAAAAATTCTTAGTTCAGTGGCCATACAAACACAGGCAGCTGGCTAGATTTGGTCCATTGGTCACAGTTTGCTGACTCTTGCTCTATGTATATTTATAGGGACAGGAAGGCAAGAACCATCCATTTGACTGTGGAACAGTGGTAACTTGGTCCAACAATAATGACTTTATAAGAAAAAGAGAGGACCTATAGTGGTCAGCAGTTGCAATCAACCTCTTCTACTGAGCTAACAGACCTGTTTGGCCAGCTTTCAGCTAAATTATTAAATGAGTTTACAAAGCCATCAGGATTCGCCTTTTTCCTCTCTGTCTCTACACACATACATACATGTGTATACACACAATTTGCATGTGCACATGATAGTTCAGAAATAGAATATTGGCCTTCTTCTAGTTAATAGAAGCAACAAAATACTTTCCTGACTCGTGGTTTTCGTCCTTCAAGTTCACTCTTTATCCTAAGTGCCCAGCACAGTCTGAAGAAAATAGTATTTTGTAAATATCTGTCAAAAAAAGATTACCTATACTGTACAGAGAATATAGATAGATGATAGATAAACATTTACCAGCCACTTCATTTGAACTTCAAAAAAGTTGTGAGATGAAATTTTAGGAAATGAAATGTACAAGAAAGGCTCCAACTGACCTGAGACTACTAGAGCATTAGTTCAGACTTGAGAGGAATTCCTTCCAAAGGAAGCAATGTGAGATGGAATATTCTGGGTAGTAGAACATGTTCCACTCCAAACCCAGAGGTTTCGGTCTGACTGCTAAAGATAGTTATGGTCCCACAGCTCTGGATGTTGAAGTAGGAGAGATTGGGATGAAAATTCTAAATTTGGCATCACAACAAAGTTGCTTAGTGGCTATAGTGGAGGTTTGTTTGTTTTTGTAAGCTTTATTTTCTTTATATGAAAGGGGAGCAACAGCATATGATTTTTAATCACTTTTTAGTATAAAATGCTTACTCCTATTCCAAGTACAGGACTAATACACATGCTATAAAGACTTTAATAGATCTAGAGGTGATATTTTAGTTACATTTATGTCTCAGATAAAACATCAGTTGGATAGATTTTTGCTCATACATGAAGCCAAAAGATCCAGGCCAACTACCTTTCAGGGCATTCTCTGACTTTGAGAGTCTGACAAAGCTGCCCTGGAAAACAAGAAGGGATGAAAAATGATTCTCTATGTGCCATCATCATTTCATGCTTGACTTAACTAAATTGACAGTGGGTGAAAAAAAAGATATTTCTTTTTTTAACGTTTATTTATTTATTTTGAGAGAGAGACAGAAAGTACATGCATGTGCTTGAGAGCAGGGGAGGGGCAGAGAGAGAGGGAGAGAGAGAATTCTAAGCAGGCTCCACACTGCTTGCACAGAGCCCTGACATGGTGCTTGATCACACAAGCTGGGAGATCATGACCTGAACCAAAATCAAGAATTGGATGCATAACCCATTGAGCCACCCAAGTGCCCCCCTCCAAAAGATAAATCTAACAAGACTGTATTGTTACCCGCCTTTTATTACTTGGCTCCTCTGTACAGAGAGCGGCAGTGGTGTTTACCTGGCATGAGGCTTTGGTCAGTGGCAGAAGTTTTCTCCAGACTGTTTTAGAAAGTGATGTGTCGGACATAGTGCACATATGAATACACTGCTGCTGAAGTTATGTTACATATTCAGGATGCTTGGACTGAATCAATTGATGAGCCAAACAAAATAAACTACACTCTCACTTCTATTATATTTTGGAAAGATTGGATAGACCCAATCTAGGACAGCCAGGTCTTGAGATATAATGTGTAAGATGAGAGAAAGATGTTTCTCTGATATTTTGCTTTTTTCCTAAAGCAGGTCTAAGAAAGGGTTATTGGTCTGCTCTCATAACAGCACATCCATCTACTTCATTTGGTTTGGACATATTGTCACACCTGTGTCATTTCTGCAAAACCCTTGAAAATAAGGACAATGTTCTCATTTATGAGAAGTAATAGGCAGCTAAGCATAGTAGAAAAGCAAACAACTTGAAGTTATGAGCCTAGGGTTTGAATTACACATCATACTTTACCAACTGTGGAAACTTTCTCAGATCAATTATATAAACTATTTCCTGGTTTGTTCATCTGTAAAATGAGCTGAGTAACACTTTCACCAAATGGTTGAATGAGAGAACCTGTGGAAGAATCTTATCTACCTCCTGACACACAAAAATGCTTAGGAATTGTTAGCTCTAGAATATGTACCTGAAGCAAAGTAAAGGGGAGACTTATTTAGGGGGTAGTACCTTTTCTAGCTTTTCTAGCTCTTTTATGTTTATTTTCTCCTCCAAGCACGATTTCATTCCTTTCAAGGGGACAAAAGGGCAATCCAAACCTGAAGTTTTCTCTTATGGTGTCTGATCTTCCTGCAGAGGAGAGGTGGTCTCTTCCACAAAACCATCAAGGAGTGAAAGTGTAGAAATAGGATGATCTCTTGGTGTTTGCCAGGGGTTGGAGGGATTATAAGCAGAGCCTCCAGGGAGTGAGCCCTACTCCATGAGAATCACCTTTCTACTTCTAGAAGAAGAATGGTATCAGGAGACTGTTCTGTGCTAGTTCTTTTCTTCCCATGGGGCCTGCTTTCTCTGGAGACCCTGATGCCTTCTGCCTTTGTATTCCAATTAGCAAAAATATGGAACGCTTCACGAATTTGCGTGTCATCCTTGCTCAGGAGCCATGCTAATCTTCTCTGTATCGTTCCATTTTTAGTATATGTGCTGCCGAAGTGAGCACTCTGCCTTTGTATTCCAGTAGAGTAGAAAATATTACCTTTTCCAGCCACAAACTTCTCAGGGATGACAAGAGGTCTAGTCAATCTCCAAACTACTTGGAGCACCTGCCAGCTGCCCAAGGGAAAGTCTATCAGAGTAACATGGGGTATGGTGGCTGTATGAAGGAAGCCACTCACTGGGCCTCTGCTGAGTGTTGTCAATCATGGGTTTTAGGGGCAGAGCCTCTTCTGATTTTCCAGAAATGAGAGATGGGGGAAAGTGTGATGAGATCTCAGGCATAGAGGGCTGTGCAGTTACAGCAGGAATCAATCTTCTTGGCTCCTACCTAGTTTCTTCATAGATCTTTCCCTTTCTTGTTTATGGTTGGGCTCTGTGAGCCTCAAGCAGCTGAGTCTCAGGGCACAGTTCCCAGGTCCAAGAGAGGCCAGAGCAGGGCAGTTCATAGTTCCACTCCAGCAGGTGCACCTAGGAGTTGCCTTCCTCATCTCATCTCTGATGGGGTGCAGCTCTTTTAGCACAACTCATTCTCTCTCCCTGTTTCCAACTGTGGAAGGAGTTTCATCTTAAAGACTTTTTAGGGGCACCTGGGTGGTTCAGTCAGTTAAGCCTCTGACTTCATCTCAGGTCATGATCTTGTGGTCCACGGGTTCAAGCCCTGTGTCAGGTTCTGTGCTGACAGCTCAGAGCCTGGAACCTGCTTTGGATCTGTGTCTCCCTCTCTCTCTGCCCCTCCCCTGCTTGCACTCTCTTTCTCTCTCTCAAAATAGATAAACATTAAAAAATTAAAAAAAAAGACTTAGTTCATTTCATTTCCATGTTTGAACAGCTTTGATGTTTCTCTCAGTCCACAACACAGGATTCAAAATTGGCAAATCAGGACACCTGCTGTTCAGTTTGAGCCCATCATTATTATTACTATTATTGTTGTTATATTCCTTTTCCTCACCATTTCCTACAGATGTCCTTGTGTCATGGCCACATCAATCTACTTAGGCACTCAATGGAAGATCATATATTTTCATGGAGTGAATAATTTTATCCTCTGAAAAGTAGACAGAAGCATTGCATTAACGACTAGCAGTAGGGGAGTTAAGCCCTGTGGGGTGAGGGACACAGAGAGATTAATTTACTCATGCAGATGAAGAGAACTAATTTATTGAAATGTCCTCTTTATATTACTTTTCTTTTTTTGTTAGCCTCTCCTCTAATTGTTCCCCTCAGCCCAGATATTTTCTCACAGAATTCTTGGAGGTGGTATGAGTATAATGTAATGGAGATCATTGGTTTCTTGTCCATATTGTCTCCATATTTCCTCCTTTTTTTCATTTCAGCATAACTGCCAACATCCACATTTATTTCCCAATTTTTTTTTTCTTGACTCAGAAACCAGCTTTGCCTGCCCATTCTTTATTCTTCCAGGCCAGAAGTTCTATAGTTAATGACCTCTGCACTCACCAGAAGCCTTCAACTATAGACAGATGACAGTTGGGGCGTCAATATTCCAGCTTCCTCGATCATATAGTGGGATAACTCTGGGATGTCTACTTGGCTACTCTGGGGTTCTCCAGAGGGATTATCTCATTACCCACAGTGGTAGCTGGCTTGACAATGTACCTTTTGTTGGAATACTTCCCTTCCTTGTTTCACTTTTCCCTGTCAATGTTCCCTTCATTACCCAAATGAGCTACCTGCACTGGAATCCTTGTCTCAGGATTTACTTCTGGAGAGACCAACAAAGACATAGGGGCAGGTAGGTACATTATAGCCCTACTACCATTTGTAGCAATGTTTAGATGAACAAATTTGTTTCAGGTTTCAAACAACCCAGTCAAACATTTTTTCCAAATAAACTTTTGACAACTTAAATGCTATGAGATGGGTGCTATTTTTTTATGTTTTCTTTAAAACTATTATGTACTTTGGAAAGGTGAATTATGAAATTCTGCTCTTCAAATTCACCTATAAATATGTAATCTACACTTATTCTCCAGATGACTCACTCTACAACTTTTTTGGAGAAAGAGCAAACCACTTTTGCCTTACCTAATTCTGTCATCTTCTTTTCACTGGTCATAGTAGCTGGACAAGATTAGATTATGGGCATGTTTTGTTTTTCTTTTTTTTTCTTTCCTTTTTAAAATTTTATTTATTTTTTTTTGGGAGAGTGCAAACAGTGGAAGGGCAGAGAGGAAGGACAGAGAATCTGAAGCAGGCTCTGTGCTCTCAGAATGACAGCAGTGAGACCAATGTGGGGCTCCATCTCACCAACTGCGAGATCATGACTTGAGCCAAGTCAGACGCTCAACTGATTAAGCCACCCAGATGTCCTGTTTTTTGTTTCTCTTTATGCTAATTATGAAACTAAACTAGCATAGCCACTCAGCATTCACCAATAAACTTTGGTAAAAATTAAAAAAATTTTTTTGAGTTGTAGAAGTTCTTTATATATATTGGGTTTTAACCTCTTGTCAAATGTATGGTTTGCAAATACTTTGCCATTCTGCAGGTCGCTTTTCATTTTGTTTCTTTTGCTGTGCAGAATTTTTAGTTTGATGTAGTATCACTTAGTTTTTGCTTTTGTTGCATGTACTTTTGTTGTCATATCCAAAAAATTATTGCTCAGACCAGAAATTTTTCCCCTGTAGTAGGAAGCTTTACCCTTATGGTTACTTCTAGGAGTTTTCCAGTTTTAGGTCTTATATCTAAGTCTTTAATCTATTTGAGTTGATTTTGTGTAAGGTGTGAGATATAGTTCCAGTTTCATTCTTTTGCACGTGGATATCCAGTTTTCTCACACCATTTATTGACACTATCCTTTCTCCATTTGGTATTCTTAGTCCTATTCCAAAGATTAGTTGAGCTTATATGCATAGGCTTATTAGATGTGTCTTCTTTTAACTTTTTAAACTTACTACCATATTTTGAAGCTTGCTACTAAGTTGGATCATACTAATTGTTTATTTTATCATCTGCTGGCTAAGCTGGAGAGTAGCATGCTTTACTTTCTTTCCCAAAGTAGTTACTTACATAGTCAAAACAGAACATGTGTTCACATCCTCCTTGGCACACAGTTTCCTTCAGAGTATTACTACAATATGAATATTCCAGGTTCTTATCCAGTTGATTGTGTTAGTTTCTTATTGATGCTATAACAAATGCCACAAATTTAGTGGCTAAAAACAATGCAACCATATTACCTTAGAGTTCATAGGTTTAGAGATCAGGGCACGAATATCTTTGGAATGTCATTATTCTGCCTACTACACTGGTCCAGGGAAGTGCAGATATAGACCCAGTTCTTGTAATCTGCCCAATCCATGGCAGGCTCAGGTAAGGCTGGTTTCAGGAGAGGACTCTGGCTTATCTTTCTTGGCATTATAATGCCTTCCCAGCCAAACTCCCCAGAAAGCGATATGATGGGCCTATGAAGATCCAGAGTGGGCTGGAAGGCTCCAGAAATTGTCCCAGTGTGTCTTGTTTAGGATTTTGCCATCTGCATTTTCTGAGGAGCTATCAGAGAAAAAAAAGTTACTATATTCTCTGTAGTACGAGAGAGATCAAGCTGAGTGAGACTCTCAGCCTTTTCTTTTCTCTATCAATTTTTAAATAGACATTTTACTAATCTTCCTGCTTTCCTGCTCCCCATGAATTTATCGCCATGGATTAACTCTCTGGATTTAATTCTGAAAAAATTAATGAATGACATATATTCTGACATTATAAATACAATTTTTATCACAAAGAATTAGGTGAACAGTATAGTTATTGAGATTTCATAATGGTTGAATAAACATAAGATATATCAGTCCTTTAAACCTAGGAATCATTGAGCCAAGTTTACTATTTTATTAATAAAATAACATACTTAATTATAATTTGAAATTCCTCTTGATATACTCTGTGCTTAACGTAGGTAGTTAGAAAAAGCAAAAATGAAAAGAAGAAAAAAATCAAGTATACTTTTACTAGAGACACACGATATCATTGGTATATTTATTCCAATATTTAGTTTTCCCAAGGATTAGATTTTTTATTTCCTTCTTTTTTTCCCCACAGAGGATTAACAGTGTGTTTTCAATATTATATCCATTTACTTAAAGTTCTAATTAGCCATTTACAAGTCCTAAACATTAAGTAAGCCTTTTAAATGATTTTAAACTTTTAACACTGAGAATGTTTTCCATATTTGATATTGTTTGTAACTAAGTTATGACAAAATGGCAGTATGTGAGGGTATGTGCTTTGGCTAAGATGACTTGGGTTTGAATTAACCTGTCGTTATTATAAGTTTGCTTTTGGGCAATTATATTCTTATCCATACCTTAGTCTCCTCTCTGTAAAATGAGTATAATAGTGCCTACTTCATTAGGACTAAAAAAGATAATGCCTATAAAGTGTTTAGCAGTGGTTCATATATAATCAGCTATCATAATGAAGCAGCAAAGATAGATAGAACTGAAGTGCAGGGGTTCAAATCCTGGCTCTAAACTCACTAACATTCCTGACCAAGTCACTGAAACAACTTGCCCTCCTTTCCTCATGTGTAAAATGAAAGTAACAACAGTGACCACCTCATAATATTATTGTGAGGTTTAACTGAGCTAATACCTAGAACAATGCCAGACACACAGCAAGTACCCAGTAAATGTTAGCTGTTATTGTGTTTAAAGGCTTATTAAGAGTTGTTTCTTCAATTTCTTTGTGTCTTCTTCAATTTCTTTCATAAATTTTCTATAGTTTTCAGCATACAGACCTTTTACCTCTTTGGTTAGGTTTGTTCCTAGGTATTTTATGGTTCTTGGTGCAATTGTAAATGGGATCAGTTTCTTGATTTATCTTTCTGTTGTTTCATTATTGGTGTATAGTAATGCAACTGATTTCTGTACATTGATTTTGTACCCTGCAACTGTGCTGAATTCATGTACCAGTTCTAGCAGCCTTTTGGTTGAGTCTTTTGGGTTTTCCGTGTAGAGTATTATGTCTACATATGAAAGTGAATGTTTGACTTCTTTGCCAATTTTGATGCCCTTTATTTCATTTTGTTGTCTTATTGCTGATGCTAGAACTTCCAATACTGTGTTAAACAACAGTTGTTGTTTGAACAACAGTCCCTGTTGTGTTCCTGATCTCAGCAGGAAAGCTCTCAGTTTTTCCCCAGTGAGGATAATATTAGCTGTGGGCTTTTCATATATGGCTTTTATGATGCTTAGGTGTGTTCCTTCTATTACAACTTTCTTTAGAGTTTTTATTAAGAAAGGATGCTGTATTTATCAAATGCTTTTTCTGCATCTATTGACAGAATCATATGGTTCTTATCCTTTCTTTTATTAATGTGATGTATCACATTGATTTCTTACACCATACACAAGAGTAAACTCAAAATGGATGAAAGACCTAAATGTGAGACAGGAAACCATCAAAATCCTAGAGGAGAGAACAGGCAACAACCTCTTTGACCTCAGCTGCAGCAGTTTCTTGCTTGACACATCTCCAAAGGCAAGGGAATTAAAAGCAAAAATGAACTATTGGGACCTCATCAAGATAAAAAGCTGCATTGCCAAGGAAATAATCAACAAAACTAAAAGGCAACCAAGGAATGGGAAAAGATATTTGCAAATGACATATCAAATAAAGGGTTAATATCCAAAATCTATAAAGAACTTACCAAACTCAACACCCAAAAAACAAGTAATCCAGTGAAGAAATGGGCAAAAGACATGAATAGACACTTTTCCAAAGAAGACATCCCGATGGCCAACAGACACATGAAAACATGCTCAACATCACTCACCATCAGGGAAATACAAATCAAAATACCACCTCACACCAGTTAGAGTGGCTAAAATGAACAACTCAGGAAAGTACAGTTGCTGGTGAGGATGTAGAGAAATGGCAACCCTCTTGCACTGCAAACTGGTACAGCTGCTGTGGAAAACAGTGTGGAGGTTCCTCAAAAAATTAAAAATAGAACTTCCCTACGACCCCAGCAATAGCACTACTAGGAATTTATCCTCCTGTATCCTTTGTATAAGGATGCCAATGTTTATGGCAGCTCTTTCAACAATAGCCAGATTATGGAAAGAACCTAAATGTCCATCAACTGATGAATGGATAAAGAAGATGTGGTTTATATACACAATGGAATACTACTTGGCATTGAGAAAGAATGAAATCATGCCATTTGCCGCAATGTGGATGCATGGAACTGGAGTGTATTATGTTAAGTGAAATAAGTCAGTCAGAGAAAGACAGATATCATATGTTTTCACTAATATGTGGAAATTGAGAAACTTAACAGAAGACTATGGGGGAAGGGAAGGGGAAAAATAGTTACAAACAGAGAGGGATGAAGGCAAACCATAAGAGACTCTTAAATACAGAGAGCAAACTGAGGGTTGATGGGGGATAGGGGAGAGGGGAAAATGAGTGTGGGCATTAAGGATAGCACTTGTTGGGATGAGCACTGTTATTGTATGTAAGTGATGAACCATGGGAATCTACCTCCAAAACCAAGGGCATACTGTACACACTGTATGTTAGCCAACTTGACAATACATTATATTAAAAAATCACAATAAAATAAAATAAAACCTGCATGCATATGTTAAAAAAAAAGAGTTGTTTCTTTGGGAACAAGTTGTTTCTTTGGGATTTACACCTAGACTTAATGGATCAAAGAGTATGTTCATCAAAAAGTATAATAGTCCTTCCTCGGGGAGGAAGAACAAAATATTTATTTTTCAAAGATAATAAATTTCATGTCATTATTTCTTTTAGGACATTCCTCCTTCCATCTGATGTTCTTTTTCATTATATCTTACACTATGAGGTGGCTCACATACTTCACCAACATGGTGCCAGGTGTATCCACCAAGGTCCTATTGGGGAACACAAGTTCATTCAGAGGGTTCAGCTGAAGAGACTCTAACTAAGAGACTTTTTATAGACACATAGAGTTAAGAGAATCAAGAATGGATAGTGAGGTACTCAGAGACTAGTAGCACTGAGAAACTATCATTACACAACACCTGAAAAGATCAAGAGAGGAAATAGTGTTCAGGAGCCCCCATGAGAGCTGGAGCTGTCAAGCAGGTGTCCTCTGAGAGAAGATGCAGTCATAGAGAGATGCAGCCATTGCTAGCACCAAGTAGTGAACACAGAAGAAATGTACTGTTCAGGGTGAGCCAGAATGTTTGTGGGTCCCAGGGCACAAGTACAAGTGGACACTCACATACTAATATTTAAAAGTTAAATATTTAAAAGTTAAATCTAAATATTTAAAAGTTAAAAATCAAACTAACAAACTGTTCTGTAAAATATATCATATGCTTCTACATTTTCAGGTGTACTTTTTATGGACTTAGACTATTAGGTTCAAATTTGAATTCTCAGATTCCTGGGAGTTTCATGCAGAATGGTGGTGTGGAGAGAGCTGACCTCTGACTCCTGACCCCGGCTTGTGGCTTACTCCTTTCTCTTCTTACCCTTGAATTTGTTCCACAATGTGAGGGGCCCTCATACTCACAGGAGGACATATAGCTTGTATATCCAGGCTCTGTCCACATCCTTCGAATTGGCTCCAGTTGTCACCTGTATGATCTAGGAATGTACAGAGTCTGCCATTCAGAAGATAGACTAAGGGAAGAGGTTCACACAGGCCCTGGAAGTGGACTTGGGGCCATTAGAGCAAGGAATTCTGGAGTCCTACATACTCAGGGCTTGATCTAGAAAGGGAGAGGGTGTAGGCTGTCTGTGGGAACGTCTTGTTGGTTCCACAGCCACCTCACCATTAGAGAATTGGAAGTGGCCAGAGTGGGACACTCTAAAGCACAGGAATAATCGCCATTTGCCTGGGTATATAGGCTGTGTTGAAGCTAACTTATCTCTCTTCCTTGCCTCTGATCTCCTGATAGTGTTTCCCATTGGCTGAATTTAGCTGGAAGCCATATACCAATAGAGCTTGTAGGATGTAGTGTCCATGGTGGGCAATAGAGAAGAGCACAAAGAGGAGGATCCAAATCTCAGGGCAAGAGAAGTCAGTCAGAGTGTTGGCACTTTGGAGGTGTTATAAATGTTCATGTATCTATTAAATGTAAAAAGACCAGCAGTTAGTGAATGTCAATGGAATGACCTAGGGTACCACTTCTGTCATCCCATTTACATCAAGTTAGGGGGTGGGACAGGCTCTAACTCCTACCTCTTTTGAGTATTGTAGTGGGGAATAGCATTTCACTCCCTGATTCTTTATCTTCTCCCTTTAAAGTATTGATGAACAGGCTCTATGTATACTGACTGTTCAGTTGGAGCTGACATGTGACATGGGTCCTTGCTCAGGTCCTTGCCATAGATCATGTCAGTGTCACTCACTGACTGTGGGTGTCCACTCAGGGGAAATAGAGTCAGATTTGCTGGCTGTACAAATACAATACAAAGGAGTTTTGGAATTAGTTGGTTTAGATGTTTCTGATATGATGGCTAAGTGATGTGAGATTGACTGACTACCATTTTTTTTTGCAGGATCTGCAATAGTTTCCTTATTAAATTTTTTATCTTAATTGTTTGATTGACTTGATAATTTAGTTCCTTGCAACTCAGAATAGGGCTAACCATCTCTCTGGCTAAACTGGATATGGTCTTTGTGTTGGGAATTATAGCATTAGTTCAGAAAAGGCATATCAAACCCTACTCACAGCCTCAATAGAAAATATCCTTATCTTTTGTATATCACTTATCTCTTACCAATGATTAACAGTTATATAAAATATAAGCTTATGTTTCTGAAACTCTCTTCTTAATCTTTTATTTTTTAAGTTTATTTATTTTGAGAGAGAGAGCAAACAGGGTAGGGGCAGAGAGAGAGGGGAGAGAGGGGAGAGAGAGAATCCCAAACAGGCTCCGCACTGTCAGCACAGAGTCCAATGTGGGGCTCAAACTCACGAACTGCAAGATCATGACCTGAGCCTAAACCAAGAGTTGGACACTTAACTGATTGAGCTACCCAGAAGTCCCTCTCTTCTTATTCTTATTGAATTATGAATTAAGGGTTAACCATAAAACTGTCTGGTGTAACTCCCCATCCCCTTCTCACCCTAATGCAAAACTATGCAATAATCATCATAAAAATAATTGATGTTTGCCTGGGACTGAACAGTAATTTGAACGATTTATGGGGCTTTCAAAGATTATATTTAATTTTACCTTTACGTACAAGGGGACTGAGACTTAAAGGATTTTAGTTACTTTCTGCCATTGCACAACTAGTAAGTGGAAAAACTAAAGTTCATGGGAAGGTCATGAAGTCATGGGGAGGTCATGGAGTTTGGATCCATTGTTCTATGAGGCTATGTTGATGAATTGTTGGGGGTAATGATTACATTCTCATTTCCTGCACATTCACACAGTATACGGATGAAAATTCAGTCCAACACCATTTATTTCTTCACTACTTTGCTCACTTCTGCTTCATTTCCCTGACACTACTGAACGCTGCTGGCTCTCTGTCATGGCCAATGACTCATACCTGAACATCCATTGCACTATCCCATTATCATGACCCAGGGGCTCTGACAATTCTGGTGTATCTGTATTTATTCATTGGTGTCCTTATATACTTAATCCTCATTTTCTTCTTTTCCTAACATTACTGAGCACTTTCTGTGTGACATGAACCCACTGATACTCTGTTTTGTACCTCCATACACATCACTGAATATATATTTCATTCCCCGAGTCCCACAGCTGGGAGTTTAGTTAAAATGTAGACATAGATCTTTCATTCATTTTGAGTTTATTTTTGTGTATGGTGTAAGAAAGTGGCCAATTTTCAGTCTTCTGGATGTTTCTGTCCAGTTTTCCCAACACCATTTGTTGAAGAGACTGTCTTTCTTCTATTGGCTGCTCTTTCCTGGTTTGTCAAAGATTAGTTGACTATACACTTGTGGGTCGATTTATGGGTTTTCTATTGTGTTCCATTGATCTATGTGTCTGTTTTTTGCCAGTACTATACTGTCTTGATGACTACAGCTTTGTCATATAGCTTGAAGTCTGGAATTATGATGCCTCCAGCTTTGGTTTTCTTTTCAGAATTGCTTTGGCTATTTGGGGTCTTTTCTGGTTCCATACTTATTTTAGGATTGTTTATTCTAGCACTGTGAACAATGTTGTGGTATTTTGATAGGGACTACATTAAATGTGTATTTGCTTTGGCTAGTATAGACATTTTAACAATGTCAGTTCTACCAATCCGTGAGCATGAAATGTATTTCCATTTCTTTGTGTCCTCTTAAGTTTCTTTCATAAGTTTTCTATAGTTTTCAGAGTATAGACGTTTTACCTCTTTAGATTTATTCCTAGATAGCTTATGGTTTTTGGTGCAGTTGTAAATGGGATTGACTCCTTGATATTTTTTTTCTGCTGCTTTGTTATTGGTATATAGATATGCAATGGATTTCTGTTCATTGATTTTATATCCTGTGACTTTGCGGAATTCATGTATTAGTTCTAGAAATTTTTGGTGGAGTCTTTTGGGTTTGCTACATAGAGGATCATGTCATCTGTGAATAGTGAAAATTTGACTTCTTCTTTGCTGATTTGGATGCCTTTTATTTCATTTTATTGTCTGATTGCTGAGGCTAAGACTTCCAGTACTATATTAAATAATAATGGTGAGGTGGACATCCTTGTCTTGTTCTTGATCTTATGGGAAAAGCTATCAGTTTTTCCCTATTGAAGATATTAGCCATGGGCCTTGCATGTATGGCCTTTATGATGTTGAGGTATGTTCCATCTATCCCAACTTTGTTGAGGATTTTTATCAAGATTGGATGCTGTATTTTGTTAAATGCTTTTTTCTGCATCTATTGACAGGATCCTATGATTCTTACCCTTTCTTTTTATTAATGTGGTGTATTACATTGACTGACATGCAAATATTGAACTAACCCTTCAACCCAGGAATAAATCCCACTTGATCATGGTGAATAATTCTTTTAATGTACTGTTGAATTTGATTTAACAGTATCTTGTTGAGAATTTTTACGTCCAGTTTCATCAAGGACATTAGCATTTAATTCTCCTTTTTAGTGGGGTCTTTGGTTTTGGAATCAAGGTTGCTGGTATTGTAGAATGAATCTGGAAGCTTTCCTTAGATTTCTCTTTTTTGGAACAGTTTGAGAAGAATAGGTATTATTTCTTCTTTAAATGTCTGATAGAGTCCCCCTGGGAAGCCATCTGGCCCAGGCTCTTGTTGTTGGGAGATTTTTGATTACTGATTCAATTTCTTTGCTGGTTATCGGTCTGTTCAGATTTTCTCTTTCTTTCTGTTTCAGTTTTGGTAGTACACGAGTTTCTAGGAATTTTTCCATTTCTTCCAGATTGCCCAATGTGTTGGCATATAATTTTTCATAGTATTCTCTTATAATTGTTTATATTTCTGTGGTGTTGGTTGTGATCTCTCCTCTTTCATTTGTGATTTTGTCTATTTGGGCTCTTTCTCTCTCTCTCTTTTTTTAAATGTTTATTTTTATTTCATTTTTGAGAGAGAGAGAGAGAGAGAGAGAGAGAGAATGAGTGAGAGAACACATGTTGGGGGTGGGGCAGAGAGAGAGAGAGGGGGAGACACAGAATTGGAAGCAGGCTCCAGACTCAGCTGTCGGCACAGAGCCTGATGTGGGGCTCAAACCCACAAACTGTGAGATCATGACCTGAGCTGAAGTCGGAGGCTTAACCAAATGAGCTGCCCAGGCATCCCTCTTTTCTTTTTGATAAGTCTGGCTAGAGGTTTATCAATTTTGTTTATTCTTTGAAAGAACCAACATTTAGTTTCATTGACATGTTATACTTTCTTGTTTCTTTCTTTCTATATCATTTATTTCTGCTCTAATCTTTATTATTTCCCTTCCTCTGCTGGCTTTAGGCTTCATTTACTGCTCCTTTAGGTGTAAGGATAGTTTGTGTATTTCAGACCTTTCTTGGTTCGTGAGATAGGCCTGAATTGCAATGTACTTTCCTCTTAGGACCACTTTTGCTCCAGAGGTGTTTGGACTGTCATGTTTTCATTTTCATTTGCTTTCATGAATTTTTAAATTTCTTCAGTTTCCTGGTTAATCCATTCATTCTTTAGTAGGATGTTCTTTAACCTCCATGTATTTGAAGGCTTTCCAAATTTTTTTCTTGTGGTTGATTTCAAATATCATAGCGCTGTGATCTGAAAATATGCATCGTATAATCTTTTTTTTTGGTACCTGTTGAGGGCTGATTTGTGACCCAGTATGTGATATCTTCTAGAGAATGTTCCATGTGCACTCGAGAAGAATGTGTATTCTGCTGCTTTTAGGGTAAAATGTTCTGAATATATCTGTTAAGTCCATCCAGTCCAGTGTGTCATTCAAAGTCATTGTTTCCTTGTTGATTTTCAGCTTAGTGACTGTTCATTGCTGTTAGTAGGGTTTTAAATTTCCATAATATTATGGTATTATTATACATAAGTTTCTTTATGTTTGCTATTAATTGATTTATATATTTGGCTTTTTTCAAGTTGGAGCATAAGTATTTACAATGGTTAAATCTTCTTGGTGGATAAACCCCTTAATCAAGCCCTTCTTCATCTCTTGTTACAGTCTTTGTTTTAAAATCTAGTTTGTCTGATAGAAGTATGGCTACACTGGCTTTCTTTTGGCATCCATTAGCATGATAGATAGTTCTTCATGCCTTCACTTTCAATCTGCTGGTGTCTTTAGGTCATAAATGAGTCTCTTGTGGGCAACATATAGATGGGTCTTGTTTTTTTAATCCATTCTGACAACCTATGTCTTTTGATTGGAGCATTTAGTCCATTTACATTGAGAGTAATTATTGAAGGATATGAATTTGGTGCCATAGCATTACCTGTAAAGTTGGTGTTTTGGTGATATTCTCTCTTCCTTTCTAGTCTTTGCTGCTTTTGGTCCTTTCCCCCCCACTCAAAGAGTCCCCTTTAATATTTCTTGCAGGACTGGTTTAACTGTCACGAACTCCTTTCATTTTTGTTTGTCTGGGAAACTTTTTTATCTCTCCTTGTATTCTGAATGACAGTCTTGCTGGTTAAATATTTCTTGGCTGCATATTTTTTCCCCCCATTCAGCACATTCATTATTTCCTGCTACTCCCTTCTGGACTGCCAACGTTCTGCTGTGAACCTGACCTGTCTTCCCTTATAGGTTAAGGTTTTTGGTTGTATTTCCCCTTGCTCTTTCAGGATTCTTTCCTGTTTGTGTATTTGGTGAATTTGACTGTGATATGTCTTGATGATGGCTGGCTTTTGTTGAATTTAATGAGAGTTCTCTGTGTTTATTGGATTTTGATGTCTGTTTCCTTCCCCAGGTTAGGGAAATTTTTAGCTATAATTTGCCCAAATAAACCTGCTCCTTTTTCTCTGTCATATTCTGGGACTCCTATAATATGAATGTTATTGTGCTTTAAAGACTTGCTGAATTCCCCAAGTCTACATTCAAGATTCACTACCTTTATTTCCCTCTTCTTTTCAGCTTCATTATGTTCCATAATTTTATCATCTGTATCACTTATACATTCATTTGCTTCATCCATCCTTGTCATGGCATCTATTTGGGTTTGCATCTTAGTTATAACATTTTTTTTTGGCCTGACTAGTTTTTTGTTCTTTTATCTCTGTAGTAAAGGATTCTCTAGTGTTCTATGCTTTTTTCATGCCCAGTTGTATCTTTATAAGTGTTGTTTTAATTCTAGTTCAGACATCTTACTTATATCTGTATTGATGAAATCACTGGGGCATTACTTATTCCTATTCTTTCTTTTCAGGTGAATTCCTCCATCTTGGCATATTGTCGATGTTAAAAAAGAAAAGATAGGGAAGCTAGATTCTAGATGTGTTTTTGTCTGCTTGTTAAAAGAAGCTAAATTAAGTCAATCAATCAATCAACCAATAAAATTGCTTTTTCTGTATCAAAAGAAAAAACAAAAGAAGTTAGATCATATATCCCCTGGAGCTGAAGCTTTGCAGCACTTGCAGTAGACTGTGTATGTGCCAGGAGTTTGTACTGATCTTGTGGGGGTGGAGCCTACTGCAGGGACTTGGCCTAGTGGAGATGCTTTTCCAGGGCGCATGGGAGTGGCACTTCGTGTCAGCACCTCTGGGCTCCACTTGATGGCACTGTTTTGTTCACTGAAGTTGGTCCGTGCTTATGGGTGGGGTGAAAATGGCATTGCCCTGCTCTCCCCCATGGAATGGTAAGCTTCTGCCTGCCACTCTTCAGGAAGCCCTCACAGAAGAGCAAACAATCACTTCTCCTGTGTCCCTGCTTCTGCCAGATCCCTGTCTTCACCCTGCCTATGTCTGAGCTGTCCACCTGCCAGGCAGCACAGCACTCATGCATTTTCATCTCAGGTACCCACTTGGGTTTCAAAACTTCAAATTTTGGAGATCTGTGTAGTGCCACCCATGCTAATCATCTGGGGGAGATCTTGTTTCATTATGGCCAGTGCTGGCTTATTCGAGATATTGGTTGTGTGAACATGCAGCAGTTCAGATTTATGGTAAAGCACAGGAGAAAGCAGGCACCAAGGCTTGCTGCCCTCAGCCAGCATACCCATTCTTTTTTTGTTTGTTTGTTTGTCTTAATCTTTTTAAAATATAATTTATTGCCAAATTGGCTTACATACAACACCCAGTGCTCATCCCAACAAGTGCCCTCCTCAATGCCCATCACCCATTTTCCCTTCTGCATCCCCATTCTTATGTTAGTGAATGGGACAACTCAGTGGTGCCCACTGGCTCTTTTGCTCCTGGGCAGGCTGTGTCCCAGCTCTCAAATCACTCCAAGCAGGGGAATTGCTTCTCCCTGTGTGACCCAGAGGATCACACTACCTGCTCCTGGGTCTCCACCCTCTTTCCCCACTAGAGCACCACCAAGTACACTAGTCACAACCCTGGTGATGGCTCAGACTTCTAAAACTTCAGACTTTGAGCTCCACTGCTTATAAGAACTTGCAATGGTCAGCCCCTCTCCTTTTTCCAGTTAATGGTTTGGGGAGTATTGTGAAATTCCCCATGTGCACTTTCACTCTTTCTCTCTCTTTCTCCTTCCTCTCTCTACAATCAGGGCTCCCTCCCCTACACAGTACCCACAGCTCTTCTCTCCTCCAAATCAACTCTCTGCAGTTCCTACCTTCCACAATGTGGTGGTTTATTCACCTCTAGTGGTGCAGTTTTGCTCTCTCAGTCCTCAGATATATTTCTTGGGTGTTCAAAATGATTTGATATTTATCTAACTGCGCTTGAGGACAAAGCAAACCTAGGGTCTTCCTATTCCTCTGCCATCTTAACTCCTTCTCCACACTCCTGAAAATCTATCCCATAAAAATAAAGACCCAAGTACATTAGAGTGTGTGTGCCTGTGTGTGTGTGTGTGTGTGTGTTGCATCATTGTTTATAGGGATAAAAATAGGAAGTTAATGCATAGAAGTAGAGAAACAGCTGAGTAAATAGTGTTAAATGAACAATTAAAGGGCCAAGAAGAATAATGAGTTAAAATTTATAGTAGTTGACCTTGAAGGAATTCATCAACATAATGTTAAGTGAAAAAATCATGATAAAAATAAGTATGCATTGTGAAAACTTCCCAGTGAAAACTGTGAAGGTGTGTGTCTCTGTGTGTATAAATACATAATTATATGGGTTGGATAACAACATAGAATGCTATACATTAGTTATTAATATTCCTATTTAAGGGAGTGTCAGGTGGTTTTGGAGAGAAGTAGGGAAGGAGTGAAGGGAGAAAGGAAGAGTAAGTAAAGGAAAAGTAAAGAAAAGTGAAGAATAAAGTGAAGGGTGTCTTCCATAGAGACAGCATGTCTGTTGTGACCATATATGTAAAACTATATATGTGTGGGTATAAATTATATATATACATTGATATAAATTATATACTTAATATAATATGCATATGGATATAGACATGTCTGACTGAGGAGGTGATTACCTAAAATTTAATGATTGTTATCTTAGGATAATGTGATTTATATCTGTTTATACTTTGTGTCTAAACATGTTTATAATAAACAAGCACTGTGTAAATAAAAGAAGATATTTGCAATATAAAAATACATATTTCAGAGAAAAATGATTTTACTTTGAGATATAATACTAAATGTAAAGGGCAGGGCAAAGAACTGATACAGTTACTAGCTCTTGTGGTTCCTACCTTAAGGGAAATCAGATGGGCTATTTGAAGTTTCATGAGCCTTGAAGAATAATTTCCACATTTTAGTTATATGATAATAATGTTCCTTTGCAGGTGTTGTTTTTAAAAAATGTATTTTGATTTTAACTTTTGTTATGTTTTATATTTAGACTTCTTTTGCCTATAATTGCAGTAAATTGGTGAACATGAGTTGGAGTTAAAAAAGCTTCATAGAGCAATCCCTCTCAAAATAACACAAGCATTCTTCACAGAACTAGAACAAACACTCTTAAAATTTTCATGGAACCAGAAAAGACCCAGAATAGCCAAAGCAATCTTGAAAAAGAAAACCAAAGCTGGAGGCATCACAATCCCAGACTTCAAGCTTTATTACAAAGCTGTAACCAGCAAGACAGTATGGTACTGGCACAAAACAGACACTCAGATCAATGGAACAGAATAGAGAACCCAGAAATGGACCCACAAACGTATGGCCAACTAATGTTTGACAAAGCAGGAAACAATATCCAATGGAATAAAGACAGTCTCTTCAGCCAATGGTGCTGGAAAAACTTGACAGCAACATGCAAAAAAAATGAACCTGGACCACTTTCTTACACCATACACAAAAATAAACTCAAAGTGGATGAAAGACCTCAATGTAAGACAGGAAGCCATCAAAATCCTTGAGGTGAAAGGAGGCACAAACCTCTTTGATCTTGGCTGCAGCAATTTCTTACTCAACACGTCTCCAGAGGCAAGGGAAACAAAAGCAAAAATGAACTACTGGGACCTCATCAAAATAAAAGTCTACTGCACAGGGAAGGAAACAATCAGCAAAACTAAAAGGCAACTGAAAGAATGGGAGAAGATATTTGCAAATGACATATCAGATAAAGGGTTAGTATCCAAAATCTATAAAGAACTTATCAAAATCAACACCCAAAACACAAATAATCCAGTGAAGAAATAGTCAAAAGACATGAATAGACACTTCTCCAAAGAAGACATCCAGATGGCCAACCAACACATGAAAAAACACTCAACATCACTCATCATCAGGGAAATACAAATCAAAACCACAATGAGATACCACCTGACACCTGTCAGAATGGCTAAAATGAATAACTCAGGCAACAACAGATGTTGGCCAGAATGCGGAGAAAGAGGATCTCTTTTGTATTGTTGGTGGGAATGCAAGCTGGTGCAGCCACTCTGTAAAACAGTATGGAGGTCCCTCAAAAAACTAAAAATAGAACTATCCTATGACCCAGCAATTGCACTACTAGGGATTTATCCACGGGATACAGGTGTGCTGTTTAGAAGGGACACATGCACCCCCATGTTCATAGCAGCACTATCAACAATAGCCAAAGTATGGAAAGAGCCCAAATGTCCATCAATGGATGAATGGATGAAGAAAATCTGGTATATGTATACAATGGAGTATTACTCAGCAAGCAAAAAGAATGAAATCTTGCCATTTGCAACTACGTGGATGGAACTGGAGGGTATTATGCTAAGTGAAATTAGTCAGAGAAAGACAAAAATCATATGACTTCACTCATATGAGGACTTTAAGAGACAAAACAGATGAACATAAGGGAAGGGAAACAAAAATAATATAAAAACAGGGAGGGGACAAAACAAGAGACTCATAAATATGGAGAACAAACTGAGGGTTGCTGGAGGGATTGTGGGAGGGGGGATGGGCTAAATGGGAGGGATTGTGGGAGGGGGGAAGGGGCATTAAGGAATCTACTTCTGAAATCATTGCTTCACTATATACTAACTAATTTGGATGTAAATTTTAAAAAATAAAAAATAAAGTTAAATTACAAAAAAAAAAAGAAAGACTGAATTACAACCTTCTGAGAATCTTAATTTTTCATCTGAAGATTAATGAAATAAATTGAGGAATTACTGACTTGAGTTTCACAGACTGCTATGAGATCCACACATGGAATTCAAAGTGCTATCTTATTGAAATTTTAATAAAAATTAAATGTTTTTTAATAAAAACTAAAAAAAAAAGATGTGGTACATATATACAATGGAGTATTACTCAGCAATCAAAAAGAATGAAATCTTGCCATTTGCAACTACATGGATGGAACTAGAGGATATTATGCTAAGCGAAATTAGTCAGAGAAAGACAAATATCATATGAATTCACTCATATGAGGAATTTAAGATATGAAACAGATGAACATAAGGGAAGCAAAAATAATACAAAAATAGGGCGGGAACAAAACATAAGAGACTTTTAAATATAGAGAACAAACAGGGTTGTTAGAGGTGTTGTGTGAGGGGGGATGGGCTAAACGTGGTAAGGAGCATTAATGAATCTACCCCTGAAATTATTGTTGTACTATATGCTAACTAACTTGGATGTATATTAAAAAATAAATAAATTAGTTAATTAAAAAAAGAGCTTAATAGACCCTTTTCAGGGATACTCCTGACTTTTTTATTGCTGTGATCCTGTAGACTATGAGCTATAATTAGCTATGTGGGAATAATTCATTTTCCTGCTCTTTTCCCCCTCACCTCTCCTTACTTTGCACACACTGTTCTCCAGGTGACTTCTGTAACAACTAATATCTCTCTTGGTCATAATCCACCTCACAATTTAAATTTTTTCTCATCGTAGGGGCGCCTGGGTGGCGCAGTCGGTTAAGAGTCCGACTTCAGCCAGGTCACGATCTCGCGGTCCGTGAGTTCGAGCCCCGCGTCAGGCTCTGGGCTGATGGCTCAGAGCCTGGAGCCTGTTTCCGATTCTGTGTCTCCCTCTCTCTCTGCCCCTCCCCTGTTCATGCTCTGTCTCTCTCTGTCCCAAAAATAAATAAACATTGAAAAAAAAATTTAAATTTTTTCTCATCGTAAACTGTCAGTTCCATGAGGACTCAAATGTGATTTTTTACCTTATTTGATTCATTTACTAGCTCCGTACCTGACATATTGAAGGTATTCATTAAATGTTTTTGATAAATGAGTGAACAATAAAGAATATAATAAATACAATTGTTCTGACAAGAGACTAGATATAACTTCAACAGTTTATTTCCTCCCAGATATCCTCAGATGACAAAGTAATTCTCACATCGTCTCTCCAGAACCAAGAAGTCTGAATGAAAAGATATCTGTGGGCTCTTAGATCCTGACTCCTTCATATGCTATGACCCAAGGAATCCAGGAATTATGGAAACACTGTTCCTCAGGATCCAATTCTTGGAAATTTTTCTAATACAGATGACATCATCATCATCATCATCATCATCATCATCAATAAATGTATCAAGGATACCAAAGAGTACACAGTGAAAATATTTTCCTTTGCCTTGCATCTAAGACATTCTCAATCATCCTCCTTCCCAAGTTCAACCACTGTTAGATTTCATATCTACCCTTTGAAAGATATTCTATCCTTTAAACACACACATACACATTTATGATTTTATACATAAATGACAGCTTATGTATTATACATTGTTTATTCTCTTAACAATATAACTTGTGGGTGGTTCCATCTATGTGCATCTAAAACTCCCTCATTTAAAAAATTCTATATCATTTTCCATTGCATGGGCACATCATAAGTTATCTAAATAGGTCTCCATAAATGGGCATTTGTGATTTCTAGTAATTTGGTATTACAATGCTGCAACAATAAATATTCTTTTGCATGCATATTTTCACATATGTGTGATTGATTATATGTGTAGGCTAGGTATTTAGGAGTGAGTGCATTTGCTGTTAATGGATACTGTGCATTTTAAGTTTTGTTAAATTGTTTTGCAATTTGTCCTAAGTAGAAGTTGCACCAATTTACAATTCTATCAGTAATATATATATTTCCCCCTCCTCAGATGAAAGACTATTTGATGGCTACATATCTGAACGGCAAAAAATAATACTTTCTTATAGTTTATTATGTATTTATTTCTTTATGAGTAGAAAGAACAGCTCTTTAAAAAGATTTTTCTGTGCATTATATAGTTATGGCCAGAGCAAGTCACTCAAAATTTCCATTCCCCAGCTTCTTCATCTATAAAATGAGGGAATTGGATAATGTCTCTGAGTCTTTTCTTGCTCTCATGATTCCAGGAAAAGTAGAAACAGCCATGATGAATAAGCTCAATAATAGGATGAACAATTTTCAGAGTGGTATTAGTTACTAATTTTTTTCACCTGAAAAAATGTGAAGGTAGGCCAATTACCCCCATTTTTCTTTATCAAGGTCATAACTTTTATATTCCTAGAAATTTCTGCAGGGCATGTTTCATATCTTTGTTCCTTAGACGGTAGATCACAGGATTAATGAATGGGGTTCCTACAGAATAAAACAGAGTCACAAGTTTCTGCATCCCAGCCTCATGCTCAGATGTTGGGCTCAGATACATGACCATCACCGAACCATAGAACAGTGAAACCACGGCCAGATGGGACCCACAGGTCGAGAAAGCTTTTCTTCGTCCAGCTGCTGAAGGGACTCTAAACACAGCTCTCAGGACCAGAGTATAGGACCCCATGATGCAGAGGAAAGGAATAAATAAGAGCAAGGAACTTATAATAGTCCAAAAAAACTCCATTACTGGGACTCTGGCACAGGTGAGTGCTAATAGGGGACCTGGATCACACAGGAAGTGGTCAATTATCCTGGATCCACAGAAGGACATTTGGGAAATAACAATGATAGGTACTGGGAACCAGAGGAAACCAAGTACCCAGCAGCTGACCACAAGGTTGGTGCAGAGATGTCCAGTCATAAGAGTGGGGTAATGTAGAGGCCAGCAGATGGCAAGGTACCGATCAAATGCCATAATAGCCAAGAAGAAGCATTCTGTAGAACCCAAGGAGAAGAAAAAGTAGAACTGGAGAAAGCACCCAGAGAAGGAGATGACCTTGGTGTCAGACAGGAAGTTGGCCAACATGTTGGGGACAGTGGAGGTGACATACCAGATCTCTAGGAAGGAGAAGTTGGCGAGCAAGATGTACATGGGGGTGTGGAGTCTCTGATCCCAGCGCACCGCACAGATGATGGACCCATTGCCCATGAGGGTCAGGAGGTAGACAACAGAGAAGAGCACAAAGAGGAGGATCTGCCCCTCCCTGGAGCAAGGGAAGCCCAGGAGGATGAAGCCAGTGATGGTGCTGGAGGTGTTGAGAGTATTTGAGATTTTCATGTGTCTGGAAGCTGTGAAAAAACCCATAATTACTGCATGTTCCTGGAATAGCAGAGGGGCTTCATTTTCTTTGTCCAAAGAAGAAACTGAGATTTGTTTATTTATGAATTATTAAGTCAATATTTATTGAATGTTTACTGTTTGCTAGGTATTTTTCCTAGATACTGGGGATATAGCAGTGAACAAAAGAGATTAAAATCCTTACTTCATTTAGCTTATCCCAGATAAGAGATTGCAATGTAGACTGGCATTACTCTGCATAATTCTCTTTTTCTCTCCTCCTAAACTAAATATACTGGGTTAGCTCTCTTCTTCACGAATGCCTTTGTAAGAGTAGCTGAGGGGAGTGCCTGGATGGCTCAGACATTTGAGTGTCCGACTTCGGCTCAGGTCATGATCTCACCATTTGTGAGTTCAAGCCCTGCATCAGGTTCTGTGCTGACAATTAAGAGCCTGGATTGTGTGTCTCCCTCTCTCTCTGCCCATCCCTCACTAGTTCTCTGTCTCTTTCCCTCAAAAATAAATAAAAACATTAACAAAATAAAAACAAGAACCTGAGGTAATTTCTAATAGCAGTGTCATGGAGATGACCTGGGGCATAAGGGTTTCTGTAATTCTTAAAAAATGAATGGATAAATGCATTACCTTTAAGACCTCCATGAGTAGTCACCTAATGCAGCTGCTTATATGCAGGTGCCTTGTTGGGTCATGTGATTCTGGAGCAAGAAAACTGTGGGACTATTGATATCAGTTAAAAATTATTTGACATTTGGCTATATTTCAACCTAACCTGCTGATTCAATATCTTTAATGCCATTGTTTACCAATTTTATGAGTAAATCAAGTATGCTGGTGAAAACTCCTGAAAAAATTGCACCTAAGGCCATTTGGATTGTTATCCTAAAGATAAAATTAACATCAATAATATGACCATATTGGAAAAGGTCTGTTCTCTGGGGGTAAGGATGAAGTGATGTGCTGGAACCACACACCTCTTTTCTGGACCCAAGTTTGTTTAGGACATTTACTCGATTCCTATGGCAAGGGCATGTGTCTCATAAGAACTTGTAAAATCCTAACCATCTCTATCCCAATATCTATTGAGTGCCACAGGGCTTTTGTGGCTTCAGCTGGGGTGGGAAGGGATGGGGAGAAGATGACTGTATTGTGAACTCCATCTTCTGTATGCTTTTGCTGAGCTTTAAATTTGTCTGCCTGGGAGCTCAGGCTAAGTTCCACTTGATTATACATTCCTTCCTTCCTTCCTTCCTCCCTCCCTTCCTTCCTTCCTTCCTTCCTTCCTTCCTTCCTTCCTTCCTTCCTTCCTTCCTTTTATTTATTTTTGAGACAGAGAGAGACAGAGCAGCACAGAGCCTGACGTGGGGCTTGAACTCACGGACTGCGAGATCATGACCTGAGCTGAAGTCGGATGCTTAACCGACTGAGCCACCCAGGTGCCCCTACATTTATTTCTCATGAAGGGCACTGAAAGCGGGTTTTATTTAAAAAGCTTATATTTGTAAAGCAACTCTCATTTAGAGTAAAAATATTCAGGACTTGATGCTTTTGTTGAAGAAAAATTTTTGCCCTAATTTGCCTGTTTCTGTAGAATGTGTTAAAACTAATATTGGAGTCCATTTGGTACACTGCTTACTCACAAATGACAGAAGGCAGGATTTGATGTAACGAATGAACTCAGGTTATCCAGTCTCAGAAGTTAAAAGAAAAATTCTATGAAGCTTGTAAATAAGTTTACAGACAGAATACCTGGACTTGATCAATTCAAGGAATCTGTTGCTTAATAGTGATTATGTCTTTTGGTTTGGATTGTTTTATTGGGTTTCCTCAAATCTCAATTTATACTTGGTCATCTATTTGAACATCTTATTACTGGAAATGTGGGTAGTTAGAGTAAATCTTTATGGACTTTCTCTTTTAATATCACATCTCTCTTTCTCCTATCCTTCACATACAACTCAGTTACAATTTCTATTTGCTCTATTTCTAAAATTTATCTTGATGCATCTGCTTTTCTTTCTCCTGCATTTCCTTGTTCAAACTACCATTATTATTTCTCTGGATTACCACGAAGACCTCCTGAATTATCTCTCTTCTTCCTGCCTTTGCTTCTTTACAACCCATTTTCTACACAGTAGCCATATTGACCTTTTAATAATGTAAATAAGGTCATGTCATTTCTTTGTGTGAAAACATTCAGTAACTTCTCCAATGTAGAATAAAATCCAAGCTCCATTTATGGTGCATGAGTCTCTGAATGATTTGACCTTCATCTACTTCACCAGTTTTTTCCCTTCCTCTCCCTCTTTTCCTCCTCTGCCTTTCCCTCTTCCCTCTTCTTCAGTTACATGGGCCTTCTTCCTATACTAGAATAAGCCAAGTCTGTCTCTGACCAGGTGCTTTTGCTCTAGGTTTTGTGTGTGTGTGTGTGTGTGTGTGTGTGTGTGTGTGTGTGTGTTTGTTTGTTTTTGTTTGGAAATCTCATCTGGAACCCATTCTTCACTTTCCAGCACTAATATTCTCTTCTTTTGAACACCCTATGTTAGTTTCTCTGCCATTCTTTTGTTCCTAAAGTTCTATTTATTTTCTTTAAGGTGCTTATCAAGATCTAAAATTATTTTATTTCTTTATTTATTTGTTGCATTTGCCAGTTGAATGAAGTCAGGGAACTGGTCTGTTGAATTCATTGTTTGATTATAGTTGTGGTGTGTAGTAGGTACTTAATAAATTGTTGTATAACTGCTCTTTTTTTAACAAATATTTTTCTAATTATAAATATGTATATCATGGAATACTTTGAAAAATGCATGAGTTGTAATGAAGAGAATAAGAACTTTTAAAAATATCTATAAAAGAAAATATTTTGGAGCACCTGGGTGGCTCAGTTGGTTAAGTGTCAGACTTTGATTTCAGCTCAGATCATGATCTCACGTTTTGTGAGTGTGAGCCCTGAGTCAGGCTCTGTGCCAACAGCATGAGCCTGTTTGGGATTTTCTCTATTCTCTCTCCCTGCCCCTCCCCCCTCTTAAAAACAACAACAATGATATTTTGGGAGAAATATGTTCCAAGACTTAAAATAATATTATTTATTTGAAAGTGATTTTTACACCAAATGAACCTAAAATGTAATGTGAGTAAAATTTGCAGGGATGAATTATTTAATAGCTTCCATGTATTATCTTGAGTTACTAGAATTCTGGTATAGTTTTCAGGGAATTCATTTGAAAGAGGGTTATGAAAGATTGAATGTTCTTGGTAACAGAAACTATTCTATTTTAAGTGATTATGTCTTTAACTGCTAAAGGATGGGTGGCAGAGAGGAAAAGTAGAAAGACAAGGGCCTAAATTCTGTTGAATAAAAAAAAGAAACAATTATCTTGCTTTATGGATCTAGTATAGTTATTTAACATCTCTTAGTTTCTTGAATGTAGAATGGTAGCTATACTACATAATTCTGAATCCTGTTTATTTCTGAGATGTTTGTTGTTATTCTAGGAATACCCAGACTGCACAGGATAGCTAGACTTACAATTCTAGAAGTGATATATAATCCTGAAATGAAAACCCTTGCTGGATATTGTGTTAATTATAAATGAAGATATACAGGACAGCTCCCTTGCAGGATAGTTTTCCAGGTAAACGCCTGACAAAACTGTTCTGGAAAATAGGAAGTGTGTAAAAATATTTTATGCTGAATCTAATGAAATTAAATGTAAGTAAAGGTAGATATGTTTCTGCTAAGCTGTCTTATTACTCACTGTTTTTCAGTTAGTTCCTAAGTGTAGAAGGCAGCTGTCATGTTAACTGTCCATCTAAGTTGGCTGAGTCCCCCTAAATGGGCCTCAGAGGGTGGTATGGCCAACATTGTGGGAACGTGAACACAGGGGTCTCACTGTATCTATGCGATTCAGGCTGCTTGGACAGAAGATTAATAAGGCAAAGAAGCTTCACTTTTTAACTTGTGAAATGAGTATCCACAGCCTGGATTGCCCATAAGTAGTTGGTAATTGTGGTATAATAGAAGTAGTACTGAATTTGAACATGGG
This sequence comes from Acinonyx jubatus, assembly GCF_027475565.1. NCBI lineage: Eukaryota > Metazoa > Chordata > Mammalia > Carnivora > Felidae > Acinonyx > Acinonyx jubatus. The sequence continues at coordinate 69,775,345 of NC_069386.1, read as the reverse complement.
AGCTCAGGACTTGAATTCCAGCACTTATATTGCACTGTTGTGGGAAATTCTACAAGCCAGTTATTTCATACCTCTTAGTTTCCCCAAATGTCAAATGGAGGTGATAATGCCTTCCCCTGGGATAAAGACTGTTGAATGAGATAATGAAATGACAAGGTGGAAGCAACTTGTCGATATCTGACATAAAATAAATACCAAATGTTTTATGTAAGACTGTAGTAGAATTAGCAGGAAGCTTTTTTCAGAGATATAGATTCTCCAGCTATACTTTAATATTTTTCCCTCTCTAAGCACTACATTACCTTCTTCCCTGAAGCATGAAAGGAAATCCAACTGAAACTTCTCAGTCAGTTTCTTGTAGGCTTTTCTGAGAGTAGAAGTAGTTGCCTTTATGTAACCAGTTGGAGAGAAGGTGTAAAAATAGGTTGGAATGAAGATCAGTGAATGTATGTACTGTAGGATCCAGGAATTATAAGCAGAGTTTGTCTTTTGCTCCTTGAGGATTCATTTACTGTCTCTAGAAGGGGAGCTGTGCCAGGAGACATATCTGTGCTAACTATTCCCTTGCTCACTCCCTACTTTCTCTAGAGACCCTTGTGCCTCCATTTCTGTCTTTATTTTCCCCAGTGGTGGAGGAAGTAATATCTTTTATTGGGTCTAAATCTCTTAGAGATAGCCAGAGATGGAATCAATAGTGAACAATCACTCACCAACCTGTTCAGAATATGTATCTTATGCTTAAGGAAATTCTGTCAAACAAAACCCAAGATAAGGTGTCAGTATTGCAGAAGTTAATTTGTTTGCCTTCTGATAAATTGCTGTCAATTCTGAGTCTTGGGGAAAGATTCCCCACCCCCCACCAAAATAAAGAGGAGATTGGTTGGGGGGAGTAATGGACCTTAGCCAAGGGGCTGTGGAATCACTCTCTTTCCAAGGCCACTATGGCCTCCTCAGTGACCTTTCCTGCTCTTCTTTCAGTTAGAGGTTCTGAGTCACAGCAGCTTCATTGAAGAATCCTGCTTCTCATGGGACACTTATCAGGCCCAAGGATAGTCTTTGCCAAAGGGGTGACATAGCAGGGTCATTCTGCAGCTAAGTGCAGAGAAGATGCCCTTGGGAGTTGGCTTTCAATTTTTCTTCATCTTTAACAAAGGAGCAGATCTTTTAGCACTGCTCCTTGCCTGTTCCTTCATACTCCTTGAAGTAGTTTTCATCTTAAACATCTCACACTTGGTTGAAGCACCTTTGATGTTTCCCCTACCCATAGTGTATAATAACTCAAAGTCTATAGTCTGGTCAATAAGGCCCCTGCAATACAGCTCTGCCTTATCTTTCAAGTCTTGCCTCTCAGAGTTTCCTGTTCTTTTTTCTCCTCTGCTCCATCCATACTTACATGTGCACACACAGAATTCAAGGCACGAATCTGGTAAGTGAGTCGTTTTACCTTCTGAAAGGCTTAAAGGAATGCCCTGACTCTAAAAGTGAGAGAACTCACTTCTGTAGAGTGATAAACTCAAAGATCTTAATTCACATATCCAAGTGTGGGAGGTTTACAAGTCAATTGCATGCAAGAGTACTCATGTGTTGCTTTGCTTGTTTTTCTTCCTTTTTATTTGCCATTCCTACCCCTCCTGGTACCTGTAATTAGATCTTAGAATGCATTGATACTATGAGCAGGTACATTATGGATTGGATGGGATATTGTGTGCTTGCTTAGGCACCTAATCACCATTCATGATGTTTCAGTGGGAAAAACTTGTTGCAAATTTCAATCAGTCCTTGCATGAATTTGTATTTTCAGCAATGATTACTTTAAAAGTACACACTTTGTATGGGAAACTTGTTGCAAAAGACGATGCAAAACAAAAACATCAATGATAACTAAATACACAGAGAGTTGATGGTGTTTTATTTACACAGTATTCTCCTTTTCCTTCACATTTCCAGTCAGCTATTTTTATTTTTTTATTTAAGTTTTAGTTAACATACAGTGCAGTATTGGTTTCATGAGTAGTTTTTAGCGATTCATAACATACAACACCAAGTGCTCATCACAACAAATGCCCTCCTAAATACCCATCACCTGTCTAGCCCATCTCCTAACCACTTCCCTCCATCAACCCATAGTTTGTTCTCTATTATTAGGAGTCTCTTGTGGTTTGTTACCCTCTCTTCTCTTTGTCCCCACTTTCCATATGTTCATCTGTTTTGTTTCTTAAATTCCACATATGAGTGAAATCATATGGTATTTGTCTTTCTCTGATTGACTTATTTTGCTTAGCATAACACATTCTAGCTTCATCCACGTCATTGCAAATGGCAAGATTTTATTCTTTTTTTATGACTGAGTGATATTCCATTGTATGTATGTATATATATATATATATATATATATATATATATATACACCACATTTTCTTTATTCATTCATCAGTTGGTGGACATTTGGGCTCTTTCCATAGTTTGACTATTGTTGATAATGCTTCTATAAACATTGAAGTGCATGTACCCCTTCAAATCTCTATATTTGTGTCCTATGGGTAAATACCTAACAACACCACTGTGAATTGTAGGGTAGTTCTATTTTTTTTTTCCTGAGGAGCCTCCATACTGTTCTCCAGTGTGGCTGCACCAGTTTGTATTCCCACCAGCAGTGCAAGAGGATTCCCCTTTCTCCACATCCTTACCAATACTTGTTGTTTCTTGTGTTGTTAATTTTAGCCATTCTTGTGAAGTGGTATCATGTTGTGGTTTTGATTTGTATTTCCCTGATGGTGAGTGATGTTGAACATCTTTTCATGTGTCTGTTAGCCATGATATCTTCTTTGGAAAAGTGTCTATTCATGTCTTTTGCCAATATTTTACTGAATTATTTGTTTTTTGGGTGTTGAGTTTGGTAAGTTCTTTATAAATTTTGGATACTATCCCTTTATGAGTCATGTCATTTGCAAATATCTTCACTCATTCTGTAGGCTGTCCTTTAGTTTTGTTGATTGTTTCCTTTGCTGTGTAGAAGCTTCTTGATGGAATCCCAATAGTTTATATTTGCTTTTGTTTCCCTTGCCGTTGGTGATGTGTCTAGTAACAAGTTGCTGCAAAGAGGGTGCTGCCTGTGTTGTCCTGTAGGATTTTGATGGTTTCCTGTTTCATATTTAGGTCTTTCATCCATTTTGAATTTGCTTTTGTGTATGGTGTAAGAAAGTAGTCTAGTGTCATTCTTCTGCATGTTGCTGTCCAGTTATCCCAACACCATGTGTTGAAGACACTGTCTTTTTTCCATTGACTATTCTTTGCTGCTTTGTCAAAGATTAGTTGACCAAATAGTTGTGGGTCCATTTCTGGGGTTTTCTTTCCATGTCATTGACCTCTGTGTCTGTTTTTGTGCCAGTACCATATAATCTTGATGACTACAGCTTTGTAATATGGGTTGAAATACAGAATCATGATGCCTTCAGTTTTGTTTTTCTTTTTCAGTATTGCTTAGACTATTTGGGTTTTTTTCTGGTTCCATACACATTTTAGGATTGTTTGATCTAGCTCTGTAAGGAATGCTGATGGTATTTTTTAAATTTTTAGTATTTATTATTTAGAGAGAGAGAGAGAGCGCAAGCAGGGGAGGGTTAGAGAGAGGGAGACACAGAATCCGAAGCAGGCTCCAGGCTCCGAGCTGTCAGCACAGAGCCTGATGCGGGGCTGGAACTCACGAACTGAGAGATCATAACGTGAGCCGGTCAGGTGCTTAACTGACTCATCCACCCAGGCTCCCCATGAATACTGATGGTATTTTGATAGGGATTACATTAAATGTGTAGATTGCTTTTGGCAATATATACATTTCAACAATGTTTGCTCTTCCAATCCATGAGCATGAAATGTTTTTCCATTTCTTTGTGTCCTCTTCAATTTCTTTCATAAGTGTTCTATAGCTCTCAGAGTATAGGTCTTTTACCTCTTTAGTTAGTTTTGTTACCAGATATCTTATTTTTTTGGTGCAATTGTAAATGGGATTGGTTCTTTGATTTCTTTTTCTGTTGCTTCCTTATTGGTGTATGGAAATGCAACAGATTTCTGCAAGTTGATTTTATATCCTGCAACTTTGCTGAATTCATGTATTAATTCTGACAATTTTTCGGTGGAGTCTTTTGGGTTTTCTACATACAATGGTGAAAGTTTGACTTCTTCCATGCCAATTTGGATGCCTTTTATCTCCTTTTGTTTGATTGCTGAGGCTAAGACCTCCAGTACTATGTTAAATAGTAATGGTGAGAGTAGACATCCTTGTCTTGTTCCTGACCTTAGGGGAAAAGCTCTTAGTTTTTCCTCGCTGTGGATATTAGCTGTGGGTCTTTCATGTATGGCCTTTATGATGTTTCCATCTATGCTTACTTTGTTGAGGGTTTTTATCAAGAATTGATGCTGTATTTTGTCAAATGCTTTTTTTGCGTCTATTGATAGGATCCTATGATTCTTACACTTTCTTTTTATTAATGTGGTGTATTACATTGATTGACATGCAAATATAGAAGAAAGTGTATTCTTCTGCTTTAGGATGAAATGTTCTAAATATATCTGCTAAGCCCATCCAGTCAAGTGTGTCACTAAAAACCATTGTTTCCTTGTTGATTTTCTGCTTAGATGATCTGTTCTTTGCTGTAAGTGGGTGTTAAAGTCCCCTACCATTATGGTATTATTATCAATTAGTTTATGTTGGTTACTAATTGATTTATATATTTGTGTGCCTCTGAGTTGGGGCATAAATATTTATAATTGTTAGATCTTCTTGATGGATATGATATAATGTCCTTCTTAATCTCTTGTTACAGTCTTTGATTTAAAATCTAGGTTGTCTGATATAAGTATAGCTACCCAGACTTTCTTTTGACATCTGTTAACATGGTTCTCCATCCCCTCACTTTCAATCTGCAGGTGTCTTAGGTCTAATGAACCTCTTGTGGGCAGCATATGGATAGATCTTGATTTTTTTTATCCATTCTGATACCCATTATCTTTTGATTGGAGCATTTATTCCATTTACATTCAGAGTGACTATAGATATGAATTTAGCGCTGTTGTGTTACCTGTAGAGTTGGTGTTTCCAGTGATGTTCTGGTACTTTGTAGTCTTTGTTGCTTTGGCCTTTTTTTTCTCCATTCAAAGTCCCCCTTAAAATATTTTGTAGGCCTGGTTTAGTCGTCATAAACTCCTTTACTTGTTGTTTGGGAAATTCTTTATCCCTTCTTCTATTCTGAATGACAACCTAGCTGGATAAATATTTCTTGGCTGCATATTTTTCCCATTCAGCACTTTGAATATTTACTACAAATCCCTTCTGGCCTGCCAAGATTCAGTGGATAGGTCTGCTACTGCCTTTATGTGTCTACTCTTGCAGGTTAAGGACATTTGCCCTTAGCTGCTTTCAGAATTCTCTCTTTACCTTTGTATTTGCAAATTTCATTATGATAGGTTGTGGTGTTGAGTTGTTTTTGTTGACTTTGAGGGGAGTTCTCTGTGTCTCTTGGACTTGAATTACTGTGCTCTTCCCCAGGTTAGTGAAGTTCTTAGCTTTAATTTGTTCAAATAATACTTCTTCCCCCTTTTCCTGCTCTTCTTCTTCTGGGACTCCTATGATATGGAGACTATTTTTGCTTTATGGAATTGCTGATCTCCCTTGGCATGGTATAATAGTTTTCTTTCCATCTTCTTTTGAGCTTTTAGTTTTCCATAATTTTATCTTCTATATAACTTCTTCTCTACTCAGATTCCTCAGCCCTCATTGAAAATATATCCGGTTGTTTTTGCAGATCAGTTATAGCAGTTTTTATTTCAGTCTGACTAGTTCTTAGGTCTTTGATCTCTGCAACAAGGGTTTCTCTGGTGTCTTCGATGCTTTTCTCAAGTCCAGACAGTAGTCTTATGACTGTTGTTCTAAATTTTTGTTCAGATATATTACTTATATCTGTGTTGAGCAAGTCCCTGGCTCTGATTTCTTTTTGACCTTTCTTTTGGGGAGAATTATTCCATCTTGTCATTTTGGCTAAGTTTCTGCCTTTTGTCTATTTTGAATGCTGGTTATGTTTCCTGCATCTGAAGATAATGCTATATTAAAAAGGGGTTAGGCACTGTCCAGAGCCTGGAACTTCAGGATGTTTCTGTATATGCTGTGTGCACTCTACTGTTGCATTTTGGCTTCTCTTTCCCATTGGTCAGTCCTCTGCAGAGCTCCTCCTTGCCTGCAGTGGTGGGGTGTTTGGACATTTAACTAGATGTACTTTGATTTGTTTGTTAAAATAAACCTCACACCTGCCACACTGTCACCCTTCAATGATGGATATCCATCTGCCAGTCCTCAGATTGATTTCCAGGGTGTTCCAAGTGATCTGACCTCAATACAGCTGTGTTTGAGGGATAGGGAAAGCCCAGGGTTCCCCTACTTCTCCACCATCTTAATTCCTCATCTCCAGTTAATTATTTTTTAAGGATGAAGTTCAAGATATTTGTGTATCACAATATACCATTAGTAATAGTAGGTGAAACAATCAAGCTGTAACAAAATTCTGTTTCTATTTTTGTTAATTATGAAATACACAAGCCCAGTTCATATTGAACTTAGATCCATACTAAAATTAATTTAAAAATTTTTTTCCTGTAGAAAAAAATTTGTAAAAATCTTGCATAGGATCAGCTAAGCATTTATGATTTAGGATTTAATGATTCTTATTCCATTCTATTTATTTGTGCTACAAAAATGTTACTTTAATTTTCAAATATGATAGTTTAACTTTGAAGGCAAAAATTCCTTTTCATAGAATTTTTTTTCTTGCATGATTTTATTTAAATTCAAGTTAGTTAACATATAGTGTAGTAATGGCTTCAGAAGTAAAATTGAGTGATTCATCACTGACATTTAACACTCAGTACTCAACACAACAAGTGCCCTCCTTAACCCATCACCCATTAAGCCCATCCCTCCACTTCCCCTACAGCAACTCTCAATTTGTTCTCTATAGTTAAGAGTGTCTTATGGTTTTCCTCCCTGTTTTTATCTTATTTTATTTTTCCTTTCCTTCCTCTATGTTCATCTGTTTTGTTTCTTAAATTCCACATATGAGTGAAATCATACGATATTTGTCTTTCTCTGACTTATTTTGCTTAGCACAATACATTCTAGATCCATCCACATTGTTGCTAATGGCAAGATTTCATTCTTTTTGATTGCCAAGTAATATTCCATTATATATATACACCACTTCTTCTTTATCCATTCATCAGTTGATGGACATTTGGGCTCTTTTCATAGTTTGGCTATTGTTGATAATGCTGCTATAAACATTAGGGTGTATATGCCCCTTTGAATTAGTAGCTTTGTATCCTTTGGATAAATACCTGGTAGTGCATTTGATGGGTCATAGAGTTTATCTTTAACTTTCTGAGGAACCTCCACACTGTTATCCAGAGTGGCTGCTCTAGTTTGCATTCCCACCAATAGTGTAAGATGGTTCCCCAGTCTGCACGTTTTTGCCAACATCTGTTGTTTCCTGGGTTGTTAATTTTAGCCATTCTGACAGGTGTGAAGTGGTATCTCATTGTGGTTTTGATTTGTATTTCCCTGATGATGAGTGATATTGAGCATTTTTTGGCAAGAATGACTTTGTTTTTAGAAATCTACTTTAGAACCTGGAAGTTGGCACCAATTTACTAACATCTGGAGGGTCATTTGATTTTGTTGCTTGTTATTTATTTTGAGAGAGAGAGAGAGAGAGGGCGTGCGCATGAAAGTGGGGGAGGGGCATAAATAGAGGGGGAGAGAGAATCCCAAGCAGGCTCTGAGCTTGGATGTTGTAGACTCTAATTCTAAAGTTCTCTTTTGGCCAGCAAAAGTGCAGACACAGGATTGAAAGCGAGAGATGGCTAATGTCTGGGAGAAGACAAGAGCCCCGAATAAGGGTCCTTGCCCCATATTTATTCAGGTCAGAAGGCTTACAAACGTGATGGGCATGTACAAAGAGACAAAGAAACTGTGAGCATTAACTTGTGGATGTGAGGGAAAAGCGTTTGGGGTTTGAGTCAATACAAAACAAAATCCCATGCCTAGTAGATGGGTAAATGGTTGTTAACAGCAGACAGGAGGCACCGTGCCTGTTTATCTTAGCTAGCCTAGGGGATGAGACAGGGGGAATAACCTCAGGGTTAATAAGTCACCTTTTCTTTTGTTAACCATCTCCGCTCTGGGCTGCTTTGCCTGCAGCACAGGGGTCCATAGTCCAATTCACCAACTTACCTAACCTGGCCCTATCCTCCTGTGAAAGCAGCTTTTCTGCTATAGTACTAAATTGGGGGTGCTTCCACCCTGAATATCTAATCTTGTTTATTTCAGACACCTATATATTGGGCACCTTTGCGCCATTTCTATTTCAGGTCTTTGCCTCTCCCTCTCTATTTTGGGGGCTCTACACCCCCTCCCTATTTTGGAGTGCATTCACATCTCCCTATTTCTGGCACCTTTGTGTCTCCCTTTTCTCGGGGTGTCTTTGCGCCCCCCTATTCTAGGAGTTCCAATCTGGTTTACCCAAATTTGGGTGCGAGCATTTTGTGACTTTGTATTTCTTTATGCCTTGTTAACCCATTGGTGTAAGCCCGGGGGATTCTTAGATTACCCCCCACACTTGGTCAGAGTGTGTGTCAGCACGGAACCTGATGTGGGGCTTCAACTCACAAACTGTGAGGTCATGACCTGAGCCAAAACCAAGAGTTGGATGCTTAACTGACTGAGTCACCCAGTCGCCCTGAGGCTCTTTTGATTTTAAAAATGGTCAATTTGTAATGTTGATTGGATCTGGACCAGGAAAAGAAATCTGTCCCTCCCTCCTACTATAAAAGATATCAACAGGATAATCAGGGAAATTATAGAATAAGGACCTAAATGAGATAATAGTATTATATCAATATAAATATAAACCACATATTGTGGTTATGTGAGAAACCATTCCTTGTATCTAGAAAATACATACTGGGAGCACCTGGGTGGCTCAGTTGGTTGAGTGTCTGACTTGGTTTCAGCTCAGGTCATGATCTTATGGTTCATGAGTTTGAGCCTCGCATCAGGCTCTGTGCAGGTAGCATGGAGCCTGCTTGGGATTCTCTTTTTCTGCCTCTTCCCCACTTGTGCTGTCTGTCTCAAAGTAAATAAATAAAACTTAAAAAGAAAAAAAAATACACACTGAAACATTGAAATGTAATGGTGTTACCAAACTCCAAGTTTGGCTGCCCATTGCTTGAAATGCCAGTACTCAAGAGACAAGTTTTGAGTGGAAAGGAAATTTGAGCTTTATTCAGGAAGTGGGTCAACTGGGGAGAAGACAGACTTGTCCATAAACCAACTCAGGTTTCTGCCCTGCCCAGGAGTTTTTAAAGGGGTTTAAGGTAGTTAATCAGCAAAAGAAATGTAATGGCCTGCAGCATTTCTCAATCACGTGCATACTCACTGGTGCCAGCTGCAAACGTTATCTCAGTGCTCCTGGGTTGTGTGAGGGCCTCCGGTTCTTGTTTTGTTCAGGAGTACTCTCTTCTTTCTGAAAAGGAGGGCAAGATTTACAGATACACAAAAAGAGGTTAGTAACATCATTTGTGTGACCTAAAAAAAGAAAAAAAATTGTTAAAAAAAAGTTGCTAGGCTAATCAGAAAATGGAGATTTGCTGGCCTCTGCAGTCTGGGAAAGTTCCGGTCCGTCACTCCTCAAAGCCAGCAGTCGGCAAAGCTCAACGAAAGTAAGTTAGTTCTGTTACAGATCAAGGCGCTTAGGTTTGCAAGCAGAGTGTGTTCTCTTAAGGTGAGTTAACTCTTAAAACCAGCTGACGTGCTGTAACAGGGGCAAGATGCCCGCAACTAACTCTCCAAAGGTATCTATGTAGAGAAAAACAAGACACATGCACAGGGAAAGAGAGAGAGAGAGAAGGGGGAGGGGGGGTTGGTAATAAAGCAATTATAAATTTTAACCATTTGGAATCTGGAATAAGGGCATATATAAGTTCCATATTATTCTTGCAGCTTTTCTATAAAGCTGAAAATACTTCAAAATGAAAAATTACAAAAAAAATCCTCAGATCTCTTGTATTTAAGTATGTCTTTTTTCTCTTGGTTCTCAAGGTCGTATTTGGAAGCATGTAGCCTTTTTAAATTAGACAACTTCCAGAAATCTATCAGTAGCTACTTAATCAACAGTCACTATGTGTCTATGACTCTTCTGTGAATGAATATGAGAATTGCATAGAGAAATGTAGAGAAAAGTAGAGGAATGCAAATAACTGTAAACGGTTGTCCTCATCTACAAGTCTTTTAGCATGGGGAACTTAACACGAATATTCCAGAAGAAAAAAATGTGAAAAAGTTGCCAGGAATATGCTATTTTATGAAATTATTTAATGAGTAAGAATTTTGGAGCTGTAAAGGACATTTACCTTGGGATAGGAAGAGTTATATTCTAAATATAGTCGTTCATTCATGACCCCAAATATATTTCATGTGGATCTATCACTCATGTGAAATGTGAGAACTTACTCAGATATATATTTACACTTTGTATTATTTCTTTAGAATTATTTTCCATATTTTATTATATATTTAAAACACACATGCATACATATATACTTAGATATATATATATCTGTGTTTAAATAAAAACTGGGTTCTGAATTGTGATTTGTATTATATTTTGCAGACCAACTTATTTTATTCTAGTTCATTTACACTTGAAAGATAAATCAGTTTAAATAGTGAAGAAATATAAACAGTCTGCCAACTTTTTAGAGACACATTAACTCAGGAATGTGAGGCATAAGAAACAGTAGAATGTGATTGATAAGAGTCTTCAGTTTGAAATATTGCTAGTATGACTTTATCATAATTTATATCTTACCAGCTGATATCACAGTCAAGAGACTTTCCTTGTTCTGTATAGTACCCATGAAACTGACTGCAATGAAGCTGGATGGCCAACCTGCCTTTTCTCTTTAAAAAAATTTTTTTTTAACGTTTATTTATTATTGAGAGATGGAGAGAGACAGAGCATGAGTGGGGGAGGGGCAGAGTGAGGAGGAGACACAGAATCTGAAGCAGGCTCCAGGCTCAGCTGTCAGCACAGAGCCCCATGTGGGGCTCGAACTCACAAACCAGTGAGATCATGACCTGAGCTGAAGTTGGATGCTTAACTGACTGAGCCACCCAAGCATCCCAATCCGCCTTTTCTCTTTTTCTATTCACAACTAAGTGTTCATTTTTAATATTCCTGCTCTTGTACCCATTATCTCAAAGGACTTACTGGCTCTCTTAACTTGATTATGGGAAATTTAAGAAAACACTTTTTGAAATCATAAGCTTTGTTAGAAAAAAAGTAATGGACAGCATGGCTAGTGACTTTTTAATATAGATAAATATACTTAAGTTATGCCAGTTCTTTTAAACTTGGAAACTCTGAGCTAGATTTATCATTATTATTATTATTAGAAATAATTTACTATAATAAATTTATTATTGTACTATTACTTGACATAGAAACATTTTAAAATAAAGCACAACATTGGAAAAAAAAGAAAAATTAGAAAAAAGAGACTATGTTATTACCCAAACATTGTCAATTATTATTTCTTTTAATTAAAAAAATTTATTTTAGAGAGATAGGGAATGTGAGTAGGGGAGGGATGGAGGGAGAAAGAGAATCTCAAGCAGTCTCTATGCTCACTGTGGAGCCTGATATGGGACTTGATCCCAGACCCTGGGATCATAACCTGAGCTGAAATCAAGAGTTGGCCACTCAACTGACTGAGCCACCCAGTCACTCCCAAACATTGCCATTTAAACTATTTTGGTGTGCTTCCCTTTTGTCCTTTTTTTCTAGACTGGATTTTAATTTCCTTGCACATAGGTGTCATACTGTATTTATAATAGTTTACTATGCTTGTTCACTAGGTTCTCATCAGCCATTTCCCATGAATGCTTACTAAGAGCTGAATATCATTCCAGCTTCAGTAGCACATAGAGAATTTTCCTGATTTTTCAATAATCTATTTAGTTATGCCATGACAAGTTAATAGTGATGAAAAACATCAACTTTGGACTCAGGGAGACCTGGTTGAGTTCCCACTTCCCTAGTTACTGTCAGACTGTACAGATATATATAGAATACATATAAATATATAAATATAGAGAACACATATAAAGAACTCACATATAATAACCTAACATTAGGAGACAGCATAACATAACAAGTAATAATATGGTTTCTGGAGTTATACTTCTTTTAATTTTAATTTAATTTTTATTTTATTTCAATTAGTTAACATATGGTGTAATATTAGTTTCGGTGTCCATTAGTTCAGTAATGATTCAGCATCTCCATGCATCACCCGGTGCTCATCACAAGTGCCCTCCTTCATCCCCATTACCTGTTTAACCCATCCCCCGACCCATCTGCCTTCTGGTGATCATCAGTTTGTTCTCGATAGGTGAGTCTGTTTCTTAGTTTGTCTTTTTCCCCTTTTGTTTATTTGTTTCTTAAATTCCATATATGAGTGAAATCATATGGTATTTGTCTTCCTCTGACTGACTTATTTGCCTTCCATAATACTCTAGCCCCATCCATGTTGTTGCAAAGGGCAAGATTTCATTCTTTTTTATGGCTGAGTAATAATAGTCCACTGTATGTATGTACTACATCTTTATCCATTCTGCTGTCAGTGGACACACTTGGACTGCTTTCATAATTTGGCTGTTGTAAATAATGCTGCAACAAGCATAAAGGTGTATATACCTTTTCAAGTTAATGTTTTCATAAGCTTTGGGTAAATACCCAGTAATGCAATTACTGGATTATATGGTAATTCTATTTTTAATTTTTTGAGGAACCTCCATACTGTCTTCCACAGTGGCTGGACTGGTTGTATTCTCACCAAGAGTACATGAGAATTCCTTTTTCTCCACATCCTTGCCAACACTTGTTTCTTGTGTTTTTGATTTCAGCCATTTTGATGGGTGTGAGATCATATCTCCTTGTGGTTTTAATTTCCAGTTCTCTGGTGATAAGTGATGTTGAGCATATTTTCATATGTCTATTGGCCATCTTCTTGATATGTCTTCTTTGGAGAAATGTCTGTTTATGTCTTCTGCCCATTTTCTAGTTGGATTATTTGTATTTTGGGTGCTGAGTTGTATATTTTTCAGTTATATATTTAGGATACTTACTCTTTATTGGGTATGTCATTTGCAAATATCTTCTCCTTTTTAGTTGTCTTTTAGTTTTGTTGACTGTTTCCTTTGCTGTGCAGAGCTTTTTATTTTGATGCAGTCCCAATAGCTTATTTTTGGTTTTATTTCCCTTGCCTCAGAAGACATATCTAGATAAATGTTGTTTTGGCCAATGTCAGAGAAATTATTGCCTGTTCTCTCTTCTAGGATTTTTATGGTTTCAGGTCTTACATTTAGGTTCTTAGTCCATTTTGAGTTTATATGTGTATATGGTGTGAGAAAGTGGTTCGATTTCAGGGTGCCTAGGTGGCTCAGTCGATTAAGCGTCCAACTTCAGCTCAGGTCATGATCTCATGGTTTGTGAGTTTGAGTCCTGCATTGTTCTCTGTGCTGACAGCTCAGAGCCTGGAGCCTGCTTCAGATTCTGTGTCTCCTTCTTTCTACCCCTCTCCTGCTTGTGCTCTGTCTCTCTCTCTCAAAAGTACAAATAAACATTAAAAAAATAAATAAAAGAAAGTGGTTCAATTTCATTCTTTTGTTTAAAAATTTTTTAATGTTTATTGTTTATTTTTGAGAGAGAGAGAGAGAGAGAGCGAGTGGGGGAGAGGGCAGAGAGAGAGGGAGACAGAATCTGAAGCAGGCTCCAGGCTCTGAGCTGTCAGCACAGAGCCCAACGCAGGACTCGAACCCACAAACCATGAGATCATGACCTTAGCTGAAGTTGGACCCTTAACTGACTGAGCCACCCAGGCACCCCATCATTCTTTTGGATGTAGATATTCAGTTTTGTCAACACCATGTTTTGAAGAGACTGTCTTTTTCCCATTGAATATTCTTGCCTTCTTTGTTGAACATTAATTAACCATATAAGTGTCGGTTTATTTCGAGGCTCTGTATTATGTCCTGTTTATCTTTGTGTCTATTTTTGTGTCAGTACAATACCTTTTTCATTACTACAATTTTGTAGTGTATCTTGAAATCTGGGATTGTGATACCTCCAGTTTTGTTTTTCTTTTTAAAGATTGCTTTAGGTACATGGTTTCTTTTTTGGGTCCATACACATTTTAGGATATTAATTCTTCCAACTGTGTGCATGGAATACGTTTCCATTTACTTATGTCATCTTCGATTTGTTTCATAGTGTTTATAGTTTTTAGAATTTAGGTCTTTCACCTCCCTGGTTAAGTTTATACTTAGGTATTTTATTATTTTTTTGGTTCAAGTGTAAATGGGACTGTTTTCTTAATTTCTCTTTCTGCTACTTCATTATTAGTATATAGAAACACAATGGATTATGTACATTGATTTTGTATCTGTGACCTTACTGAATTTATTTATCAGTTCTAGTAGTTTTTTGGTGGAATCTTTAAGGCTTTATATACACACACACACACACACACACATACTATATATAGTAATATATATATATATTAATATGTATATTACTATATATAGTGTAATATACACTATATAATATTATATATTATATATATATAATATATATATAATATATATATATAATATATATATATTATAATATATATATAATATATATATAATATATATATATTACTATATATATATATTACTATATATAGTGTGTGTGTGTGTGTGTGTGTATGGTATCATGTCATCTGCAAGTAGTGAAACTTTACTTCTTTACCAGATTGGATGCCGTTTATTTCTTTTTGTTGTCTGATTGCTGTGGCTAGGACTTCCAATACTATGTTGAATAAAAGTGGTGACAGTAGGCATCCTTGCCTTGTTCCTGACCTTAATGCAAAAGCTCTCCGTTTTTTCCCATTGGGTATGATGTTATTTGTGGCTTGTTCGTATATGTCCTTTATTATGCTGAGGTATGTTCCCTCTAAACCTACTTAGCTGAGGGTTTTTATCATGTACAGGTGTTATACTTTGTCAATTGCTTTTTCTGCATTTATTGAAATGAGCATATAGTTTTTATTCTTGTTGATGTGGTGTATGACACTGATTTATTTGTGAATATTGAACCATCTTTGCAACCCAGGAATAATCCACCTTTGCAACCCAGGAATAAACCCACTTGATTGTGATGAATGATTTTTATAATGTATTGCTGGATTTGGTCTGCTAATATTTTGTTGATTATTTTTTTTGCATTTATATTCATTGGAGATATTGGCCTGTGGTTCTGTTTTGTTCTGTTGTGTTTTTGCAGTGTGTTTATCTGGTTTTGGTGTTAGGGTAATGCTGGTCTCATTGAATGAATTTGGAAGCTTCCCTTCCTTTTCTAATTTTTGGAATAGTTTGAGAAGAATAGGTATTAACTTTTCTTTAAATGTTTGTTAGAATTCACTTGTGAGGTCATCTGGTCCTGGTTTGTTGGGAGTTTTGATTACCAATTCAATTTCATTACTAGTAATCAGTCTGTTCAAATTTTCTATTTTTTTTTCTGATTTCAGTTTGAGAGGTTATATGTTTTCTAGAAATTTATCCATTTCCTCTAAGTTGTCCATTTTTTTGGGATATAGGTTTTCATAATTTCTCTTATAATCCTTTGTGTTTCTGTGGTGTAAGTTGTTATTTCTCCTTTTTCATTTATGATTTTGTCTATTTGAGTCTTCAATGTGTGTGTGTATTTTTTTTTTTTTTTTTTAGTGAGTCTAGCTAAAAGTTTATCAATTTTGTTTATCTCTTCAAAGAACCAGCTTCTGGTTTTATTGATCTGTTCTATTGGGATTTTTGTTTTGGGTTTTGTTTGTTATTTGTTATATATCCTTTAGGTGTAAGGCGAGGTTGTTTATTTGAGGTTTTTCTTCTTGAGGTAGGCCTGTAGTGCTATAAACTTCCCTCTTAGAACAGTTTTTGCTGCATCCCAAAGATTTTGAACCATTTTGTTCTTGTTTACTTTTGTCTCTATATATTTTTTAAATTTCCTCTTTGATATCTTAATTTACCTATTCACTGTTTAGTGACATTTTATTTAACCCCCATGTGTTTTTGTTCCTTTCATATTTTTTCTTGTGGTTGATTTCTGGTTTCATACCATGTGGTCAGAAAAGACCACATGTGGTGATTTCAGTCTTTTTGAATTTGTTGAGACTTGTTTTGTGGCCTAATACATGATTTATTCTGGAGAATGTTCTGTGTGTTCTATGTGTACTTGAAAAGAATGTGCCTTCTTTTGTTTTAGGATGAAATGTTCTTAATATTTCTGTTAGATCCATCTGGTCCAATGTGTCCTTCAAAACTACTGTTTCCTTGTTGATTTTCTGCCTGGATGATCTATCCATTGATGTAAGTGGGGTGTTAAAGCCTCCTACTATTATTGTGTTACTATCAGTCACTTCTTTTATGTTTGTTATTAACTGCTTAATGTGTTTGGGTGCTCTCATGATGGAGGCATGAATATTTACAATTGTTATATCTTGTTGGATTGTCTCCTTAATGATTTATAGTGTCCTTCTTTGTCTCTTGTTACAGTGTTTGTTTTAAAGTCAATTTTGTCTGAAAAAAGTATTGCTACTCTGGATTTCTTTTCACTCCTATTTGGATGATGAATGCTTTTCCATCTCTTCATTTTCAATCTGCAGGTGTCATTATATGTGAAATTAATCTCTTTTAGCCAGCATGTAGATAGGTCTTGCTTTTTTTTTTTTTATCCATTCTGTCACCCTATGTCTTTTGATTGGAGTTTTTAGTCCATTTACATTCAAAGTAATTACTGATAGGTATGTACTTATTGCCATTTTGTTACTTGTTTTATGGTTGTGTTTTTAGTTCTTCTCTGTTCCTTTCTTCTTTTGTTTCCTCACAGTTTGGTTGCTTTCTTTAGTGATGCACTTGGATTCCTTGCTCTTTATATCTTGTATATCTGTTACTGATTAAAAAAATTTTTTTTAAACATTTATTCATTTTTGAGAGTGAGAGAGACAGAGCATGAGCAGGGTAGGGGCAGAGAGAGAGGGAGACATAGAATCCAAAGCAGGCTCTAGGCTCTGAGCTGTTAGCATAGGGCCTGACGAGGGGCTTGAACTCACGGACTGCGAGATTGTGACCTGAGCTGAAGTCTGGCACTTAAGCAACTGAGCCACCCAGGCACCCCTGTTTCTGATTTTTAATTTGTGGTTACCTTTAAGTTTATATGTAACATCTTATACATATAGAAGTCTATATTTTAAGTTGATGGCTGCTTAAGTTTGAACCTATTCCTTACTTCTCTTCCCCAAAGTTTTAGGTATATGATGTCATATTTTACATCCTTTTATTTTGTGAATCCCTTGACTGATTTTCATAGATATATTTAATTTTACTGCTTTTGTGCTTTTTACTTTTCTTGCTCCTGCTAATAGAATTTTTTTTCCTACTCAGAGAGTCCCCTCTAACATTTCTTGTAGAACTGATTTAGTGGTTATGAACCCCTTTATCTTTCCCCCTATTCTGAATGATAGCTTTTCTGGGTACTGTATTCTTGTTTATAGATTTTTTCTTTCAGTACTTTGAATATATCACCACTCTTTTCTGAATGGCAAAGTTTTTGCTGAAAAATCAGCTGATAGCCTTATGAGATTCCCTCATGTTTGTTTTCTTTTCTCTTACTGCTTTTAAAATTCTCTCTTTAGCATTACTTTTTTTCATGTTAAATGCTATATGTCTTGATGTGGACCTCCTTGGATTGATTTTGTTGGGGGAGTCTCTGTGCCTTCTGGATCTAGATGTCTGTTGCCGTCCCCAGATTCCGGAAGTTTTCAGCTATTATTTATTCAATAAGTTTTCTGCCTTCTTTTCTTCCTCTCTTCTTCTTCTGGAGTCCATATAATGTGAATGCTATTATTCTTGATGGTGTCACTGTGTTCCCTAAGTTTATTTTCATTTATTATTATTATTTTTCTCTCTTTTGTTCAGCTCAATTGCTTTACATTGCTGTGGCCTCCAGGTCACTGGTCCATTCATCTGGTTCCTCTAGTCTACTATGTATTCCCTCTAATGTATTTTTTTAAATTTTATTCATTGAGAGAGAGAGAGAGAGAGAGAGAGAGAGAGAATGCGCACAAACCAGGAAGGGGAAGAGAGAGAGAGAGAGGAGAAAGAATTCCAAGCAGGCTCTTCTCTGTTAGCCCAGAGCCGGATGTTGGGCTTGATCCCACAAACTGTGAAATCATGACCTGAGCTGAGATCAAGAGTTGGACTCAACCAATGGAGCCACCCAGGGGCCCCTTCTTTGTTGAGGGTGTCACCAAGGTCCTCCACTCTTTTTTTAAGTCCAGTGGTATCAAGTCCATATTTTAAATTTTCTATCAGGCATATTGTTTATCTCCATTTTTTTTTTTTAGCTCTCTTGCTATGATTTTGTCCTGTTTTTTCATTTTCATTGGGACATTTTTGTCTGTTTCCTCATTTTGTCCAACTTCTGTGTCTGTATCCGTGTGTTAGGAAATTCAACTATATCTCCTGCTCTTGAAAGTAGTGGCCCTATGAAGAAGAGGTCCTATTGTGCCCTGCAGTGCCTTGTTCCCTGTTCACCAGAACCTGGTGCCTCAGAAGTGTCTCCTATGTGTGTTACATGTGCCTTACTATTGTGGCTCAGCCACTTTTGCCTTTAGTCCAGTCATATGCAGTGGCTCTCTTTGCCTATTGTGGGCAAAGTTTGGTCCCTTTTTGTTTGTGAGTCAGTCTGGGGTCACCTTGGGTCAAGTTGAGTTAGATCAGACATTTGCTTGTCCAAACTGCAGGATGTTTTCCCTTTGTTGTCCCCTGAGGAGCTTTTGTTGGTGGGAAGACTGGATGTCTGTCCCCAGCCCACTGCTCGGGCAGCATTTGGACTGATGTACATGGTTACCTTCCCTTCTTCCTCATGCAGGAGTCACTTTTGGAGTAGTGCTGACCCTTGTTGGGGCTCCTTGAACATTGCCAAACTTGGGGCACCACTTTGGATGGTCTTGGCCAAAGGTGTATTTGAGGGGAGGTCAGCAGGAGAATACAGGGGTGAGATGTGGGGTGTTAGCAAGGTTTGTGTGAGTCTTCTGTGGGAGGGGACCTGGAGAGGAAGCCTGGCTGGAGGAGGAATGTCCACAGGAAAACTTGAGGGCAAGCTGTACTGTTAGCAAGTTAGGTAGTGAGTGTTGGTGCTATGTTGTTTCTGTGTGTCTAGGCTGGGGGGCAGGGAAGGGGAATGGTTGCCTGCCAGCTCTTTTATTCTTGGAGGAGTCTTCCAAGGATCCCTGCTGCTCCAGCACGTGCTCTGCAATTAGTAAATAAATCTCCCTCCTGTATACCTCTTGTGTTTTTCAAACTGCTGCTTCTATGCAGTATCTCCCCAGGGCTATTAGTTGTGCTGTCTGTTTAAGGGTGGGGACTCAGTTTCCTTTTGCCCTTTTGACTCTCCCAGAGTTGAGCCCACTGATTTTTAAAGTTCCTGATGTTAAGCCCTAATGATTGTAAGAACTCATGAAATTATGCCCCTCTAGTTTTCAAAGCCAAATGTTATGGGGATTCATCTTCCCCATGCAGGTTCCCTCTGCCTCGGGGGCCTGGTGTGAAGGTCTGTTTCTTTCCTCTCTGTGCCTGAAGCACCCCTCCCACAGGCACTCCTATGGTCTGTTTAGCTCCCCATAATGTCTCTGCCCTTCTTACCTTCTTCAGTGGGGCCTCTTCTCTACATGTAACTGTGGAGAGTCTGTTTTGCCAGTCTCCGGGTAATTTTCTGGGTTATTTACACTGATGGGGCTGTTATACTGATGAAATGAGGTGAGGTTAGGGTCCTTTTTACTCCACCATTTTCCCTGTAAGTGGCAGCTATCATGATTTAAGTTATTTGTGCAATCTCCAACATGTTGGACGATTTTCTTTCTAAAGCCAGCACCATTTAATGTCCTGGTTGCTTCACTTGGTTCTATTTCTTTTTTCTAAGCACAAATGCATGATTCTTCTACTCTGTCATGGAAAATGGTCAGACCATGCCTGCTGTCACTCACTGGACCATTCTATCCTATGACAGGATCTGTGGTAGGGTGATGTGACTCTCTTGATTCACTGATTTTCTCATTCAGTCCTTATTTGATTTCTAAGTGGTATGGTGGTGTAGGTTGGGTTCCATGGACATAGATGCTAAGATTTCATGCAGAAAGTTTGTTGTGGAGTTCTCTTGGGAACAACAGCTGTACAGGATCGAAGAAAGTAGTGTAGGGTAGAAGGAGAAGTTGAACTGTAATAAAGTTGAAACAAAAGTTTTAGCTGTTGCCATGTGGAACCCTGTAGCTGGGATGGCTGTTCAGATTGGTTGTGGATGGAGGCAATAGTATCAGGCCTTTGTACACCAGCCCTGACCAATCATTGGATGTGAACTGACCCTAGGTAGGGCTGATAGGGATTACCCTTTGCTTTGAGGCAATTTCTGATAAGGAAGCTAGTCCTCAGCACACTAGACTTCTGTCAGTTGGAGAAATTGAGTGCCTCAGTCTTGAAGGAAAGATCTGGACAGCACATTACAACATCTGCTACATATGGGCCCACTGGGTGCCATATCCCATACCTATGGCACAGCATAGAACATGTACTATGTGTGCTATGTGTCCTGTACCTATGCCATATCATAGAATAGAACATGTAGTATAAACTCACCATCATTCTCACTGTTTTGTATATCTTTGGACCAAATATGTTGGTTCTAAGAACTATGCTTCAGATGCTTTCAGCAGCTGAAATGTGTATCTTGAAATCTGTGTCTTTGTTGGTGGTGATGTCTCTGTTCTCCATGGTGATGCATATGAATCTCATATCTAGCTATTTACTAGAAATGGAGATGACTAATCACATCCCCTAATACCCTCTATAATAATGGTATCTTTTATAAAGACTCTGATTATAAACTTCCTCAATGATAGCCTACTCAATAAGGACATGAAATTTGTTCTCAGTCGTATTTTTTTATTAATTTTTTTTTACATTTATTTTTGAGGGAGAGAGAGAGTGTGAGCAGGGAAGGGGCAGAGAGAGGGAGACACAGAATCTGAAGCAGGCTCCAGGCTCTGAGCTGTCAGCACAGAGCCCAACACAGGGCTCCAGCCCACAAACTGTGAGATCATGGCTTGAGCCGAAGTTGGACACTCTACTGACTGAGCCACCTAGGTGCCCCCTCAGTCATATCTTTTATGGAATGAATATTAGCTCATGAATAGTTCTTCCTGTTAAAAGATCCTGTTGAAGGAACCTAATTAGATTAATTGTACATCTGTGGCCTACTATACAAAATGAAAATATTTGGTAACTTTACTTTGGAGTTGCATATTTTAAGGCCAAATGTAAAGGCACTATATACAGAAGTCAATAAAATATAACTTAATTTTTGTAAGATAAAGAATGAAAAAAGCCCTGATATATAGTTATAAATATTCTTATATGATTAGGAGCAGAGAGAACAGTATGAAGCACATGTACTAGATTGTTGATATTGTTTGTGTAGCAGAGATGGGTGGGGGTAGAGTGAAAAGTAGATTAAGAATTAAGTGGTGGTGGTAGAGAGTAGGAAGGAGAAAATAAAGGAGTCCACCAGAAAAAAAAAATCTCATTCATGTAAACTTGACATATGTGAAAGAGTGTGTGATTTGTGTATACAAGAATACATGAAAGATTGGTCACTAAAGTATTAATGGTGGTTAGCTCAGAGTGGTGGGATTTTAGATAACTTTAAACATATTTTTATGTTTTATTGTTTGATAATTACTACAATGAGCATTTATATATTGAGCAAAGAGCAAGGTATTTTTTTTTCTCTGTGGGTGAGAAGAATCACTGCATTAAGGAAATCTTTCCTGAATACCAATAAGTATCAGGGTATCCCTTGGAATTAAAAAGAAAGCCAAATTAATAAAAGTACATGAAATACACAAAGTACATTCCAGCTTACATGTTTCTGGCTCAAAGAATTAATTCTGAATGTAATATTTTAAATATAAGTATAATATTTATACTTTGATGTCCTTTAAAGATTGATTTTTGTATTTCAATACCCAAATGATATATTTCTTCATTGTCCTCTGTTTCTTTTTATATCTATCTATTTGTATCTATCTTAATTGTTGAATTATGAATTAAGTTATATCTTTTAATAGGAAGAACTATTAATATTTATTTTGATTAAAGATGCTCATTACTCATTAATGTATCAATAGGTGTGGCCAATTATAAATCACAATGGGTAGTAAGTGCCCTGTGGACCTGTATTCTAGAAATAATTCTTTTCTGTGTATTGTGGCATACTTGTAAATAGATTGTGATCTGTGAATGGTTAAGTGCATTTTTTTTTAAAGAACTTGCCATGCTTTCTCACTTCTTAATATTCCTGGCTTTTATCTGTACTCTTTTTTCACCTGCTCTCATACCAATTTATAATTCCTTTGTTTATATCACATCTTGTCCATTTGCCACTTGTTTATGAGCCCTGCAAGAAAAGGAAATATATCTTACTTCTGTATATTAGTCATTTCTAGCTCAGTGTCTAGCATATTACATATATTTAATTGTTTTAATGAATAAATGATTATGGAGGAAAATAGTACAACAATAATAAAAATATAGCCACTTTCAATTTTCCATAGTTTATTTAGTCTCATTGGTCCTCAAAAGAGGAAGAATTTTCCTACTTTGCTCCAACAGAATCAAGGAATTTTTAGTGAGATGACATCAAGAGGTTGTCAGTTTCCCTCTTTTTCACTTTCTATCAATAATCAGTCCTCTTCCTAATTTCCCAAAGAATCAAAGAATTATGAAAAAAAGTTTCCCTGGTTCTAATTTTATACTGGAATAGTTGTAAGATTTATTTTTCAGTGTTAACATTAATGTTAAATGTTTTAATCTATGTTTAAATCTAGCATATGCAAATAGAAAGAAATTTTAAAAATACATAGGCATATACAGTGAAAATATCTCCTTCTTTCCCTACCCCCAAACACCCAATTAACTTTCTCAAAAACAACCTCTGTTCTAGTTTCTTCTTTCTTCTTCAAGAAGCACATAATGTATTTCTGAACATAAATATATACATACTCATATAATTTTTCTTCACGTGAGAGATAGCCCAAGACAGCGATCTTTTTCATTTTGTTTTTCATTTAATGATATACTTTCAGGGTAGCTTTAGATCAAAAGATGTGTACAGATCTTAATTTTTAACAGTTATATAGTATATTTCATTCTGTGGATGTATAGTAATTCAATGTCCTTAACTGATAGGAATTTAGATCGTTCCAATATTTTTCTATTGGAAACAGTAGTCAGTATTCTTGTAGATATACCATTTTTTTATATGTGGATATACTATTCAGGTTAATATCTAGGAACAGAATTGCTGAGTCAAATGAATGCTTTTTAAATTTTGATAATTTTCGTCAAAATGTCCTCCATAAGTATTGTACCAATTTTGCTCTACTAGCAAAGGATTATATTGCTGCTTTTCCCAACATCATGTTTGATCTTCATCAACTTTTGTATTTCTCTAATTCTGAATAAAATATAATGTCTTTTAGATATTTGAAAATATTTGCTGTATTCTTTTTTTTAATGCATTTGGCACCTTTCCTATTGTGCCGAGGCTAGAAGATATTTATATATATTAAGATATTAATCTTTTGTCTGTAATTCATGTTACTATGACAGATATTCTGAAAGGCAGAAATATAAGCTGAACTGGAAGAGTAAGGACAATTTGTTGTTGTTAAAAGGGTAATAGAAAACTTTAGGTTTTGGCCTAGGATTGTATCCTTGTGTAATTTGTAAGGTCAAATACAAATAAATATTTAGGGGCTGACTGTTATTCAACATAGTATTGGAAATCCTAGCCTCAACAATCAGACAACACAAAGGAATAAAAGTATCCAAATTAGCAACAAGGAAGTCAAAGTTTCTCTCTTCACAGATGATCTGATAATCTATATGGAAAACCCAAAATATTCACCAAAAAAACTGCTAGAACTGATCCATGAATTCAGCAAAGTTGCAGGATATAAAATCAATGCACAGAAATCAGCTGCATTCCTATACACCAATAATGAAATAACAGAAAGTGAAAGCAAGGAATCAATCTCATTTACAATTGCATCAAAAACCATAAAATACCTCGGAATAAACCTAACCAGAGGTGAAAAATTTTTTCACTGAAAACTATAGAGAGCTTATGAAAGAAATTGAAAATGAAACAGAAAATAGAAACATATTTTATGCTCATGGATTAGAAGAACAAATATTGTTAAAATGTCGATACTACCCAAAGCAGTCTACATATTCAATGCCATCCCTATCAAAATAACACCAGCATTATTCACAGAGCTAGAAGAAACCTAAAATTTGTATGGAACCAGAAAAGACCCCAAATAGTCAAAGCAATCCGGAAAAAGAAAACCGAAGCTGGAGACATCACAATCCTGGACTTCAAGCTGTATTACAAAGCTGTAATCATCAAGACAGTATGGTATTGGCACAAAAACAGACACTGAGATCAATGGAACAGAATAGAGAACCCAGAGATCCCCAAATGTATGGCCAACTAATCTTTGGAGGGAAGAATATCCAATGGAATAAAGACAGTCTCTTCAGCAAATAGTTCTGGGAAAACTGGACAGCGACGTGCAGTAAAATGAACCTGGACCACTTTTTTACACCAGACACAAAAATAAACTCAAAATGAATAAAAGACCTAAATGTAAGACAGGAAGCCATCAGAGAAAGCAGGCAAAAACCTCTTTGACCCTGGCTGCAGCAACTTCTTACTCAACACATCTCCAGAGGCAAGGGCAACAAAAGCAAAACTGAACTGTTGGGACCTCTTCAAGAAAAAAAAGCTTCTGCACAGCGAAGGAAACAATCAGCAAAACTAAAAGGCAACTGACAGAATGGGAGAAGATATTTGCAAATGACATATCATAAAGGTTAGAATACAAAATCTATAGAGAACTTATCAAACTCAACACCCAAAAAATGAATAATCCAGTGAAGAATTGGGCAAAAGACATGAATAGACTTTTCTTCAAAGAAGACATCCAGATGGCCAACCGATACATGAAAAAATGCTCAATATCACTCATCATCAGGGAAACACAAAACCACAATAAGATAACACCTCACGCCTGTCAGAATGACTAAAATGAACAACTCAGGCAATGACAGATGTTGGCGAGGATGTGGAGAAAGAGAATCTCTTTTGCACTGCTGGTAGAAATGTAAATTTATGCAGCCACTGTGGAAAACAGTATGGAGGTTCCTGAAAAAATTAAAAACAGAACTAGTCTATGACCTAGCAATTGCACTACTAGGATTTATCCAAGGGATACAGATGTGCTGTTTCAAAGGAGCACATACACCCCAATGTTTATAGCAGTGCTATCAACAATAGCCAAAGTATAGAAAGAGCCCAAATGTCCATTGACAGATGGATGGATAAAGAAGATGTGGTATATATACAATAGAATATTACTTGGCCATCAAAATGAATGAAATCTTGCCATATGCAACTCTGTGGATAGATCTAGAGGGTATTATGCTAAGCGAAATTAGAGAAAGACAAATATCATATGGCTTTACTCATATGTGGAATTTAAGATACAAAACAGGGAAGGGAAGGAACATAAGGGAAGGGAAGCAAAAAGAATATAAAAACAAGAAGAGGGACAAAACATAGGAGACTCTTAAATATAGAGAACAAACAGGGTTGCTGGAGAGGTTATGGGTGGGGGGGATGGGCTAAATGGGTAAAGGGCATTAAGTAAGACACTTGTTGGGATGAACACTGAGTGTTATACATAGAGAATAAATCACTGGAATATATTTTTGAAATCATTATTACACTATATGCTAACTAAGTTGCATGCAAATTAAAAAAATAAATAAATAAAATTAAAAAATAAATTGGAGGCTGAATTATCCTTGTTGAAAACTAGTGAAGACACTTTCCCTCTCCCCCACCTTTTTTTTTGAGCTTTTACTTTAGAAAACTTGCAATTAAATTTTTTTTCTGTCTTTGAGATGTATGTAAAAATTAAATCTAAGTGAGCCTCTTGCCAACTTTATGACTCAGAAGTGTCTTTGTCAGGGACCTAAGAAGTCTCCTGAAATATAATCATCAATGTGGATACTGCCCCTATCTCCCATTTTCCATGGTAGCTTAGAAGCCTAGCTTTGGTGGCCTATCTGCTAAGTTGCAAAACTATGTCAAGTAATAAAGATGTGTGTATTTTTCCTTTGTATGAAGCTAATTAGCAAACAAAGATGGCCATCCAATTATCAGGTGAATCTATGATGAATTATGTATGACAAAGTGTGCTGTCAAATCTTTTTGAGAACTAGTTCCTATTTATCTTGAGAACATGTATGTAAATGGTTTGTATTTGCTTGGCTACATAAAGGAATGAGATTTCTTTATGTCTTTGCCATCTCTTATCAGATTGCCTGTGATTCACATATTCTCTTGTTTTAATGCTTATTCAATAATAAAACTGTTTCTTTCTCTTCTACTTTTGTGGATAGGTTTTCTGTCTTGGCAGGAGATATTTTTAATTCTATTTCTGCAACAAATTCTACTAAGTTTTTTCAATCTATGACTCTGTCATTTCTAAAATTAGGGAGATGAGTTCATCTTTGAGATCCCTTATAGCCCCATAAATTCTAGGAAAGAAGCTGTATGGTGTATAAGGTTCAAAAACAATATAAACAATTTTCTGAGTGATCTCAGGTAGTCTTCTTTTTCGCTAAGAAATTAAAAACAGATTCTGCCCCCAAATGTTTTAAACCAAGGCTCTTACTTTTATGTTCTCAACAATGTTTTCATAGCATGTTTCATATCTTTGTTCCTCAGACTATATATTATAGGGTTGATGAGTGGAGTAACTACAGAATAAAATAAAGTCACCATCTTCTGCATCCCAGCTTCACGCTCAGATGTTGGGCTCACATACATGACCATCACTGAGCCATAGAACAGTGAAACCACTGCCAGATGGGACCCACAGGTGGAGAAAGCTTTTCTTAGTCCAGCTGCTGAAGGGACCCTCAACACAGCTCTCAGAACAAGAGCATAGGACACCACGATAAAGAAAAAGGGAATAAATAAGAGCAGAGAACTTAAGGTGGAGCTAGTTAACTCTATTGCAGGGGCTCTAGTACAGGTGAGGGCCAACAGGGGACCAGGATCACACAGGAAGTGGTCAATAATCCTGGATCCACAGAAGGACATTTGCGAGATGATGATGATGGGAATCAAGAACCAGAGGAAACCAAACACCCAGCAGCTGATCACAAGATTGGTGCAGAGACGTCCAGTCATAATGGTTGGATAGTGTAGAGGCCAGCAGATGGCAAGGTACCGATCAAATGCCATAATGGCCAAGAAAAAGCATTCTGTAGAACCCAAGGAGAAGAAAAAGTAGAACTGGAGAAAGCACCCAGAGAAGGAAATGACCTTGGTGTCAGACAGGTAGTTGGCTAACATGTTGGGGACAGTGGAGGTGACATACCAGATCTCTAGGAAGGAGAAGTTGGCGAGCAAGATGTACATGGGGGTGTGGAGTCTCTGATCCCAGCGCACCGCACAGATGATGGACCCGTTGCCCATGAGGGTCAGGAGGTAGATAACAGAGAAGAGCACAAAGAGGAGGATCTGTTCCTCCCTGGAGCAAGGGAAGCCCAGGAGGATGAAGCCAGTGATGGTGCTGGAGCTGTTGGGGGTGTTGGAGATATTCATGTATCTGGGAACTGTGAAAAGACCATCAAATTATTGAATGTCTGTGTATATGGGGACCCACATATGTATTGAAACCACTCTGTGGAATGCAATAAACATTTATATGTCAGTAGTTAGTATTTTTGTCTAATCCCGAAATATTGTTCTGGCTTAGTCACTGGACTGAAAAACACAAGCAGCCAGTGAATATCAGTGGGTAGACAGAAATGTTTCTTTATTGTGAAATATATGGAAACATGCTTAATACATAAACTTATAGCTTAATAAGTCATTATACATAAACCTCCATAGTATTACTACTACCAAGGTCAAGAAATAGACTATCACTTGCATCCTAGAATCCTCTCTCATGCTCCATCACAATCACTATCCTCTGCCTCTCTATTCCTCCAATTGTAACATTCTCTTTTCCTTAAGGTAATCGCGTCTTTGTTTTTATTTTAATAAAAAAGTATGCATTCCTAAACAAAAATATTTGGTTTTTCTTGTTTTTCTACTTTACATAAAGGAAAGTATATATTTGGATGGCTTCTTTTGTTCAACGGTAAGTTCGTGAAATTCATGTTGTTGCATGTATCTGTAGTTTTTCTATTTTTCCTTCTCTATACTATTACATTCCATGAATAAACCGTA
Source organism: Acinonyx jubatus (assembly GCF_027475565.1). Classification (NCBI taxonomy): domain Eukaryota; kingdom Metazoa; phylum Chordata; class Mammalia; order Carnivora; family Felidae; genus Acinonyx; species Acinonyx jubatus. The sequence continues at coordinate 69,746,768 of NC_069386.1, read as the reverse complement.
ACAGATTAATTATTAGCTGTCAGGAATAATGCTACTATGAATATAAAGTTCATTTTTCTTGGTTCACACATGCATGCATTTCTATACGCTGGATAATAGAATATGTGCATCTTCAATTTTATTAGATTAAACTCAACAGTGTTCCATCATTATTGGACTATTTTCCACTTACATTGACAGTACATGAGAGCTCCGATTGTCAACACCCTTTTCTAATACTAAGGTCTGTATTTACCAGAGCCTGGGGAATGATGTATAGAGTGCATTTTAACTGCTTTCTCTTTTTTGTTTTCTTCTGGGGATATTAGACTGGGTAGTTCTCCTCTTGGCAGTAATTTTTTCCAGAGTAGGTGGTTACATCAGAACAGTTCTGCTTTCAGGAGAGAATAGTCCAGAAGTGATTAAGAAAAAATAAGTAAATAAATAAAAATAAAAAAAAAATAGAAAAGGAAAAAGAAAAAAAGAAAAAAAAACTATCCTCAAAGTTGGTTTAGGAGAACATTGTAATGCATGATGTAATTCACAGCCACTTCTGGGAAGTCTGTTATCCATCTTACATGAACATTGAGTCTTATGATCAGTCTTTTAATTTAAATAAGACATTTCTTTACTCTACCTCCCACTTTTCCTGTATGCCTCTTCCAAGAGAGAATTCTTTGAAGTGGCTCACTCAGAAGCATCTTACTGAGCAGAAAGTTTCAAATAGAACTTTTTCATAGGCTCAAAATCAGTTTGTGTAAGTTAGTTTACCAGAAGTGACTGGGAATTAGCATAATGCTTTGCACTTAGACAGCTCTTAATGAATATTCATAAAAATGATTGAATAATACACTTTTTTCAGTTTCCAGAGAGAGATCACACCCACAGAGCTATTTGTGGACAAAGCTAATTCAAATTGTGTGGCCTTGGAGCAGCAGACCCTTAGGACTAATGGAATCACTTTTCTGTTTTAAGGTAGTTAATGAACTCACTGATTCTATTTGGCAATGCAATCTACCAATTTCAGGAATAAAAGATTCAAATTGTAGCAAATAGCTTTAGCTCACTTCTGTTAATATAGTTCTCCAGCCATCTAGGGTAGGTACAGTTGAGGGATAGGATGAACATTAATTTGGCTTTATGGAAATAGGTCTTTGATCGTCTGGGCTGGGAATATGACTGCAAAATCCACTGGTTTCTATTTCAGCTCTATGAACTGTGGAACCTGATACTATTGATCCAAAGTTAAGGTGCACAGAGCAGGAAACTTGAAAAGAAGAGAAAGCTTCCTTCTAGTCACTGCTTGGGAGTGCCTCAAGGCAGAATGAGTTTAGAAGGTTATACATTTGCATAATGGCTTTATGCTTTTTTGAGTTAAAACAACAACAATAACAACAACAACAACAAAACCGTTGTTAAATAATCCTGTCCTCAATCCTGGGTCTTAGTTATTATAGCCTCTGTAAATAGGGCATGCCTAAGGAACATGAAAAATATCTATTTCCATTATCTGGATTATAGTATCAATTAAACAATCAAGTTATTTTTGAGAGTTGCATAGTTATCCAAGCAATCTGACAGTGGTCTATTGATGATAGTGTATTTTTGTGTTGATTTAAGATTTGTGATAGGGGACCAGCAAACTGAGTAATAATTTAGAATTTATAATCTGTGTACCAAAGCTTCCCTTTCAGAGACAGATCTAGGTCTGGATTTCATATGATTTTCATGACATGGGGGACTCATCTGGTCAATAAAATTTCCCAAGGTCCTGCTATTTTATATCTTAACTTATATTACAGTGAGGCTTTTAGAGCCTCAGCTGTGGGAGGAACAGGTTCTGGTTCTTGTACCATAAACTTACACTTTCTAAATGCCCTTTCCTTTCTGATTTTAAGAACATGTGGCTAGGGACTGAGATTAAGTTTCAGATACCAAATATTCCATTTTTTGAAGGCAAACTTAATTCAGACATAAAATATCTAACACACATTTGCATTACCTTACACTGTTCTCATTTAGGATGAACATATTCACAATGTGGTCTTTTCTGAAGCAACCATTTTTCCAAATGCCCTGTTCTTCGAATGGGGCTGTTAACAAATGTTGGATCCATGACAATACATTAACTGCTAATGAATGGAAGAAGTGGCTCAAAATAAAATTTACTTAACGTGTGAAATTCACTTATGGACTTTAAATTCAATAAAATTTTCAGTAGGTCAAAATAATTCATTATTAATTGTGTTTGGGGCATTTTTAACCAAAGTGTTTTGTAGGATGTTTCTAAAAGGTTATGTTTTGCAATAATCACATTGTCCATCGCCTCAAAATATTTTCAGCAGTTTAAATGGCTTAATGTTTAAGGACTTACTTTTCCTGGTTTAGTCTAATTTTACATCCCTTCCTTTCTTTTGCACCTCACATCCAGTGCATCAGCAAGATGCTTCTGTTTCTAAACTATGACTCACATCATGCACTTCTCTTTGTCTTCACTGTTTACTCCCAATTTCAAATGACATCCTTTCTTCCTTGGACTTCTGCAGCAGCAACCTAACACAAGTCCTTCTACTTTTGTTCCTCTACCCTCAATTTTCCAAGCAGCAGCATATTACTCCTTAAAAATGGAAAAATCAATCATGTTAGACTTTTGAGTAAAACCATTTCTTCTCAGAACAGTTCTGTGTCAGGAAGTCTCACAAAGCTGTTCTAGAAAGCTAGGAGGGATTCTAGAAAATAAGAATGGCCATCATCATTTTATGCTTAATCTAATATATTTAACAGGACTGTGTTGCTACTCATCTTTTATCACTTAGCTCATTTGTACAGAAGAAACTATGATGCTTACCTGCCACAAGTCTTAGCTGGAGCTGTCAGGGGAAAAAAAAAAGACGGATTCCCACTGCAGAGGGGGCTGTGAATATCACTGTGTTTATGACTCCATGCTGAGTTAGTCGACTGAGTTAATTAGCAACAATCATCTTGTTTTGGTTTACTTGTTTAATTAGTCAACCTAGGAAAGGTTGAGATAGATCACATGAGTGAGCCAGGTCATGCCATACACAGTTGGAGGAAGACATTTCCTCATCTTGGTATGTTCATGTGTTGGCCCTCTCTCCATAGCCAGGTTAGAAATGTCTCATGACAACTCAATTTCCTCCTTTAGCTGGTTTGTATAGTTTCAGTGAGGGGGTTGTCACATCAGTAACATTGGTAATCTGTTTTTAGAAAATACTTAAAAGTAAGGATAATTTTCCCAATTAGGCCGGCAGGCCGGTGTGCATAACAGAAAAATATTGGATTTAGAGTCAAGAGCTTTTTTTTATTAGTCGTAGGAAATTAATACTCAGTTACCTTAAAGTAGGCATAAAAATGCCCTCTTTAAAGGGCTGCTGTAAAGATTATTGAATGAGATAAATGCCTGTGGAAGTACCTTGACCATTGCCTGACCAGTAAAAGCTTAAGAAATATTGGTTGTATGTGTATGGCTATAGCAAATTTGAAGAGAGCTGCAGGTAAAAGCTAGGAGATTATGACTTTTGCTCTTCTCCATACTTCATAAGCTTATTACCTGGATCAGCAAAGGGAGTTCCAAACTGAAGCTTCTCAAATTTTCTGTTTTATTTTCTTAGAGAGATGACAGTAATTAGGAGAAAAGAGGTGGAAGTGATTGTGATAAGGATCCTTGATTTTGTTTATGGAAGGGTGGAGGGTTTATAAGCAGAGCCTGTCAGGAAGTAGTCCCTGTTTTTTGTTTTGTTTTGTTTTGTTTTGTTTTAATCCTTGAGGATCCATTTACTGCTTCTAAAAGGAAAACAGTGTCAAGAGACATTTTTCTGCTTGTTATTCACTTCCCTTGGGACCTACCGTAACTTTTTTTTCCCCTATAATAATATTTTTTCCCTGTTTTAAACCTCTCACAAGTAGAATGACATTTTAACAAATCAATTGACTGGTTGTTTTATTAATTAATCAACCAATAAGTCTATCCTTAACTTCTCTAAGTGTGCCCCTGTTCAATTCCTGCCTCTTACCCTACTCTGAACTCACTCCCCAGGTAGCCACTGGTATTTCTCTCACTGTAGATGTTTGCATTTCCTACAGCATTATATAAATGGAATAATCACATGCTCCTTTTTTTTTTTTTTTTTTTGGTCTACTTCCTTTTACTCAGCACAATTATTTTGAGATTCATCCATGTTGTTGCATCTGTCAATAGATCATTCTTTTTATTGCTGAGTAATATGTAATATGTATGTATATGTAATATGTATGTAAAGATGTATAAGAATTTATTAATCCATTCACCTTTTGATGGGTGTGGGTTGTTTCTAGTTATTAGAAATAAACTATGTTATTAGAAGTAAACCTGCTAGGAACATTTGTGTATAAGACTTTGTATGTCATATGCTTTTTCCTATTAGGTAAATAACTATGGGTGAAATGGCTTTATCAAGTGGTAGATATATGCTTAACTTTTTAAGAAGCTGCCAACATTTTACATTCACACTAGCAGTGTATGAGAGTTCCAGTGCATTTATATCATCACCAACACTGGTATGGTTGGTCTTTTTTTTTTTTTTTTTAACGTTTATTTATTTTTGAGACAGAGAGAGACAGAGCATGAACGCGGGAGGGTCAGAGAGAGAGGGAGACACAGAATCTGAAACAGGCTCCAGGCTCTGAGCTGTCAGCACAGAGCCCAACACGGGGCTCGAACTCACGGACCGCGGGATCATGACCTGAGCCGAAGTCGGACGCTTAACTGACTGAGCCACCCAGGCACCCCATGGTTGGTCTTTTTAATTTTAGTCATTCTGGTATGTATACAGTAGTAACTCATTGTGTTTTTAACTTGTAATTCCCTTATGACTAGTGATGTTTAAATATATTTTCATTCACTTATTTGTCATTTGTATATATGCTGTTCAATGTCTGCTCAAATATTTTATCAATATTTTTATTGGGTCATTTTTTTTCTTTTTTTAAAAATTGTTTTTTTTAATGTTTATTTTTTTGGAGAGAGAGACACAGAACTTGAACAGGGGAAGGGGCAGAGAGAGAGAGGGAGACACAGCATCTGAAGCAGGTTCCAGGCTATGAGGTGCAGCACTGAGCCTGAGGCGGGGCTCAAATCCACAAACTGTGAGATTATGACCTGAGCGAAAATCCAACACTTAACCAACTGAGCCACCCAGGAGCCCCTTTTAAATTTTTTTTCTTTAATGTTTATTTATTTTTGAGAGACAGAGACTGTAAGTGGGGGAAGGGCAGAGAGAGAGGAAGAAACAGAAGCTGACACAGGCTCCAGGCTCTGAAATGTCAGTGCAGAGCCAGAGGTGGGGCTTGAACCCACGAACTGGGAGATCATGACCTGAGTTGAAGTCAGATGCTTAACTGACTGAGCCACCCAGGTGCTCTGGGTCATTTGTTTTCTTATTATTGACTTTTGAATGTTCTTTACATATTCTGATTGCAAGTCCTTCAACAGATTTTTAAACCTTTTTAGTGTTTTAGTTAACATACAGTGAAATATTGGTTTTAGGAGAATTCAGTGATTCATCACTTACATAAAACATGCAGTGCTTATCACAAGTGCCGTCCTTAATACCCATCACCCATCTAGCCCATCTCCTACCCACCTTCCTCCATCTGCCTTCAGTTTGTTCTCTATTGTTAAGAGTCTCTTGTGGTTTGTTTCCCTTTCTTCTCTTCCCCCCTTCCCATATGTTCATCTGTTTTGTTTCTTAAATTCCACATATGAGTGAAATCTTATGATATTGTCTTTCTCTGACTTATTTCACTTAGCATAATACAGTCTAGCTCCAGCTGTATCATTGCAAATGGCAAGATTTCATTATTTTTGGTGGCTGTATAATATTCCATTGCATATATACATAACACTTCTTCTTTATCCATTCATCAGTCAGTGGACCAAAGGGTAGCTCTCTTTTTAGTTTTTTTTGAGGAACCTCCATACTGTTCTACAGAATGTCCACACCAGTTTGCATCCCCACCAGCAGTGCAAGAGGGTTCCCCTTTCTCTGCATCTTTGCCAACACCTATTGTTTATTGTGTTAATTTTAGCCATTCTGACAGGTGTGAAGTGCTGTCTTGTTGTTTTGATGTGTATTTCCCTAATGATGAGTGATGTTGAGCATCTTTTTGTCTGTTAGCCATCTGGTTATCTTCTTTGGAAAAGTGGTTATTCATATCTTCTGCCTATTTCTTAACTGGATTGTTTTTTTGGATATTGAGTTTGATGAGTTCTTTATAAAGTTTTGATACTAACGCTTTATCAGGTATGTTGTTTGCAGTATCTTCTCCCATTCCGTAGGTTGCCTTTTAGTTTTGTTGTTGGTTTCCCTTGCTGGGCAGAAGTCTTTTTTTTTTAAATTTTTTAAAAGTTTACTTATTTTTGAGAGACACAGACAGAGCCCAAGTTGAAAAGGGCAGAGAGAGAAGGAGACACAGAATCCAAAGCAGGCTCCAGGCCATGAGCTGTCAGCACAGAGCCTGATATTGGACTCTAACCCACAAACTATAAGATCCTGACCTGAGCTGAAGTCGATGCTTGACTGACTGAGCCACCAAGTCACCCTCAGAAGTTTTTTATCTTGATGAAGTCCCTGTAGTTCATATTTGCTCTCATTTCCCTTGCATTTGGCAACATGTCTAGTAAGAAGAGTTAATACCTATTCTTTTCAAACTGTTCTAAAAATAGAAATGGAAGGAAAGCTTCCAAACCCATCCTATGATGCCAGCATTACTTTGATTCCAAAGTCAAGGACCCCACTAAAAAGGAGAATTACAGGCCAATATCCCTGATAAACATGGATGCAAAAATTCTCAGCAAGATACTAGCAAATCAAATTCAATACTACATTAAAAGAATATTCACCATGATCAAGTGGGATTTATTCCTGGGCAGTAGGGCTGGTTCAATATTCACAAATCAATCAATGTGATACACCACATTAATAAAAGAAAAGATAAGAACCACATGATCCTGTCAATAGATGCAGAAGTATTGACAAGATACAACATCCATTCTTGATAAAAACCATCAATAAAATAATGGATGGAATATACCTTGGCATCATAAATGCCATATACAAAAGACCCATAGTTAATATCATCCTCAATGGGGAAAAAGTGAGAGCCTTTCCCCAAAAGTCAGGAACAAGACAAGGATGCCCACTCTCACCATTACTGTTCAATATAGTATTGGAAGTCTTAGCCTTAGCAGACAACGAAAAGAAATAAAGGGAATACAAAGTGGTAAGGAAGAAGTCACACATTTGCTATTTGCAGACGATATGATCCTCTATGTAGAAAACTCAAAAGAGTCCACCCCAAAATTGCTGTAACTAATACATAAATTCAGCAAAGTTGCAGGATACAAAATCAACTTGTGGAAATCTGTTGCATTTCTATACACCAATAACAAAGCAGCAGAAAAACCAAGGAATCAATTCCATTTACAATTGCACCAAAAACAATAAGTTACCTAGGAGTAAATCCAGCTAAAGAGGTAAAATATCTGTACCCTGAAAACTTATGAAAAAAATTGAAGAAACACAAAGAAATGGGAAAACATTTCATGCTCATGGATTGGAAGAATAAACATTGTTAAAATGCCGTTATTACCCAAAGTAATCTGCACATTTAATGCAATTCCTATCAAAATACCATCAGCATTCTTCACAGCGCTAGATCAGTGTTAAAATTTGTATGGAACCACAAAAGCCCCCGAATAGCCAAAGCAATCCTGAAAAAGAAAAACAATATTTGAGGCATCATGATTCTGGATTTCAACCTATATTACAAAGCTGTAGTCATCAAGGCAATATGGTACCTGCACAAAAACAGACAGATGAATGGAACAGAATATAAAACCCAGAAATGGACGCACAACTCTATGGTTAACTCATTTTTGACAAAGCAAGAAAGAATATCCAATGTAAGAGCAGAATTCTTGTTTTGTTTCTGATTTTAGAGGGAAAGCATTCACTTTCACCATCAAGTATTCATGCCAGATGTAAGTTTTTGAAATGTTCTTTACAGATCAAAAATGTTCAAACTTTGCCACAGTGGCAGTATCGTAGCCAATGAGGCTTATCTGAAGCGTGATTATTGCTAATTGAAAGCTTTTCATAGATCAAAGATGTTTTTGATGAATCGCAGTTCGCTAAGAACTTTTATCAAGAAGGGATGTTGGTTAGAATGTATTTTAATATGTGCAGGTATATTACGTATAACTTAGATTCTTATGTGCCAACTTGGGCATTCACATCATCTAACAGGGTTTAAATGGGAAAACTAATGCCAAATTTCAAGCAACCTGGTTCTGAGAAAAGTTTTGCCCTTAACTTACATTCCATTTGTTAGATGAGAGTTTGCTATACTAATGTTTCCTTTTTTAAGGAATTATCATGTAAACAGCATCAATAATTAAGCCCTACAAAGGGCCTGACAAAATAAAAACTGTTTCTCCGCATCTGGTGTTTTCATGGCAGCATACACTAGTGATGCAAATGGAATATGAGTATTTCCTTAGAAAAACACAGGGAATGAATCTATAAGCTTCATCAGTGCAGCCTTTAGTAGCCTATGGCATGTGATCTGAAGTTAGTTGTTTGCCAAGGTGACTCTCCATCTCACAGATTTCTGTTCACTGGTAGAGGCTACTCTCTGCTCTAGAGGGTGACTTGTTCCCATCAAACTGTGTAAGAGAAAACCACAAGTGGGAAGTAATTGGTCCTCATGGCTGCTGAATATCCATATACTGTTTTAATTGCTCTCTTTCTGCTGCCAGGATCCTGAAGGCATTTTGCTCTCACTGCCACTCACCTCAAAATCTGCTCTCCAGTGTCCTACAAATTCCACTCACTATCGTATTAAGATCAAGTTATAGAAATAAAATTCCCTCTCTCCTTATTTCAGCCAGCATATTATTTTATACATTTAAGAGGAAAATTTCTGAGTAAAAAAAAGAGAACAAAATCAAAGAAAAAAGCATGTCTTCAGAATACAAGTATCTTATTTCAAGATAATTAAAACATTTACTTAAAAGTTTTTTTGAATAATATAGTTTACTGAATTCATGTACTACTTCCCATGAATAAACCCTTCCCCTGCATTTCAGTCATGCCAGGACTAACTCTTTCCCAAACTTCCCGTTTCTTTTTCAGTTCTCAGTCACCCTTTCCTTCAACTCCTCACTTTTCTTTGGATGGCAGGTGTGACAGCTCTGTACAGGTGAATTACTTCCAGTGCAGAAAGAATGTAATAAACTTCGTAAGGCATATATTGTGATAGTAACATTTCTTTCCATTCTTATGAATACTCCTCCTAAGTCAACTTATACATTATAGAAGAGAACTTTGGTATCCAAATAAGGGGTTATTAATCTTTGACTTGGGTGAACATGCAGTTAGCTCTAAATTTTATTCTTAGTGTATTCTGGGCCAGACTTCTGGAGTAAGGCAGAACATCAGAAAGCTAATATTTGTATCAAAATTCTTAGATCTGGGAAGAATTGCTTTTCTTCTATATAATGCCTTTGAATCTTACTGAGAAATGTTATGAGAAGCAGCTATATAGAACCAGATTATATCTATGTATATCTGTGTCTGTCTATCTATCATTATCTATATCAGATACTTTGGAGGGTCAATATTCACTGTATTTCTTAGTTTCCTTAGTATGAATCCCCATGAAAGAAATTGTTACAGCATTAAGAGCCATTAATTTAGCTTTCCCTGAACCCACGTGTTTTCTTCTCATAGTTAATAAAAATCATACAGCAAATAATATTTCCCCATTCTTCACTTTGTTTTAAAGGGAGTTCATAACATATTTAGTGGCTTGCTTTAATACAAACATGAAATCTTATCCAAAAATTGTCATTCTATTTTTTTCTTTCTAAGTTGATATTTCTCTTATTTTTTCTTTCATTGCACTTTTCTTTCAGTACATCAGATCCTTAATGTAACAAGGTGGAATATAGTATAATAAAGGCACATATAAATAAACATGTAACTAAATAAATAGTTCCAAGATAAGAAGAGCTTCTGAAGTGGAAAGGATTTTATTAAGATGGAATTTTTATTAAGACTTCCTCTATGGTATTAAGCAGGCTTTCCCAGGAGTTCAGATAAAACACTATTTATTGTGTTTTAGAAGGTTCTAGATGATCTGATCCTGCCTATCTCTCTAGCCTCCTATACCATTTTCATTTTGGGTAGCCAAATAAATTATTTAATATTCTTTGAAAACCACAAACTTTAACCTATACTTACATGGGATTTGGTTCCCCTAGAACTTTGCATAGCATATTTTATGACTTTGAAATATCACCTCCTAACAAAGGCACTCTCGAGCCATGTCATCTAAATTACCCACTATCCTACCCAAAACTTTTCTATATTCATATATTCATCTTTTATTGCGATATAGTTGATATATATAACATTATGTTAGTTTCAGGGATGCAATGTAATGTTTCAGTACCTGTGTAATTATAAAGTTACCACTACAATAAATTTAGTTAACATCTGTCATCACACATAGTTACAAATTTTCTTTTTTCCTTTCTTTTGGAATTGACTAACTGGAATTATAGATTTATGTGTTTAGCTGATTATTATCCATCTCCCTCACTAGAATGTACATTTCACAAAGGCAGGGAATTTATCTTCCACACTGATGTAATTCAGGGCACATCACAGAGTAAATAAATGTTTATGGAATGAATTAGTGAAATGCACCAAGTAAACTGAGCACTTTATTTTTGACCAAATAGTTGGGCCAAATAACAAGGAGTGGTTGTCAAATTTCTCTGCATCTGTTTATATCTCAGTCTCTGGGAATCATGAATCACTGGTTTTTGCTCTCTGCTTTTACCTCTTTAGGTCTCTGTGTCAATTCACCCTTCCCTCACACAAAACTAACCCAAACTGTAATGCCACTATATTATGGTCTTCTTTAAAAATGTAAACCTGTTTCCAGGTGTTTTAATAATTTTGCACAGGTAAGAAGAATGTAATCTAGTCCTTAATTTATAAATGGAGGATTTCAAAATTGATGCAGGAAAATAAACTTCTGCTACTTTCATGAATGTTTGACTCACCTATAGTGTTCACTGTAACTCCTTTCACTTTTCTTAGCTAATGTGGGGTTTGTATTTCTCTATGTCACATATTTATTTAAAATAGTGGCGCTTTCAGATCAGTTTGTGGATTGTGCTGGTCTAGGTGTACCAGAACCCCCTGAGTAACATTTAAATAAGGATTTCCAGGAGTCCAATTCAGATTCTGATTTAGATATGGAGAAAGTACTGGGAATCTGTTCTTTTAGAAAGCTCCCTAAATAATTATGAAGCAGACAAGTTAAGGAGACAGTGCTTTTAATTATTATTAGTCGTTTGGATGCCAATTAAATAAAAATTTTGGCTCAATTATGATTTGGTTGGCACTAATTTCCCTTGAATTTAGTGAGCTAAAAGGGTGTGAATAGTCTTCTAAGGAGTAGAGCAGAGATGTTTAAACAAGCAAAACCAAGTGCAAGAATGGATGCACTTAATAGAAGTCAAAAAAGGGAGGAGTCCAGGGACTAAAATGGGCAAGCAATTATTGGAGGAAGGAATAAAAGAAGAATCTAAAGTCCAGAAATTCAGGTCATTTAAGTCTAATTAACAATGTATGAAATCCTGATTTGAGTGCAAGGTATGATTTAATTGAGCATACTATTGTCCATTATGTAACTAGACAGAAATAGATGAATTTGAGTCTGTGTTTGAGTCTGCAAATGAATAAAGACCTACTTTTTAAGTGGGAATGGAAGTGGAGAAAAAGAATTAATTCTGATTTTGACCTACTCATGAGTTCTCATTCTCTTTGACTAATTTTTGTGCATATGAATTTTTCTCAAGGCAGCCTTCACGTCATTGTTCCGGAGACTGTAGATCAGTGGGTTTATAAGTGGGGTCACTGATGAGTAGAACAAGGTTACAATCTTCTGTATCCCAGCTGCATTTTCAGAGGTTGGGCTGATGTACATGACCATGATGGATCCATAGAAGAGAGACACCACAGCCAGGTGGGAACCACAGGTGGAGAAGGCCTTACGTCGGCCAGCTGCTGAAGGGACACGCAACACTGCTCTGAGAACCAGGGTGTAGGACCCAAGGATGAAGAAGAAGCTGATGAAGATAATAAGAGAGCTCAATATAGAACAGGAAAGCTAATTCCAGGGGCAGGGATGCAGGACAGGGCCAGAAGAGGACCAGGGTCACAGACAAAGTGGTCAATGGTATTGGGACCACAAAAGGGGAGATGTGTGATAAAATAGATAGGGACTGGATAGCAGAGGAAGGCTGTGACCCAGCAGAGGGCCACCAGGTTCATGCAGAAGTGGCTACTCATGATGTTAGGATAATGGAGAGGCCGACAGTTGGCCAAGTACCGATCAAAAGCCATGAGGGGCAGTAAGAAAGTCTCAGTAATGCCCATGGAGAAGAAGAAGTAGAACTGGAAGAAGCAAGCAGTGAAAGAGATGGTTTTGGTCTCAGATAGGAAGTTCTTTAACATATTGGGAACAGTGGTGTTGATGTAACAGATCTCCAGGAATAAGAAGTTGGCCAGCAGAATGTACATGGGGGTGTGAAGCCTGTGATCCAGCTTCACTGCACAGACAATGGCCCCGTTCCCCATCAGTGTCAGGATGTAAGACACAAAGAACAACACGAAAAGGAGGACCTGAATCTCTCTGGAGCACGGAAAACTCAGTAGTATGAATTCGGCCACTGTGCTGACTCCTGACATATTCATGGCTTCCTAAAGGGGTAGAGAGGAAGAAGTGTCAATGACAAAGATGACCTTAATCCTCAGGAATATTTCCTTTGTAGAGATCCCAAACTCCTTCAGATTTTGTAATTCCATTAAATAAATAGTATAACTATACTGCTAAAGACTATGAACCTTTCAGAGTGCTGGTATGATCAGATTTTGAATCTTTGTATTCTGTCATTTCTCTTTCAGAATTTTCTCATGGTAAAAGAAAAGATCTTATGTGATAAGCAGCTTGAAGAATGTTAATGACAGTACTAACAAAAGTAGGTAAGTATGAAAATCATGTATTTGTATCTATAGATTAAGATATATAGACCTTTAATATTGGACACAGAATTTCAATTACTTAAATCTTTGGAATCAGAGATAAAAAAGTTAGGCATCAGAAGAGGGAGAAGGGTAACAAGGTACAGAAATATTTATACATTTCAGTGTTATTCTGGATCAGTGTTGGAACTGTACGTGTTGACATCCTAAGGTGGTCTAATAACTGACACAAAAAATTTCAAACGACTATCCATTCTTCAGGGTTCATCATTGTTTGTTAGCTCAATAAAAATTTGAAAGTCCAGATATCTAAATGATGGCTTCCGATTTGGTTCCGTATTTTACCTACTGAATTAAAACACTTGTGTAACAAGAAACAATAGGTGTTGGTGAAGTTTCAGACAGGAGAACCCTCTTGCACTGTTGGTGGGCATGCAAACTGGTGCAGCCACTCTGGAGAATAGTATGGAGGTTCCTCAGGAAACTAAAAATAGAACAACCTTATGATTCAGCAATTGCACTATGAGGTGTCTACTCCCAAAATACAAAAATACAGATTCAAAGGGGTACATGCCCCCCAATGTTTATAGTAACATTAGCAACAATACCAAACTATGGAGAGAGCCCAAATGTCCATTGCCTAATGAATGGATAAAGAAGATGTGAGATATATATATATATTATATATATATATAATATATATATATAAATATTACTCAGTCATCAAAAAGAATGAAATCTTGCCATTTACAATGACGTGGATGGAACTAGAATGTATTATACTAAGCAAAATAAGTCAATCAGAGAAAGGCAAATGCCATACGATTTCACTCATGTGGAATTTAAGCAACAAAACAGTTGAACATATGCGAGGGGGAGTAAAAAGAGTAGAGAGGGAAACAAACCATAAGAGACTCTTAATGACAGAGAACAAACTATGGGTTGATGGAGGGAGATGGGTGGGAGATGGACTGATGGGTGATGGGTACCTAGGAGGGCACTTGTGATGAGCACTGGGTGTTGTATGTAAGTGATGATTCACTGATTTCTACTCCTAAAACTAATATTGCACTGTATATTAATTTAAATAAAAGATAATTACATTAAATTAAATTAAAAAAAACTCTAGAAAACAAACAGGATTGCTGGAGGGGAAGTGGGCAGCGGATGGGCTAAATGTGTTGTGGGTATTAAGGAGGACACTTGGATGTTACATGTAGATGATGAGTCAGTAAATTCTACTTCTGAAACTAATATTACACTATATGTTAACTAATTACAATTTAAATAAAAACTTAAAACAAAAAAAATAATGTGTAAAATCTCAGCCTAGGTTAAAACTAGAAAAATATAGGGGTGTCTGGGTGTCTCGGTCAGTTGAGCGTCCAACTTTGGTTCAGGTCATGATCTCACAGTACGTGAGTTCAAGCCCCATGTTGGACTCTGTGCTGACAGCTCGGAGCCTGGAGCCTGCTTCACATTCTGTGTCTTCCTCTCTCTCTGCCCCTCCGCCACTCAGGCTCTGTTTCTCTCTGTCTCTCTCTCTCTCTCTCTCTCTCTCTCTCTCTCTCTCTCTCTCTTTTTCTCTCTCTCTCTCTGTGTCAAAAAATAAATATTAAAAAAAATTTAAAAACTAGAAAAATACAGAAAAAGTAAGCAATGTATTGGCATATTAAGGATTTTTGAGGGTTTTGCCTGAAGTGTCATGATACTTAGTAAGGCCTCTATTCTTCTGGGTTATGGATAGATACAGAGGCTCACAAATGTCAGATACTCCCAAGCAAAGGCCTCTGGAAACCAGGAACAGTGGTGTGGGAGCCATACACTGTCCCTCTAGACAAGGATTCCCCTCCTACTTCCTCACTCCTCTGTTGCCCCCACCCAGTTCTAGATATTTAGGGAAGTTAAGGGAGAATCATTGTGAAAACTTCCTTCTCTGAGTTAGACTTAGATGCTGTGTGATTTCTGTGGTGAGAAAAGCAAAATAAAGCCGTGAAATTGCCTACAATTCTGTTGTTAGTTTGGTTTTAATTTATTAATTTATGTTAGGATCCCCTCCATTAGTGAGAGACAGTCATAGTTTGGACCTACATGACCCAAGTGACACAACTGAGTGACGATATTTATTAAAAAAAAATGTAAATGCATAATACAGACCCAGATGCTTCTAATAAAAGTATTCTAGCTAAGAATATTTATTATGTATCAGTTATAAAATGCATTACTTTCTAGATTGCATAATGTCATAACTTTAAGGGTGATCTTGATGATTGTAATTAGTGACACAAGGGATCAGGGAAAGTCAGAATTTTCCACATCACACTTCACTGTAAGGCTCCTCTTTGGTCTGTGACTGGATCATGTTTGGCAAAATCAAGCTGTGAGTAATTCCTCTGTAGCAGGAATTTAGTGTAACCCAGAAGTCAAAGAATCCATGAGGAAAGGTGTAAAAGGAGGCAATATTTGGTGATTAATGTCTATGAGGATTGCAATGACTTTGTAAGCCATGTGGGAATGAACCCACCAAGAGGATGTGCTCAGTCGTGTTCTCCCTCCTCGAAATGGCTGATCATCTGCTCTGTGGCAGAGCCGAACACGGCTAAAATAAGAGAGAGCTGAAGTTTTTTCTGCCCTGCTCCTCATCGCCACTTTGCCAGGCATTTCCAGATGTCACTTCCCTAACATGCTGTTTCCCCCAAAAAGCTGGTTCTGACTGG
Organism: Acinonyx jubatus; assembly: GCF_027475565.1. Lineage (NCBI taxonomy): Eukaryota > Metazoa > Chordata > Mammalia > Carnivora > Felidae > Acinonyx > Acinonyx jubatus. The sequence continues at coordinate 69,730,951 of NC_069386.1, read as the reverse complement.
ATATACCTCCTGGTTACTAAGGATGGACTTTCCATACTTCCTCATCCTCATCTCTCTCACTTCCTTGATTCCCAGCCCTCTTAGTTGCAAAGATGAATGTCCTTACATTCTTCATGTAACTTGAGGTGCTATTGTTTCCACAACCACATAAAAGAAGGCAGAGCTAGAAGACACACCTAAGAACACTCCTAAACTTGTATCTCTTCCAAACCTACCTCCTCATAGAACCGGCAGGTCTGACTTGGAATCTTCTGTTTGCACTGCAGCAAGAGGCAGGCACAATGGAGGGCATGGCATCCTTGGCAGCCAGCAGCCCAGAGAAGGTGTTTACATTGCTGGGCACAGGACATTCATTTGGAGAAAAATTGGCATATATGATACACAACAGAGACTTATTTATGTTTCTTTGAAATCTGTATCTGATTCCTTCTAAGGGATATAGTCTCCTGGGAATTCCAAAAGTGAGACTTTATGAGAGAAAACTGTCAGTTATATCCCTAATGTTCTCTTCCCTAAGGAGTCCAGTGATTGGCCTTTGGGATCCAGTTTCTCCAGTGGTGATCAGAAACTCTCATGCTATTCTTAGAGTCATTGTTTATTTTGTTCAATAGAGAGATTACTCTTATGGTGGTGCAATCACTACAGCAACCCCAGTTTAGCTGCGACATGAGATTATTTATTCTCTTGTTACTTTACATTTTATTCATTTTTTTGAGTCTGCTGCAAGTGTTAGATTCTCTTATCTGTCAGTATCAGAGTCATGTCATCAGATTTCTCATTTTTATTCCTGTTGACCTGCTCAATGGCTTGAAAGGGGTTATTCCTTTTTTTTTTTTTTGCTAACAGGTTTTCTCTCCCAGATTCACTCTGTGCTTCTAGTATGACCCTGATAAATAAATTCCATTTCATAGTGAACAAGTCCCAGAAGCAGGAAACATGGGGTATACGGTGAAATGCCAAAGTTCTAGAAGATAACCCTTCATTTAGTCCTTTAGGTTGTTTTAGACTGTTTTAGCAGATGTCCCTAAAAGTTGACATGATTGTTGAAATTTTCTTTCTCCTTTCAAGTGAGTTGTTGCTGAGAGTGGTGACTCAAACTTTTGGACCATTTTGTGTTATTACTTTTATGTCTATGTGTGCAGGCGCACGTGGGTATGTGTGCAGTTAGATATGATATTTAATAATGTTTTTCCTCTGTTATTGGTTTAGAGCCATCTTTAATGAGACTGCATTCTTGTTAATAATTTATTATTGGGTGTACAGCATCAATGAGCAAAGAGTTTTATGAGGAGTTATGACTTGAAGTTTCCTCATTTTCTCAGCATTGTTTCTGTAAGGTAGAAACGCTTTTGTTTCTTATGTGGTAACAGCACTTTTTTAGTCCTGAAAATTGATACCCTAGGACGCACACTAGCTAGGGTTTTGAGTGACTTATTCATTGAAAGCTTTTAGTGCTTGAATGTACAAAGAGAATTTTCTTGGCACTAAGGTCTGCCAAAATTATGATTTGGAAGAAAGAATTTATCTCTTTCATCAGGTGGATGGTTCCATGCCAAATACTTGAACTGAAGTACTAAATTATAGAATTTAACTCAAGGGAGTTGAGGAGCACTCTTGATCTGTTAAAAATATGTAAAAATATACACACACACATGCACACATACAATGTATATACTCCCATACATAGTGAAGTTCTCCCTCCTGGTAAGGAAAGATACTTGTGAAATATTCCCTTATTTTATTTTTTCCAGTTTTATTGAAATATAATTAACATATAACAATGTATAAATTTAAGTTGTAAAACATGAGGATTTGATATATGTATATATAGGAAAATGATTACTGTTAAGTTTAATTTACATCCATGACTTCACATAGCTACAAAAATTTTTTTCTTGTTTTGGGAACTTTTAAGATTGACTCTCTCAGTAACTTTTTAAATATGCAATTCTAATATAGTGTTAACTATTGTCACCATGCTGTAATTTATATCCCCAGAACTTATTTATCTTATAACTTGAAATCTTGTACATTTTGACCACCTTCACCCACTTCCTCCACCTTCCACCCCTTACCTCTGGTAACCACCAATCTGTTTTCTATTTCTATGAGTTCAGTCTTTTTAGATTTCACATGTAAGTGAGAACATACCGTATTTGTCATTTTCTGTCTGGCTTATTTCTCTTGGCATAATTCCTTCAACATTCAAGCATGTTTTTGCAAATGTCCTTTGCAAGATATTTCTTTTTTTTATGTGTGAATAATATTCTATCATATATGTAACACATATTCTAAATATATATCTATTATATTAGATATATAATATATATCTAAATGTATATTATTTTATTATATACTATATATCATATATTCTATTATATATCATATATTATAAATATATGATATATAAATTTTTATATACATGTATTAATTTGTGTATGTTGAACTGTCCTTGCATGCCAAGGATAAATCCCACTTGATCATGGTGTATGATGCTTTTAAAGTGCTGTTGAATTACATCTATTAGCGTTTTGTTGAGATACTTACCTATTGCTTTGTAGCAGTTTAAATATTATATATCTGGGTTTACATGTGTAGGTTTTTGTTATGCATTTTATTCTTTAAGATTCTTGGATCTGTAATTTGGTGACTGCTACTAATTTTTGAAAAATTTTGGCTATCATTTCTTTGGATATTTCTTCTTCCTTGAGCAAACAGAATGAGATGTCATATATGGAACAATAACAATACTGACCTACAAAATCAGAAATAAATGGTTGGATAGGTGTTCTCGTTCATATTTCTTTTCAGATTTGAATAGTGACTATACGACTTTCCTGCCTGCAACAGGGGGAAGAATAAAATAATTTTGATTCCAAGTCTACTTTCACTGCCTTCTGTATCATATTCTTCTAAAAAGTGTTATCCAGAGAGGAAGAGGGGAGTGGCAGTAGTGCAGCAATATGAAGATGCAGTGTAGCTCACTTTATCATTGCTAGCTGAAAGAATAATTCGAAGCAGAGTGTGAATTCTGTCTTTTCTTCTTCTTGGGGGATCAAGTTGTAGTTGAGAAGGAGACAGCTTTAGAGTAGTTGTTCCTTACAGTTGGCACTTCTCCCTCAGAAGCCTTGGTCTTTTTTTTTTAAATTTGTTTTTAATGTTTATTAACTTGAGAGAGAGAGAGAGAGAGAGAGGGAGAGAGCATAAGCAGGGAGGGGCAGAGAGAGAGAGGGAGACACAGATTCCGAAGCAGGCTCCAGGCTCTGGCTGTCCATGCAGAGCCCTACTCAGGGCTCAAACTCATGAGCTGTGAGATCATGACCTGAGCAGAAGTCGGATGCTTAACTGACTGAGTCACCCAGGCGCCCCAGGGCACTTGGTGTTAAGAATGATTACTGTGAACTGTCCTCAGGAAGCCTGTAATTTCGAATAAATTTGTTTTCAGTGCCTCACTTTCTTCATCTTTAAAGTGGTAATAATATTTATTTTGTATGGTTGATATGAAGGTTACACGAGTTTATAGGTAAAGCAGTTATGTTTATGTGCAAAGCCTGAAGTAATTTTAATACAGAGTAAGGATTTTCTATTATTACAGAGAAAGAAAAATTTAGCCCAGAGAACCAATGTTGACTGCTATGCTATAGTGTTCCCTGTTAAGCCTAAATATTTCATAAAGTATCAGATAAGGTTACTCCCTGACTGTGGTGGATTAAGACAAATCAACATCATTTTTTTTAATACATGAAATTTATTGTCAAATTGGTTTCCATACAACACCCAGTGCTCATTCCAAAAGATGCCCTCTTCAATGCCCATCACCTACCCTTCTCTCCCTCCCACCTCCCCATCAACCCTCAGTTTGTTCTCAGTTTTTAAGAGTCTCTTATGTTTTGGCTCTCTTCCACTCTAGCCTCATTTTTTTTTCCCTTCCCTTCCCCCATGGGTTCCTGTTAAGTTTCTCAGGATCCACATAAGAGTGAAAACATATGGTATCTGTCTTTCTCTGTATGGCTTATTTCACTTAGCATCACACTCTCCAATTCCATCCATGTTGCTACAAAGGACCATATTTCATTCTTTCTCATTGCCACGTAGTACTCCATTGTGTCTATAAACCACCATTTCTTTATCCATTCATCCGTTGATGGACATTTAGACTTTTTCCACAATTTGGCTATTGTTGAGAGTGCTACTATAAACATTGGGGTACAAGTGCCCCTATGCATCAGTACTCCTGTATCCCTTGGGTAAATTCCTAGCAGTGCTACTGCTGGGTCATAGTGTAGGTCTATTGTAAATTTTTTGAGGAACCTGCACACCGTTTTCCACAGTGGCTGCACCAGTTTGCATTCCAACCAACAGTGCAAGAGGGTTCCCGTTTCTCCACATCCTCTCCAGCATCTATAGTCTCCTGATTTGTTCATTTTGGCCACTCTGACTGGCGTGAGGTGATATCTGAGTGTGGTTTTGGTTTGTATTTCCCTGATTAGGAGAGATGTTGAGCATCTTTTCATGTGCCTGTTGGCCATCCGGATGTCTTCTTTAGAGAAGTGTCTATTCATGTTTTCTGCCCATTTCTTCAATGGATTATTTGTTTTTCGGGTGTGGAGTTTGGTGAGCTCTTTATACATTTTGGATACTAGCCTTTTGTCTGATATGTCATTTGCAAATATCTTTTCCCTTTCCATTGGTTACTTTTTAGTTTTGTTGACTGTTTCCTTTGCTGTGCAGAAGCTTTTTATCTTCACGAGGTCCCAATAGTTCATTTTTGCTTTTAATTCCCTTGCCTTTGGGGATGTGTAGAGTAAGAAATTGCTGCAGCTGAGGTCAGAGAGGTTTTTCCTGCTTTCTCCTCTAGGGTTTTGATGGTTTCCTGTCTCACATTCAGGCCCTTTTTGAGTTTATTTTTGTGAATGGTGTCAGAAAGTGGTCTAGTTTCATTCTTCTGCATGTTGCTGTCCAGTTCTCCCAGCACCATTTGTTAAAGAGACTGTCTTTTTTCCATTGGATATTCTTTCCTGCTTTGTCAAAGATGAGTTGGCCATACGTTTGTGGGTCTAGTTCTGGGGTTTCTATTTTATTCCATTGGTCTATGTGTCTGTTTTTGTGCCAATACCATGCTGTCTTGATGATGACAGCTTTGTAGTAGAGGCTAAAGTCTGGGATTGTGATGCCTCCTGCTTTGGTCTTCTTCTTCAAAATTACTTTGGCTATTTGGGCCTTTGGTGGTTCCATATGAATTTTAGGATTGCTTGTTCTAGCTTCGAGAAGAATGCTGGTGCAATTTTTATTGGCATTGAGTCGAATGTGTAGATAGCTTTGGGTAGTATTGACATTTTGACAATGTTTATTCTTCCAACCCATGAGCATGGAATGTTTTTCCATTTCTTTATATCTTCTTCAATTTCCTTCATAAGCTCTCTATAGTTTTCAGCATACAGATCTTGTACATCTTTGGTTAGATTTATTCCTAGATATTTTATGCTTCTTGGTGCAATTGTGAATGGGATCAGTTTCTTTATTTGTCTTTCTGTTGCTTCATTATTAGTGTATAAGAATGCAACTGATTTCTGTACATTGATTTTGTATCCTGCAATTTGCTGAATTCATGTATCAGTTCTAGCAGACTTTTGGTGGAGTCTATCGGGTTTTCCATGTATAATATGTCATCTGCAAAAAGTGAAAGCTTGACTTCATCTTTGCCAATTTTGATGCCTTTGATTTCCTTTTGTTGTCTGATTGCTGATGCTGGCATCCAACACTATGTTAAATGACAGCGGTGAGAATGGACATCCCTGTTGTGTTCCTGATCTCAGGGGGAAAGCTCTCAGTTTTTCCCCATTGAGGATGATATTAGCTGTGGGCTTTTCATAAATGGCTTTTATGATGTTTAAGTATGTTCCTTGTATCCCGACTTTCTCGAGGGTTTTTATTAAGAAAGGATGCTGAATTTTGTCAAAAGCTTTTTCTGCATTGATTGAGAGGATCATATGGTCCTTATGTTTTCTTTTATTAATGTGATGTATCACCTTGATTGATTTGCAGATGTTGAACCAGCCCTGCATCCCAGGAATGAATCCCACTTGATCATGGTGAATAATTCTTTTTATAAGCTGTTGAATTCGATTTGCTAGTATCTTATCGAGAATTTTTGCATCCATATTCATTAGGGATATTGGCCTGTAGTTCTCTTTTTTACCAAGTCTCTGTCTGGTTTAGGAATCATAAGTAATACTGGCTTCATAGAATGAGTCTGGAAGTTTTCCTTCCCTTTCTATTTTTTGGAATAGCTTGAGAAGGATAGGTATTATCTCTGCTTTAAATGTCTGGTAGAATTCCCCAGTGAAGCCATCTGGTCCTGGACTCTTATTTGTTGGGAGATTTTTGATAACTGATTCAATTTCTTCGCTGGTTATGGGTCTGTTCAAGCTTTCTATTTCCTCCTGTTTGAGTTTTGGAAGTGCGTGGGTGCTTAGGAATTTGTCCATTTCTTCCAGGTTGTCCAGTGTGTTGGCATATAATTTTTCATAGTATTCCCTGATAATTGCTTGTATTTCTGAGGGATTGGTTCTAATAATTCGATTTTCATTCATGATTTTATCTATTTGGGTCATCTCCCTTTTCTTTTTGAGAAGCCTGGCTAGAGGTTTGTCAATTTTGTTTATTTTTTCAAAAAACCAACTCTTGGTTTCATTGATCTGCTCTACAGTTTTTTAGATTCTATGTTGTTTATTTCTGCTCTGATCTTTATTATTTCTCTTCTGCTGCTGGGTTTAGGGTGTCTTTGCTGTTCTGCTTCTATTTCCTTTAGGTGTACTGTTAGATTTTGTATTTGGGATTTTTCTTGTTTCTTGAGATAAGCCTGGATTGCAATGTATTTTCCTCTCAGGACTTCCTTGGCTGCATCCCAAAGCGTTTGGATTGTTGTATTTTCATTTTTGTTTGTTTGCATATATTTTTAAATTTCTTTTCTAATTGCCTGGTTGACCCATTCATTCTTTAGTAGGGTGTTTTTTAACCTCCGTGCTTTTGGAGGTTTTCCAGACTTTTTCCTGTGGTTGATTTCAAGCTTTATAGCATTGTCGTCTGAAAGTGTCCATGGTATGATCTCAATTCTTGTATACTTATGAAGCGCTGTTTTGTGACAGAGAATGCGATCTATCTTGGAGAATGTTCCATGTGCACTCGAGAAGAAAGTATATTCTGTTGCTTTGGGATGCAGAGTTCTAAATGTATCTGTCAAGTCCATCTGATCCAATGTATCATTCAGGGCCCTTGTTTCTTTACTGACCATGAGTCTAGATGATCTATCCATTGTTGTGAGTGGGGTATTAAAGTCCCCTGCAATTACCACATTCTTATCAATAAGGTTGCTTATGTTTGTGAGTAATTGTTTTATATATTTGGGGGCTCCCATATTCGGCACATAGACATTTATAATTGTTAGTTCTTCTTGATGGATAGACCCTGTAATTATTATATAATGCCCTTCTTCATCTCTTGTTACAGCCTTTAATTTAAAGTCTAGTTTGTCTGATATAAGTATGGCTACTCCAGCTTTCTTTTGACTTCCAGTAGCATGATAAATAGTTCTCCATCCCCTCACTTTCAATCTGAAGGTGTCCTCCGGTCTAAAATGAGTCTCTTTAGACAGCAAATAGATGGGTCTTGTTTCTTTATCCATTCTGATACCCTACGTCTTTTGTTTGGCGCATTTAGTCCATTTACATTCAGTGTTATTATAGAAAGATATGGGTTTAGAGTCATTGTGATGTCTGTAGGTTTCATGCTTGTAGCGATGTCTCTGGTACTTTGTCTCACAGGATCCCCCTTGGGATCTCTTGTAGGGCTGGTTTAGTGGTGATGAATTCCTTCAGTTTTTATTTGTTTGGGAAGACCTTTATCTCTCCTTCTATTCTAAATGACAGATTTGCTGGATAGAGGATTCTTGGCTGCATATTTTTTGTGTTCATCACATTGAAGATTTCCTGCCATTCCTTTCTGGCCTGCCAAGTTTCAGTAGAGAGATCTGTCATTAGTCTTATTGGTGTCCTTTTATATGTTAGAGCACGTTTATCCCTAGCTGCTTTCAGAATTTTCTCTTTATCCTTGTATTTTGCCCGTTTCACTATGATATGTCATGCAGAAGATCGATTCAAGTTATGTCTGAAGGGAGTTCTCTTTGTCTCTTGGATTTCCATGCCTTTTTCCTTCCCCATATCAGGGAAGTTCTCAGCTATTATTTCTTCAAGTATACCTTCAGCACCTTTCCCTGTCTCTTCCTCCTCTGGAATACCAATTATGCATAGATTATTTCTCTTTAGTGCATCACTTAGTTCTCTAATTTTCCCCTCATACTCCTGGATTTTTTAATCTCTCTTTTTCTCAGCTTCTTCTTTTTCCATAATTTTATCTTCTAGTTCACCTATTCTCTCCTCTGCATCTTTAATCTGAGATGTGGTCGTCTCCATTTTATTTTGCAGCTCATTAATAGCATTTTTTTAGCTCCTCCTGGCTGTTCCTTAGTCCCTTGATCTCTGTAGCAATAGATTCTCTGCTGTCCTGTATATTGTTTTCAAGCCCAGCGATTAATTTTATGACTATTATTCTAAATTCACTTTCTGTTATATTGTTGAAATCGTTTTTGATCAGTTCGTTAACTGTCATTATTTCCTGGAGGTTTTTTTGAGGGGAGTTCTTCCGTTTTGTCATTTTGGATAGTCCCTGGAGTGGTGCAGAACTGCAGGGTACTTCCCCTCAGCTGTCTTGAATAACTTGCGTTGGTGGGCGGGGCTGCAGTCAGACCTGATGTCTGCCCCCATCCCACTGCTGGGCCACAGTCAGACTGGTGTGTACCTTCTCTTGCCCTCTCCTGGAGGGGGGGGGGATTCTCTGTGGGGTGGCGTGGCCCATCTGGGCTTGCACACTGCCAGGCTTGTGGTGCTGGGGATCTGGCGTATTAGCTGCGCTGGATCGGCAAGGTATACAGGGGCAGGAGGGGCAGGCTCAGCTTGCTTTTCCTTTGGAGATTCACTTCAGGAGTGGCCCTGTGGCACTGGGAGGGAGTTAGACCTGCTATAGGGTTTGATCCGCAGAAGCACAGCATTGGGTGTTTGTGTGGTGCAAGCAAGTTCCCTGACAGGATCTGATTCCCTTTGGGATTTTGGCTGGGGGATAGGCCAGGGAGATGGCGCTGGCGAGTGCCTTTGTTCCCTGCCAAACTGCGCTCTGTTGTCCGGGGCTCAACAACTCTCCCTCCCGTTGTCCTCCAGCCTTCCCGTTCTCTGAACAGATCTGTTAACTTATAACCTTCCAGATGTTAAGTCCCGCTTGCTGTCAGAACACACTCCGTCCGGCCCCTCTGCCTTTGAAGCCACACTTGGGGTCTCTGCTTTGCTGGCAGACTGCCCCTCTGCCCTAGGTCTCTCGCCAGTCCGTGTAGCGCGCACCGCCTCTCCGCCCTTCCTACCCTCTTCTGTGGGCCTCTTATCTACGCTTGGCTCTGGAGTATCCATTCTGCTAGTCTTCTGGCGATTTTCTGGGTTATTTAGGCAGGTGTGGGTGGAATCTAAGTGATCTGCAGGAGGTGCTGAGCCCAGTGTCCTCCTAATTCACCATCTTCCCAGAAGCCAAATCAACATCATTTTGTAATCACTTATGAAGAGAGACAAAGACAACACTCTAAAACCACCAGATTACTGAATATCACCTTCTCCCTGCTAGTGTGAGTGACTGCTGCTTCTTTCCTATTGACAATTTCAGTCTTGCTTCATTCCTCCCACCTTCTAAATGAAAACGACTAAGATGCCAGTCACTGAATTGCTCACTTTCTGGCAGCAGTCTATCTAAAACAGATTTCCATTTTGTTGAACTTTCCCCCAAATCATATAAAGTTCAAATCTTATGATAATCCTCTCTAAGCTCTTACTGAGTTATCCAATGGTTCATTTGGGATAGTCTTCCTTGCTGCAGCAAACTCTAAATATGATTACTACCACTATGATTATTATCATTAATATCTTCTTTTCTTATTAAAATTTTTTTTAATGTTTATTTTTGAGAGAAAGAGAGAAAGACAGAGCTGAGCCAGGGAGGGGTAGAGAGAGAGGGAGACACAGAATTTGAAGCAGGCTACAGGCTCTGAGCCCCTGATGCGGGGCTCAAACTCATGAATCATGAGATTATGACTTGAGCCGAAGTTGGACACTTAACCAACTGAGCCACCCAGGTGCCTTGATCATTAATATCTTCTTAAGATACACTCATCATCTCTACTGTAGCCTACAAAATCTATATATTCTGGGCTCTGGCTACTTCTTTTTTCTTTGTCAAATTTTTATTTCAAGTTTAGTTAGTTGGGGCACCTGGGTGGCTCAGTCAGTTGAGTATCAGATGCTTGATTTCAGCTCAGGTCATGATCTCACGGTTTGTGAGACTGAGCCCCACATTGGGCTTTACAATGACAGTGCAGAGCCTGCTTGGGATTCACTCTCTGCTCCTCCCCCACTCTCTCTCACTTTCTCAAAGTAAATGGATAAACTTAAAAAAATTTAGTTAACATGTAGTATAATATTGGTTTCAGTATAATTTAGTGATTTTTGCCACTTACATTTACTATGTAGTCCTCATCATAACAAGTATCAGCCTTAATACCCATCACCCATTTAGCCTATCCCCCACCCACCTCCCTCCATCTACTCTATTTGTTCTCTGTCATTAAGAGTCTCTTATGGTTTGCCTCCCTCTCTCTTTTTCCCCCCTTCCCATAAGTTCATCTCTTTCTTAAATTCCACATATGAGTGAAATCATATGGTATTTGTCTTTCTCTGACAGACTTATTTTGCTTAGCATAATACACTCTAGCTCCATCCGTCATTGTAAATGGCAAGATTTCATTCTTTTTGATGGCTAAGTAATATTCCATTGTATGTACATAGTTTGGCTATTGTTGATAGTGCTGCTATAATCATCAGGGTGCATGTGCTCCTTTGAATCAGTATTTTTGTATCCTTTACGTAAATACCTAGTAGTGCAATTGTTGGGTCATGGGTAGTTCTATTTGTAATTCTCTGAGGAACCTCCATACTGTTTTCCAGAGTGACTGCACCAGTTTGCATTCCTACCAACAATGCAAGAGGGTTCCCCTTTCCCTGCATCCTCACCAACATCTATTGTTTCCTGTATTGTTAATTTTAGCCATTCTGATGGGTATGAGGTAGTATCTTATCATGGTTTTGATTTGTATTTCATTGAAGCTAAGTGATCTTTTAATCTAGGCTCTGGCTACTCTGATAGTCTTATTCTCATTCACCCCAAAGCAAGTCACACACGAACTGTATCTTGAACATGCTAGTTTTACTCCACCTTTGTGGCAGACCTTTGTGCTAGATATTTTTTTCTGCCTGGAATATTCTTCTCCAAGGTATTCACACATCTCAGTTCCTTGATTCATTCATTTCTAATCTCTGTCTCCTTCAAGAACACTTTCTTGACAACCTAGTTTGAAATATACATCCGCCGCTTCTATTCCCTTATTCTATTTTTGTTTGTATCATTTAACAGTAAATGGAATTATGTATCTCTTTATTGTCACTCTTATCTTCTCCGGAGCATGGGCTCTATAATAACAAATTCTTTGTCCTGTGCCTTTATTCACTTCTGTATTACCAGCATCTAGAATAATTCCTGGCAAAAAGGAAGAATGTAATAGAAAATTGTTGACATGATGAAATAATTCATTGCTTCATGTCTTATGAGGCAAGAATAAAAAGAAAGCATAGAATCTATTCTCAGAAATAAATGATGTAAACTGTAGGGAGATGGGTATAGGGTGGGAGAAGATTAAAGGGATTCCCCAAATTATAGGGATCAAGAGAATGTGTACATTTATAATTCTCTGGTCACTGTACCTTAGTTGACATTCTGTTATTTTGTAGAACTCCGGTGCTTTAAATTTATTTTCTGCCTATATTACTATGAGACTGATTCTATTTTTTATGTCTTTCTGTGAATTTTTTTCTTAGTGTCTATGTCCCCACATTCTTCTATTTATTTTTCAAGATCTAATTCAAATGCCCTTATCTTTGTGTTACTTTTTATATTCACCCTTACATGTGGAATGGCTATGACTTTGCTTCTATAATATTATTCACACAGTTCCACTATATAACATTCAAGTTATTATATTACTCATATTATTGTATTGTAAGAGGTTAAAAGTTTAGAAAGAGACTTCCAGAATAGAAGAGTAAGGGCCTTCAAAAACCTACTTCTTCAAAAAAGCATCAAGTAGAAATAATCAAAATAAGTTTTATCAGAACTCTGGAAATTAACCAAAAGCTTGCAACAATTCAAGAATTTTTTTTTTCAATAAAACAGCTGAATCTTCGTAAGAAAAGTGAGTTTTGTGTCATTTTAACTGGCCGTATTCTCACCTCCCTTTCCCATTAGCCTTGAAAACCAGCAGACTTACAGACTTACATGGTGTCTGTGAAAACCAGTAGACTAGCAGCCACTAGAGAGGGAAGACTGGGTTTGGAACTCCTCAAAAAGCCCCAGTTACCAGAGAGGTCTCACTATTTGGCTCATCTTACAGCTCCTTGGAAAAGCCCTATTTGCAGGACTTGTTATTTGGCCTGAATCAGAGTTTGCTCAGTGGGGAAACCTCTATCCCAGGATATTTTTGAAAATGGTGAAGGCAGTTCACCATTGAAGCTGCTTGGAGCAGTGATATCAGCTGTGACAAATGGGAAGCTGGGGAAAAAAGACTTAAAAAGTAGTTCAGGGGAATGAGATGTCCATAGTGATCTTTGAAATGTTCCAATGTATTCCTGGGGATCTAGAAGACTACACACATGTGCAAGGCTGTGCACATTTCCAAAAAAGACTTAAGAAGACCCTAATATTTTACCTAAGGCTATATCTGAGGCCCTGTACAAGTAAGAAATGAAAGCTAAAGCAGATTTATAAACATCTGGAATACTGAATCTTTGTCCTAACAGAACCCCTTTGCAGAGAGTGGATAATCTTTTGGTTAAAGGCATTTAAAAAATCTCTGTACAATTATGATCTGACCATTAAGTTAACCAAGCAGAGACTTCAATAGCTACATATAACAGGTGATTTAGACTTTATAGAATTAGTGAAAGAAAAAGTCATTAAAGAAACAATCAGCATCAGCAGCAAGAACAATCACATGAAACAGCAGTAACAAAACCTGGAGAAATTGGGGAAATTTGATTTTCAGAGTTGCCACATTTTATTATTTAAAATATCCAGTTTTAAATTAAAAAAAAAGACATACAAAGAAAGAGAAAAGTATGGCCGATAGGTAAGAAAAAAACCAGAAGTCAATAGAAATTGCCTTCATGGGAGTCCAGATATGGGATTCCCTAGGCAGAAAGTTTAAGTAAGCTTTTATAAACAACTTCAAAGAATTGAAGAAAATTATGTCTACAGAATTAAGAGAAATTATGAGAATGATATCTCACCAAGTAGAGAATATCAAGAAAGAGATTGAAATTATCAAAAAGAACCAGATGGAAACTGTATTGAAAATTACAGTGACTACTAAAAATATTTAATAGAGAGGCTCAACAGAATATTTGAGTAAGCAGAAGAAAGAATCAGCAAACTTGAAAATAGATTGAGAAAATCCAACCTGAGAAATAGAAGCAAAATGAACAGAGTTTCAGAGGACTATAGGACACCATCGGGTATACCAACATATAATGGGAGTCTAAGAATGAGAAAAGAGATAAAAAGGGGGAGGAAAATATTTGAAGAAATAATGACTGGATATACCCCAAATATGATTAAAAACATGAATTAATACAGCCGAGAAGTTTAATAAATTTCAAGTAGGATAAATTCAAAGATCCACATCTAAACACATCAAGGTCAAACTCTTGAAAGAAAAAGAGAAAATTGTGAATACAGCAAGAGAAAAGCAGCCTATAACATACAAGTGATCCTAAATAAGATTAACAGCTGACCTCTCAAAACCATGGAAACCAAAAGGGAGTGGGTTGGCATTTTCAAATGGACTGAAAAAAGATTGGTAACCAATAGTTTTATATCCAGTAAGCCTATATTTCACAAAAGAAGGAAAAATTAAGACATTCTCAAATAAACAAAAACTGAGGGAATTTGTCGCTAGCCAACTTGTATTATAAATGATATTAAAAAGAGAACTTCAGGTAGAATCGAAAGGACTAGAGTTGAATCTACCCCCCAAAAGTAAAGAGCACCAATAAAGATAACAATGAAGGTAAATATAAAATGCAATATAAATGTATTTTTACTTGTAACTTTTTTCTTCTCCTGATTCAAAAGACAACTGCATAAAGCAATAATTATAAAACTGTGTCAATGGGTGTGAAATGTATAAAGATGTCATTTGTATGAAAGCAGAAAAGAGGAGGGGGAAAAGGAGGTACATTGAAGCAAAGTTTTTTTATACTATTGAAATTAAGTTGAAACTAATCCACACTAGATGGTTTTAAGATGCAATCACTAAGAAAATAACTCAAAAAATATACCAAAACAAACAAAAAGGGAATTAAAATAGTGTACTAAAATATATATATTTAACACAAAAGGAGCTAGTAATGGAGGAATAGAATTTCAAAAATAAAGGAGAGGAAATAATCTTCCCTATTCATTCCATGAGGCCAGTATTGCTCGGAAACCAAAACCAGGCAAAGATGTCACAAGTAATAAATCAGACTGTTATTTCTTATGAACATAGATTAAAAAAAACCCTCAAAAAATACTAGCAAAACAAATCCAGTAATATATAAAAGGATTGATACATCATGACCATGTGGGATCTATCAAAGGTTAGTTTCACTTTGAAAATTGCTGATTAGTGATTTTCATCTGCCTGGGTGGCTCAGTTGGTTAAGCATACAACTCTTGATTTCATCTCAGGTCATGGTCTCACAGTTACATGAGTTTGTGCCTCAGGTCATCAGGCTCTGAGCTGGCAGTACAGAACCTGCTTGGGATTTTCTATCTTCCCCCCCCCCCCCCTCTCTGCCCCTACCCCTCTTTCTTTTTTCCTCCTCTGTCTCAAAATAAATAAATAAATAAACTAAAGAAAAAAAATCATTAACCATTCAATGTTACTTACCATATTCATAGAATAAGGACAAAAACATATGATCATCTCAATAGATACAAAAAAAGCATTTTACAAATTCCAACATTATTTCATGATAAAAATCCTAAAAAACAAAACAAAACAAAACAAAAAAGCAGACAAACCGAGGGACTTCCTCAACCTGATAAAGGGCATCTATAAAATACCTACAGCGGCCTCACATTTAGTGGTGAAACACTCAAAGCTTACCCCTAGGATCAGGAACAAGACAAGGATGACTGTTCTTGCCACTTATATTTAATATTGTACTGCAAGTTCTAAGCCTCAGCAAGAAAAAGAAATATAAGACATCCTGATTGCATTTACAACAGCATCAAAAAGAATAAAAATCTGACAAATTTAGCAAAAAAAAATGCAAGATGAATACTGACAACTACAAAACATTGTTGCAAGGAGTTACTATAAATCAAAATAAATAGAGATCCCATGTTATTGGATTGGAAGATTTAATATTATTAAGGTGGTAATACTCTTTGAGTTATCTTCAAAAGACGTTAATGACTTGATATCCATGTTTTTTTTTCACATCTTGATGGCTCATTTCTTTTTGTCACTGAAAAATATTCCATTGTTTAGGTGTATCAGAGCTTGTTGTGCATTTTTCTACTAAAGGACTTCTTTGTCCCTTCCAGTTTTTGGTAATTATGAATAAAGCTACTGTAAGCATTTGTGTGCAGGTTTTGTTTGTGGACATAGATTTTTGAGTCAATTTGGAGAATGCCTGGGGATGCAATTACTGGATCATAAGGTATAATTAAGCTTAGTTTCGGAGAAGATTGCCAGATTGTCTTCCAGGCTGGCTGTATCATTTAGCATTCCCATCAGCAGTGAATGACAGTTCTTGTTGCTCTGTGTCCTCGCCAGGAGTTGTTATTGTTGGTTTTTGGATTTTGGACATTCTTGTTAATGGTTGTAATGGTATCCCGTTATGTTGATTTGTAACTCCTTGATGACAGGTGAAAGACAAGATCTTTTCAAGTGCTTATTTTCCGCCTGTATATCTCCCTTTTTAAAAATGTTTTTATCTGGATTCAGTAATAGGATAATGATGATCCCATAGAATGAGTTAGGAAAGGTTCCGTCTGCTTCTATTTTCTGAAATGTATTTGTGGAAAGTTGGTATCATTTCTTTGTTAAATGTTTGATAGAATTCACCAGTAAAATCATCTGATCCTGTTCATTACGTTTTTAAGAGGTTACTAGTTATTGATTTATTTTCTTTATATAGGTACAGATACTAAATATATAGATTATCTATTTCTCCTTATGTGAATTATAGTTTGTATCTTTTGAGGAATTTGTTGATTTCATCTACATTACCAAATTTATGGATGTATATCAAATTTATAGTGTTTCTTTACATTTTAATGTCCATCTCTGTCTCCTCTCTTTTTTATTCTTGGTTAGCCTGGCTGGAGGTTTACTAATTTTTTAAACATTTTCAAAGAACTAGCTTTTGTTCCATTGATTTTTCTGGTTTTTTTTTTTTTTTGGTTTCTTTTCAATTTCATTGACTTCTGCTCTGAATTTTATTATTTTTTTTCCTGCTTGTTTTAGGCTTAAATTGTTTTTCTTTCTCCAGATTTCCTAAGGTAGAAAATTATATAATTAATTTAATACATTTCTTTTTTTCTAATAGATGCATTTAATGCTATAAACCTCCCTCCCTCTAAATACTGATATTGCTACATCTCTCAAATTTTGGTAAGCTGTATTTTCATTTTTATTCAGCTTAAAATGTTTTTTAATCTCTTGAGATTGCTTTTTTGCCCCATGTGTAGAAGTATATTAAGTTCCACATATTTGGGCATTTTCCAGCTATTTTTCTGTTACTTTAGTAACAGATTCTACTTTAATTTCAATGTATGATAACATACTTTTTATTATTTATATTTGTTTAAACTTTGTTAAGGTTGTTTTACGGCCCCAAATATGGTGTATCTTGGTTCTATGCAAGTTCAAGAAGAATGTGTTTTCTGTTGGATGGAATATTTTATAAACGCCAGGTTCAGTTTATTGATAGTGCTATTCAGGTAAACTGTATCTTTGCCAATTTTCTGTCTGCTTGATCTATCAATCACTAAAAAAAGGGTGTTTACTTTAACTATAATAGTGGATTTCTTTCTTTCTCCTTGAAATTCTCTGTTTTTGCATCATGTGTTCTTAGGCTTAAACACATTAATATTGTTAGTTTTAACTTTGGGATGCATCACTTTAGAAAATTATATAAATTATAAAATATTATAAATATGAGAAAAATAATGGAAATACATAAGTTGTATCATTTAGTTTACCTAAAAAAGAAAATTAATAATTTGACTTAAAAATTCACATGGAAATGCAAGGGACCCAGAATACCCAAAGTTGGAGGACTCCCAATTCCTGATTTGAAAGTGTACTACAAAGATACGATAATCAAGACTGTGTGGTACTAGCATGAGAATAGACATATAGAATGAGAATTGAGCATCCAGAAATAAACCTTATTTTTATGGTTTAATGTTCAACAATAATGCCAAGATAATTCACTGGGGGGAAGGATAGTTTCAACAAATGTTGCTGGGACAACTGGATATCCACACGCAAAAGAATGAAGTTGAACCTCTGTCTTCCATCATATACTAAAATTATCTCAAGATAGGCCATAGACTTAAATATAAAAGGTAAAGCTATAAAACTCTATGAAGAAAACAGACATAATTATTTGTGATGTTGAGTTAGACAATAGCTTCTTAGATATGGCACCAAAAGAACAAGACACACACACACACACACACACACACACACACACACACACACAAATAAATTGGACTTCATCAAAATAAAACAAACTTCTGTGCTATATATGACACTGTCAAGAAAAGTGAAAAGCAACCCACAGAATGGAAGAAAATATTTGTAAACCATTTATTGATAGACACTTGAATCTAGAATATTTTAGGGGCACCTGGATTGCTCAGCCAGTTGAGTGTCCAATTCTTGATTTCGGTTCAGGCCATGATCTCAGTCATGGAATTGAGCCCTGCATTTGGCTCAGTGCTGAACATGAAGCCTGCTTGGGATTCTCTCTCTCCTCTCTCTGCCCCTCCCCCTTCTAAAAATAAGTAAGTAAACATTTAGAGTATTTAAAAAACTCTTAAAACTCAACAGCAGTAATGAATAAGACAACTAAGCCAATTAAAAATGGGACAAAGAATTTGAATTGACATTTCTTCAAAGAAGATTCATGAGTGGCCAATAGTTACATGAATAGATGCTTAATATAACTGATTAGGAAAATACAAATCAAAACCACAGTGAGATGTTACTTTATAATGTCTAGGCTGGCAAAAAGAAAAAGAAAGAAAAAAGAGAGGGAGGTAGGAAAGAAAGGAGGGAATAACAAGTGTGGCTGGGATATAGAGAATTTGAAACTAATAATTGCTGATGGCATTATAAATAGTACCACAACTTTGGAAAGCGGTCTAACAATTCTTCAAAAAATTTACTACATGATCTAGCAATTTTACGCAGGTATTGTTATGGACTGAATTGTGTCTTTCTAAAATTCATATAACTTCTAAAATTCATGCAACTGTGTTTGTAGACAGGGCCTTTAAGGAGGTAATTAAGGTTAAATCAAGTCATGGGGGGGACCTTAATCTGATGACTGCAGCACATATAAGAACAGGAAGAGATAGCAGGACCACCCTCACCTCTGTTCATGTATAGAGGAAAGGCCATGTGAAGATACAGTGAGAAGGTGGTTGTCTGCAAGCCTAGGAGAGAGGCTTCATCAGATTCCAACTCTTCTGGTGCCTTGATCTTAGACTCCCAGTCTCTAGAACTGTAATAAAATAAATTTATATTGTTTAAACCACCCAGCCTGTGGCATTTTGTCATGGCAGCCTATGCAAACTAGTATATGTCCAGGAGAAATATATATTCAGACAAAAATGTGTACATGAATGTTCATAACATCATTATTCATATTAGCAAAAAAGTAGGAACAGCTTAAATGTTCATCATTTGATGCATGCATACACAAAATTTGGTATATCCATACAATGGAATATTATTTGACAATAAAAAGGAATAAAGTACTCATAGCAAGCTATAATATGGATGAGTTATTCATGGATGAACATTATGCTAAGTGAAAGAAGCTAGCTACAAAAGGCCACATAGTGCATGGTCCATTTTTCTGAAATGCCCAGAATAGGCAATATCCATAGGAACATAAAGTAGATTAGTGGTTTCCAGGGGCTGATGGAGAGGGAAGTAGGGAATGACTGCTAATGGGTATGGGATTTCTTTTTGAGGTTATGAAAATATTGTAAAATTTGTTAGTGGTGATTGTTGCACAGCTATGTGAATAAGAGCACTGAATTGTCCCTTTTTAGAAGGGTGAATTTTTATGGTATGTAAACTGTATTTCAATCAAACTATTATAAACCAAAACAAAAAAAGTTAGAAAAGTTTATTTCCTTTGCTGGGTTGTGGTCTTTCTGAGGACAGGAAAGAAATATTGCTAATCAGCATTACTCCAAAGGCTAGTACGATGCCAGGATGGTTTTTCATATTCGCTATTCTTTTTAATATACATATATCCCATTTAATATACATATATCCCAATATACATATATCCCCAGGTAAAAATATTCAAAAGAGACTTACCTAACTTGAATATAAAATTTTTGGGGGGCAAAACAATGATTATTATACTTGTGTTATAACATGTCATATTGCTATCTAATAATCAGTTTGGTTGATTTGCACCAGGGTGGCTTTTGAAAAGAAAAGGAATGTGGATGTAGTCTTGTTATGTGTTATTGTGGAGTTTAGAAGTCCCTGGATTGGAATGCAGTGGTTCCCAGTGCTTTTTGTGTATTACAATTTCCTGGGGGGCTTTTCAGAATACCTGTACCACCTGCACCCCCATCATGAGTCACTCAGTTGAGAACCACTGCTTGGGTGGAGGTAGGTGTCAATAGGACTGCATGTGGTTGTGATTACAGTGAGGCAACAGAGAAACTGTTGTAAAGCACTGGTTTTCCAACTTTAACGTATGTAATAACCCATGAGGATAAAATGCAGATTCTACTTTATAGGGCTGAGCTAGGCCCTGAAATCCTACCTTCCAAGAAGCTCCCCAGTGATGCCCAGCTAACAGTCCCCAATCCACATTGTCAGTGGTAAGGGTTGTATAATACATTTTCAAAGGAGTGAAAGCATGGTTAATAAGAAAATGTAATAAAGAAAATGAAATAAAGCAGTTGCATACTTAGACAAAGAGCTTGATGAAGGGAAGGAAGCAGGTAATTGCTTAAGACATTAACTTTCATCTTGGTGAGATTTTCCATTGATTTGATTATCATGTAATGATTGGTCCAACCACTTTAGATGGATTTCACGTTTTCTGGAAGTTTTTCCATTTTGTCCATAGGATGAAAATTTGGATTGTTAGGGACTTTGCATAATTTCTTTAGATATTGTCCTGACTTGCCAGGATGATAGAATCTAGTGAGGAAATATGAACAAATATATTTGTTTTATTTAAATTGACATTATTGACATTTTTGTGCTAGACATGATATTGAGTTCTGGAATTACAGAAATTAATAAGCATAGTCCCTGTTCTTAAAATTTGACAGTTTAGGGGCACCTGGGTCGCTCAGTTGGTTAAGCGTCCCACTCTTGATTTTGGCTTAGGTCATGATCTCATGGTTCATGGGATTGAGCCCCAAATTGGGCTCTGGGCTGACAGCATGGATCCTGGTTGGGATTTTCTCTCTCCCTCTCTCTCTGCCCCTCTTTTTCTCATGCTCATGCTCTCTATCTCTCTCAAAATAAATAAACTTAAAAAAAATTGACAATCTGTTAAGGATGGGGAGGCATGTAGGACAGATTTGTGAACAGCTAACTATCACACAAGAAATAAATGAATGACATGTGCAGTAGAAGTACACACAATGTGCTATGGAAGAGGCAGTTAATTCCACCTGGGGAAAGGTTCCATTGATGACCTGGTATTTAGAATTTTGAAATGACTTCTTCAAAATGTTCACTGGTTGTTGGCCAGTTCTCAACTATTCACTGTCAGGAGGCTCACGGTTGGAACTCATCCAGGAATAACATACTAACATCACAGACCAATTTTAGAAACCTCCTAGAACTTTCTTCAAGGCATCCTTCATTTCTTTATTCCGGAGGCTGTAGATCATGGGGTTAAAAAAAGGGGTCAGAACTGAGTAGAATAGAGTTGTGAACTTCTGCATTCCCTCTGCTTGTCCTGACCCTGGGCTCACATATGTCATCATGACAGAGCCATAGAATAGAAACACAACAGCCAGATGTGAGGAGCACGTAGAAAAGGCCTTCTTCCGGCCAGCAACTGAGGGCACCTGCACTACAGCCCTCAGCACCAGGGTATAGGAGCCAGTAATGTAGAAAAAGGTGGCAAAGATGAGGAGTGAGCTCATGGTGCCACATATGAGAATAGTCCCTGGGATTGGGACACAGGCTGAAGCCAAGTCCAGAAGAGGACCCAGGTCACACAGGAAGTCATCAATCACGTTTGGGCCACAAAATGGTAGCTGGGTAACAAGTATCACTGGGATCAGAAACCAGAGAAAACCATAGACCCAGCAAAAGATGACCAGGCTGCAACAGAACTTCACAGTCATGATGGTGGGGTAATGCAGGGGGTGACAGATTGCCAGGAACCGGTCATAGGCCATGATGGACAGAAATAAGCATTCAGTTGTGCCTAGTGAGAAGAAGAAGTACAACTGGAGGAGGCACCAAGCAAAGGAGATGGTTTTGGTCTGGGAGAGGAAGTTGGCCAGCATGTTGGGCACATCAGAGTTGACATAGCAGATTTCCAGGAAGGAGAAGTTGGCCAGCAGAATATACATGGGGGTGTGGAGCCGGCGGTCCCAGTGCACCACACACACAATGGCCATGTTTCCAAGGAGCGTCATGATGTAAGTCACAAAGAATATGGAAAAGAGGAGGATCTGCATTTCCCAACGGCAAGGAAAGCCCAAGAGGATGAACTCACTCACAGTGTGAGAAATATTTCTGGCCTCCGAAGTCATTTCCTTCTATCCTGTGAGGATTGCAGCAGAAGTTACATTACAAAAGGAGTCATGCCTCCTGATTCCTCCCCAGGAGAGAACACATTTTCCTGATCATAGGGGAGACCTAGACCAGGATTTCCTATTTTTGATTGGGCACTTCAACAATATACTTGTTGAGTATACTTTTCTATATATGACTCTTCACTTTTAAACTATATACAGCCCACTGTCAATCAATATAGTAAATATTGGTAAATATTTTGAAAAAAGTTTTCTTAAAATAAAAGTAGAAATTCAGGTATTTCCTTTCTGCATCTCTATTGAGTTGTCCAGTGCACCCAACTTTGGAGAACATTGGTCTAGACAATATACATAGGTGGCTGGCTGAAGCTAAATTGAGATATAAACATTGACATTGGCAATTCATCCATAAAATAAAATTAGAATTGACACTTTTACCAAACAAAACAGTACAATCAGGTAAGTGATATAAAGGAGAGAACATGAGGCTTTGAAGCCGGGTATGAAAATAACCAGAGTGACTTTAAGCAAGTTGCATTTTAGCACACTAAGTAACCATTTATAGGCCATTATTAGTGTCTCTTCTCTATCTGTAGGATGCTGTGGTACAAGGGCTCCAGACTCTGATATTATTAGTAACATATGGGGGAGCCTTTGAAAGGTGTAGATTCCTGGGCTCCGCCTGGGTTTGGGATCCACTGGTGTGTGTCAGAGCACAAGCTCTGGAGACATGACAGTTCTGGGCTCTGCCACTTCCTGAGGAGCATTTCCTCAGGCAAGAATTTGACCTTTGAGACTATGTTTCTTTCTCTGTAAATTATGAACAGTCATACCTCCACAGTAAGGATGGCATGAAAATTGCATAGAATAATGTATGCAAAAGCAGTTTAAAATTATACAGTGCTACAGAAATATAAACTTTGGTAAACTGTTCAGGGCTTGTTATGCTAAACATTACACTCCTTTGTTAACCTTATAAATTAAATTGATTTTATTTATTTATTTTTTTATTTTTTTAAAATTTTTTTGTATTTTATTTTTTATTTTTTTATTTTTTTGACTTAAAGATCTACTTTATTTTTTTCTTTTTTTTCAATATATGAAATTTATTGTCAAATTGGTTTCCATATAAATTAAATTGATTTTAAAATGCAAAAGAATGTGTTTTCCTGTGGAATTTTAGCCATGTGACAGGCATAGTCCATGTTGTGTGTGTTCGTCTGCCTGTACACACGTGTGTGTATGAAAAAGAAAGTGCTTCTCAGTCGTTTCAGAGTACACTGAATGAAACTCCCTTATAAGCCTCTTTTTTTTTTAAAGTTTATTTATTTTGAGAGAGACAGAGACAGCATGGGTGGGGGAGGGGCAGAGAGAGAGGGAGAGAGAATCCTAAGCAGGCTCCTGGGAGATCATGACCTGGGCTGAAACCAAGAGTTGGACACTTAACCCACTAAGCCACCCAGGTGCACCTATAAGCACCCTTTTTTGCCTATCAAACATACCTATAAAGCACCCTTGAAGACCCTTTTTTGCCTATCAAACATATCAGAGCTCATTTTTTTCTTAATAGACTGTCTTCCTTGGTAAGGTTACCACTGCAACCATAAACAATAGGATCATTTTCCTGATGGCTACACTGTAGTTTGTATTAAAGCCACCTACTTTTTTTTTTTAATATATGAAATTTATTGTCAAATTGGTTTCCATACAACACCCAGTGCTCATCCCAAAAGGTGCCCTCCTCAATACCCATCACCCACCCTCCCCTCCCTCCCACCCCCCATCAACCCTCAGTTTGTTCTCAGTTTTTAACAGTCTCTTATGCTTTGGCTCTCTCCCACTCTAACCTCTTTTTTTTTTTTCCTTCCCCTCCCCCATGGGTTTCTGTTAAGTTTCTCAGGATCCACATAAGAGTGAAACCATATGGTATCTGTCTTTCTCTGTATGGCTTATTTCACTTAGCATCACACTCTCCAGTTCTATCCATGTTGCTACAAAGGGCCATATTTCATTCTTTCTCATTGCCATGTAGTACTCCATTGTGTATATAAACCACAATTTCTTTATCCATTCATCAGTTGATGGACATTTAGGCTCTTTCCATAATTTGGCTATTGTTGAGAGTGCTGCTATAAACATTGGGGTACAAGTGCCCCTATGCATCAGTACTCCTGTATCCCTTGGGTAAATTCCTAGCAGTGCTATTGCTGGGTCATAGGGTAGGTCTATTTTTAATTTTCTGAGGAACCTCCACACTGCTTTCCAGAGCAAAAGCCACCTACTTTTGAAGCCACAAAACTTCCTGTGTGATCTCTTCCCCCACTGCTCCTACCCATGCCTGGCTCCTTTGTGGGATTTCCTGGGAAATAAGCATCAACCTTTATTCAAATGATCACAACAGAACAGCAACAACAAATACTATTTCAAAATAGTCAGACATGGAAATCAGGGTTTTGATAAAACCTTTCTCCCTCTGGCATTCTTTAGTTTTGTGGTTTATTCAGCCCTGCAAGCCTGGCGCGCGCGTCTCTCTCTCTCTCTCTCTCTCTCTCTCTCTCTCTCTCTTTGATACAGGGGGCCAGAGAGAAGTTTATCTAAATTTCAGCCTTGACCTAAGCCTAAGTTGAACCCAGAAGAAGTTTGGAATATGGGTATATCATCTCTGTTTTCCCTTTTTCCTCCTTTCCCATTTTAGAAGCTCAGAACTCAAATGCTCTATTTACCTTTTCTTGGCAACACCAGTTCTTTGGGGAAAAATCCAATAAACTCATGCATAAACTGAACCTCAGTGTCTGTGAAGACTTTAGCAGTTTTCATTTTCCACATTATGTACACAAGGGCACATGACCAGCTGGCACACACACCAGATACAGTGGAGCAGCATTTACTGGGAGAAACTTGCAGACCCAGCATCAGTCACAGGCCTGCAGTCCCCTTTTGTTTTGCTCATTATAAGCACAGTGGCACACAGCAATCTAGGATATTACGTTTTAAGAAGGCACCTGAACTTTTAAGGCCTGAGGGTTTTGTTTTTTAGCTGTCTCATTAGGGAAGTGCTAACCCCTCCCCTGTTGTGATTAGGGCCAGTATATAACATCAACATGAAGAAAATTTGGTTCTGGTCCTATTTCTAGAATCAGGTTTTGGGGCTGGGGGAGAGGGCTGCCAGCATTTCTCCTGGTGTGATTGGGGGCTGAAGTCAATTCAAACTTTGCAGTTGCAGCTCTAGGCTATGACAAGTTAACAGAGGATTCTCCCCCTCAGCCATGTGAAGGAGAAAGTCATTGCATTAAGCACTGGGCAATTGATGCTTCATTTCCATGGAACTTCACAGGAGGCAATTTACTCTTTGGGAGGGTGGTTTGAAAGAAATTTGTTTGAACAAGTTAACCCTTATGTCTGCCATAAGGGTAAGATGTAACCCTTATGGGTTTTTTGGAGGGCTTTCTTAATTACTCTCTAGGGGAGCCATAGCAAGGGTTATTGCTTCCATTTCATGTATGAGGAGATAAAGATTCAGAGATCAAATGCCGGAAATTCCAAACCAGTAAGTGACAGGGTCAGGACACGAGTCTTTGCTTTCTAGCTCCTATTTTACTATTTCCTCACCACGTTAGAGGACCTTCAGAGTAGATGTGTCTAAAATGTCACTCATCCCAGGGAAAAAAGTGTATCAAATTAATAAAATGAGCAACTGTTGGTGCTATAGACATCATCACATCATCCGAGGGAAGAGGGGTGGCATCTCCCAAGTATCCCTTAAATTATGCCACCTAGGTGGAATTGTGGGGTTTTTTTTTCCTTTTATTTTTCATTTTTACATGGCTAGCTCATTTTTTTTTCTTTTTTGTTTTTTGTAGTAAGTTCAGACACACAAATACTATACTGAGTGTGGTAGTTATTTTACTCTTACCTGACTTTTCTGATATGCAGTGTTCAACTTCTCTACAGTGAAGAGGCAGGACAACTCTCATCCATCTATACAAAATTAAGATAAATGATTATCTTAAAGAAGTAATGGAAGTTTGTTTTGTTTTGTTTTGTTTTTTAAAGAGACGATATTAAGCAACAATAGACAGTGAGGAGGCATCTAAGGGACCTACAGACATGTTTCTTTGCAGTTTGGGGTGTTATAATTCTATTTGTTGCAGCTTTTGACTTATTACTACTTTTATTATTTAAACTTTTTTCACCAATTAGATAATGTTACCCTGTTTCTACCAGTGCCTGCCTGAGTCTCTGTTTCCCAGTTATCTTTGCAGCATACAGGACAACTGATTCAATGTGCTATGTCCAAGGACTCACTTAAGTAAATAGCTGGATTCTGTTCCTTGTACTCTGGAGGAAATAAACTGTCAAGTCTGGCCTTCTGTTTCTTGGAATAACGTATTGCTCATATTCACTGGCCTCAGAGACATCACGGGTTTTAAAGTGATTTGCAAAGTCACATTTTCTTATTGATCTGAATTTACTGAATCTTGGAGTGGGAGAGACTTTAGGGATTCTCTAGTCTCTCTTCCTACCAGCAGTAAGAACCCCTTTCTTCTGCTTTCTTGCTGGTTGGTCATCTAGCTTCTGTTGGAATAATCCATGACAAATAGCTGCAGAATAGCTTTCAGTTTTAGAGATTGTAATAAACTTCCTTGTTCTCTCTTATGTTCCTGAGTCACGTTCCCATCTTGATGTGCCATCTTGGTCTCACTTCTGCCTCAGGGAAGGAGGGTTAACATTATGTGCCCATCCTACACACACACTCTGTTAAGATTTTGACCATGCATTATCCTTCTTGGTCTTTCAACAACTACAGAAGTAGTAACTGGGCCACAAGAAGACAGTAAGTGGTGGTGCTGGGCAGATTGTATTCTTTCATTACATTATGCTGATGCTCAGAATAAGTTTACACAGCAGTATTTAGAATATCTGAGGAAGGGACTCATGTCTTCTTTGAATCTTCTCTATTTATACTAAGCACTCTTGGTTTCTTTAAATTTGATGTAATTTCTAGGGTGCTCACCATCCTCGCTGCCTTTTTTGATTGTTCATACCTTTCAGAAGATATGATCTTACTGAAACCAAACAGAGTGTCCTTTGTGCTGTGTGACTGACACAGAGCACAGTGTGCCGTGATCTCTTTTGTTCTAGACTCATGCAGACTTAGGTTGACGTTAGCTTTTTTGGGCAGTAATTTTATATTTTAGACTTTTATTGAATTTTCATTTTACCAAAGTCCTTAGAGTTCATTCACAAGAACTTCTTTAAAGCCAGATTGGCCCCACCTGATGCTTGTGTCATTGAGTTTTCTAAGCAAGGGAGGTTAATTACTGAATTTCACTAAGTGTTTCAGTCAATTAAGATCTTAAGACTATCAAATACTAGCTTTCTTTTCTATTTTTATTGCCTAGAATTTGATACAATTTCTTTTGTTTCACCTATGTCTGATTAAAATATTATATACAACATGAGAAAGTCCTTTTTTTACTTAAAACTTTTTCTAGCTTAACATCTATTATCAACAATTGTTGATAGATGGCTAAGCTAAAAATAGATAAATAGTACAAAGGTGGTGAAAATGACATTGTATCTCTGGAAGACATTCTGGCATATATAATTGGATGGTTTATGAAAAGTTTTTAGAAGGAAAGTTTAGACTTTTTTGTTTTTGTTTTTGTTTTTGTTTTTTTATTTTATTTTTTTTAAATTTACATCCAAGTTAGCATATAGTGCAACAATGATTTCAGGAGTAGATTCCTTAATGCCCCTTACCCATTTAGCCCATCCCCCCTCCCACAACCCCTCCAGTAACCCTCTGTTTGTTGTCCATATTTAAGAGTTTCATGTTTTGTCCCCCTCCTTGTTTTTATATTATTTTTGCTTCCCTTCCCTTATGTTCATCTGTTTTGTATCTTAAAGTCCTCATATGAGTGAAGTCATATATTTGTCTTTCTCTGACTAATTTTGCTTTGCATAATACCCTCTAGTTCCATCTACATAGTTGCAAATGGCAAGATTTCACAAATTTTAGACTTTAAACTGGTACCCTCATTCACTTTCAGTTGTTTAAAATTTTTCTTTCATTCTCCAGAATCTTCTAAATACAGTAATAGTGGTTTTGAAATCACACCTGTAAATTCTTTCTGCATCCTGGGATATAATTTGTCTAGGTCTGAGAAATTAAGCTTATTAATAGTGACTGAATGCTGTTTCACTTAATTTTCCTGTCAATTCTCTTCTATACATGTGTTCTCCATTCTTTGGAAAGAAGATCATTTTTTGGAGCTGACCATATTTTAATTTAATTTAGATTGATGGGTGCCATGCCTTTCTCCAGAGGACAGGAGATGGCCCAGGCTTTTTTTTTTTTTTTTAAATCTCGTAAACCTTGCAAGCAAGGAGACCCTCTCATTACAGTGCTATCAGCTTGTGTTGGAAGTTGTGTTCTCATTGAGGTCTTAATCCAGTGAAAAGCTCACTCAATTCCTCAGAGAAACCCATGCTTTCTTTATAATCACTTTAT
The DNA here is from genome assembly GCF_027475565.1 of Acinonyx jubatus. Classification (NCBI taxonomy): domain Eukaryota; kingdom Metazoa; phylum Chordata; class Mammalia; order Carnivora; family Felidae; genus Acinonyx; species Acinonyx jubatus. Next base: position 69,702,192 of record NC_069386.1, on the reverse strand, counting down.
TTTACCGGTCTCTCTGTAGTCGTTTCTGTCTCTTTCTTTCTCTCACTCCATTGATTACTTTATTTTTCCTTTCCATAGAGTTACTTCTAAGATGACAGTATGACTTGGGATTTCTGACTCTGGAAAATTTAAGAACTGGCTGTAATACTACCCATCTTCTTATAGTTATTTACTTGTATAAGTAAATAATAGTACTTCATACCATTTTCAGTAAACTATTTTTGTTTTTCATTTTTTTAGTAAAATATTTTTAAATAACAGAATCAACTTCTTGACTGCTGTCCATCACGAACTTTAGTTCATTTTCTATTCGCTGTTACTTTGCTACTACTTATCGAACATTTATGTGCTATGGTACAGGCCTTTCAAGCTTATTTTCTAAACTTCTTTTGACTTTATAGCTGATCCCTAACCTAAATGATTTCAGTAACACAACAAAATTTTACTAAGTGCCTACTAAATTCTTGTATAATTTTCTATGCAAGGGCTGTTTTGGGAAGTGTCTTTATATTCCTGCATGGTGAAATGTCTTAAAAATTAGAAATATTTTTTTCAATAAAAGGGACATTTAAAGAAGTGAAAATGAAATTTCAGTATACGTTGTGGAAGTTAACTTCCCACCACTCTAGATGAAGGCTGGTAATTTAAGCTGAAAAAGATCATTTTTCTTTTGCTTTTCACGTTAGCGTAGGTGAATAACCATGATACCAGTGTTGGTGAAGGTGCAATGCAATGACATTCAGAAGAACTTGTGGAGGGAATATAAACTTGTACATTTTTTTTCTGACAGGCAATTTGGAAGCGCTAGAGCTTTAAAAACCTGTGTGCCTATTAAATAAAAATCAGGGATGTGGAAAAAATTACTAATAAGTAAGTTCATTGTAGCAGTGCCCAAAAATTTCTGGGGCTCATGTTAAAATACAGCCTCTGACTCAAACGAAAAAGATGTGGCTCGAGATTCTAAATTTTTAATGTGGAGAATTTGAATCACTATGCTGTATACCTGAGACTAATGTAACATTGTGTAACTAATGTAACATGAGGTAACTAGTATCAACTATACACAAATGAAAAAGAGGTTTTAAAAAAGCAATAGGGTAATGTTGATTCTTTGAGTAGTAAAGGTTTGTAAAGTTCTTTCCAGAGTTCTTTGTATAGCAAGGGTTTATGTAGTTCTTTATATACATTTCTGTAAAGAAAGTAAAAAATACAAAGGAATAGAAAAATTCCTGTGAAGAAATAAAACTTAACAGTGGTAACTTTTTCAAGGTCAAATGATAGGTTACATAATTGTTTTCCTTTATACATATCTATATTTCTTAACTTTTTATGAGTAATATGTATCACTTTATAATCTGAAAGATAATTATTATAAAATATTGTTTTTGAAGGTACCTACTCTTCTGGACCTTCTACCTTCTCTGAGCACTTTTTATGACCTTTGTTATTCCTGAAATGTGCTAGGGAGTCCACAATTTGTGTCATGTTTGACTTACCATGTAGGATGTCGTCTCCCCTTCACTTGCTGCTTGGATTTAAAGCCACTCAGGTCAGCCACTGTGCCAGGGTTGAGGAGAAAGGGAAGGTTCCCAACAGGGCATCCTGAGGTTACATTTTACTTTTGGGTCACCTATATCATTTCATAAACCTAGGGCAGGGATAAGAAGTTAAATTAAAAAAATTGAGTGCAACATTGTGAGAAATGATAACCTTCAGCTTCTGGAGAGGATTTGTACTGTTACTTCTCTCTCATTAGAAAGAGTCATATTTTATCTTCAGTCTACTTTTCTTCCCTAAAAGCAACAGAAAGGAAATTGATATTAGTTTCCATTCTGGGTTTTACTTTTCTTCAATAAACTTTATGGAGAATGCTGTCGTTTAGAATAAGGTCACAAATACTGTGATGATAGTAGAACAGAGTAAATGAAGGCAATATAATTATCTTTTATTTTTCTTTTGCCTTTCCAGTTGACAACTTTTGAAAGTAATGGTTTCATATTCAACTAGAAATGTAGTTTCTCAAACTCAGATTTCCACACTCAAAATATAACACATATTTTTCTCTGTCCCCCAATCATGCAGTATAGGCACCAGCCCTTTGTTGAAGGAATTGATTCAAGAACTGATTGAGAATAGGAAACAGAGTCTGCAGATAAGCCTTAACCTGGATCTGAGTGCTATCCCTTGAGCTTTCAATTTCAGTGCATTTGGGGAAATTTTTTTTTTGAAGTTGGAAAAAATGAGTATTTTTCCCCTCCCATCAGTGATGAGAATGAAAACTTGGCTTCTCCACTTGTCCCGTGAAACTATTGCTGGGCCAAAGCCAGCTTCCCTAAAGGGATTCTTTGCTGAGATTCCCTCAGCTGGATGAACATTACCCCAAGGATCCATGTTTTGATGATTCTTTTTCCAAACGTCTGATATTCCTTTTCTCATATTGGACCAGTGAGTCTACTCCATCTGTTTGCACTGTCCATTTGACATGAGTTCTGAGCCTCTTTCTCAGATTAAAGGGACACCTATTTCGATTATTCATTTTTAAATTCATTACCTGAATCCAAAAGTCATTCCAAGCCTGTACCTTCCCATTTCCTTTGCCATCAAATATTAGCAGTTGATATTTATTGAAAGCTTCCTTTGTGCAAGGCAGTAAAATGAGTAACTTTTTTGAATAAGTTCATTTAACTCCCATAAGAATCCAACATGTTAAATGTTGCCATTGTTTTTATTTTACAGTAAAGTCATTAAAGTTTAGGTTAATTAATTTGTTCAAGGTTTTTCATCTAATAAATGGGAATGCCAATATCTGAATTTAGTTGTCTCTGAGAACAGAGCCTGAGTTTTTAAATACTAACCTATTTACCCTGCATCATCACTTGGGAGGGAAGGAAAACAATGCTTACTGATAACTCATTTCATGCCAGGCAATGTGACAAAATCTTATAAAAATGTAATTTTATTTAATCTTTGCAACACTCTGTTGCAATTTTAAAAAATTCTGACTACTAAAGTAATATGTGTTTAAATAAAAATTTGGAAGATTCAGAAGAGTTTAAAGAGCTATAAAATTACTAATAATTTTATCAAGTAGACATAAATTCAGATAAAAATTTGGCATATTTCCTCTGCTCTGTTTTGTTCTAAAATTTTTTCTTTATACATATGAGGTCATATAGCATTTATAATTAGTATCCTGCTTATATAAGCATTTTAAAAATGTAATTAAAACTCTTAAATGCTACATAATAGTGAGTGTTATTTTTATAACATTTCCTGAGTGTATTTAGGCTATTTTGAATTTTCCAATCTTAAAATAATGCAATAAAAATCTTTGGGTTTTAATGTTTGCTTAGAGTTTTAGAATATTTCCCTGGAATAGATTGTTTCAAAGAAAATTATGTCAAAATTATATATATAGTTTTTAAAAGATATATATAATTTGGGGTGCCTGGGTGTCTCAGTGTTTAAGTGTCTGAGTCTTGCTTTTGGCTCAGGTCATGATCTCAGGGTTTGGTTTGTGGGTTCAGCCCTGTGTAGGGCTCCACGCTCTCTGCCCTTCCCCTTCTCCCTTGCCATGTGTGCTTGTGCACTTTCTTTCTCAAAAGAAATACATTTTAAAAAAGGATTTATATAATTTAATGCTCACAACACATATTGCCAAATCACCTTCCAAAATATATTCTCAAAAGATGTGTTGATGAGGATGCCATCTTCTGGAATCCTTATTGGATATGGATGGTATTAAAAAAATTATCTCTATATTGATTGAAGAAAAACATTCATGTCTCATTTTTATAGTTGCATTTTTTTTGGCTTCTAATTTTGTCATTTTTATCCAGTTTTATTGAGATATAATTAACATACAACACTGTATAAGCTTATGATATACAGCATAATGATTTGATTTACATATATTGTGAAATGATTACCACAGTAAGTTTAGTTACCATCCATCATCTCATATAGATACAAAAATAAGAAAAAAATTCTTTTGTTATGTGAACTCTTAGGATTTACTCTCTTAATAACTTTTATATATATTATAGGACAGTGTTAAATATAGTTATTATATTGTACATTTCATCCCTACTATTTATCTTTTAACTGGAAATTTGTACGTTTTGACCACCTTTATCCAATTTCCTCTTCACCTATTCCCTGCCTCTGATAATCACAAATCTGATCACATATTCTGAGTTTTTTTTTTTAAGATTGTACCTATAAGTAAGATTATGCAGTATTTGTCTTTATCTGACTTATTTCACTTAGCATAATGCCCTCAAAGCCCATCCATTCTGTTGCAAATGGCAGGGTTCCCTGCTTTTAAATAGTTGAGTAATACTCCATTGTATATATATGCCACAACTACTTTATCCATTTATCCAATGATGGACACTTAGTTTGTTTCTATGTTTTGGCTATTGTAAATAATGCTGCTTTGAACAGGGTTGTGCCGTTATCTCTTCAATATAGTGTTTTTGTTTCCTTCAGCTATATTCCCAGAAGTGGAATTCCTGAATCATATGATAGTTCTATTTTTAATTTTTTGAGGAACCTCCATACTGTTTTCCACACTGGCTGTACCAATATACAGTCACATTAACCATGCTCAAAGGTTCCCTTTTCTCCAAATCCTTGCCAGGATTTGCTATCTCTTGTCTTTTTGATGATAGCCATCCTTACAGGTGTGAGGTGATATCTATCCCATTGTATTTCAGATCTGCATTTTCCTAATGATGAGTAATGTTGAGCATCTTTTTATGTGTCTGTTGGCCTTCTGTATGTCTTCTTCTTTTTTTTTTTTAAATGAATCTGTATGTCTTCTTTGGAAAAAATCTCTATCCTGGTCTGTTCCTTTTCTTTCTTTCTTTCTTTCTTTCTTTCTTTCTTTCTTTCTTTCTTTCTTTCTTTCTTTTGCTGTGGAGTTGTATAAATTCTTTATATATATTGGCTATTAACCACTTATCAGATACATGGTTTGCGAACATTTTTTTCTCATTCTATAGTTTGTCTTTTCATTATGTTGGTTATTTCTTTTACTGTGAAGAAGACTTTTAATTTGATATAGTCCCACTTGTTGGTTTTTTGTTTTGTTGCTTGTGCTTTGTGTGTTTATTAAAAAAGTCATTGCCAAGATATATGTCAAAGGGCTTCTTTATTTTTTTTAAGGAATTTTATGGTTTCATATCTTACAGTTACGTCTTTAACTCATTTCAAGTTAATTTTTGTGAGTTGTGTAAGATAGAGGTCTAATTTTATTCTTTTATATGTGAATATCCAGTTTTCCCAGCACTATTTATTGAAGAGACTGTCTTTTCTCCAATGAGTATTCTTGACCCCCTTGTCAAATATAGTTAACCATAAATGCATGGGTTCATTTCTGGGCTCCTGAGTTGTTCCATTGGTCTATGCACCTGTTTTTGTGGCAATACCATACTATCGTTATTACTATAGTTTTGTAAATTCGTTTGATATAAGAAGATTTTGATACCTCTAGATTTGTTTTTATTTCTCAAGATTGCTTTGGAGTCTTCTGTGTTTTATTTTTTTAATAATTAAAACATTTTTTCTTAATGTTTATTTTTGAGAGAGAGACACAGAGAGAGAGAGAGAGACAGAGACAGAGACAGGGACAGACAGATGATAGGAAGCAGGCTCTGTGCTGACAGCTCAGAGCCTGATGGGACTCAGACCCTCATACTGTGAGATCATGACCTGACCTGAAGTTGAACACCTAACTGATTGAGCCACTCAGTCTCCCATTTCTGTGGTTCCATATAAGTTTTATGATTGTTTTTTCTCAGTCTGTGAAAAATACGATTGGAATTTTGATAGGAATCTTATTGAATTTGTAGATTGCTTTGGGTAGTATGGACATTTTAACAATATTAATACTTCTAATCCATGAACTTAGAATATCTTTCCATTTACTTGTATCTGCTTTAATTTCTTTCATTAATGTCTTAGACATCAATCTTTATCACAAAGCCTAAAATACTGGAAATAGCTATGGTATCATTTATTTCACTCTGAAAATCGACAACCAGTTGAGTCACCGAAAGGTCAAGAAAAGGAAGAAAGGAGGGGCACCTGCTATGGAATACATTGCTTGTGTCTTTGTATCTTATCTGTTGTGATAATAATTTAAAATGCCATTTTGTGAGTGTAAGAGGAAATTGATCTGACCAAATTGTATCTGTTCTTATCTGACTCAGTGGTTCTTAGAGAAGCTTCCACAGTGGATAGAGTGAAGCTTTTTAGGTTCTAAATGTTCCTCAAGAAGTCTAAGAAGACAGCAGGTATATACTTCCAGCAAGTCAGAGATTGTGCATCCAAGTTGCCTCCTTCTCATGACCTACAAAAAAAAAAAAAAAAAAATTGTGCCCTAGAGGGCAATTAGGACATCTCCCAGTGTTCCTTTTGGGTGGGTCCTCAGGATAAAGCAAACAAACTGAAGTGAGGAGAGACAAAGAGATACCCTTCCCTTAAATAATAATCCTATCAGAGCCAGAAGTAGTTGAATGCTAGAAACTGATACTTTCCCCTGCAGGTGGGACCCTTGGATTTCACTGGAGGTTAGACATATCTCACTAGAGTGAGTGTTAATGAATCCCTATTTTATTTTATCTTCCACACAATGGATGACTAATATATATGTGCTAAATGAATGAATAGATAGATGTCTTTAGGAAGTCACTTAATTGAGAATTTCACCAGATGATATATCACCTATGCAAAGTGGCCAGATGGGCTGGGCACCATGAGTTTTCTCTTTGATAGAATTCCTGTGAAAATGAACATTACTCTCTGTAAAATTCCTCACATACAAGAAAACAAATCCTGGTGAAATTTTTCACATGTTTCAAGCTTAAGGGTCTTATTGCCTCTTAAAAATTTCTAAACCAAGTTTTAGTCATTTGTATTATGAAAAACTCAGCCTTCTTTGACAGGTCTCATAATTTTATTATCTCCTCTGATCATATAATTATCTACCTTGTAACAGAGCTTCAGTATGGTAACTTTCTCCACAATCACTCCAAATTGCTTCCCACTCTCTCCAAATCACCTTGCTGTTTTTTTTTCTTATAATCACAATCACCTCAGGGTGATCAGGGTCTTTTGTATTATATAGTGTTCTGTCCTGCTTATTGTTTGCTTTGCTTAAAACATGCTCATCCAGGTGGATGCTGAAAAAGATGCTGAGATGGGACAGGGTGGTGGGAGGGTGTTCCATGTTACTAGTTCCTATTCGTCTTAGGTCAGAGTGAGAGGGGAGACCACAGGCGATGCAGTATCCTGTAGCAGGCAGAGGAGGGGACAGACCTCCTGACATTACTATTTGATCAAACTCTCTCTGTGCTTCTTTACCTAGCAATCTATTTGGGTTATATTGATCATGGACTTTGGGATCATACAAACCTGGGTTCAAGTCTTGTCTCTTTGATTTATTACCCTTTGACACAGGAAACTATTGAATATTTCTAAAATCTTGAAGTTTTTCTCTGGATAAAAAAAAAAAAAAGTTTTATCAGTCCAGACCTAGGGACACAATTTCACTTCTGCCCTCCCAGCTTTCACGTATGTAAGTCAGTAGATGAGAGAGTTGTGCCTGGACTCATAAGTTTAATTAAAATGGATTTTTCCCCCCAAGAAGAATTTTCCTAATAATCGTTCATTTCGGGAAACCCACGAAAATCTGTAACAAAATCTGTAGTTGAAGTGCTGTGTGAAAGGCCCTGAAAGCAGAATATAAGCCAACAAGTTGGAATCAGAGAAAGGAAAATTGTATAGAATAATGTCAAAAGGGGCTCAATTCAAGAAGTAAGGAGTAATTAAAGTGATTGCAATGATCAAATTGGGCTTCTTTGGGCCATTCTGTAATGAAGGTATAATGTTTTTATCGAGAGATTTATTCTGAGGTCCAAATGCAATTTTAGAACATGTTTTCAAATGTTAGTGGCATGGAGTGCATTAATCTCATATCATTCCTAAGATTGAATATGCAAAAGGAGAAGAATGTGTATGAAAGCTGAATATTCTTTTTCTTTTTAGGTTCAAACAAATACTTTTTAGGAAGAACCAGCTCATATTTTGTTTATGGTAATAAATAAATAAAATGGCAATAAAATGAGCCCTTCCACACTGAACATTTACTTTATGGTAAGCACTGTGTTAGGTGCTTCATGAACATGATTATATTTTGTTAACAGTAGGTACTATTACCCTGATTTTGCAGATAAAGAAATTGAAACTCAGAGAAAGAGAAAGTCACTTGTCACAGGTCATAAATCTTATATTAAAAAGGGCTAGGATTTCAGTTAAGTCTTTCTGAATTCTGACTCTTTATTTTCCTTTAAAACTAAAAAAAAAACCATTTCTAATTATGGTAAAACTGACACCTCATTATTTTTTTTTAAGTTTAGCTAATTTTTTAAAAAACATAATTTATTGTCAAATTGGTTTCCATACAACACCCAGTGTTCATCCCAACAAGTGCCCTCCTCAATGGCCATCACTCACTTTCCCCTCTCCCCTTGGGTAAATTCCTAGCAGTGCTATTGCTGGGTCATAGAGCAGTTCTATTTTTAATTTTTTGAGGAACCTCCCCACTGTTTTCTAGAGCAGCTGCACCAGTTTGCATGACACCTCATTCTTAAACACTTTGACTTTCTACTTAGAAAACATTAAGGTGTCAAGCTTTTTGTTTTTTCACTAAGCTCTATATATTTAAAATGAAAATTGAGGGAAAATGATATAAAATACATAGAAAATAAAAATGGGTGGAAAACCTGTTTCAACTAAAAAGTAAAGTATGTGATATCATTTTAAAAAATAGTAAACTGGCAAATTTTGCAAAGGGACTGAAATACTATATAGCTAACATGAATAAAAGGGATTCCACATTGGATAATTTGAATCAAATTAAAATAATTTAATTGTTTTTAAAGTACATGATACATTCCTAAGTTAGACTGGGAATTGCTGAATTATCATTCAGTTATTTATGAACCCTCTTTTATCTTACATACTGTGCTTCTAAGTCACTAGTCTAAGCTCTATATTTTACTTTCATTGCTCTCCATTCAAATCTTCTAAAACAATCTTCCCTGAATTCAAACTTCTCTGGCACCCATATGGTAAAATAGTAGTTCTCAAAAGCCGAGCATTGTTTTTGTCACACTAGAACCATCTGGGGATGCAAGTCTTTAATGGAAAGTAATTAATGAATTAATGTATTCATTTATGGATGTGTATTTTTATTGTGATGTACCAAGCTTCTATAATAATGTAGATAAATAGGGAGAATTTATGGATCTTGTGATGTTGATTGAAATGATATGTTGGCAATAAAATATTTCAGTGCAGTTTGAGGGCATAAATTCCTTCCTAAAGCTTATTAGCTATACTTGAGTTAAATAAAGTGAGCAGTTGAAGTGTACAGGCTAAAATTGGAAGAAAAAGCTCTAGAGAAAACATTTAAAGTAAAGTAATATTTAAAGTAACAATACTGCTAGGAATTTACCCAAGGGATACAGGAGTACTGATGCATAGGGGCACTTGTACCCCAATGTTTATAGCAGCACTCTCAACAATAGCCAAATTGTGGAAAGAGCCTAAATGTCCATCAACTGATGAATGGATAAAGAAATTGTGGTTTATATACACAATGGAATACTACGTGGCAATGAGAAAGAATGAAATATGGCCTTTTGTAGCAATGTGGATGGAACTGGAGAGTGTGATGCTAAGTGAAGTAAGCCATACAGAGAAAGACAGATACCATATGGTTTCACTCTTATGTGGATCTTGAGAAACTAACAGAAACCCATGGGGGAGGGGAAGGAAAAAAAAAAGAGGTTAGAGTGGGAGAGAGCCAAAGCATAAGAGACTGTTAAAAACTGAGAACAAACTGAGGGTTGATGGGGGGTGGGAGGGAGGGGAGGGTGGGTGATGGGTATTGAGGAGGGCACCTTTTGGGATGAGCACTGGGTGTTGTATGGAAACCAATTTGACAATAAATTTCATATATTGAAAAAATAAATAAATAAATAATAAAAAAAATAAAGTAACATTACCAGTGGTGTTTTTTCTATTTGTCTTATAACAGAGCTATTTTGATACAAATTCTTCATGTTGACTAAATATTAATATTCCATTTTTTCTCTACTTAAAATACTGCCTGGTTCTGATGAGAAGTTGAGGTATGGAGGGCTGAATAAAATAGGAGATTCTTATTATGCAGTTCTGATTACATCTGTGCACATTCTAGGTTGGAAAGAAATGTATGTTTTGCCTAACAATAATGTCACTGCTGTCATTCATGAATTCAGCCTCCTGGGTTTCTCTTGTAGTCAAGAAATAGAAGTTCTCCTTTTTGTTTTGTTCTCTGTCATCTACATCTTGACCTTGTTGGGCAACAGTGCTATTATCTGTGCTGTGTGGTGGAACCAGCAACTCCACACCCCTATGTATACTTTATTGGCCAACTTCTCTTTCCTGGAGATCTGCTACATCAGTTCCAATGTACTCAACATGTTGCTCAACTTCCTTTCCAAGACCAAGACCATCTCTTATAATGGCTGCATCTTACAGTTCTACATCTTCCTCTCTCTTTGTGCTACAGAACTCTTCTTTCTGGCCCTCATGGCATTAGATAGGTATGTTGCCATCTGCCACCCACTGCACTATTCTACCATAATGACTGGGAAAGTCTGTGGAACCCTTGTGTCTGCTTGCTGGGTGGGTGGCTTTCTCTGGTTGGTGACCCCAGCCATACTTATCTCCCAAGTTCCATTTTGTGGTTCAAATGTCATTGACCACTACCTGTGTGATCTTGGGGCAATGCTGGCCATATCATGTTTACCTGTCCCCAAGACAACTCTGACTTGTAGCATTTTCAGTGCTGTGATAACATTCATCACTTTGTTCTATATCCTTGTGTCCTACACACTGGTCCTTCGAGCTGTGGTTCAGGTTCCCAAAGGTTCAGGTAGGAAAAAAGCCTTCTCCACGTGTGCCTCCCACCTGATAGTGGTGTCCCTATTTTATGGCTCAGTCATGGTGATGTATGTAAGCCCAGGGGCAGCCAATCAGCCTGGTATGCAGAAGTTCTTGACCATGTTATACTCAATTGCAACTCCACTTTTAAACCCTCTGATCTACAGCCTCAGGAATAAGGAGATGAAAGTTGCCCTGAGGAAAGTTATGTGTAAAGTTTAGAAATAATTCCTGAATGGGAGATGGCATAGTGCAATAAATTCCTTTTAAGTTCTGTTATAAAGAATATAGAAAAATTATACTTAAAAGTAGGAAAAGGAGCTAGATCTAGAATGTGTCCACATGAGAATTCCTTAAAATTCCTAGCTTGTCTGCATTCTGTATTGATTGACTATGGTCAAGTTACTCAAATTGTTATTTGAGTATCTGTTATTTGAGTTATCTGTTTTTCCAATTTTAACTGGAGATGACCTTAATAATCATATCTATATTATAGAATGTTTGAGATTAAATGACTTACTACATGGAATCATTTAAAATAGTGCCTGGCTCTCAATAAATATTATATGATATGATAATATATTATTATTAATAACAATTATATCCAAATTTATTATCATTAGCTATCATTGTCAAGTAAGAGCTTCAGCAGTTTCTTTTGTCAAACTGTGAAATGATAATCATATTATATTTATATAAAGAAAAAAGAGTGTATTTTTAAGGAAAAAAAAGTTTTGTTTCTTGAAGGAGGTCTATATAAATACAAACCAAAACAAGAATAATTTTTGCTGCACTTCCTCCCCACATTTCTTTGTGTTATGAAGATGATGACAATGATTTGTTGGACAAAGATTGATGAAGACTGTGTTCTGGTTCCACCTCAGTGAATCAAAGCCTTCATTCCCCAATTTTTTAAAAGGACACTTTGGAGGTTTTATGTGGATCAAATGATCAATCACGTATAAAAGTATTTGTAAAATGCAAAGTACAGTCAAAAGATGAAAGCAGTCAAATGTCCATCTACAGATGAATGGATCAACAAAATGTGATATATACAAACACTGTAATATTATTCAGCCTTATAAAAAGAAGGGATATTCTGGGGCGCCTGGGTGGCTTAGTCGGTTAAGCGTCTGACTTCAGCTAAGGTCATGATTTCAAGGTTCATGAGTTTGAGCCCTGTGTTGGGCTCTGTGCTGACAGCTCAGAGTCTGGAGCCTGCTTCAAATTCTGTGTCTCCCTCTCTCTCTGCCCCTCCCCCACCTGTGCTCTGATTTCTCTCTCTAAAAAATAAAACGTTAAAAAAAAGAAAGAAAATTCTGAAACATGGATGCACCAGCTTCTCACAAAATGACAAAGACTGTATAATCTCACTTTTTTAAGGTTCCTAGAGCAGTCAAATTCATAGAGATAGGAAGTAGAATGGTGGTTGCCAGGGGCTGGGGAAGGGGGATGGAGAATAATTGTTTAATGGGTACACATTTCCTGTTTTGGAAGATGAAGAATTCTGGAGACCAGTGGTGGTAATGGTTGCTCAACAATGTGAACATGCTTAATGCCACTGAACTGTGCACTTAAAATATTAAGATTTGTTAAATGTCATGTGATATATACTTTACCACAATTAAAAATAATTTTGAAATGTAAAGCGCATTACCAATGTCAGTTTTGTTTTTGTTTTTGTTTTTTTTTTGATTGTTATAATGTTAGCATTTTCATTATATTCTTTTCCAGCAACACCTGCTGCTGCAGTCTTGTCTGTGTGTGCATTTTCTTTCCATCTTGTGATGTTGCTGTCACAGCTTTTTCTCAGTAATTGCAACTACAGAGAGGATAGGATTTTTTCCCTTCAGGTCACGAATATTTCTCCACTCCCCAACTCTATCATTGCTCTGCCCCCCAAGGTGCCTGCCCCTTTGGTTTGCTCTTTGAGGACACAGAGAGTGGTCTCAAGGAGGCAGCCCCCCCCCCCCCCCCAAGGGCAGACTTTTACCTTAGGGAGTTTCTTCTACCCTAGTGCTCATGATTGTTAGAAACTGCATTATCACCAGGGATAAAATTAAAGAAAGGAATAATTTTGGTTCTGGCCTGAGGTGTGCAAACCCTTGGCACATGAAGAAATTTGCTCTGAGGCTTCTCAGTGTTGCCAAGTCTTTAGATCACATAGCAGAGCCTCTCCTGAGGCTCTGAAGTACCTCCTAGCTGAGCTGACTGGCTTCTGCCTGGTGTCAAATTCCTCCCCTACTGTGAGCCAGAGTTGTGATGTGCCTGACCTCAAGGAGGAAGACAGCTCATCCTCTGTATGCTTTTCTTTTTTTTCAAGTTTTTATTTAAATTCTAGTTATTTAACATATAGTATAATATTGGTTTCAGGAGTAGAATTTAGTGATTCATCACTTACATATAACACCCAGTGCTCATCACAAGTGCCCTCCTGAGTACCCAAAACCCATTAGCCCATCCCTCACCCACCTCCCTCCATCAACCCTCAGTTTGTTCTCTATGATTAAGAGTCTCTTGTGGTTTGTTTGCCTCTCTTTTTCCTCCTTCCCCTATGTTCATCTGTTTTGTTTCTTAAATTCCACATATGAATGAAATAATATGGTATCTGTCTTTCTCTCTCTGTCTAGCACTGCACACCTCAGGTGGACTTGATCTTACATACCCATCCCAGAAATAGATGTGCGACACATGCAAGCAACATGTATAATGTAAAATTTTCTACCACACAAAAAGTGAAAAGAAACAGTGAAATTAATTTTAATGACCCATTTGTTCAATATAAAAATGTTTTAACTTGTAATCAATATAAAATTATTAACCAGATATTTTGTATTAGTTTTTTGTATACTAAGTCTTGAGAATGGGGCTGAATTTCATACTTACAGTACATCTCAATATGGACCAGTCATATTTTGAGTGCCAGTAGCCACAGCTAGCTAGTGGTTACCATAATGGACAGTGCTGTTCTGTGGCTTCTTATGTTCTCCTTTGTAATGAGAGTGGGTGTGGATGGGGTGGATTATGGTTAGTTGATTGGGAGCTTTCAGTAAGAAACCTCAGATAAATGACTTCTTGTCTTTTCTTTATTCTGTCTCCGTTCCTCTTTGTCCTCTTCCTCTAAAGGGAGATTGAACTTTACAACATAGCTTTTAGAGAGGGAAGGAGGGATAAAAACCTGGAAGCAGCAAAAGAGACAAGGAAGACTTTCTTTGTTACTAGTGGAGTGAGATCATAGCCATTTTGGGAGAAGGCAATGTACTGATGCTGTCTTCACATCAGACAGTGTAGAAAGGTTGATGGGGAGGGAGATGAGGGTAACTTTACCAGGAGACGGTAGAGCTTTGCTGCTTCTCCTTAGTCTTGCTGATGGTGGTGTGGAGGCCAGAGGATGTGTGGTCTTACACATGGAACTCTGGGGGCCTACAAAGTCTTCCAAGCAGCACACTTGGTATTGGAAAAACACGGATACATATGATAGGGTCCTTGTTCTTGAGGAATTCTTGACTTATGTGGGCATAGATGTGTTAATTCCAATGAAAAATGCTAAGAGAGAGGAATGCATAGTGTGCCAGAGGAACATAGAAGAGTGTTGGACTAAGTATAGGTTAGGAAAGTGTAGGTGGGAAGTGTCAAAGAAGAGTTCACAGAGAACCTGATAAATCATCTGAATCTTGAATGACAAGCTGGAAGTTCTTTGGATAGAAGGGAGGGAGGAAGGTGAATGATGACATTACAAGCAGAAGGAGTATTGCTGAGTTTAGAATGAATGGGGGCGTCCTGAAAGGAGATGAACTTAGGGAGGCAGGAACTTAGAGACACTAAAGAGGTTGAACTTGATCCTGTAGCAGAGAAGGAAATATTTAAGAATTGAAAGCAAAAGAATGATATAATCAGACATGCATTTTTGAAAATTTGGCATCTTTGTTTAGATTCTGTGTCACTGAGTGCCACAGTATAGCTCCATCTTTCATCAAACATAGTGTTTGATGTTTGCTTAATCCAATTAACTTGAAGGAGAAGATGAATTCAAATTAATGGTATTGACTCAATCTTTTGAGAATTTCACAATTCCTCTTGAAAACAGAGCTGACATCTCAGAGTCTTACAGTCAAGGTGGGAAATCTCTGTTTTATATTAACATTGTCAGAGTTTAAGGTTAGTAGTTTGAAGTTGCAGTTGGGAAGGTGTTCAATTAAAATCATATTTCATTCCTAATTGAACATGCCCAAATGGAAATTCTGAGCCTTTCATTCACCATAGACTCTAAACAGTGGAAAGATCTCTGGGCTTTGACCACATATTTGACTTGCCATCTGAGAACCATTTAAAAAGGAAGGATAACAATGATAATAACAACAGCAACTCCTTTACGTTACCTCAAGCCCTATGTTTTGTAGCATATTTCCATGGAGGCTTTTTGCTCTTGCATATTGAAGTTATGACAAAGTCTGTGTTAAGTGTTTTACAGCTGTTATGAGCCAGCAGAAACTACTCTTTAAAAATTTTTTAAAAAAATATTTATTTACGAGAAAGAGAGGGAGAGAGAGATTGTGAGCTGGGGAGGGGCAGAGAGAGAGGGAGACACAGAACCTGAAGCAGGCTCCAGGCTCCGAGCTGTCAGCACAGAGCCCGACGCAGGGCTTGAACTCACAAACTGTGAGATCATGACCTGAGAGCCGAAGTCAGATGCTCAACCAACTGAGCCACCCAGGTGCCCTGAAACTACTCTTTGTAAAGAGGTTAAAAAGCTATGTTTTATAATATGGGAACCTATCTTAAGAGATTAGAATATAACAATTCTTGGGGTGCCTGTGTGGCTCACTTGGTTAAGTGTCTGACTTCGGCTCAGGTTATGACCTCAGTGTTCATGGGTTCAACCCCTGCATTGGGCTCTGTGCTGACAGCTCAGAGCCTGGAGCCTGCTTCAGATTCTGTGTCTCCCTCTTTCTCTGCCCCTCCCCTGCTTGCACTCTTTCTCTCTCAAAACTAAATTCCGAAATATAAAAAAAATTAAAAAAAATTCTCCAACAAATGTATGATGTGTAAGATTTGTGAGAGTTCTAAGAGTAATAACCTGGTTTAGTAACAGATCTAGTGAGTTCTGAAGAATACTACATCCCTTGTATGTGCTATTAAAATAGCAAGAGAGCTAGGTTGGTTTTATAATGGTGTGTGGGCAGTTAATACAGTTTCCCAGGTTTTTGTTTAGTGTGGTGATTAGCTTTGTGTTCTTGAGGATGTACATTGTAGGTTTGAAGGGTAGATATTGGGTCACCTTGGATGAAAAAAGTCTTAAGGATATGTTCCATATTCTTTCAGTTGATATTGACATACATCATCATAATGGAGGTATAAAATAGTGTTGCTATATTCATTTATAATGCCCAGTTTGCAGAACTAGGCCAGCAGCACAGTATGAAAAGCTAGGTCTTGCTGCTAAGGACAGAGAGAAAAGTAATAGTGCTGAAGAAAGCTCTGAAATGTCTTTGGAGGGAAATGTGGCTACACTGACCTAAATCTAAAATGCTCTCACTTTATGACTCACAATTTTTATTTCTCAGAATTTATCCTTCATAAACATTGTTTTTTAATTTGTGCCATTTTAGAATTAGAAAATTGAAGGGAATAAGCCCACAAATATATACATTTTAATATAGTCAACCACAGATTGTTTTCTTCATATATTTATCAAAAAGTAAATATTTAATTCAATTAGTCACATTATTCTCCAAACAACCTTATTTTTTAGTGGATCAAATATGAAAAGTTTTGGGGCACCTGCGTGGCTCAGTTGGTTACGTGTCCGGCTCTTGATTTTGGCTCAGGTCAGGATCTTACCGTTGTGAAATCAAGCCCTGCATGGAGCTCTGCACTGTCAGCGTTCATATTCTCTCTCTCTCTGTCTCTGTCATGCTCTCTCTCAAAATAAATTAAGCTTAAAAAATTGTAAAAACAAATATGAAACGTGTTCACTGGTTACTTAAAATCCAGATGGGTGTTCCTGATTGACAGATGATTGTTTTTCAAATGATGATTCTGGAATTCAAGGTATTTTCCATCCTTGCCTTCATCATCTTCAAAACTTAGCTTCCTAGGTCAACATGCTTAATTATATCCAAGATCATCAAGGATGATGCCTGGATAAAGCTTCAAGTGTTACACATCAATTTTAAATACATTCTACTAACTAGAACTCAGTTACATGAGCATACATATCTCCAAGGAAGCCTTAAAAAATATATTATTGACTTGAAGAAGAGGAAATGAATTTGTCTCTGTCAGTGTCTTAACTTCTTAGTTGACCAACATCCATCCTATGTGATCTACATGTAGGGATAAGCAGTTTGAAAAGTATCGAGATGCTGTAGATGTTTAATAGGCTCATTCAGGATATAGTGGACACTTTAAACTGTCATTTGGACAACAGGAACGGGAGACTCTAGGTCTAACAAAGCTTGAAAGTAATGACATGAAAGCATCTGATGTCAAACAAATTTTTTAGCTAAGAAGTAATTTATTAAGGGGGTGCCTAGGTGGCTCAGTTGGTTAAGCATTTGACTCTTGATTTCTGCCTGGATCATGATCTCACAGTTCCTAAATTCAAACCCTGCGTTGGGCTCTGCACTGACAGCATGGAGCCTGCTTGGGATTCTCTGTTACTCCCAGCCCCTCTCCTGCTCATACACGCTCTCTTGTGCTCTGGCTCTCAAAAATAAACAAAAATTAAAAAAAAAAGTAGTTTCTTAAGGTTAGGAGAGGAAACTCTGGGAGGAATAATACTATGTTAGCTTGGAATATATGTGTATATGTGCATATGTGTGTGTATTTGTGAGTGCACCTATGAATGTGTGCACATTCGTGTAGTTTTCAGCTTCGATATGATAATCACTGAGGGTGAAACATGCTCAAGTCTGTATGATGCACGTTAATTGCCTCCATTGCTCCTGGGGTTGAGGTCTCCAGAGACAGGCTTCAGAGTCTGGAAAGGATAACTAATGGGGAATGGAAAGATTTGTGTCTTGTTTTATTCTCTGAGTAAAACCTGAAAGGGATCTTTGTAAAGAAAGGAACCAAAAAGCATCCTACCAAGGAGCTGACATCTCTGACTTCTGGGCTGCACTGGGATAAGTAGGTCTGGGCACATGGAACAATAACTTCTTTCCTGTGTCTCAACGTCCATTTTGTTTTATCTATTGATAAGAAAATGGAGCAAAATTTTCATGATTATTTTCCTTTGCAAACACCATTCCTCTTATACAAACCATATTAGACATGGGATTAAAGAAATGTTTTCATTAAGTTATCATTCTGTCTTTGCAGGTCACCTTCAAAAGAACTGTTCTTTGAGGGTAGGAGGTTTTTCTAAGTTTCTAGTTTCTTTTTCTTTTCTTTTTATATGGAAATAGTTCATTTTTTTACCTTTTTAAAAATGTTTCAAGGTTTTATTTAAATTCTAGTTAGTTAACATATGGTATAATATTGGTTTTAGAAGTAGAATTTAGTGATTCATCACTTACACATAACATCCAGTGCTCATCACAAGTGCCCTCCTCAGTACCCATCACCCATTTAGCCCATTCCCCACCCACCTCCCTCCACCAACCCTCAGTCTGTTCTTTATTATTAAGAGTTTTTTATAGTTTGCCTCTCTCTCTCTTTTTTCTTTCCCCTCTATTCATGTGTTGAAAAGGACTGTATTCTTAGCCAACAGGAAAAGGGATCAATTTTACTTTAAAACACTGGCAACAATTTAGATGACTCTCTTGTTTACTGTTCTCTTTCACATGAGTGACAACATAGCAGATCAACACCCATTATGTGTGGCTTGTAGGAGAGGAAAACTTTGTAAGTGGAAGCTAATTTATTTAATGAGGTATAATACTCAGATTCAAAGGAGTCAAAAGAAAACAGGGGACTGGGGAATGAAGTCGGCTCAGAGAGAGACCCAAAGGTGAGGAAAGGCAAGGAAAGGAACACTTGTCTTCAGCGTGTTGACGTGTGGGAACAGAAGGAGCCAGGATGTTCAGAGTGGCTCTCTCCTGTGAGGCATCCCAGGTGAGAGGACAATCAGAAGAGATCTAAAGAGTATTACTGTGGCAAATGGAACGTGAGGTCTCTTTTCTGTGTCTTCTCAGCTCCTGAGGAGCATTTCATTACCTGTACTGATTTTAAAGCCTAGGGGGTTAGGTGTCTACCATTGCATGTCTCTTGAATCCATTCCTGGTTTCTTTTTGCTTATACATTACCCTAAGTCAGGCTCTTCAGGCTTTTTCTTTGGGCTACTGAAACTGCTTTCTAATAGTTTACTGCAAATTCATTACCCTCTAATTGTCTTGCAAATGTAGCTTCCATAAACCTTTGATCCTTGTGTTCTTGTACTAGTCTAGCTCCAATTGTTTTCCATTGACTAGCAAATGAAGCCTGAATTAGACTGGCAGTGAGTGAGTCCTCTGCCATGTGGGCCAATCTGTGAAAATTGTATCCCACTGTTCCTTAACAAGTACTCTAATTTTCACTCTTTTGGGCTTTTCTCTAAACACAACGTCTTATAGCCAAATCTTTTCACATTATCATTAGTATATGCTATTAATGTTCTGCCTCTGTCACTGACCTTTTGCTAAAGCCTTTCCTTATTTTTTCCACCTGAGTATAATCATGTCTCATGATGAGAAAATATTTTGTTCTGATTTGTCATATGCTGTTACAGTATCAGTGGCAGCACCATGATATAGGTGAAGGGATGTATGGGGTTCCCTACGAATTTCCCCAAAATAAACATAGTCTCAGTAGAAACAATTTCCTTTCAATGCAAATGTGATTCCAAGGTCAATCTCCTCAGATCTCTTCCAATCAGATTTAAGCTCTTAAACTCCTTTTATGTAGAAATTCTGGAGCCATGAATGTATTGTTTGAAGTTGCTTTGAACAAAATATATTTGACATAAGTTACAAAAGAGCAGGGACTCTGCATTTTTATTCATCACTTTTTTGCTATCTCCCAGAACAGTGCCTGGCAATAATATGTACATAATAAATGTTTATTGAATAAATGAGAGAGGGAAGGAGATGAAAAGGAAAGAACTCCCCCTTCCAAAGGGAAGTTAGTAATATCACAAGCCTGAATTGAGGAAAACAAGCATGTATCTCTTCACCAGGACAAAGAAAGAAGAAAAAGAGTGTTAATATTTCTGTGGTTCTTACAGTCTTCTGTCACTTCCACAGGTCACACTAATAAGGACTGTGGAGACTACTAACATCTCTGGGTCTGTGAGTGAGTTCATCCTCCTGGGCTTCCCATGCCGCAGGGAGATCCAGATCCTCCTCTTTGTCATCTTCTCCCTCATCTACCTTCTGACTCTCATGGGGAACACATCCATCATCTGTGCCATGTGGTCAAGCCGGAAACTCCACACACCCATGTACATCCTCCTGGCCAACTTCTCCTTCCTGGAGATCTGCTATGTCAGTTCTGATGTGCCCAAAATGTTGGCCAACATCATCTCCCAGACTAAGAGTATCTCCTATGCTGGCTGCCTGCTCCAGTTCTACTTCTTTTCCATGTGTGCCGCTGAGGGCTTATTTCTGTCAGTGATGTCTTTTGATTGATTACTTGCCATTTGTAGACCTTTCCGCTATCCTACCATAATGACCCACCGCCTATGCACTCAGTGGTCTTCTGCTGGGTAGGGGCTTTCTCTGGTTACTGACTCCTTTGACTCTAATATCTCAGGTGCCTTTCTGTGGTCCAAACACCACTGACCATTTTCTCTGTGATCTTGCACTTTTGCTGGCATTGTCCTGTGCTCCAGTATGTGAAATTACTCAAATCTGTGGTATCAATAGCTCTCTCATCATCTTTCTCACTTTCCTGTACATGGCACTTAGTTCTGTGTCTTGAGTGTGGTGTTATAGGTGCCCCCAGGCTCAGGAAGGCATAAGGCTTTCTTTACTTGTGCCTCCCACCTTGCTGTGGTATGTCTGTTCTATGGTTCAGTCATGGTGATGTACATTAGCCCAGGTTCTGGGGACTATCCTGGGATGCAGAAATTTGTGACCTTGTTCTATGCTTTCGCAACCCCACTCTTTAATCCCTTGATTTACAACTTCTGGAACAAAGATATGAAAGAGGCACTCAAGAAAATTCTGAATGTGTTATTATGGGAAATCTCTAAAGGATTAAAAAGTTGAATTTAGTATACGGCAAGTCTAGGAGGATGGAAGGTAACAAAAATGAGATTATGGTTTTTTCCCTTCATTTTATTTTATTTTAATCTAGTGGGAGGATGATTTTTAAAAATTCACTAGACTCATGATTTAAGTCTTAGGAAGTTATTATTCTTATGTTGCAGTTACCTTAGATACAGTTAGTTTGAAATACAACTTGGTAAGATTTTCATGTATTCCTCTATAATTGAGTTTTTTAGTTTCTTTTGGTTTTAATTAAATACTACTTGATGTCTTTTAACATTTTCAAATTCTGCTTTCATCAGAGCCAGTTGTTCTTTTCAGAAAATAACAAATGTTGAATGTATTGTAATCACACACATAATTAACCAGTTTTTTTAAAAAAACCCTCAATATCGGGGACAATTTTAAACTTTCTTAAAAAAAAAGGTTTCATTAATTTTTGGGAGAGTGCAAGTGTGGGAGGGGAAGAGAGAGAGAGAGTGACAGAGGATCTGAAGCAGGCTCTGCACTGACAGCACTGAGCCCAATGTGGGGCTTGATCTCATGAACCATGAGATCATGACCTGAGCTGAAGTCAGATGCTCAACCAACTGAGCCACCCAGGTGCCCCTCAGCAACAGTTTTAAAGCACTACTTTTACATATTCCATAATTCTCAGTATAGTTTTGGGCACCAACAAGCATCCTCAGTAAGATTATATTGACTTGCTTGACTCCCACATTTTGCCAGTGCTTTCATTTTAGGAGGTAGGTCTAATGGATATATATTTTTTTCATGAAAGTCCACTCCTAATTCAAATGTCTGATCCTAAATTTGATAACCTCCTTTTAAATTAGCCCTAGCTATACTTATTTGTCAATGGCTCCACTGATCTATAACCTGAACCTAAAATCTTAACCTTCATAAATCCCTTACCTTTTCATTCCCAATCTTAATGTCATTAAGTTCTGTGGCATCTTCCCTGTGATCCTTTGTTGTCCTCCTTCATTTTTGTCTAGGTTCTAGCACTCCATGCCTTTAAAGGCATAACTTAAACTTCTTTTCCATCAGTCCTTACACTTATCTCCTTTCTACTTATACAAACTTTGGAGACAAATCCCAAATTCTTCTGTTCTGTTTTGTTTGGTGGTTTTATGTCATCATAAATTTGTTCAAACCAGAAGAATATACAACACCAAGAGTGAACCCTAATGTAGACTATGGACACTGGGTGATGATTCTATGTCAATGTATGTTCATCAGTTGTAACAAATATACCACTCTGGTGGGGGGTGTTGATAACGGGGGAGGTTATGTATGTGTGCAGTTAGGGGGCATATGGGAAATCACTGTGAACCTCAAACAACTCTAAAAAATAAAATTTCAAATAAAGAAATATATATAAATAAATATATATACATACACATATATAGTTACATTTATATACTGCTCTGTGTCTGATCTGTGACATCTAACTTATCGTCCTCATTTTGCTACTTGTTACTTAGTTATAAGATGGCACTAAGCATCCAGGTTTTTCCCCATTCCAGGGTGGAGGAGCTTGAAACAGCAGCTTCTAGTTCCCAGAAAGCAGAAGCCCCCTCAGAAACCCCCAGTCTAATTCTCATTGGCCGGAATTATGTCACATGACCAAACTAGCTGCAAGGAAGCTGAAAAAGCAAACGTTTTTAGCTGGACTCATTGCTACTCTGAACAAAGTCAGGCTTCTTTTAGTTACGGAAAAGGGCGATGAACTTTGGGTGGGTGACAGTAGTCCCTGGCACAAGACGGATCTGGAGAGCTTCTCTAATCACTTTAGACTTCATGAAACTCAACAACTGATAACACTGACCTTTGACAAGTATGAAAAAGCTAAGGAAGATGAGCATACAAACTTTCCAGAAGCCACTATGTTTATAAATCTGACTGGAGGCAAATAAGACAGAACTGTGGACTAACCACTTGAAGTCACTTTTTGTTGATCATAATAAATGATATTTTTGTAAACAATTGGTACAACCAAATTTGAATAATAATGAGTTTTTCTAACGACAATCATAATAATATTGAGCAAATAGCATTTGGCAATGAAAGGGCACTTTTGAGTTCCATGGTGAGAAAACAATTAAAAAGACTAAAGAGAAAAAGACTGTTTTGAGTTGTAGTTTTCTGTGAATTTAATCTTTCAAATGGCGTCTTTAATTTAACCATCTTCCCTCAAGGAATATATAAATAATAGTTTTCAGTCTGTTGATTAGAAGGAGATTAAATTACAGAGACCACAGATACTGTCAGCCTACCAAGAGTAAATGAATCACCCCACCAGTCATTCGTCTTGGGGCTTTGTGAGATGTGTCCTTAGAAATGGAATGAAATAGGATAGGATAGAAATGCATTATTTGTGATACGGGTGGTATTTTTTAAAGAAATTTCTGTTTCAGTTGTATATGTATGTATGTAATGGGCACAATGTAAAATAAATTTATTTCTGTGGATTGTGTTCAGAAAAGTTTGAAAAACCATTGTCTTAGCAGTTTCAGAACTCCTAAAAGCAGCCATTGGCATAGGTCGCAAAAAGGAAATCCTGGCCCTAAAAACAGTACAAGAACTCACAAGAAAAGAGCCCAAGAAAATTAAGGTCAAATATGGAGTAATGAGCCTTCAGACCTGTGGAGTGCATAGAAAACAGCATGAATAGTAATAATAGATGACTGTTTGTACAAAGGGTGGCAAATCTTTACCCTGTTACAACGATCTTAATGCATGGTGAGTTGGAGAAGATGTGACACTTGAGAAAAGGAACAGAAATCAAGTGGCACCAAAGCAGAGAACAACACCAGTGTGAAAGGAATTCAGAAAAGTATGAAGACTGATTCTGAGCAGCTACCTATGAGAGGTGCCACCCTAGAGAGAAAGGGTCAGCAGTTAGACGAGATTATGCTAGCAAAAGTCACATGTGATTAGTTGTGTCTAGATTGTTTAGTTTGTGTGTAATTCAACTTGTCCTCAAACTAGAACCTTAGTAAATATGTGTCCCAGTACTCCTGTTTGACTCACTTTCCCTAATTAATGTAGTATAATCTTTGTTTTACAATCTGAGCTTACAATTGTTTTACTAATAACTTGCCCATTTTCAGGCACCAGTCATGCTCTCCTTAAAAAACGTTTCTTGTCCACTATACCTCACCATAATATTCTTTTCTTAAAGCAATTAAAAACATTTTTTTAAACATTTATTCATTTGTGAGAAACAGTATGAGCAGGGTAGGGGCAGAGAAAGAAGGAAGCAGAATTGAATTCAATTCAACAGAATTGAAGCAGGCTCCAGGCTCTGAGCTGTCAGCACAGAGCCTGACATGGGACTCTAACCCATAAACTATAAGATCATGACCTGAGCCGAAGTCAGATGCTTAACCGACTGAGCCACCCAGGGGCCCAATATTCTTTTCTAAATTCATAGCGTTTTTGAGGTTTGTTGAATATTTACTTGTAATCAGACTGCCTTTTATGTATCTGTTGCAATATCATTTGTGTTACTTTTTTTAAAATTTTTAATCTTTATTTATTTTTGAGAGTGAGAGTGAAAGAATGCAAATGGGGGGAGGAACAGGGAAAGACAGGGAGACACAGAATCCAAGGCAGGCTCCAGGCTCTGAGCTGTCTGCTCTGAGCTGTCTGCCGAGAGCCCGACACAGGGCTTGAACTCACAAACCGAAAGATCATGACCTGAGCCGAAGTCAGAGGCTTAACTGACTGAGCCACCCAGGTACCCCTCATTTGTGTTACTTTTTACTTTCCTATCAGTTACATTGTAAGTTTCCTGGAAGCAGGGAATATAAGTTATACTATCTTTTCACTGTTCCAGAATGACTTCTTTAATAGTAGGAACTCAAATAATTGTTTATTTCGTTTACAGGTTCATTCAACAAACATTTATTGGGTTGCAACAGTGTGTTAGCCATTTCTCCGGGAATTGAGGGTAGAGTATGATATCTAGCTCTCATGAGGTTCATATTCTAGTATGAGGAGACAGAAATAAAGATAGAGAAATAAATATATACAATACAATATGTATATTTTTAATTAATTAATTTCAGTTTGTTCTCTATAGTTAAGAGTCTTTTATGGTTTGCATCCCTCTCCCTCTTTTACCCTTCCCTTATGTTCATCTGTTTTGTTTCTTAAATTCCACATGAGTGAAATCATATGGTATTTGTCTTTCTCTGACTGATTTATTTTGCTTAGCATAATATACTCTAGTTCCATCCATGTCATTGCAAATGGCAAGATTTCACTGTTTTTGATGGCTGATTAATATTTCTATATCTATATCTATATCTAATCTATATCTATATCTATATCTATATCTATATCTATATCTATATCTATCTATATATCTATATCTATATCATCTATCTATCATCTATACCTATATCTATCTCACATCCTCTTTATCCATTCATCAGTCCATAGACATTTGGGCTCTTTCCATAATTTGACTATTGTTGATAATGCTGCTATAAACATTGCAGTGCATGTGACCCTCTGCATCTGTAGTTTTGTATCCTTTGGGTAAACACCTAGTAGTGCGATTGCTGGGTCATAGGGTAATTATATTTTTAACTTTTTGAGGAAGCTCCATACTGTTTTCCAGAGTGGCTGTAAGAACTGGTCACATTTCAACTGGTCCGTAGTCCCATGTGGGTAATGGTTATTGTGTTGGATAGTGCAGGTATAGAGAAGTCTGAGGACTGAATAGAGAGCTTAAAGATGTTGAGGTTAATCAAATAACTGAATTTTCTTTATTTTTCAGAATATAGTTTCTTTGCCTAGAGGGAACAAGCATACTCCTGTGTCACAGGTTTTCTTAATTTTAATCTGGATCTGGTGGCAGAAGAACCTCCTGAGTTCACTGTGTCACGGATGTAGTGGGCTCACACATCCATGAACTGCCTCCTGAGAATGGGTCTTTCCTGAAGAATTGCATCTTCAGCCTCATTGTCCTAATGTGTCCCAGACCAATAGTTAGAAGCCCTTTCAGAAGCTGGATGAAATTTCCCCTCAGACATTGTTTTTTAGATGAGTATAGGGGGTGGGTGTAAGAGCCAGTCAGTTGTAGAGCAATTTTTTTTTTAAATGTTTATTTATTTTTGAGACAGAGAGAGAGCATGAACGGGGGAGGGTCAGAGAGAGAGGGAGACACAGAATCTGAAACAGGCTCCAGGCTCCGAGCTGTCAGCACAGAGCCCTATGCGGGGCTCGAACTCACGGAGTGCGAGATCATGACCTGAGCCGAAGTCGGTCGCCCAACCGACTGAGCCACCCAGGCGCCCCTGTAGAGCAATTTTTAAGTATAATCCAAGTTACATAGTCATTCAAAACCAAGAAATTATATTTCAATATATAAATGCACAGAAAAAGGTCTAGAAGCATACCCAACAAACTGAACACATTGCTACAGAGACAGGTGTGTGTGTGTGTGTGTGTGTGTAAGTATGGAGATCTGAGGATTTTCATTATTTTGTACTATTTGGCTTTTATAATGAAAATTTATTCATTGTAAAATGTATTGCATAATTGAAAAGTAAATAGAGAAAGTAGAATATTATTCATCTCTGTGTAGTTCAGCCCGGGTTATTGAAAGATATATGAATATAACATTTAGACCAAAACAAAAAATACTTAATTTTAAATATTTTATTTTAAAATATTAATCTCTTTTTTAGACTCTGTGAAAACCCAGATATAAAGATCTCAGTTATTTGGTTAATTGTGGTCCATTTATCCCCCAGGCAAAAAGCTTTTGGCTTAAGGTGAAGGAGTCAAGTGAAGAATCTTCCTTATTCACTCTTTACCAATTCTAAGAAAGGTGGGTAGGCAGCACTAAATCTCACGGAAGCTAATGGAGTCTTTCCTACATGGTGGATGATGTTTTTTTTCCCTTTACTTGAACTTGTTTCTCAGGACTGCAGATAATCCAGCCATAACTTAAAAGTATCAGACTGTATTCTAACAGCACTCATCATGAGATAGACAAGCCCTCAACTACCCATAGGGAAATTTATTTCCCCTTTCTCATCCTGCTTCTACTTCACTGCTATTATATAGATGGATCATTTAGTTACGTCCTACCCTGTGTAACTTCTAGAGGGATATGGCTCAGGGATATCTTGGGGAGTCCAAATAAATGGATTATTATAGTTAGTATTTTTGTTTGTTTGTTTTGGCTCCCTAGTATCTCAATCCTTTTTTATAGGTGGGAGAATCACAATATTAGCAGGCATGGAGCTTATCTCTGCATAAGTCGATTTTTTTTTTTATTGCCAGATATTAGTTCTCTTAGCCTCTCTTGGAGCTACAGTACAGGGATGTACTTTTGGTTCCACCACTCAGATACAGCTAAACCAGATTTTGATTCAGGAGCTAGTGATGCAAGAAGCAGAAGTAGGGTAGGGGGAAGCAATGTTGAAATATTAGCATTAAAATCAGCAATGAAGCAGGTAGCCCAGTGATTGCAAGAAGGACAGAACGGCAATGGTTTAAACAGTGGCATCTGGTAGCACATGGCCACAGGTGTGGCTCTAGTGATGGTGATTGTTCATCAGACCAGTTCTGCAGGGTAGTTTGTACACTGGTCTTTGAATCTGAGCCTCAACTCTGGTTCTTCAGCTTTCATTTGATTCTGTGAAATTCCTGATACCCCATCAATAAATCTTTCCCATTGTCATGCTTAATCAGCCAGAGTTAGTTTCTGTTGCATGCAAGTAAGAACCCTGTTATAATTACATAAGTGTAGCGTTACCTCAGGTAGGTGCAGTCCGGTAATCAGACAAAGAGACACTAACCTTTCAGTACTGTAGGTTGTCTTGAATTTTCCCTTGGTGGTCTAGGAAGCTTCATCACTCAGCATATTTTGTTACAGAAGTATCCACAAAGCCAAAATAACTTGAAAGAAGACTTTAAAATATCTATTTTTGCATGAAAAACTAAATTGAGGTCTGGTCTGGGTTGGATGTTGTCAGTCAAACCATTTTTTTTTCAACATTAGGAGACAACCTCACAAACTGACCCCAGAAAAAGGGAATTTTGTGCCATAGTTTAAAATATGAACATTTCCAAGGATGGGAAGATGATCAGGCCAGGTCAAAAGTTTAATATTAAGTGCCAGTTGCCTGACAGTATCTTATATTTTGGCTGACAGAATTTATTCCCTGGTTTCTCATGCCTATTTTCTGTAACAGTACATGTTCTTCAACTAAAAGCTTAGAAGGTGCTGAAACCCAGGTTTGGGTAAGGAATACTTAATGATTTGGCATACGTGAATGTATCCTTTTGTGCATTGTCTTCAAAACTGGACTAAGAAGTTTCAATAAGAAGCAACCATATCATTTCCTGTTTCCATTTGCTATGTAAACTGGACACTTTACCAACACAGATGAAAGAAAACACAGATGAAAAACAGATTTCATTGACAGATACTGGGTTATTGATCTTATATAAATAAAGCAATTGAATTTTTGTTAGTGCAGTGAGTAGATGCTACATTTCATTATAGAAAAACCTGTAATTGGAAAGGAGAAAAATAGTGATACATTTGAAACACAAAAATGTTTTGTTTCTAGGATAAACGCCAAGATACAAGTAGGAAGCATAAGCGTTAGCTTTGTACTTCTCAACTTGATTAGATTTGTTTTAGGTCTTCAAAAAGTGACAAAACAGAGAATGATACATTGATGCATGAAAATTGTACAGAATTTTCCACAATAGACCTTTAAGACTGTGGATATTTGCTTTTGAGACAGGATGAGAATTCTTTGTGTATAACGAGTCACATTGTCATGGGAGTAAGGAATTGAACACTCAGACATGCCCAGAAGATAGTTTTTCTCCCAGTGAGAGAAATTCTATGTTTCTGAGAGAATTATACGAAAATTTATATCATGTCTCCTTATTTTTAGTAATTTCTTTTGATGGTGCTCCCAGGACTTTCTTGAGTGCATCTTTCATATCTTTGTTCCGAAGACTGTAAATCAAAGGATTAAAGAATGGGGTTGCCATGCAGTAAAACAGGGTCACAAATTTCTGTGTTCCAGGATGGCTCCTGGAACCTGGACTCACATACATCACCATGACTGATCCATAGAACAGGGAAACCACCAAGAAATGTGAGGCACATGTAGAAAAGGCTTTGTTCCTACCTGAGCCAGCTGGGACCCGAAGTACAGCACGCAAAACTAAGCTATAGGACCCTAGAATGTAGAGGAAGGTGATAAAGATGATAAGAGAACTTACAGTAGCACAAGTTAGAGTAGTTTTGGGAACTGGAGCACAGGACAGGGCTAGCAATGGTCCCAGGTCACAGAAAAAATGGTCAATGATGTTAGGGCCACAGAAGGGCACCTGGGACATGAGAACTGCAGGCATGAGTATGGATAGAAAGCCACCTACCCAGCAGAAAACCACTAATCGGGCACATAGATGGTAAGTCATGATGGTGGGGTAACGTAGAGGTCGACAGATAGCAAGGAACCGATCAAAGGACATTGCAGACAGAAAGTAGCCTTCAGCAGCACACATAGAAAAGAAAAAGTAGAACTGAAGCAGGCAGCCAGCATAGGAGATACTCTTAGTCTGGGAGATGATGTTGGCCAACATTTTGGGCACATCAGAACTGACATAGCAGATCTCCAGGAAGGAGAAGTTGGCCAGGAGGATGTACATGGGTGTGTGGAGTTTCCGGCTTGACCACACGGCACAGATGATGGATGTGTTCCCCATGAGAGTCAGAAGGTAGATGAGGGAGAAGATGACAAAGAGGAGGATCTGGATCTCCCTGCGGCATGGGAAGCCCAGGAGGATGAACTCACTCACAGACCCAGAGATATTGTTGGCTTCTGACATACTCATTCTAATCTGTGAAGGGAATGAGCAATAAGCATTATATGAGTCATTTGCCCTCTCTTTAAAAGTTATTTTTATTTCTTCTGACTCTTATATACTCCTTTAATGCACTTTCATGAACAGGCTCTGTATGGTTCTTAAGTCAGTAACTCATTTCCCAGGATCTGGCTTCACCCAGTGAAATCAGGGTTCTGGGAGAAACTTGTATGCTCCCACAGCCCCTACTCTATCAATCTCCATTTTCAGAGTATAAATTTCATTGGCCCATAGAATCCAAATTGTTTTCTCTGTTTGCACTTAAATCAATTCTTTTTTGATGTATCGTTCTATAATATATTCATATTTTTGTTGAAAAGAATATTTATTCCTGTTGAAAAGAAAATTTTGTATAGCATTTTGGAAAATGTTAAGAAAAATCAAAGTTTAAATATAACCTGAAATTGAACCAGGTCAGTAAAAAAAGAGCATCTTACTTACTTTGTTGTCAGTAACATGGTGTTGTCAGGAGATCTGTCCGGAATAGCTCTGTTGACTAAAGCAGGGTGCTGAAGACAGTGCCACAAATTCCATTTTAGCGAGTACTTATTAGCTTCTTTTAAAAAAAGTTTTAATTTTAATCCCAGTTAGTTAACATACCTATTAGCTTCTTATACCTGTATTTAACTTCTACTTGCTGAGCAACGGCTAATTTGATGCCAAAAGTACCCTAGTTGGCTTCACTCCTTTATTAGGAGATTCTGGTTCTCAAATAGAAAAATAGATAGAGGCAAATAGAGGAACACCTGTCTCTTAGCTCAGATGCTTCATCATCTTTTTGCTGCATAGTGATGAATTATCCTATATAAAAAAACAATAAAAAAGAAACAAAAGCATATATTTAACTCTAAAACTGTGAGAGAAATATACCAGTGTAGAGTGTTAGTGGCAGAAGAGACCTCAGAGATTATCAAGCTTAATTCTTCTTATCACAGAAACTGAAACCAGAGAGGTTAGACTAATCCAAGGTCATGTTCGCTTTTGGTGGAGGAAACAGGTCTAAAACTTAGGCGTTTGGACATTCAGTTCAGACGTTTTCCCATAAACCTTGTTATCATGGACCCTATTTATCTCAGATGGCTGTAAAAATATATTGTGCATGTATTATAATTTTCCCTCCTTTGAACCAGATTCTTGTTTATAATAAAGAAGGACTTTAATAAAGCTACTCACCAAAGCTGGAAATCACTATCTTATATCCTTCATTCATCTTTGACCTGCCCTGTGTCCTAATTCTGGGAACCTTTAATGACACGAACACACTTTTGGACACTTTCTTTAAAACACATTGACTCCTAAAATAGTAAGTATAATGCCAACCACTGTCATGTATTAAATATTTATTGTGGCAGTCACTTAATGTTCATTATTTCATTAAATTCTACTCTTCTTTCAAAAATCTCTAGTTCTAGAGCCTTAAAACAAACAAACAAACAAACAAACAAACAAACGAGACAGACAAGCACTTCCACATTTCTAAATGTAGCATTGAGTTTCATTTCCCTCTGAGTATGTTGATTCTAAAACCCAACTTATTTTTTCTACATGGCTGTCAGCTATGTATATATTAGCTGTTTCCTTATTGTTTTTGATTCAGTTTATTCACGTGCAACTTGGTTATTCAAATTTACACTTGTGAATATGGAAGGTTAACCTCAGGAAAGCTGTGTTAGGAACTGAGGCCATATACCATAAGAAAAGATTATGTATATATTTCTCATAGTCTTTCTATATAGTTGACTTCAGGTATGTTAGCTAAGATAGTGAGCAGGTATCTTGAGGACAGCAGTTTCCATTAAATACCAAAGGGTGACCAAGTATGAGAAGATTATTGTGTTCCTTCAGAGAGCAAACATGGCATACAAACAGACTGGTGAGCTGAAATTGGGAAAGCTATAAACCATAAATCCAAGATTGTGGGCTCATTGAAGGAGGCTTTGGGCTGGAAACTCAGTGATTGTAAGGAAGGATAGGATGCTTTAGCCCAGAACTAGACAACCTAAATTTTCTATAATTTAACTAAAGTACATAGTGCTCCCACACTCTTTTCTGTGGCCATAGTTTTACTTACCCAGTGGAACTGACAATGGTGGGTGAGACTGCATGTGAACGGGGCAAAGAAACATGGTAAGAACAAGAGTGGAAGGAAAGTATGTTTTGGGGTGGTTTTATTTGAATGAGAAACATTCCTTTCACTTTTGGTTAGATTTATTTAAGGAAAGTATAAGGAGCCCTCGAGAAGCAGTCTTCAATATTTTGAGGGTGGATCTTAAATGAACGAACGGTTGTTAAAGAGGGAAGAAAAAAACATCCAGACAGAAGCAGATTTTCTTTCAAATTCTTATCTGTAATAAAACTTGGGAGTGTTGTGAGTTCTCTCCCTTCCTTTCTCAATTCAGGAGCAGACTTCTTGGTCTTTGAGAATCCCTCTGTTCCTGCCTCACTGTTCTAAGTCCTTCTCTCCCTGCCTCGGGGTCACTGTGGGTTCTACCTGTGACCACATGTTGATCTTTCCTTTCACTGCAGATAGAGGAGTTCTTAAGTCTTTTTTTGTAATGTTTATTTATTTTGAGAGAGAGAGAGAGAGAGAGGGAGGGAGAGAGAGAGAGATGAGTCACAGAGAGAGAGGGAGACACAGAGCCTAAAGCAGGCTCAAGGCTCTGAACTGTCAGCACAAAGCCCAATATGGGGCTAGAACTCAAACCGCGAGATCATGACCTGAGCCGAAGTTGGACACTTAACCCACTGAGCCACCCAGGCCCCAAAGGAGTTCTTAAATCTTTATAATACTTAATGAAAATCAATACCCATTACTTACAAATATTTTATGTCCTCTGAAGTGATATGAGACCCACTGCCTTCCCTCATCTTTTATCTGGAAGATAATGCAAAGCAGAAGTGTCAGCTCAGGTTTCCCTGATGAGATTTTTAAACAGATATATTCTGGATAGACATTTGAGGTGCCCTGCAAGGAAGAATGAAGGCTTTGTTAAAAAACATTATGTATTATTTTACATACTTTCTCTAAAATATAAGACATATTCATAGATTAAAAGTACAAAAGAAAATTCACAGCCCTTTTTTTCTGTAGCAATATTACAATTTTTTTTCTGTAGCAATATTTTCAGTAGCAGTTGAGGGGCTCCCACCTGTGCCCTCTTTGAGGGTCTAGGTGTGCAGGATTTTGGATTCCTGGTGGCTCTCTCTCACAGTTTGAGCCTCACAAAGGATTCTCTTTGACTGTTACACAAAATGGAATAGAGTGTCAGGGAACTCTCCATTCGTTTTATTATGCATCCCTTTCTGGCCACATATTGTCCCTGGAGGCCACCCCTCAGGAGCAGCAGGGACAATCACAGTGCATCAATCAAACCCCAAGTGTGTCATGAACTCAAAGGCGAAAGGGCCTCCCTGAATCCATTGGTGAGACTGTCACCTAATAATGGCCCCTCTGCTCTGCTGCTTACCTTACACCTCCAGACTGGTTCTGGATTTTAAAAACCAGCCTCATTGGATGTCACCAGTTGCTTCAAAGCTCCTGGAGTTCCCTTTCCCTCACATGTGCACTTAAGGTCACTTTAACAAATCCCCAAATCCTGAGTATCTCCCCAATTGTCCACTAAGAGAAATTTCCCCACCAATCTTCATCACTCAGTGTAGTGTTGTTTGAAAATTCTACTCCCCCTGCAGCCCCCTGGCAGCCAGAACTGACACCTGCTGGAACTATCCAGTGGCTTTCAGGCTTTGAGAGTAGAAAAACCTGGTTTCATTTAACATTTAGAGCCTCTCTCACAGCCTGCCTCAACCCCAAGGATTCTATGTCTCTTTATATTTTAAAATTATCTTCCTCCAATGGATATAAATACTCTTTCTAGATTTATATCATGCTTGGATGATAGCTTTTAGTACCTGCTATGTGCCAATTACTATGTCAACATATTTCATGTGTATTATCTGATATATAATACTCATAAATTTTTTTCAAGATAGTCTTACCAGTTTAAATGATTAAATAGAAGCATACAGAGAGTAAGACTTTATATTTGGCTATAATTCAACTTGGTTTATTTACTTTCCACAAATAAAAGTCTTGTAGTGAAAAATTATATTTAATCTGCCTATAGCTTCAACCTGTCTATTCTTTCTTGGTCATTGTTCTATTAACATTATTTTTATTATTATTTTCTGCTTCCTTTATTTTTAAAATATTTTTACTTCAACACTAACTTTATCAGGTTGTTCAGAAGCTTCTGTCTATGGTTTTACTTGCTGCTTACCTTGGTATAAAAATTTTCATTGAAAAATGAGTGCCCATTGTGAACAAAGATTTATTCAAAGCAGTCATTTCCCACAGAGAGCTTTTAGGGTAATAAGGTACTTCGGCAAAAGTTTCAGCAAAGAACCCTGTACAAGGGGAAAACTTTATATCCTTTTCATTCTTTGCTGCTTAAACAGATACATAGTAGTCTTACACTGACAGTGAGGTACATTTGACTTCTTGGGCATGGTTCATAGGAAGGTGGGAGTCAGACCCGTTTCAGATGTCACCTTCTTCTATCAGACACTAACTCATGATAGGCTCCTTCTCTCTTCTCTAAGTTTTAGTCATTTTAGCACACAGGTATGAAGTGGCAGGAACCAGCCAGAATGTCTCTAATCCAAGCTGAGAAAGCAAGAGTGGAAACAAGCTACTCACTCTGTTCACTGTGCAACAGTTCCTGCAGAAAGTAACTTGGGACAAATATTTCTGAGTAACATTAACTGCTGGCTCTAATTCCTCTTTTTTCTTCTGGTGCTAATTAAGGATACTCTAATTTTTCCATTTTGGAAGTACGATTGATGTTTCTGGAAGTTTTCAACCCACTAATGCTTTCATATTGCACTTGGACACTCCTTTTTAACCTCCTTAACTTCTGCCCTCAATGACTTGCTTTTGAAAATGTATTGAGTCTTTGTCACTTTGATGATGGAGGTCTAAACTCTTTGGTACAATCTTTATTTTTAATTTTTTTTATTCTTTCTGTTTGTGTATATGCAATAGGTATTTATTAAAGAACTAATGAGATAAAGGAAAAAAGAGAAGAGAGAAATGTTTTATTGACACAAGAGGCCAGCCTGACCCACAATCAGTTCATTACGCCAGCATACCGATCTGAGAACTTTTTCTTTTTTTTCCCTCCAAGATTTCATTTAACATATAGTGTAGTATTGGTTTCAGGAGTAGAATTTAGTGATCCCTCCAGTTTAACATATCGTGTAGTATTGGTTTCAGGAGGAATTTAGTGATTCATCCCCTATATACAACACCCAGGGCTCATCACAACAACTGCTCTTCTTAATGTCCATCACCCGTTTAGCCCATGTTCCCACCCACCTCCCCTCCAGCAACCCTCAGTTTGTTCTCTATCTTTAACAGTCTCTTATGGTTTGCCTCCTTCTCTGTCTATATCTTGTTTTATTTTTCTGTGCCTTCCCCTATGTTCATCTGTTTTATTTCTTAAATTCCACATGAGTGAAATCATATGGTATTTGTCTTTCTCTGACTGACTTATTTTGCTTAGCATAATACACTCTAGTTCTATCCACATCATTGTAAATGGCCAGATTTTATTGTTTTGGTGGCTGAGTAATATTCCATAGTATATGCATACCACTTCTTTATCCATTCATCAGTTGATGAACAGTTGTGCTCTTTTCATAATTTGGCTACTGTTGATAATGCTGCTATAAACATTGGGGTGCATATGCCCCTTTGAATCAGTATTTTTGAATCCTCTGGAAAATACCTAGTAGTGCAATTGCTGGGACATTGGGTAGTTCCATCTTTAACTTTCTGAGGCACCTCTACACTGTTTTCCAGTGTGGCTGCATCAGTTTTCCTTCCCACCAACAGTGTAGGAAGGTTCCCCTTTCTCCACATCCTCCCCACATTTTTGTTTCTTGAGTTATTCATTTTATCCATTCTGACAGGTGTGAGGTGGTATCTCACTGTGGTTTTGATTTGTATTTTCTGATGATGAATGATTTTGAGCATCTTTTCATGTGTTTGTTGGCCATTTGCATGTCTTCTTTGAAGAAGTGTCTATTCATGTCTTCTGCCAGTTTCTTAACTGGATTATTTATTTTTTTAAAAAAAATTTTTTAACATTTATTTATTTTTGAGACAGAGAGAGATGGAGCGTGAACAGGGGAGGGTCAGAGAAAGAGGGAGACACAGAATCTGAAACAGGCTCCAGGCTCTGAGCTCTCAGCACAGAGCCCAACGCGGGGCTCGAACCCATGGACCGTGAGATCATGACCTGAGCCAAAGTCGGATGCTTAACCGACTGAGCCACCGAGGCGCCCCTGGATTATTTATTTTTTGCATGTTCAGTTTGATAAGTTCCTTATAGATTTTCGATACTAACCCTTTACCCAATGTATCATTTGCACATATCTTCATTCATTCCATAGGCTGCCTTTTAGTTTTGTCGATTGTTTCCCTCACTGTGCAGAAGATTTTTATCTTGATGAAGTCCCAATAGTTCATATTTGTTTTTATTTCCCTTGCCTCTGGAGATGTATCTAATAAGAAGTTGCTACAGACAAGGTCAGGAGGCTGCTGCCTGTGTTCTCCTCTAGATCTTGATGATTTATCTCTCATAATTAGGTGTCTCACCAATTTTGAATTTATTTTGTGTATGGTGTAAGAAAGTGGTCCAGTTTCATTCTTCTGCATGTTGCTTTCCAGTTTTCCCAGCACCATTTGTTGAAGAAACTTTTTTTTTTCCATTGGATATGCTTTCCTGCTTTGTCAAAGATTAGTTGGCCATATAGTTGTGGGTCCACTTCTGTGTTCTCTATTCTATTCCATTGATGTATGTGTCTGTTTTTGTGCCAATACCATACTATCTGGATGATTACAGCTTTGTAATACAGCTTGAAGTCCAGAATTGTGACACCTCCAACTTTGTTTTTGATTTTCAACATTACTTTGGCCTTTTGGGGTCTTTTCTGGTTCCACACAAATTTTAGAACTGTTTGTTCTAGCTGTGCAAAAATGCTGGTGGTATTTTGATACGGATTACATTGAATATGCAGATTGCTTTGGGTGGTATAGACATTTCAACAATATTTGTTCTTCCAGTCCAGGAGCATGGAATATTTTTTCATTTCTTTGTGTCTTTTTCAATTTGTTTCATAAGTGTTCTAGAGTTTACAGAGTATAGATCTTTTACCTCTTTTGTTAGGTTTATTCATAAGTATCTTATGGATTTTGTGCAATTGTAAATAGGATCGATTCTTTGATTACTTTTCTACTGCTTCATTATTGGTGTGTAGAAATGCAAGATATTTCTGTATGTTGTTTATGTATTCTGCAATTTTACTCAACTCATGTGTCTGTCCCAGCAATATACTGGTGGAGTCTCCTAGATTTTCCATGGAGAGTATCATGTCATCTGAGAAGAGTGAAAGTTTGACTTCTTCCTTGCCAATCTGTATGCCTTTTATTTCTTTTTGTTGTGTGATTGTGAGGCTAGGACTTCCAGTACTATGTTGAACAACAGTGGTGTCATGTTCCTGACCTTAGGAGAAAAGCTCTCAATTTTTCCCCATTGAGAATGGTATTAGCTGTGGGTCTTTCATATATGGATTTTATGATGTTGAGGTAGATTCCTTCTATCCCACTTTCTTGAGGGTTTTTATCAAGAAAGGATGTTGTATTTTGTAAATGCTTTTTTTGCATCTATTGAGAGGATCACATGGTTCTTATCCACTAAGTGTGGTGTATCATGTTGATTGATTTGTGAATATTGAACCACTCTGACAATTGGTGTGTAATTCTCCTTCTTAGGGGTTCTTTGTCTGTTTTTGGAATCAAGGTAATGTTGTCCTCATAGATGAGTTTGGAAGTTTTCCTTCCATTTCTATTTTTTGGAACAGTTTAAGAAGAATAGGTATTAATTCTTTTTTAAATGTTTGGTAGAATTCCCCAGGGAAGCCATCTGGCCCTGGACTTTTGTTGTTGGGAAATTTCTGATTACTGATTCCATTTCAGTAGATTGGAATCTCTCCATTTCAGGAGAGATTGTGATCTCTCCTCTTTCATTTGTGTTTTTATTTATTTGGGTCATTTCTCTTTTCTTTATGATAAGTCTGGCTAGGAGTTTATCAGTTTTGTTAATCTTTCAAAGAATCATCTCCTAGTTTTGTTGATCTGTTCTGTTTTTTAAATTTCTATATCATTTATTTCTGGTCTAATCTTTATTATTTCCCTCCATATGCTGGTTTTAGGCTTTATTTGCTGTTATTTTTCCAGCTCCTTTAAGTTTAGTGTTAGGTTGTGTATTTTAGAATTTTCTTACTTCTTGAGGAAAACCCAGATTGCCATATACTTCCCTCTTATGACTGCTTTTACTGCATGCCGAAAGTTTTGGACTGTCATGTTTTCATTTTCATTGACTTCCATGTATTTTTAATTTCTTCTTTAGTTTCCTAGTTAACCCTTTAATTCTTTAATAGGATGTTATTGAACTTCCATTATTTGCAGTCTTTCTTTTTGTGGTTGACTTCAAGTTTCGTGATGTTGTGGTCCGAAAATATGCATGGCCTTATCTCAATCTTTTTTTTTTTTTTTTTTTTTTTTTACTGGCCGAGGCCTTATTTGTGACCCTGTATGTGGTCTTTTCTGGAGAATGTTCTATGTGCACTCAAAAAGAATGTTTATTCTGTTGCTTTAGGGTGAAATGCTCTAAATATATCTGTTAATTCCATTGGGTCCAATGTGTCATTCAAAGCCATTGTTTCCTTGTTGATCTTTTGATTACATGATCTGTCCATTGCTATAAGTGGGGTGTTAAAGTTCCCTACTATTAATGTATTATTATCAAATGCATTTCTTTAAGTTTGTTATTAGTTGACTTATATATTTGGGCGTTCCAAATTTGGGACATAAATATTTATAACTGTCAGATCTTGTTGGATAGACCCCTTTATTATGATACAGTGCTCTTCTTCATCTCTTAGTAAAGTCTTTGTTTTAAAATCTAGTTTATCTGATATGTGTATGGCTACTCCAACTTTCTTTTGATGTCTGTTAGCATGATGGGTCTCCGCCCCCTCAGTTTCTACCCAGAAGTGTCTTTGGGTTCTAAAATGAGTCTCTAGTAAGCAACATATTATGGGTCTCATTTTTTTTTAAAGCTATTCTGATACCTTCTGTCTTTTCATTGGCACATTTAGTCCATTTACATTCAGAGTAATTATTGATCAATATGAATTTAATGCCATTGTATTGCCTGTAAAATCACTGTTCTTGTAGATTGTCTCTGTTCCTTTCCAGTCTTTGTTGCTTTTGGTCTCTCTTTCCAACTCAAAGCGTACCCTTTAATAATTCTTGCAGAGCTGGTTTAGTGTTCACAAACTCTCAGTTTTTGCTTGTCTTGGAAACTCTTTCTCTCTCCTTATGTTCTGAATGACAGCCTTGTTGGATAAAGTATTTTTGCTTGTGTATTTTTCATGTTTAGCACATTGAATATATCATGCCACTCCCTTCTGGCCTATCAAGTGTCTGCTGCTAACCTTGTGTGTCTACCCTTGTATATTAAGGTCCTTTTGTCCCTAGCTGCTTTCAGAATTCTCTTTATCTTTGTATTTTGCGAGTTTCACTATGGTATGTCTTGGTATTGATCTGTTTTTGTTGATTTTTAGGGGAGTTCTCTGTGCCTCTTGGACTTGGATGTCTGTTACCTTCCCCAGATTAGTGATGCTTTCAGCTATAATTTGTCTAAATAAACCTTCTGTTCCTTTTTGCTGCTTTTCTCCTGGGACTCTGATGATATGGATATTATTGTACTTTCTGGAATTGTGGATTTCCCTAAGTCTATATTCATGATCTAATAGTTTTCTTTCCCTTTACTTTTTAGCTTCATTATTTTCCACAGTTTTATCTACTATATCACTTACTCAATCCTCTGATTTTTCCATCCTCATTGTGATTACATCCAGTTGGTTTTGCATCTCCATTACAGTATTTTTTAATTTCAGCCTGACTAGTTTTTAAGACTTTTATCTCTGCAGGAAGGATTTCTCTGGTGTCTTTTTGCTTTTTATTTTCAAGCCCAGCTAGTATTTTTATGACTGTTGTTCTAAATTCTTGTTCTTATATATTAGTTATATCTCTTTTGAGCAAATCCCTGGCTGTGGTTTCTTTGTGATCTATCTTTGGGGGAGAATTCCTCCATCTTGTCATTTCATCTAGATTTCTGGTTTGTGTGTGTTATGAAAGCTTGTTCTGTTTCCTGCTCCTGAGGGTAATGCTATATGAAGAAGGGGTTATACACTGCCCAGAGCCTGGTGCTTCAGGAAGTGTTTCTGGTATATGCTGTGTGCACTCTGCTGTTGTGATTTGGCTGCTCTTTTCCCCAGGTCAGTCCCCTGCAGAGTTCCCCTTTGCTTGTAGTGGGGAGTGTTTGGACCTTCAACTGGTATGTTTTGATTTGTTTGTTAAAATAAGCCTGGTTTAAAACAACAACAACAAAAGACCTGAAGCAAAATAAAAGGAAAAGAACAAAAATCTCCAAATAGACAAACAGAAGACTATAAGCCTGATTCCAAAGAAAAATAAAGAAAAAAAGAAGAAAAAGAACGAAAGAAAAAGCCTGACCCAAAAAACGGGAAAAGAAAATAAAAAGCAAATAGACAAAAAATATCAGCCTGATTTAAAAAAAAAAAACAAAAACAAAAAAACCTGTTTGTATTTCCATCAAAACTGAAAAACTGAAGCTGATGCTTTGGAGCACTCTATGATCAGTTAATTTGGTGCATGTGGGGGAGTCGGGGACAGGGAGGTTATGCTCATCCTCTGAGGGAAAAAGGGCCTGCTGTGCTGGCTCACAGCCAGACCTGACCTCGCGTAGCCCCTTTAAGATGCAGGGGAGTGGGGATTGGTGTAAGCCGCTCCCCCTCCACTGGGGGCACTGTGTTGCTCACTGAAGGGCGACTAAGCTGGTGTGTCGGGCAAGATGGCATCACACCACTCTCTGGTCCCAGGTAAGGGAGCTGGCACCTCTCTTCAGGTAGCCCTCACAGACAGGCAAACACTCTTCCCTCCTCTGTCCCAGGCTTCTGTCAGATCCCTCCTCTCAACCTTTCTGTGCCAGGTGCCACAGCTCTCCTGTGTTTTATCTCCGGTGCAAATCTTACAGGACTGGGTAACAGGCATACCTGCTTCCCTCCTCCAGAAAAGAGCCCTGCAGTGCTATGCCTGGCACTGTTCTGTCCCAGAAAAGTAGTCGCACAGCAGTGCAGGTGCCTAGAGCTTATGGTGATGCACAGGGAAAAGCTGCGACCACTATAGCTGCCCTCTACATGTGCTTCTGTCCCCTGCTGTTAATTGGCTGCTCAAAGGCACCAACTGGGTGCTTTTGTCCTTGGAGAGGCAATATACTTTCTTCCCAATGCATTCCAGGGAGAGGAACATTCTCTACCAGTGTGGCCCAGGGGATCCCCTACACTGTTGGGTGTCCATTCAGGCCCCCACCCCCTTCTCCCCAGGTGCATTGCTGCCGGCCCTACTCCAGATTTCCCAAAACTCAGAATTTCAGCTCAATTGTTTGCAAAAATTTTCTATAGTCCGTTACTCGTCAGTGGTTTTGGGGGAGTACTTTTCTTGCACGAACCCAAC
Organism: Acinonyx jubatus; assembly: GCF_027475565.1. Taxonomy (NCBI): domain Eukaryota; kingdom Metazoa; phylum Chordata; class Mammalia; order Carnivora; family Felidae; genus Acinonyx; species Acinonyx jubatus. Next base: position 69,660,423 of record NC_069386.1, on the reverse strand, counting down.
ACACTGCTCTCTCCCTGTGTTTTTCTCTCCATGAAGAGGCTCTCACCCCTCAGCACCACGGCTTTTCTTTCCCCCAATTTCCCTCTCTGCGCCACGTACCTGCCACGTTCTTGCCCTCAAATTATGCAGATTGTTCTCTTAAGCCTCATCAATTTCCCAGGTGTTCAAAATGATTTGATGTTGATCTAGCTGTGTTGGAGGAGTGAGACTAGCCAGGGTCCTCCTCTTACTCTGTCATTTTAACTCTTCTCTCCCCCCCCACCTTTTTAAAGTTTTTATTTAAATTCCAGTTGATTAACATACACTGTAATACTAGTTTCAGGTGTAGAATTTAGTGATTCATCACTTACAACTTCTAGTGCTCATCATGACAAATGTACTCCTTAATACCCACTGATCTCCTGCCCAGAAAGCCTCAGTTTGTTCTCCATAGTTGAGTCTGTTTTCTATTTACCTCTCTTTTATGTCCCCCTATGTTCATCTGTTTAATTTTTTTAATTAAACTTTTTATTTGGAGGTAATTGTAGACTCACATTCAGTTGTAAGAAGTAACACAGAGAAATCCATGTACCCTTTATCCAGTTTTCACCAATAGCAACAGCTTGCAAAACTATAGTACTATATCATAGACAAGATATTGACATTGGTAAGAGGAAAGATACAAACATTTCTATCACTACGAGGATCCCTGGTGTTTTCCTTGTATGGCCACACTCACTTCCTTCTGGTCCCATCTCCTTCTTAATCCCTGGGCAACCACTAAGCTGTTCTCCATTTCTAGAATTTTGTCATTTCAAGAATATTATATAAAAGGAATAATACAGTATGTAATTTTTGGTACAATCTTTTAAAAATATTTTGTGATTAGTAATATTTGTGTTGTATCCCATTAGTATGTAACTGTCCAAATTAGTTCTTTCCCTTTTTAATTTCAGAAGTACCTCATAAACCAGTCTTCTCTGATATGCCACTTCCCCCAAAAGAGACAGCCATTCTGAAAAAAAAAATTGAAATTTTCTAGATGTTTCAATTTTAGATAAATTCTTCAAATGTAAACTTGAACCCATATGTTTTTCTATGACTCTAGTATTATTATTATGCTTTTGACTCTTTCCATTTTCTTTTTTTTAATGTTTATTCATTTCTGAGAGACAGAGTGCAAGTGGGGTGGGGGTGGGATTGTCAGAGAGAGACACACACACACAGAATCCAAAGCAGGCTCCAGGTTCTGAGCTGTCAGCACAGAGCCTGATGCGGGGCTCGAGCTCATGAATCATGAGATCATGACCTGAACCAAATTCAGATGCTTAACCAACTGAGCCACCCAGGCATCCTTCTTTTTGTTTTCTGCTTTCCTTTCTTTGTGTTTTCTTCCTAGAATTGGTGCCAAGGCAACTGAGGTTCTGTGATATTGCCAGTGAGCTCCATTGCATCACTTGTCTTATTTAGCCTATCAGTATGTAGCTGAGCCCATACAGTAAAGCCCAGGGTTTGGATATCTCAGAGCTGTAATACCAGTTTGGATATCCCAGGATAAAGCCAAACAGAAGCCAAACAGGACATTTTGCTGCTGAAGAGAAAATATACTTTGGGCCTGAAAGTAATTGCTTAAGTTATGAGTACCCAAGGGACACCAGGTCCTGATTAGGTGTTTGGATTCAAACTCTGGAAAGCAATCCGCTCTAGACCTGAAAGGTATTGTCAGGAAGTGGTGTACCTGGGTTAAATCTGATCTTCTCAGGCCCTCTTTTTGTTAGCCAAGATGTTGTTAAAGGTATGGCAGCTAAACCCCAAGGGCTGTTGGATGGACTCTACTTTAGGCAGTATGGCCCAGGATATTTAGGTTCCTATCTTTGTCAGCCTTCCAGAGGCCATATGTAAAGACTCTGAACAGTGCTATGTTCCCTGTGAAATTTGGGTGAAGGAGAGAGAAGTGGCCAAATATACACACTTGGTAATTTCATAATTGAATTAGTTTTTTTCTTTTTCTTTTTTTTAAATTTGAGTATAGCTGACACCCATTATTACATTAGTTTGGGATATACAACATAGTGATTTGACAAGTCTATATGTGATTCTGTGCTCACCAGAAATGTAGCTAACATCTGTCACCATGCAACACTATTACAATACTCTTGACTGTGTTTCTTATGCTGTGCCTTTGAGTCCTGTGACTTTTTCATTACATAACTGGAAGCCTGTATATCCCACTTCCCTTCACCAATTTTTCCCATCATCCCACCCCACTCTGGCAACCATTAGCTTGCTCACTGTATTTATAGGTCTCATTTGGTTTTTTGTTTTTTTGTTTATTTTAGATTCCACATATAAATGAAATCATATGGCATTTGTCTTTTTCATTCTGACTTATTTTAGCTAGCATAATACCCTCTAGGTCCATCCATGTTGTCATCAGAAGTGGCACGATCTCATTCTGTTTATGGCTACATAATACTCCATTGTTATACCACATCTTCCTTTTCCATTTGTCTATCGTTGGACACATAAGGTGCTTCTATATCTTGGCTTCTGTAAATAATGCTGCAATAGATAGAGGGGTACATATACTTTTTGAATTAGCATTTTCACTTTCTTTGGATAAATACCCAGTAGTGGAATTACTGAATCATATGGTATTTCTATTATTACTTTTCTGAGGAAAATACATATTATTTTTCACAGTGCCTGTACTAACACTGAATGAGTGTTCCTTTTTCTCCGCATCCTTACCAACACTTTTTGATTTTAGCCACTCTGACAGGTGTAAGGTGAAATCTAATTGTGATTTTGATTTGCATTTCCCTGATAGTGATGCTGAGCATGTTTTCATGTTTCTAGTGGCCATTTGTATGTCTTCTTTGGAAAAATGTCTACTTAGGTCTATTCCATTTTTAAATTGGATTTTTTTTTTTTTGGTATGAGTTGTATGAGTTCTTTATTTTGGATATTAACTCCTTATTGAATGTATCATTTGCAAATATCTTCAGTTCACTAGGTTGCTTTTTCACTTTGCTGATGGTTTCTGGTGCTGTGCATAAGATTTTTATTTTGGTCTAGGCTCAGAAGTTTATTTTTGTTTTTGTTTCCTTTTCTTGTGGAGACCTATCTAGAAAAATGTTGCTAACGCTGATGTCAAAGAAATTACTGCCTATATTTTCTTTTAGGAGTTTTATGGATTTAGCTCTCACATTTAGGTCTTTAATACATTTTGATTTTGTGTATGGTGCAAGAAAGTGGTCCAGTTTCATTTTTTTGGATGTAACTGTCCAGTTTTCCCAGCACCGCTTATAGAAAAAGCTGTTTTTCTCACTGTATTTTCGTGCCTCCTTTCTTATAGATTGACCCCATAAGTATGGGTTCATTTTCTTGTCTGTTTATTCTATTCCATCGATTTAAGTGTCTATTTTTGTGCCAGTACCATACTGTTTTGATTACTATAGTTTTGTAGTATATTTTGAAGTCTGGGATTGTGATACCACCATTTTTGTTATTTTTAAGATTTCTTTGGTTATTCAAAGTATTTTATGATTTCATGCAAATTTTAGAATTATTTGCTCTAGTTTTGTGAAAAATGCTGTTGTGATTTTGACAGGATTTGCACTGAATTTTTAGATTACTTTGGATAGCATGGGCATTTTAACAATATTAATTCTTCCAATCCATGAACATGGTATATCTTTACATTTGCAGTTTTCCAATCTTTAAAATTTGGCATGGATAACCTGCCAAAGCATAGAGCATAACCTGCTCTAGAGGGTTGTTGCATATAATAGGTAAAGTGACTGTTTTCAAAAATATTTAGTGAAATAGTCTAATGAGTGATTTGGGGGGAAAGGAAGTTATCCTGTCACAAGTGGATATAGCTCCATCCTAAAATATTTATTTTGGGGATTTATAATGCTTATGATCTTGAAGACTTCACAGATTGGCTTAGTTTGTTGTAAGCCATTATTTGCTTTATTTAAATATAGGACTTTTTTTTTTTTAATTGAGAAGACTCCTTCCCACTCTTTTCTATTAATTTCACATGGATTATTCGCTTAAAATATTTTGGATGAAAAAAAAGGGAGGGAGCCAAACCATAAGAGACTCTTAAAAACTGAGAATAAACTGAGGGTTGGTGGGGGGTGGGAGGGTGGGTGATGGGCATTGAGGAGGGCACCTGTTAGGATGAACACTGGGTGTTGTATGGAAACCAATTTGACAATAAATCTCATACTAAAAAAAAAGAGGTTCTGGGACCAAAAAAAATATGTTTTGGAAAATTTGAAGATAATATATATGTGGTTTATCTCTGTGATTAGCAGCTATAAATGCTCAAATATTAGTGCGTATTATTGAAATAAATGAAGGAGGCTGCAAGGTTATCCTCTGTATTTGAGGAGGTAAGAATTTATTGTATGGTTTGAAAATAATGCAACTCTTTTGTAGTGGTTGAGGTGTGTGAGGGAAATTATGAAGACAAGAAATCATATATTGAGTAGGATAGACTTTGTCTCCTTATAAATAGTTCATCTATTAAACTAAATTAGAAAAATTAGACAAAAATTTCAAATTTTTTATCTCTATTTTCTTAATTTATAAAATCCTAAATTCAGCAAAATTTACTAAATAACTTGGATTTCATTCCATAAGTGGCAGCAACCTGAAATATTAGGTGAAAGTGTTCCTGGGATTTGGGAAGTCTGATTGTAAAGCTTAGTTAATTATTACCTCAAAGTTGGTTATAAGTGCACAAACCACACACATTTAGAAAGAACCAACAGCACATTTTATTAATTACCACACAGTTTCATCTCTTTTTCAATCTGCTAAGAAATGTCGATGACCATAGAGTGAATAAACCATAAGCCCCTGGACGGGAATCATAATTAAAATAATCAAAAAAGTATTACCATCATAGAACTATATTAAAGATATTTTAGAATGAGTTCTTAATTAAGGTTTATTGCTTATATTAGTAATTTGTCCAGGCAACTGTCAGTCATTCAACTCACTTTGCTTCTGTGAAATAGAACAAAGAAAACCTCTCTTTTGTTATTAAACCCTCAGAAATCCTCCTGCTCTAGGTCCAGACAACCTCAAATCCTCGGTTCTTTCCTAAAGGACATCCGGTTACAGTTACATTTTCACTTTGTGGAAGGGATCTCTTTCTGAAGGCTGTAAATGTGGCTTTGTATATTGCATCTTATTTTCCTATTGCCTTTTATTACATTTTAGAGAGTTACACCAGAAAACAAAAATAGATGGCTAACGGTTAAAATAAAATGTATGTTAAAACCAACATTGTGATTATATATTTTAAAGACTAGATGATCTTTAGAGGCATTTTGGGTAATACTTAAATATGCCACACAGAAAAAATAGTGAAATAAAATGTGGTTCTAAAAATAGTCAATTAACACTAGATTTTCAGGAAAGGAAGTTAAATCCTGGCTACTGCCTGGCTCTTTACATTTAGCATCTATCTTAATCCTACTAGAGATAAGCAATAGTCACAAAATTCCTAATTCTTATTTTGAGTGTTCTCTGATTGACTACTTACTACCCAGCTAAGGCTATTGTGTCATGACCAAAGGTCCCACTAAAAAGGAGAATTACAGACCAGTATCCCAGATGAACATGGATGCAAAAAATTCTCAACAAGAAAGATACTAGCAAATTGAATCCAATAGTACTTTAAAAGAATTATTCACCATGATCAAGTGGGATTTATTCCTGGGCTGCAGGGGTGGTTCAGTTTCTGCAAACCAATCAATGGGATACACCACATTAATAAAAGAAAGGATAAGAACCATACGATCCTCTCAACAGGTACAGAAGAAACATTTGAAAAAGAGTAGTATCCTTTCTTGTTAAGAACCCTCAAGAAAGTAGGGGTAAAAGGAACATACCTCAACAAAATAAAGCCATATATGAAAGACCCATAGCTAATATCTTCCTCAATGGGAAAAAACTGAGAGATTTTCCCCTAAGGAAGATGACATGGATGTTCATTCTCACCACTGTTGTCCAACATAATGCTGGAAGTCTTAGCCTCAGCAATCACACAACAAAAGAAATAAAAGGCATCCAAATTGGTAAGGAAGAAATCAAATTTTCACTCTTCTCAGATGACATGATACTCTACATGGAAAACCCGAAAGACACTGGCAAAAAATTGCTAGAACGATACATAAACTCAGAAAAGCCACAGGATGTAAAATCAATATACAAAAATCGATTGCATTTCTATATACCAATAATGAAGCAGCAGAAAAAGAAATCAAGGAATCGATCCCATTTACAATTGCACCAAAACCCATAATATACCTAGGAATAAACCTAACCAAAGAGGTAAAAGATTTGTACTGTGTGAACTATAGAACACTTGTGAAAGAAATTGAAGAAGACACAAAGAAATGGAAAAGCATTCCATGCTCATGGATTGGAGGAACAAATAATGTTAAAATGTCTCTATTACTGAAAGCAATCTACACATTCAATGTAATCCCTATCAAAATAACACTAGGATTTTTCAGAGAACTAGAACAAATAATTCAAAGTTTGTATGGAACCAGAAGAGATCCCAAAAGGCCAAAGTAATGTTGAAAAAGAAAAGCAAAGTGGGAGGTGTCACAATTCTGGACTTCATCAAGACAGTATGGTACTGGCACAAAAACAGACACATCAATGGAACAGAATAGAGAACCCAGAAATGGGCCCACAACTATATGGCCAACTAATCTTTGACAAAGAAGGAAAGCATATCCAATAGAAAAAAGACAGTCTCTTCAACAAATCGTGTTGATAGAACTGGAAAACAATATGCATAAGAATGAAACTGGACCACTTTCTTACACCATACACAAAAATAAATTCAAAAATTGGTGATACACCTAAATATGAGGCAGGAAGCCATCAGAATCCTAGAGGAGAACATAGCAGCAACCTCCTGACCTTGGCTATAGCAACTTCTTATTAGACTTCTCTCCAGAGGCAAGGGAAATAAAAACAAATATGAACTATTGGGATTTCATCAAGATAAAAATCTTCTGCACAGTGAGGGAAACAATCGACAAAACTAAAAGGCAGCCTATGGGATGGATGAAGATATGTGCAAATGATACATTGGGTAAAGGGTTAGTGTCCAAAATCTATAAAGAACTTATCAAACACAACACGCAGAAAATAAATAATCCATTTAAGAGACTGTCAGAAGACATGAATAGACACTTCTCCAAAGAAGACATACAAATGGCCAACAATCACATGAAGAATTGCTCAACATCATTCATCATCAGATAATACAAATCAAAACCACAGTGAGATATCACCTCACACCTGTCAGAATGGATAAAATGAGCAATTCAAGAAACAAAAGATGTTGGGAGGATGTGGAGAAAGGGGAACCTTCCTACACTGTTGGTGGGAAGGAAAACTGATATAGCCACACTGGAAAACAGTGTAGAGGTGCCTCAGAAAGTTAAAGATGGAACTACCCAGTGTCCCAGCAATTGCACTATTAGGTATTTTCCAAAGGATACAAAAATACTGATTCAAAGGGGCATATGCACCCTAGTGTTTATAGCAGCACTATCAACAATAGCCAAATTATGGAAAGAAACCAAATTCCCATAGAATGATGAATATATAAAGAGGTGGTATATATGTGTGTGTGTAATGTGTGTGGAATGGAATATTACTCAGCCATCAAAAAAGAATAAAATCTTGCTATTTGAAATTACATGGATGAAGCTAGAGTATATTGTTATGGAAAATAAGTCAGAGAAAGAAATATATGATTTCACTTATATGTGGAATTTATGAAATGAAACAGATGAACATAGGGGAAGCGAAGGAAAAATAAAATAAGATATAAACAGAGAGGGAGGCAAACCATAAGAGACTCTTAATGATAGAGAACAAACTAAGAGTTGCTGGGGGGGAGGTGGGTGGGGAGATGGGCTAAATGGGTGATGGGCATTAAGGAGGGTACGTGTTGGGATGATCCCTGAGTGTTATATGTAAGTGATGACTCACTGGGGTCTACTCCTGAAACCAATACTACATATATGTTAACTAACTTGAATTTAAATCAAATCTTAGAAAAAAATCCTTAAGTAAAATAATGCATCATTCTTTGGAGGTAGAGTGATAAGATCACACCTGCAAAGTTTGACTTTCTCATACAGATATCCTTCCTTTTATTCAGTAACTACCAGTGGAGAAGAATTTGTTTATAGTGTTAACTCCCAAAGAAATTTATGACCATGTTATACCCTTATATTGTGCTGCAATTCTGAAGTACAAAGTAGATTTATACTTCCTAAGAAACTCAGTTATATAAAAAGAGTTCAGTTTTTCCTAAAACAATTTAATTTCTTAAAACTATCCCATGATGTAGTGAGAGTTATTTATGATGATGATGGGCTTGGGGTACCTGGGTGGCTCAATTGGTTAAGCATCTGACTCTTGGTTTTGGCTCAGGTAATGATCTTACAGTTTCATAAGTTCAAGTCCCCCTTCAGGCTCTGTGCTCACTGTGTGGAGCTTGCTTGGGATTCTCTCTCTCCCTTTCTCTCTGCTCCTCCCCTACTCACCTGTCTCTGCCTCTCTCAAAATAATAAATTTTTTAAAAAGTTAAAAAAAAGATCATGGTGGGCTTTATTGTAACAATTCCCTAACCAAAATTAATGAATTCTCTAGAAAAGTATCTTGTTCATATCTTATTAAGATAGGTTGCAGTAGGAACATAGTTCACTGTGACTTCTGATTTATATTTTATGAGCAGGTATTTCAGTCCTAAAGACTTTCCTTAGGGCAGTCTTCATTTCCTTGTTCCTTAGGCTATAAATTAGAGGATTACAGAGGGGTGTTATCACAGAATAAAACAAGGTCACAATTTTCTGCACTTGCACTGGGTGTCCTGATCTAGGACTAACATACATCACCATAATAGAGCCAAAAAACAGGATCACCACTGCCAGATGAGAAGCACAAGTGGAGAAAGCCTTGCGTTTGCCTGCTGCTGAGGGCATCCTTAGCACAGCCACAATCACCAGAGCATAGGAACAAAGAACAAAGAGAAAGGTTCCAATCATGAAAACAGCATTGAAAGTAGAGTAAATGAACTGTGTTGTGGTGTCTTCAGAACAGGACAGCATCATCAATGGGGCAGGATCACACATGAAATGGTTGATGGTATTTGGGCCACAGTAGGGTAACTGTGAAATGAGAACAACTGGGGTTAGGAAGAGGACGAACCCGCACGACCAGCCAAAGATAGCAAGACCAGTGTACATCTGTTTCGTCATAATGCGTGGGTAATGCAGAGGACGACAGATGGCAAGGTACCTGTCAAAGGCCATGATGCAGAGGAAGAAGCCCTCATCACACCCCAGAGAGAAGAAGAAGTAGAACTGTGCAAAACAGCTCACAAAGGAAATGGACTTGCTTGAGGACAGGAAATTGGCCAACATGTTAGGGACGGTCGTGGTGACATAACATATTTCCAGGAGAGAGAAATTCCCCAAGAGGATGTACATGGGCGTGTGAAGACGCCGTTCCCACCGCACTGCACAGACAATGGTTGCGTTCCCCATGAGAGTCAGCGTGTAGACCACTGAGAAGAGCCCGAAGTAGAGGAGCTGCATTTCTGGGCTTGAGGGAAAGCCCACGAGGATAAAGTGGCTAATGGAGTTGGTGATTTCTGTGCCGGACACATTCATTGGTCTGGAAGACATGGAGATGACTTTGTTATAGCACTCTTAATGGAGTATGCTGGTTCTCTCAGAAAAACCAAATTCTTGACCATTTTTTGATAAAGTAACAAACCATGAGTTTTCTGTTAAGCAACAAAGCTGTGATCATCACAACATGTTCTCCAAAGCATGACTTCATTTTGATAAGATGTAAGTAATAATATAAATAAAAACATGGTGTGGGACTATCATTAAACTGGGTCAGAAGACTGGATTACATATTAGTGCAAAATTGATATTTCTTTCTAAAGAATAATGTAAAATTAATTTATTGGAATTAGTAATATTGATAAGAACAGTAAATGAAGTCCTATTTATATTAAGACATTCCAAAAAGTTCTTTCTCACTGAGATAGAAAGTGAAAGGGCACAGGGAATATTGCTTTTTGTACTTGTTTGTGATGACCAAAATGGCTCTCTGGTTCCACCATAGATGATTCACTACACGACTAGACAGACATGTTTGGTACATAAAAAATGCTTTCTCTCTATCCAGCCTCTTGGATTGAGCTTCATAGCATGGGGAAAAGCCTTACACTTTGGCACCTAAAAGTCCTCCCAGTTTGTTGTTGAATCACAGCTTAACTTGTACATGTGTTATTTCCTTAGAAATCTACTCTTGGCTATCACATTTGGCATCTAATGTGGAAGGACTGCTTTTTATGTATACTTGTTGCCCATGGGGCTGTGTAGACTGTGTCAAGTCTGAATGCAACCTGGTCATTCAGTCCATTTGTTTTCCATAGCAATCTTATGTCATATGGCAGTATAGGGCAGGTAGAGGAAATTCTCCAATTACAGAAGTTTGTGTGTGTGTATGTGTGTGTGTTTTCCCCCTGTCCTGGAAGACAGTGTCTCCCTTGATTTGTTGTGAATATATAGTAAGATTAAAAAATTTTTTTTAATGTTTATTTATTTTTTTGAGACAGAGCATGAATGGGGGAGGGTCAGAGAGAGAGGGAGACACAGAATCTGAAACAGGCTCCAGGCTCTGAGCTGTCAGCACAGAGCCCAACGTGGGGCTCGAACTCACGGACCGTGAAATCATGACCTGAGCCAAAGTCGGATGCTTAACCGACTGAGCCACCCAGGCACCCCTAGTAAGATTTAAAAAAAAGTTTATTTAGGATTTTTATCCTGAAGAATGGTATGATTTTCTCATTGAGTTTGTTGTATAGGATCTGAGAAAGAATTAAGCATCATCTTTTATAGAGACAGCAAGGTATGGAACTTGTGAGTCTTGGCCATTCACCTAGAAATGAAAAATAGAATTCCTTTAACTACATTTAAATTGTACTTATGTATAGTGAGGACAAAATATGCAGAAGCAAAGACAAAAAGCATAATATTACTATTAATGTAGCAGGCATTAATATTCTTATGTTTCAAAAATACTCTTACCAATGGGATGCCCACAAATTATTGTGCTGCATTCTTTTGAAGAAAAGACTCTCTAATATACCCATTGGGTCTTAGTGGTTATCTGCATAACTAATTCAACTGAATTTTTAAAACTATTTTTGTCCTTTTTACTCTGGCCTGTGTCCTGATACATTGGTATCTTACTCTAAGCCATTTTAATTAAGATTTTGATTGACAATGGGGCACTAACAGTGGTATATCAAATCAGTATCAATACTCACCCTATTTGTGTCTCCCGTTACAGTATTTTTTGGGAATACTAACTGTATAAAGTCGAAATCCAAAGAAGAACCTATAAATGCAAGAAACAGCACACAGATGCTGAATGGTTTTGTCATTAAAGGAAATTATTTCACATAAAATCAAGGCATGTTAGTAAGATTGAGAGCAATATATGATCTAGATAGTGTATCAGTGGAATCATAGATTTGGTATATTTTCTCTATTGAACAAGCAACAGAATTCATCATTCACCTACCTCCAGTAGTTTATTATACATTTTCACACAAAATCCTCAGGCCCCTCTTGTAAATAATACTTATTTGTATTTTAAAGGGATAAGAAATCTAGATAAATATATTTCCCTATGCTGGGGTAAACAAGAGAAAAATTAATATTTTCATACTTTTCCATCTGAAGTTTATTCTAATCAGATATTTTTATTTTCAGAGCAAACAGAAAACACTTGCCAACAAATCCATTTCTGCAGAAAACTCAGCATTTGTAATAGGGAACACAATTTTAACTCCTTGGATATGTACCAAGAAAAATAAATGTGAGAGGGGAAATAAAATACTACCAGAGAGTGAAAATCCTGTGAGGAACTTTAGAACAGTTGAAGAATACAGGTGGTAACCTGCCATGAATTGCAAAGAGTAAATTTTAAAAGATTTTTTCTCCCTAGCTGCAAAACTCATGTTTATGGTTAAGATAAAGCCTAGGTGAAGGTATGATCTATATTTATTTCTTTTCATCATAGTCTTTTGAGATTTGGGACTCTCTCCCATGATATTTGTAAAGTATTTGTTCAACAGATGAACTTGTTTTGAATTTTATTTATCTCCAATGAAATCCCAGGCCCTACTATTCCCTGAGGATTGGTGTATTGCAGAACTAGGTTATTTTCTCTTATGCTTTTACTAAATAGGCATTGCAAAATGTTCCTGGGGACTAATTAAATAGTAATAGAGCTTTCTGGAATAACTATAATATGAACATGCACCTTTGAATTCCCTGTTTCTATTTTGAAGAAAGAAAATTCTTCGCTTGTCAGTATTCTCAAAAAAATTGTTAGAGACGTTTCAGTCACAATTTTATTATATCCATTAGTGGTAAAACTGGTATGGGGATATTTAACAAATATTTATTGAGTGCTTACCAGGAACTGGGAATATATCTAGGCAAACAAAATAGAAATAAGTTCCTACCTACATAGAACAATTCAATGGGGTAAGGAAAGAAATGGAAGACAAACAACATCAGTAAATGAACAATAATTTTTTTCATTTGAGAAGAATAGTGTGGGAATGGAATGGATCAGAAATAGGTCAGGACTTATTGTATTGTATTGTAGTTTAGTTTAGTTTAGTTTAAATTCTAGTTAATATACAGTGCAATATTAGTTTCAGGGGTAGAATTCAGTGATTCATCACTTACATACAACACCCATTGCTCATCATATCAAGTACCCCCCTTAGTACCCATCGCCCATGTAGCCCATCTCATTCCCAACTAGCTCCATCAACCTGCAGTTTGTTCTCATAATAGTCTCTCATGTTTTGTTTCCCCTTTCTCTTTCCCCCATCCCATATGTTCATATGTTTTGTTTCTTAAATTCCACATATGAGTGACATTATGTGGTATTTGTCTTTCTCTGACTTATTTCACTTAGCATAACACATTCTAGCTCCATCCACATCATTGTAAGTGGCAAGATTTCATTCTTTTTGCCGGTAGAGTAATATTCCATGGCATGCATATATATATATATATATATATATATATATATATATATATATATATATACACACATACATACATACATACATACATACATACACACACACACACACACACACATACATACACACCACATATTCTTTATCCATTCATCAGTCAATGGACATTTAGGTTCTCTCCATAGCTTGGCTATTGTTGATAGTGCTGCTATAAACATTGGGGAACATGTACCCCTTTGAATCTGTACTTTTGTATCCTTTGGATAAATACCTAGTAGTCCAAATGCTGGGTCATAGGGTAGTTCTATTTTTAACTTTTCAAGGAACCTCCATATTCTTTCCCAGAGTGTCTGCACCACTTTGCATTCCCACTAACAGTGTAAGAGTGTTCCCCTTTCTCCACATTCTCACCAGCACCTGTTGTTTCTTTTGTTGTCAGTTTTAGCCATTCTGACAAGGTGTGAGGTGGTATCTCACTGTGGTTTTGATTTATATTTCCCTCGTGATGAGTGATGTTGAGCATCTTTTCATGTATCTGTTAGTCATCTGGATATCTTCTTTGGAAAAATGTCTGTTCATGTCTTCTGCCCATTTCTTACCTGGATTATTTGTTTTTTGGGTGTTGAGTTTACTAAATTCTTTATAGGTTTTCTGTACTAGCCCTTTATTTGATGTCATTTGTAAATATCTTCGTCCATTCCATGGTCTGCCTTTTAGTTTTGTTGATTGTTTCCTTCGCCGTGCAGAAGTTTTTATTTTGATGAAGTCCCAATAGTTCATTTTTATTTTATTTCCCTTGATTCTGGTGACATGTCGAGGATGAAGTTATTATAGCTGAGGTCAAAGAGGTTGCTACCTATGTTCTCCTCTAGGATTCTGATGGTTTCCTGTCTCACATTCAGGTCTTTCATCGATTTTGAATTTATTTTTGTATATGGTATAAGAAAATGGTCCAGTTTCATTCTTCTGTATGTTGCTGTCCAGTTTTCCCAACAACATTTGTTGAAAAGACTGTCTTTTTTTCCCCATTACTTGTAATTTTAAACAAGGTCTTGAACAAAGCCTAACGGAGATACTAATATTTGAGCAGATGCTTGAAAAAGTGAGGGGAAAAACCAAGAGTGTATCAAGAAAGATTCCAGGCAGAAGGAACAGCTGATGCTAGGAATATGTTAAGTATGTCAGGAAAAGAGCAAGGTGGTCAGTGTGCTGCAGTTGTGTAAACTGGGGAGATGGCCTCTTTCTGGCATCCACTCCTGTTATCTGAATTTCTTCTTTGTTTCACATCTGTACTTCAGTGTAGTCTTTTTTACTTAAAAATTTTTTCACTGGATTTATTGGGCTATATTTGACATATAATATATAGTAACAATATGTAAGTTTAAGGTATACAATGTAGTGATTTGACACATTCACATATTGTGAAATGATTACCACCATAATATTAGCTAACAGCTTCATCACCTTGCATAAATATCCTTTTTCTCTTGTGGTGAAAACAGTGAAGATCTACTTTGTTAGCAACTTTAATTATATAGTATGGTGTTGTCGACAGTAATCACCATGATGTACATTAGATATCCAAAATGTATTTTTTCTATAACTGGAAATTTATATCCTTCGACAAACATCTTCCCCATTTCCCCTACCTCACAGCCTCTGGCAACCACCAATCTTTTCTCTGTTTCTAGTTCACATTTTTGAAATTCTACATACAAGTGATGTACAGTATTTGTCTGACTTACTTCACTTAGCATAACACCTTCATGGTCCCCCTGTGTTCTCACAGACGGCAGGATTTCCCTTTTTCTTATGGTTGAGTAATATTCCATTATATATATAACCATATATTCTTTATCCATTCATCTGTAGATGGAAATTTAGTTTGTTTCTGTATCTTGGGTATTGTGAGTAATGTTGCAGTAAACATGGGAGTGCAAATATCTTTGACATAGTGATTTCATTTTCTTAACATATATACCCAGAAGTGAAATTGATGGATCACATGACAATTCTACTTTTTATTTTTTGAGGAGCCTTCATACTGTCTTTCATGGTGGCTGTACCAGTTTGCATTGCCACCAACAATGAACCAGGGCTCCCTTTTCTTTTACATTCAAACCAACACTTGTTATCTCTTGCCTTTTATTTTTATTTTTAATTTTTATTTATTTTTGAGAGAGAGAGAGAGAGAATACAATCAGGGGTGGGGCAGAGAGAGAGAGGGAGCCACAGAATCCAAAGCAAGCTCCAGGCTCCAGGTTTCAAGCTGTCAGTGCAGAGCCTGATGCAGGGCTTGAGCTCTCGAATTGTGAGATCATGAACTCAGCTGAAGTCAGACACTTAACAGACTGAGCCACCCAGGCACCCCATCTCTTCTTATCTTTTTGATACTAGCCATTCTTACAGACATGAAGTATCTTTTGTGGTTTTGATTTGCATTTCCCTGATGATTAGTGATGTTGAGTAACTTTTCATGTACCTGTTGGCCATTTGTATATATTTTTTTGAAATCAGCCTATAAAGATCCTGAGCCCATTTTAAGTTTATTTATATGTATTTACACTTTGTTTTATAGTTGTATGAGCTCCTTATATATCTTGGATATTAACCTTTTATCAGATAAACAGTTTGTAAATATTTTCTCCCATTCTCTGGGTTGTCTTTGTATCTTAGTTAATTGTTCCCTTACTGTACAAAAGCTTTTAGTTTTATATAGGTCCACTTGCTAAATTTTGCTTTTGTTGCCTGTGCTTTTTTTTTTATCAAACCCAAACCCCCCAAATCATTGGTAAGACTATGAGGAAATTTTTCCCTATGTTACCATCTGTGAGTTTTATAGTTTCAGGTCTTTTGTTTAAGTCTTTCATCTGTTTCAAGTTGATTTTTGGGTATGGTGTAAGAGAGGGTCTGCTTATTCTTTTGCATGTGAATATCTAGTTTTTCATTTTATTAAAGAGACTGTCTTTTCCCCATTAGGTATTCTTGGTACCCTTATCATAGATTTGTTGACCATATATGCATGGTTTTATTTCTGGGGTATGTATTCTGTTCCAATGGTCTATGTGTACGTTTTTATGTCAGTACCATATTGTTTTGGTTACTATAACTTTGTAATGTAACTTGGAACCAGAAAGTGTGATGCTTCTAGTTTTGTTCTTTCTCAAAATTCCTTTGGTTATTTGGGCTCTTTTGTGGTTCCATAGAAATTTTAGGATTATTTTTTCTATTTATGTGAAAAGTGCCATTGGAGTTTTGAGAGGGATTTCATTAACTAGCTTGCTTTGAGTAGTCTGGACATTTTAACAATATTAATTATTACAATTCACAAACATGGGTTATCTTTCTATTTATTTGTGCCTCTTTCAATTTCTATCATCAGTATCTTACAGTTTTCAGTGTAGAGATCTTTTTCCTCCTTGGTTAAATTTATTCCTTTGTATTTTATTCTTTTTGATGCTCTTGTGAATGGAATTGTTAATTTCTTAATTTCTTTTTTGGACATCTTAGTGTATAGAAACACAACTTGTTTTTTTGTATATTGAATTATTAGTTCAGTATTACTGAATTATTAGTTCTGCAGTTCTACAGTTTTGTAGGATTGTAGTTGTATGGGATTTGAGCCAGGTCATGTGGCTGCTGCTGGGTCTGCAATGGAGTTTGATGTCAGGACTGCTTGCAGGGTTTTGGGCAGGTGTGGATCCTTTCTGATTCTTGGAAGGGGGAGTCATCTCAGGACCATGGTCCATAGGGATGGTGCTGAGACAAGTGCCAGATGCAGGGACAAGGTTTCTCTCACTGGGTCCCTGAAAGGGCCTCTGCCAAGTCTCTGGGTGGGTACGTAGGCAGGGAGGATTAATGTAAAAAAAAATAGTAGACAGGGTCTATAGCCAAATCACAGGGCTAATTCAGTCTCTGCAATTAAGATGGAGATAAGCCAGCAGGCCTCTGGGAGCATCGATGGGCATGTCTCCTGCCAGTTCCCTGAGCAGGCAGAATTGCTTTCAGACTAGCTGGGAAGAGATAGAGCTTTCAGACAGGCTGCCTCAGGTCCATATCCAGGATCATGTCGAGATTAATTTTCTGTGCCAGATGTATTTTTGAAGAGCAGCTTAACATAATCTAAGTAAATATTATGTAGACACTGATCTGCTCTTTCCCACATTATCAGAAAAACACAAATCAGAAAGAATTCCTACTCACATGGAACAGGTTACATGGCTATGTTCCTCCCATCTGCTATGACAGTATTGTCCAATAAGACCTTGAATGGTAGACATCCTGCAGAACATCACACTAACCCACTATGTCAATGACATCATGCTCATTGGATTGGATAAGCAAGAAGTGGATAGTTTATTGGAAACTACAGAGGGTGGGATAAAGCCCTGTGAGGATGCAGAGTTCTACCATATTAGTAAAATGCATGTTTTTTTCTAAAATACTGGCATAAATAGCACCAATGCTGTCCCTTAGTGACATCAGCACAGCATCAGGTAGCTAGTATCCCCTTCTGAGAAGTCTGATTTTCAGCTTAAGAGCTGAAATAAATAAATAAATAAATAAATAAATAAATAAATAAATAAATAAATGTGTGTGTACACACACACACACACACACGAGACAAAAGAAAAAAATAGATTATATAATATTTATTATATAAATATATAATTCCAAATTTTCCCCTTTGTTGCCCCAGAACTAAGAGTGGCATCTGGCTCATGCAATTTCCGGCTTAGTATTCCCTGATTCATTTCTTTTCTTTTTTTTGGGGGGGGGGGAGGGAATTTCTTTATTACCTTAGTAATCTCTTCTTTATATTAAGTTCTTTGTGTTACAATAATCTGAGGGTTTTATATCTACTGACTGGACCTTTCTGATGCAGAAGTTGGTGCCAGGAATAGTCCCTGGAAACATCCTCAACAGTGGTAGTTTGGGACTACTTTCGTTTTGTTTTGTGGCTTAACACGGTGCTTACTAACTTGTCCATTCTAGTAGAATTCTAGTAATCTATAGGTAGTATTTAATGACATAATATTTAATAGGGTTGTTTTCAATAAATTGTGCTGGGACAGTTAGATATTCACATGCAAAAGAATGAAATTCGTATACACAATCTCACACTACATACAAAAATTAACTCAAAATGGATCATACCTAAAAGCAAAAGTTTATACTATAAAACTCATAGAAAAATATTATAAATTTAAGTATTTGTTTAGGCAAATATTTGATTAGGCAGTGGTTTCTTACAACATTAAAAGCACAGGAGACAAAAGAAAAAATAGATTTGACTTACTCAAAATGGGAAATTTTTGTATTTCAAAGGATACCATCAAGAGAGTGAAAATACAACCCACAGGAGAAAATATTTACAAATCATATATCTGATAAGGAACTTATATTCAGAACATGTAAAGTACTTTTACAACTCAACAATAAAAAGACAACCCATTTTAAAAATGGTCAAAGAATTTATATAGTTTTCTAGTGAAGATATGCCAGTAGTAAATAAGCACATGAAAAGTGCTCATTTTCATTAGGGAAATGCAAATTGAAACTATAATGAGATGCCAATTCACACCCACTAGTTTGGCTAAAAAACAAGTGATTCAAAATAACTGGTGTTGGTGAGGATATGGAGAAATTGGACTATCATATATTCCCAGTGGGATTGTAAAATGCCATAGCCAATGTGGAGAATAGTTTGTAAGTTCTTCAAAATGTTAAGCATAGACTTAGCATATGATGCAGAAATTCTACCCCTAATATATATCCAAGAGAATTTGAAATATGTGTGAATAAAAAGTTGGAAAAAAAAAAGAAAATGAGTCCACAGAAAAACTTGCATGAGAGTTTTCATGGTAGCATTATTCACAATAGCCAAAAAGTAAAACAATTCACGTGCTCAGCAACAGATAAATAGACAACTGAAATGTTGTGGCATATCCGTACAATGGAGTATTATCTGGCATTACAAAGGAATGCAGAGAAAGGGGAACACTTTTGCACTCCTGGTGGAATGCAAACTGGTGCAGTTTCCACTCTGGAAAACAGTATGGAGGTTCCTCAAAAAATTAAAGCTTAGAACTACCCTACAACCCAACAATTGCACTACTAGGTATTTATCAAAAGGGGTATCTGTACAAAATACAGATTCAAAGGAGTACCTGTTCCCTGATGTTTACAGAAGCAGTATCAACCATAGCCAAGCTATGGAGAGAACCCAAATGTCCATTGACTGATGAATTGATAATGAAGAGGTGGTGTGTGTTTGTGTGTGTGTATGTGTGTGTGTGTGTGTATATATATGTATACATATATATACATATGTATATATGCATGCCATATATATATGCATGTGTGTATGTGTGTGCATATATATACACACACACACACGTATACACACACACACACATATATATGTATATATATATGTATGTATATATATATATGTATGTATGTATATATATATATATATATATATATATATATATGCATGCCACAATGGAATATTACTTGGGGATCAAAAAAATGAAATCTTGCCATTTGCAGTGATGTGGATGGAGCTAGAGTATATTATGCTAAGTGAAATAAGTCAGAGAAAGATAAATATATTATTTCACTCATATGTGGAATTTAAAAAACACAATAGATGAACATAGGGTAAAGGAAGGAAATATATGATAAAAAAAGAGAGGCAGGAAAACCATAAAAGGCCCTTAAATACACAGAACAAACTGAGGGTTGCTGGAGGGGAGGTGTAGGGTGTAGGGATGGGCTAAATGGGTGATGGGCGTTAAGGAGAGCACTTGTTGGGATGAGTACTGGGTGTTATATGTAAATGATGAATCACTAAATTCTCCTAAAACCTACACTACACAGTATGCTAAATAACTTGAATTTAAATAAATACTTTTTTAAAAAAAGGAATGAAGTACTGATAGATATACATACAACATGGATGAATCTTGAAAATATTATACTGATTTTGAAAATATCATACTAATCTTGAAAATATTATACTAAGTTAAAGAAGCCAGTGAAAAAGACAGAGTGTAGATTAGTGGTTGGGTACAGAGTTTCATTTTGTCATGTTGAGAATGGTCTAAAACCAGTGATGATGGTTTCATGACTCTGAATATACTAAAACCACTGAATTGTATACTTCAAAAGGGTAAATTTTTTAGTAAGTGAATTATATTTTAATAAAGCCTTTATAAAAAATAAAAGTCAGAAAACTATAAAAATTGTCACTTGTTGGCTGTAATTAAGTGCCTTTGTCAAGCAAGTGGCTTCTGAACTTGACTATTATGGCAGCAATGATGACTCTAAGAACTGTGGCATGGGATGGCTTTCTCTGAGTGTACTGGAGCATTGGTAGAAACAAAAGGATAAGGTCAGATCATTAAAATCCAAGTTGAAGTCATGGTCAGTGAAACAGAGTTTCTATAGCAGCCATATCTTATTTCTGATAGCCACGGTGCTGATCTTGCTGTAAATGAGATGCAAAATTGTGTCAATGTTAGGATTATAAAATGAGTTCAAAGTCTTGCCAGTGTCTTACAAGCAAGTCAGGATGCTGGTTGGGAGAAATACCACCAGTTTGGTCTAAAACAGAGACAGTTCAAATTTAAAAGATACTTCTCTGCCTCCAAACTTTTATGAGGAGGAAACAGGCTAAGAAAGCCACTTCATTATAAACCACATGGTCTTTGTTAAGTTTCTCAGGATCCACATAAGAGTGAACACATATGGTATCTGTCTTTCTCTGTATGACTTATTTCACTTAGCATAACACTCTCCAGTTCCATCCACGTTGCTACAAAGGGCCGTATTTCATTCTTTCTCATTGCTGTGTAGTACTCCATTGTGTATATGAACCACAATTTCTTATCCATTCATCAGTTGATGGTCATTTAGGCTCTTTCTGTAGTTTGGCTATTGTTGAAAGTGCTGCTGTAAACACTGGGGTACAAGTGCCCCTATGCATTAGTACTCCTATATCCGTTGGGTAAATTCCTAGCAGTGCTATTTCTGGGTCATAAGGTAGATCTATTTTTACTTTTTGGAGGAACCTCCACACTGTTTTCCAGAGTGGCTGCACCAGTTTGCATTCCCACCAACAGTGCAAGAGGGTTCCCGTTTCTCCACATCCGCTTCAGCATCTATAGTCTCCTGATTTGTTCATTTTAGCCACCCTGACTGGCGTGAGGTGATATTTGAGTGTGGTTTTGATTTGTATTTCCCTGATGAGGAGCGATGTTGAGTATCTTTTCATGTGCCTGTTGGCCATCTGGATTTCTTCTTTAGAGAAGTGTCTGTCCATGTTTTCTGCCCATTTCTTCACTGGATTATTTGTTTTTCGGGTGTGGAGTTTGGTGAGCTCTTTATAGATTTTGGATACTAGCCCTTTGTCCGATATGTCATTTGCAAATATCTTTCCCATTCCATTGGTTGCCTTTTAGTTGTGTTGATTGTTTCCTTTGCTGTGCAGAAGCTTTTTATCTTCATGAGGTCCCAATAGCTCATTTTTGCTTTTAATTCCCTTGCCTTCGGGGATGTGTCAAGTAAGAATTTGCTGCGGCTGAGGTCAGAGAGGTTTTTTCTTGCTTTCTCGTCTAGGGTTTTGATGGTTTCCTGTCTCACATTCAGGTCCTTTATCCATTTTGAGTTTATTTTTGTGAATGGTGTAAGAAAGTGGTCTAGTTTCATTCTTCTGCATGTTGCTGTCCAGTCCTCCCAGCACCATTTGTTAAAGAGACTGTCTTGTTTCCATTGGATATTGTTTCCTGCTTTGTCAAAGATTAGTTGGCCATACTTTTGTGGGTCTAGTTCTGGGGTTTCTATTCTATTCCATTGGTCTATGTGTCTGTTTTTGTGCCAATACCATGCTGTCTTGATGATGACAGCTTTGGAGTAGAGGCTAAAGTCTGGGATTGTGATGCCTCCTGCTTTGGTCTTCTTCAAAATTACTTTGGCTATTCAGGGCCTTTTGTGGTTCCATATGAATTTTAGGATTGCTTGTTTTAGCTTTGAGAAGAATGCTGGTGCAATTTTGATTGGGATTGCATTGAATGTATAGATAGCTTTGGGTAGTATTGACATTTTGACAATGTTTATTCTCCCAACCCATGAGCATGGAATGTTTTTCCATTTCTTTATATCTTCTTCAATTTCCTTCTAAGCCTTCTATAGTTTTCAGCATACAGATCTTGTACATCTTTGTTTAGATTTATTCCTAGGTATTTTATGCTTCTTGGTACAATTTTGAATAGTATCAGTTTCTCTATTTGTCTTTCTATTGCTTCATTATTAGTGTATAAGAATGCAACTGATTTCTGTACATTAATTTTTTACTCTGCGACTTTGTTGAATTCATGTATCAGTTCTAGCAGACTTTTGGTGGAGTCTATCGGGTTTTCCATGTATAATATCATGTCTTCTGCAAAAAGTGAAAGCTTGACTTCATCTTTGCCCATTTTGATTCCTTTGATTTCCTTTTGTTGTCTGATTGCTGATGCTAGCACTTCTAACACTGTGTGAAACAACAGCAGTGAGAGTGGACATCCCTGTTGTGTTCCTGATCTCAGGGGGAAAGCTCTCAGTTTTTCCCCTTCGAGGATGATATTAGCTGTGGGCTTTTCATAAATGGCTTTTATGATGTTTAAGTATGTTCCTTGTATCCCGACTTTCTCGAGGGTTTTTATTAAGAAAGGATGCTGAATTTTGTCAAATGCTTTTTCTGCATCCATTGACAGGGTCATATGGTTCTTCTGTGCTGTCTGGAGTAACTTGTGTTGGTGGGCAGGGCCACAGTCAGACTGATGTCTGTCCCCAGCCCACTGCTGGGGCCACAATCAGACTGGTGTGTACTTTATCTTCCCCTCTCCCAAGGGCAGGACTCACGTGGCTGGTTTGGCCCCTGTCTGGGCTACTTGCGCACTGCCAGGCTTGTGGTGCTGCTTTGATGGGATCTGGAGTGTTAGTCGGGCTGGATCTCCAAGGTGCACAGGGGCGGGAAGGGCAGGCTTAGCTCACTTTGCCCTAGGTGGTCCCCTGCGGGAGGGGCCCTGCATCACCAGGAGGGAGGCAGGCAGACCCGTCAGAGGGATGGATCCACAGAAGTACAGCGTTGGGTGTTTGCAGGGTGCAAGCAGGATCGGTGCTGGGAACTGGTTCCCTTTGGGATTTCGGCTGGGGGATGGGAGAGGGAGACGGCACTGGCCAGTGCCTTGGTTCCCCACCGAGCTGAGCTCTGTCTTCCCGGGCTCAACACCTCTCCCTCCCAGTGTCCTCTCGCCCTCCCGCTCTTGGAGCAGAGCTGTTGAGTTTTCACATTCCGGATGTTAAGTCCCATTGGCTGGCATTCTGGCCCCTCCACTTTTGCAAGCCAGACTCGGGATTCTGCCTTGCTGAGGCGGGCTGCCCCTCCACCGCCCTGGCTGGCTCCCACCAGTCCGTGTAGTGCGCACCGCCTCTCCGCCCTTCCTACCCTCTTCCGTGGGCTTCTTGTCTACACTTGGCTCTGGAGAGTCCGTTGTGCTAGTCTTCTGGCACTTTTCTGGGTTATTTAGGCAGATGTGGGTGGAATCTAAGTGATCAGCAGGATGCAGTGAGCCCAATGTCCTCCTATGCCACCATCTTCTCCCTCTGTTCTTTTTCTGTAGATCAGAAAGAATTGGCAGCTTAAACTTACAGAGACAAATTTAGAATGGGGATTCTGGGACTGGGAGATGAAGGAAATGAGGTGATGTTGGTCAAAGGGCACAAACTTCTGGCTCTAACATGAATAAGTTCTCATTAGAACACTAGTACAGCATGGTGATTATAGTTAACAATTCTACATTATGTACTTGAAAGTCACTAAGAAGGTAGATTTTAAGTGGTCTCACTGCCAAGAAAAAAAAGTAATTATGGAGGTGATGGAGGTGTCAACTAACCTTATTATGGTAATCATTTCACAATATACGCCTGTATAAAATCCATATTATAATGTTATACACCTCAAACTTAGACATTATTTTTTAATATAATTTATTGCCAAATTGGCTTCCATACAATACCCAGTGCTCATCCCAGCAAATGCCCTCCTCAGTGCCCATCACCCACTTTCCCCTCTTCTCTACCTCCCATCATCTCTCAATTTGTTCTCTATATTTAAAAGTCTTTTATCATTTGCCTTCCTCTCTGTTTGTAAATTTTCCCCCCTTCCCTTCCTCCATCGTCTACTGTTAAGTTTCTCAAGATCCACATATGAGTGAAAACATGGTATCTGTGTTTGTCTGACTGACTTATTTCACTTAGTATAACACCCTCCAGTTCCATCCACATTGCTACAAATGGCATGTTTCATTCTTTCTCATTGCCAAGTAGTATTCCATTGTGTATATAAAGCATATCTTCTTTATCCATTCATCAGTTGATGGACATTTAGGCTCTTTCCATAATTTGGCTATTGTTGAAAGTGTTGCAATATACATTGGGGTATAAGTGCCCCTATGCATCAGCACTCCTGTATCCCTTGGGTAAATTCCTAGCAATGCTATTGCTGGGTCATAGGGAAGTTCTATTTTTAATTTTTTGAGGAGCCTCACACTGTTTTCCAGAGTGGCTGCACCAGTTTGCATTCTGACCAACATTGCAAAAGCGTTCCCCTCACCAACATGTATTCTACATCTCTCTTGGCGTATGCTTGCAAGAATTCATGTTGTATATCCATGAAACTGCTGGATTTCAGGGAATGTATATATTCAACCGTAACAGAAAATGTTAGAGAGTATTCCAAAGTGGTTGCCAAAATGTACACTCTCATGAGTAGTATATGATAATCCTCATTATTCTGTTTATTTTTTATTTTTATTTTGGTCAGTTTTTGTTTTTTTTTGGTTTTCAAAAAAACATTTAGGAAAACACATTCTGTTTTATATTTGGATATCCTTTTTTTTTAAAATAATGACTTTTCAAGAGTCTTGCCCTTTTTTAAACTACTGGGAATTTGTTAATACTTTAAAGATTTAAAAAATATATTCTGAAAGCAAGCCTTTAATCAGTTATATGTATTCCAAATATTTTCTCTGGTTTATGCAGGCTTATTTTTCTAGTCTCATAATTTCTTTTTAATGAACAGAAGTTCTTTTTTAAAAAAAATTAATTCCAGTGCAGTTGATAAACAGTGTTATATTCGTTTCAGGTATACAACGTAGTGATTCAACAATTCTATACATTACTCAGTGGTCATCATAATAAGTGCCCTCCTTAATCCCCTTCACCTAGTTCACCCATTCCCCCACCCACCTCCCTTCTGGTAACCAGAAATTTGTTGTCTGTGGTTAAGAGTCTGTTTTTTATTTATTGCTCTTTTCTTTTCCCCTTTATTTATCTTGTTTCTTAAATTCCACATATGAATAAAATCATCTGGTATTTGCCTTTTCTGACTGGTTTATTAATGAACAGAAATTCTTATTTTTAATGCACCTGATTTATCAGTCAAGTTTCTTTTTTTTTTAAGTTTATTTATTTATTTTGAAAGAGAGAGAGATAGAGAACTCTGAAGGGGCAGAGAGAGAGAGGGAGAGAGAGATTGCTAAGCAGGCTCTGCACCATCAGCACAGAGCCCAGTGCAGGGCTTGAAGTATAAACTGTGAGATCATGACCTGAGCCCAAATCAAGAGTTGGTCGTTTAATGGACTGAGCCACCCAGGCACCCCTCAATCAAGTTTCTTTATAGCTAGTTCTTTTTGCTTATTTCAAGGTTATGAAAATATTATTTAGAAGTGTTAATATCTTTCAAATTTAAAATCTGCAATTATACTGGTCATAGTTTTTATGTATGGTACGAAATATAGGTCAAATTTCAGTTTTCCATATGAGAATCCATTTGACCTAGACATTTTCTTTGTTAAACCTGTATTCTATGCCTGCTGTGTAGTCCTATTTTTTTACCATAAATTAAGTATCCATATATGCATGGGTTGGTTTCTGCATTCTCTATTTAATTTCATCTTTCTTTTTGTTCCTATTGCACCAATACCACATTTTCCTAATTATTGTAGCTTATAATGAGTCTTGATATCTAAGATAGGTAAGTCCTACCAGTTTCTTTCTCTTCAAACTCTTTTTGATAGTCTTTGCCCATTGCCTTTCCATATAAATTTAGAATTCTTTTGTCAATTTGTACAACAATTATTTCTGGAATTCGATTGGGATTGCTTTGAATGGGGAGGTTAATTGTCATCTACACAGTAATTACTCTTACAATCCATGGACTTGGCATATCTTCCTATTATATCTTCGCGAATTTCTTTCAACAAAGTTTTATTGTTTTCTGTATGGAAGACTTGCCAAATATATATATATTTTTCCTTTTTCCCTCTGATCCCCTTTCCCATTGTTTGCCATTGTTATAATATAGAAGGATAGCTTTTGGGGGCAAATTGTAACATGGAAATCTGTAGCCAGTTGCAAGGCCGTTTGTGAAATTGCGGACTGGCTTGTTGACCTCATTCCAAACTTGGCCAGTTTGAAGTCAATTTCTTACCACCTCCAGTTGGGGATCTCTTTACCAGATGAAGCAGTAAAATCAGAGAAGTGGGGAGGTCTAAGCTTCTTCTACAGCTATTTTGCTATCTTAAGTCCCCTGAATTTCTGGGTCATTTGACCCCCTTCTTTTGGTTCCTTTCTGTTTGACTAGGGTCCCCTCAGTCTGTTTTCCTCCCAATTTTATTGAGAAATAACTGACACACATCACTGTATAAGTTTAAGTTGTATAGCATAATAATTTGATTTACATGTGTTGTGAAATGATTACCACAATAGGCTTAGTTAACCTCCATCGTCTCATATAGAAACAATGAAAAGAGAGAACTTCTTGAGATGACATTTAGTGTCTACTCTCTTAATAACTGTAAGTCTCTAAGGTCTGTGAGTATTTTGCACTTCTTTATTTCTCCAAACCTGGGCTCAATACTTAGCACATAGAGGACACTCAGTAAAAGTTTGGGAGATGAATATATAAAAAAGTGAATAAATGAGTGAAGGAATGTTTCAAAGGAGGAAAATAAAATTGTCGGAAAATACATCATAGTACGGATTCCAAATAATAGATCCTGATAATTTAGTTTTAGTATCTTTGAGTGTGTTTGGGATGAGGAAATAGTGTGGATTTTGTCAGAAGTAAACCCATGGCTTGGGGAGTTTCTATAAGAATAATGTGAACAAAATTTGGTTTCCAGGGTGGGATGTAGTTTCAGGATCAATAAAACCATTAATCTGGGCCTAAGATCTTAAAGACAATGTAGGACATATTGTGTTAGGAGATGAAATTCAAGAGGAAATTCAGGAAAAATTCCTGGCTTAATTGATAGGGAAGCCTGAGAAAATATGGGGAAAGCTCAAGGCACAACTATTGAAGAAATTAAGCTTGTCAAAACACACAGATCAGGTCACTTTTCCATACACAGGGCTGATAGTTAGAACCCTGGGAAGATAACTGTTTTAGGGAGACAACTTTGAAGATCTGAGAGTTGCCTGCCTAAATCTGTTCCAGAATATTTCTTCTAGTGCACTCTCATCTCAGAAATAGCACCTTTAATAACTTTTGCACTTATATAAAGATTTTTATCATTTTAAGTTGCAGACCACTGTAGGACATTTGCTCTTTGACTTGTTACTCATCATTTACACCCTGCCAGAAAATTATATACATTTTAAATGACTATTTAAAAATTTCTTTTTAACATTTATTTATTTTTGAGATAGAGACAGAGCATGAATGGGGGAGGGTCAGAGAGAGAGAGACACAGAATCTGAAGCAGGCTTCAGGCTCTGAGCTGTCAGCACAGAGCCCGACGCAGGGCTCGAACTCACGGACCGCGAGATCATGACCTGAGCCGAAGTCGGCCGCCCAACCGACTGAGCCACCCAAGCACCCCTAAATTACTATTTTAGAAAATAAAATGAAAATAAAAATGGTAAATATGAAAAAAAATTATTAATGGCATTACTAGTGCCTCTAAATCAAACTGTTAGTAGTACATTGTTGTATTTCCTCATATCTCCTATTTCTAGTTTATTCTCAATCATACCACAGCAATTTTTTGCATGTCTTTATAAAAGTTTTTTAAATTTATTTTTTTATTGAAGTATAGTTGACAATGTTACATTAGTTTCAGGTGTACAACACAATGATTCAATGACTATACATTATGCTATGCTCACCACAAGTGTAGCTACCAACAATCAGCATACAATGCTATTGCAGTACTAGTGGCTATATTCCCTATGCTGTAGCTTTTATTCCAAAGACTTCCTCATTCCATAATTGGAAACCTGCATCTCCCACTTTCCTTTACCCATTTTGCATTTCCCCTTACCTTTTTCCTCTGACAAGTGGAAGTACTGGACTGTGGTATTAATATTTTAAAATTTTTGAGGAACCTCCATACTGCTTTTCACAGTGGCTATACCAATTACATTCCAGCCAATGGTGCACAAGTGTTCTCTTTTTCCCACATCTTCACCAACACTTGTTATTTCTTGTCTCTTTCATGCTAGCCATTTTGACATGTGTAAACTGATATCTCATAATTTTGATTTGCATTTCTGTGATGATGAGTGATGTTGAGCATCTTTTCATGTGTTTATTGGACATCTGTATGTCTTCTTTGGAAAACTATTTAGATCCTCTACCAATTTTTAATCAGATTTTGTTTGGTGTTGAGTTGTATAAGTTCTTTATATATTTTGGGTATTAACCCTTTATTGGATACATCATTAGCAAATATCTTCTCCCATTCACTAAGTTGCCTTTTTCCTTTGCTAATGGTTTCCTATGCTGTGCATAAGTTGTTGTTGTTGTTGTTTTTAATTTTGGTATGGGCCCAATAGTTTATTTTTGCTTTTGTTTCCCTTGCTTTTGGAGATATATCTGGAAAAATGTTGCTAAGGCTGATGTAAAAAAATTACTGCCTATGTTATCTTCTAGGAGTTTTATGGTTTTAGGTCTCACATCTAGGAGTTTAGAAATTTTGAGTTTATTTTTGTGTATGATGTAAGAAAGTGGTCCAGTTTCATTCTTTTGCTTGTAGGTATCCAGTTTTCTCAGCATCATTTATTGAAAAGTAGTCATACTATCTTATTTCTAGCCTTAGACTCATATGCACTATTCTCTTTGCATGATTTGTATTAATTCTAATACATATAGGGAGAAAAACCTCTTTAAAATCATGAAGCATTTAAAATATGAATTATTTTCTGATTAAGTTTCTTGCAGGTAGTCTTGTTTCCAGGTCTCACCCTGTTTCAGAACATATATTCTTTTGTACTGAGTGGTACTGGGTGGTACTAAGACAAGGAAAATAATGAGTTATAAGGAACCTAAAACAACCCAAAAAAGTAAACAGTTGGAAAAAAAACCCCACTATTTTCACAAAGTCCTATTTAAGAATTAAGTTTGCTGAGGAGAAATTTTTTGACAAGCCCAGCTGAGGAAGAGTCCGAAACTGCCAAGGACTTACATATGGAAGACAGTTATTCTGAATAAGAAAGGGAAGGATGTTCTGGTCATTCTGGTGGGTGGTGGGAAGAGTATGAGGAAGGAAGAAGAAGAGGCAGACCAGGTATAATATGAGAAACTGACTGGGTGTTCAGCACGGTGGCCTTTCCTATGACTCTCCCTAACCCCAGCTGGTAGTCAGGTTAATAAACCCACACAAAACTGGAATTACTTTGGTTTTGGATAAAATGTTGAAGGAGATGAGTCTCACATCCAGACTGGTGTGATCAAAATAAGACAGGAGGTATATTCAGGGATTGGAAGAGAAAAGCACACACGAACATGTTTGATGGTGTGTGTGTGTGTGTGTGTGTGTGTGTGTGTGTGTGTAGGGAGAGAGTGATGGGTGCTTTAGACACCTGAGCACTGTGAATCTGGGGTCAGGGACAAATTTACCTATATCTGCAAAAGATAGAAACTGATCTGTTGACATCTGGCTTATATATGATTTTTCTGCCAAAAGGCCTGAAAATGTCTCACATTTTCCTGTTTCCATGCAACGGGCACAGGAATATTAATACATTATGGCCTAGTACAAATGATTTATGCAAGGTCTTGTAAGATCTTGTTTTCTATTTGCTTCATTGAAATGTGTTTCTAAAAATACTCCCTGGGATATGGGAAACATATCTGTCTCTCAAATTTGCATATGACCATTAACCTCCTATAATTTTATATCACTATATGTCCAACACATATATGGATTCTAGTTCTTGAGAGGCTGTCTTTGACCAGGTCTCATAATCCTAAATAGTTTTGTCAGGGCCTGCTTCATCTCCTTATTCCGGAGGCTATAGATCAAGGGATTGAAAAGTGGAGTCATCACAGAATAAAATAAAGTCACAATTTTCTGAATCCCTGCTGGATTGCCTGCTGTTGGACTCACATACATCACCATGATGGAGCCATAGAACAGGGACACCACAGCCAGATGGGAGCCACACGTGGAGAAGGCCTTATGCCGACCTTCTGCTGAGGGGACCCTCAGCACAGCTCTGATCACCAAGGTGTAGGAGCTGGTAATGAAGAGGAAGGTGGAGAAAATGAGGACTGAGTTAAAGATGGCACAGATGATCTCAGTGGCAGGAGCTGCCACACAAGACAGATTCATAAGGGGTCCTGGATCACATAAAAAATGATCAATTGTATTGGGACCACAAAAAGGAAGCTGGGAGATGAGGTAAACTGGGAGGAGAAAACAAGAGAAGCCACACACCCAGCACCCAGCTCCTATTCTGATGCAGCGCTGAACTGTCATGACAGCGGGGTAATGCAGGGGCCTGCAGATAGCAAGGTATCTGTCAAAGGCCATGGCAGACAAGAAGAAGGTCTCAGTGGTGCCCATGGAGAAGAAGAAGTAGAACTGGATGAAGCAGCCATAGAAGGAGATGGAATTGGTCTCAGAGAGAAAGTTGGCCAGCATATTAGGGACAGTAGAAGTGACATACCAGATCTCCAGGAAGGAAAAATTGGCCAGTAGGATGTACATGGGAGTGTGGAGATGGTCATTCCACCACACTGCACAGATGATACACAGATTTCCCATTAATGTCAGGACATAGATCACACAGAAGATTGAGAAGAGGAGGATCTGGACCTCCCAGGTGCAAGGGAAGCCAAGAAGAATGAATTCACTGACAGGGTCAGAGTGGTTGTTTTCAGCTGGGATTTTCATGTTTCTCTCCCTCAAACTGCAATAACAAGACATTACCATGTTACAGATGACTTTGCAGAAGTTTTCTCATTAAGATAGTCTCTGATTTTCTTTACAATTCAATTAGCACAGTTTTAGATTAAACATTTTCAGCATTCTTTGACCCAGTGATATTGGGAGGAATAAGGCACTTGGAGATGTGGATGCTTATTACAGCTTTACCATCATGATCACCATGCCCATCGTGGGCCATTAAACACCTGCCTTTGTTTAGTGTCCTCAGCACTATATAAAATTAATTAGATGCTTTCTTGTCATTGAGAGGCTTCAACTTAGGTCAGAAACATCAACTTAAAAGCAGTTATTTATTTTGAGAGAGAGAGAGAGCACAGGCAAGAGTAGGGGAGAGACACAGAGAGAAAGAAAGAATCCCAAGCAGCCTCCATGCCCAGCATGGAGCCTGACGCGGGACTCGATCTCACAACTGTGAGATGATGACCTGAGCTGAAACCAACAGTCTGATGCTGTATGGACTGAGCCACGTAGGTGCCCCAGAAACCTCAACTTTTAATCAATGATGGCTTACAGCAAATTTCCTCTCCATATTTAGTGACATATGCAAAATTCTTCAAAGTACTCCTCATTTTTAACTTGGTTCTCTTTGCATTTAAAAAATTGTGCTGAAGAGGAGTAAGTTTCTTATATTCTCACCTTGAATAACATTTTAAATGAAATTGGTATGAATGAATGAGGTTCAGACTAAACACTAATGATTCTTTTTTAACAGAGATTTTCCCTAACTAGAATACACAAGCTTCAGTCCTCAGCTGAAATTTATCACATGCAGGGAAAGTACCTCACAGTGACAGTTTATATACATTTTGCCAGGTAAACTAAAAATAATTAGTGTTATGTCACTGAAAGCATTCTGAGATTTGAACAATTCGAGATCTGTGCATGGACTGTTCGGTTTCATTTCTCCTTGTATATTATTTCAGGCTTCTATGTCAGAGTTCCTCCTGATTGACCTGACCTGTATATGTTTTTTTCAGGACATAATCCTTGATATTTTTCCTTCTCCAACTATACTCTTCTGTAAGTGACCTGACACTAGCCCCTTGATATAAAAACTATGTGAGATGAAGCCAGATTTTTCTCTCCCTAGCTATGAAATCTCTTCTGCAACCTGGATTTTTCTACCCAATTTCTTACTTAACATCTCCATTTGATATCTAATGTAACATGCCTATGACTAAACTGTTTTTTCATTATTCTCCCCTCAGACTAGCCAATCCTTCTTTCTCTGCCATATCACTACATGGCACCTCCATTCACTCAGTTGCCCGGGCCATACACTTTGGCCACATCACTTCTATCCCTCTCACTACTCTACATCCCAAACCATCAGCAAATACTCTAGGCCTCATATTCAAAACATTCAGAATGTGCACAATTTTTAGCATTCTTATCAGCTTTCACCTTGGTGCACCCTACCATGGAATTCTCATTTTGACTACTTACAAAAACCTCTTAAATTGCTTGTTTCCATTTTTATATACCAAGACTGTTAGTCACATAATAGCTAGATGACAGTTTTTTAAAAACCTGATCATGTCAACTACTTGCTCTCAATCTTTTAAACACAGTTAACATACCTCCCAATTCCTTTCCATGGCTAATAAGGCCTTCCTCCATGTCCTAATTTCCTGCCACTTTTCCTCCTGTTAGCCCCACTCCAGCCATACTGATACTTGATTATGCTATGTGTGGCCCATATCAAGGCCTGGAACGTCCCTATCTCACTCCTTCTCTCTGCTCTGCCAATATTCACATGTCTTAATTTGTTACTCGATTCCAGATTTCTGGTAAAAATCAGGAGGAGGACATTACTTAGCTCACCAACATATTCCCAGAAACTAGGACACTATCTGATATGAGTGTTTATTAAACATTTGTTGTCTTAATCAATGAACATGCCTAATAGTAACCAATTGGGGAAATAATTATCTATAGCCAGAGGAAAAAAGTTAAATGCAAATACTGGAAAACTCCAGTTGGCTAAAAACAAAAGCAAGACAACAAAGATTTTGTTTGTTATGAGGATGCACCATCAGTCCAAGTAAACAGGAGGACATCTACGACAGGAGCCATCTTAAGACAACCCTATTTGAATCATCTTTCTTTAGGTCTCTCTCATCCACTCTGTTTTGTGTTGTGAGCTTTCTTATTGTTGCTAAGTAATAATCATGCTGTAAGGATGTGTGTATTGTGTGTGTATACTGTTTCTTGCTGTCTTCTGTCTCTAATTGTCCCTATCTTTAAATGTTTTTATTAGATGGCCTTTACAACATTTCCCTCTCATTTTTAAATAGGTATGTGAACTGTTTTAAACTATTCCCTCTTAAAGGGAATGTGTTTATAGTCTATAAATGACATCCCCCTGCCCCCACCATGTCCTTTAATAGAAAAATGTCCTGGTATGCCTGGGTGGCTCAGTCAGTTAAGCATCTGACTTCAGCTCAGGTCATGATCTCACCGTTCAGGAGTTTGAGCCCCACGTCAGGCTCTGTGCTGACAGCTCAGAACCTGGACCCTGCTACAGATTCTGTGTTTCCCTCTCTCTGTGCCCCTCCCCAGCTTGCACTCTGTCTCTCTCTCTCTCAAAGATAAACATTAAAAACAATTTTTTTAATAAAAAAAGAAAAATGTCCATCTCTTGCCCCATATTCAGGGTCAGGAAATCCGGTATATATAATTTGAACAAATAATAATGTATAGAATGAAGTTTTCATTTCACAATTTATTCTTGGCCCATGTGGTTCAGCTAACATCTCAAGTAAAATACTGTTATTTTTATTAACTATATTTACTGATATATTTATAAATAAAACACATGTGACCTACGATTTATTTAGACCAGTTCTGATGCTGGAGGCTATGTTATGTAGTTGAGAATGTAACCACTGTCTATTAGGAGGAAGCTATTTTAACTCACATTTTCATATGGAGAAAACAGAAGACAGGGTTAGAGAAAAGTGAAAAAGACATTACAAAGAAATCTGAGCTATGCCTTACCTAAAGCTGTTATGCAAGGATTATAGAATCTGGTAGAGGGGAGATGTTCTCTTTCTCCTGGAGTCAGTTTCAACCTCCTTGTTCTCTCATTTCAGTAGGAGACAGTGTGCAGCCAAACTAATCACAGTGGGGTGCTTACATCCACATTCCTTAGCAGGCTTCTGAAAGAGGGTGAGTGTTGGAAGGTAATATTATCAAGAATCGGGTCACCTTGGTTGCTTAGCCCATTAAGCATCTGACTCTTGATCTCAGCTCAGGTTATGATCTCACAGTTCGTGAGTTCGAGTCCCAAATCAGGCTCTGAGCTGACAGGGTGGAGCCTGCTTGGGATTCTCTCTCTCCTTCTCTCTCTCTCTCTCAAGATAAAAGAATAAATATTTTTAAAAAGTTATCCAGAATAGCAATTATTTGAAGCCCATACAGTGACTGTATTGACCTTCTCAAGCTGGTTACATGAAGTTGCAAAGGGCACTGTGGTCTCTCCTGATTTGGGAATGAGTGATTACACCCCTGCTTCTAAAGGAGGGTATATAGCAAACCCATTCTGAGTCATGATTATTCCATTCTCCACGGTCCATCTTGGAGGTGTGGTGATCCAGAACACTGTGTGTGCACTCAGGCCTTACTTTCAGCTGCATGTACTTTTGAATATATGTGCCAAGGTTTGCTTCTGACCCTTCTGAATTATCTGACTTTTCCCAGAGGACTCATCTAGGAATATAATGATAAAGTTTTGGCTAGATCTCAGAAAGCATTTCTTTAACTGAGGTCTAAATTGATCCAACCTCTAGGGGAAAAGAGGCCTGAGTCTAAGCTGAAGAATGAGTTGGCCTTAAGCCTTGGATCAGAGTGTTAAATATAATCAGAAGCATCTGTGTATATGTTTATAGTAATGCAGCTGTGTTTTCTCGCAAAAAGACACTAAGTTTAAGGATGAAAATGTAGGAGCAAAGGGTTCTACTTTTGAGGCTGTACCATATTGTTTTGATTACTAACACTTTGTAGTATACTAACACTTTGCAGGTCTCCTTGAAATCTGAAATTGTGATGCCTCTGGCTTTGTTCTTTTTCAAGATTGCTTTGGCTAGGGAGCTTGTACTTTCATGCACTTTTTCTGGGAATCTGTTATTTTTTTCCTTTAGAAAAAATTATTGGAAACAGATCATATGTACACATTTTTAAGATGTTTGGCACACAATTTCATATTTTGATTTGATGGTCTTTCCACTAGAAAAGTCCTCAGGTGGGGCTGAGGAAACATTTCAAGTGAAGTTTCACCATTGAGTTTATGTTGAGTTTATGAAGAGAGTCTCTTGGGGCGCCTGGGTGGCTCCGTCGGTTAAGCATCCAACTTCGGCTCAGGTCATGATTTCACAGTCTGTGTGAGTTCAAGCCCCGCATCAGGCTCTGACCTGAGCGCTCAGAGCCTGGAGCCTGCTTCCAATTCTGTGTCTCCCTCTTTCTCTGTCCCTCCCCCACTCATGTTCTGTCTCTCTACTTCTCTCAAAAATAAATAAACGTAAAAAAAAATAAAAATATGAAGAGAGTCTCAAAATTTAGTTCAAGCAAGATATAAAGACAGTAGAGAAAGTTGAACTGGAGGATGAAGCAGAGGAAAAAGCACTAAAACAAAAAATGAAG
Organism: Acinonyx jubatus; assembly: GCF_027475565.1. Classification (NCBI taxonomy): domain Eukaryota; kingdom Metazoa; phylum Chordata; class Mammalia; order Carnivora; family Felidae; genus Acinonyx; species Acinonyx jubatus. The sequence continues at coordinate 69,624,375 of NC_069386.1, read as the reverse complement.
TCTTGATAGTTTTGTGTTCAGAATATAGTGATGGAGGCAGGAAGTTCCATTGACCCTTACTGCTTTCTTATTCCTCTCCTATGGTAAGGCCTCCAGTTCCCCATTATGAAGTGAGCAGTAACCATATGTCTCCCTTCTAGGTCTCAGAGAAGATAGAAAAAGGCAGGAGACCAGTCGGGTGCTCTGGCAGAGAGAGATGTCAGCAAACCACAGTGAAGGGCCTGTGTGGACAACCACAGTGATTGTCCTCCTGACAGGGTCTGGCTTATTCAGTAACTCAGGCCTTTGGGCAAAGGAGGATTTGGTATTAAAAGATACTTTACCTTTTAAAAGCCCTTGAGGGCTTTTCTGTCTTCCACTTGAGTTTGCCCTGTGGATAACATGCCTGGGAGATCACATAAAGCTGGCTCTGGAAGCCCTGAAGCTCCCTTTCCTTGAGCACCAGACTTGTGTATGCTTCAGAGTTTAGTGAAGAGTTCAGAAGAGGCTGGAGAAAGGCCAGGGGATTTGTTGTCAAGATGACTTGACCTTGCAGAACTGTCAACCTCATTGTGAATGTCATTCAACATACTTGATGCTGAGTCCGTCTATTTCTATGGCTATTCCTTTGCATTTATTTATTTATTTATTTATTTATTTATTTATTTATTTATTTATTTATTTATTTATTTATAAATGAAAGGTAGCTGTTTTATTGCTGAGAGAAAAATGTAAACAAGAAAGTCTACAATTCTTTTTACACACGCACTGCTTTTGTAGTAAAGTTCCAGATATCAACTTTAAAGGTACTTACTTACAAGGGTAAATTCTTCTTAACATACGACCATTTACTGTGCGGTGGACACTTTTTCATAGAAATAATACACAGAAGTGGAATATATTCTTATAGAGTACAAGAAGCTTAAAACATGGTATTAACAGAGAATGATACTGTATTTTACTGTAAAATATTATAAAAGTGATACAATTTTTTGGCTCATAAATGTTTAACTACTTGATTTGGACAAGGGAATGAAAAAAGCAGCAAGACAGTCCTGGCCTTAAGATTTCTCTGTATTCTGGGCACCTAGGTGGCTCAGTTGGTTAAGTGTCCAACTTCAGCTCAGGTCATGATCTCGTGGTTCATGTGTGGCTCTGTGCTGACAGCTCAAAGCCTGGAGCCTGCTTAAGATTCTGTGTCTCCCTCCCTCTCTCTCTGCTCCTCCCTTGCTTGCACTTTGTCTCTCTCAAAAATATTAAAAAAAAAGATTTCTGTGTATTCATTTTTCTTTCACATTACTTTAATTAGCTGATACACATAAGTGACAACTGTAGAAGCCTGGATATCCATCAACACAAATGAAGGAATAATGTTTGTTTCCAAGGCATTATATGCCCCAGTGGCAGAACCTGAGTTATTGTAAAATTTATTTTCATGCTCAAATGCTTCAAATTTGTGTGTGTGTCTCAAGATATGAATATTCACATCAAACTCCCTCTGCAACAGGGCTAAGGTGGCCATATTCCCCATAGAGTAACATGATACCCATGGATCAAATTAATTTTGAACTGCCAACAGTCACAACTTTCTGTTCTGGATAATTCAGATTCTCATTGAAGTCTCCTCTCACAACATGAACATCACTGGCCAGAGTCTTGAGATAGTCTTAACTCTCTTTGGGGCAAAGGTTTCCAGTACAGAGAGTGTGTTGACTCTTTCCTGGGACCTGCAGTTTTTTTAAATGTAGCCAGCAAACTTGTTGGACTGGTATGGAATGTGTAGGTCTCCTAATACCAACACCAAATGAAGAGAGAACAGTCTTCATCTTTAGACAGGGATTCTTTCAGATATGGATTGGAGTACTTGGTTAATGTGGGAAGCATCCTGTCACTGGGTTCAGCTTAGTCACCACAACTGCTCCTGCCTTCTTTCTTGGGCTCCTCTGCAACCCTCTTGCATTTTAGAAAAGCCCTTCCTTCCTTCCTTCCTTCCTTCCTTCCTTCCTTCCTTCCTTCCTTCCTTCCTTCCTTTTCTTTCTTTCTTTCTTTCTTTCTTTCTTTCTTTCTTTCTTTCTTTCTTTCTTTCAGAAAAAGTTTTTTAGTGTTTATTCATTTTTGGGAGAGAGAGTGAGCATGAACAGGGGAGGGGCAGAGAGAGAGGGAGAGAGAATCCAAAGCAGCTCTAGGCTCTGAGCTGTCAGCATGGAGCCTGATGTGGGGCTCAAACCTATGAACCCATGAGATGATGACCTGAGCCAAAGTTGGCCATTTAACCAACTGAGCCACCCAGGCACCCCAAGAAAAGCTGTTTCTTGAGCTCACACTGCATTCCGTCACTGTCAGTCCCTGACAGGATGACAGGATGTCCTGTTATTCTTGGTCTTCTCTCTCTATTCTAGTATCTAGGAGATTTCAAAGTCTGTAATAGATCTCAAACCAAAGAGACACAATGTCACTGGGCAGAGATCCTAAGAATATAGACTAATTTTAGACTGTGGAGTGAACATTCTTTGTCCTTAGGAAATTAATTTTGATGGCATTATCTGAGTCATCACTCAGATTTTCCACAAATGACAGTTCCTCATTTGGCCAGTTAAATTGTGGCAAGCTTTAACCCAGATGTTTCCCCTTAATCTCTGCCTAGCCCCTGTCTAGCTTGAGGCCTCTCTGGCTTCCCCTGGAGAAGGCCAGGATCTCTGTGTAGGGAGAGTCTCCACTTTTTGCTTTCTTCCTTATCACTTTCTACTACTCATTCTTCTACTTTGTCCAGAAAACTTAAGTTGTAGTAGGGTAGCAGTTAATTGACCCTTAAGCAGAGGAAATGGAGCTCAGTGGAGACAGAGTTGAAATTTCTTAGGAAGGATTCTCCTGTAACAAAGATATAAAAGCCTTTCTTCTGTGATTCTTTCTTCCATATTGGCCTCTTCACTCTCACACATAGGTGTGACACCTCTGTTAAGTTAAAGGTGGGAAGAGCCAGGGCAAAGGGAAGAGTGCTTTGTTAGCTTCTTCTCCCAAATCTGCATTTTTTTCTAATTTCCCTCTTACCAACTTTTTCTACTTCATGATTTCCTCTTTTCTAGTCTGATTTGGGGATTTCAGTTCTCACTGCATTTGCATTATATCCTTCTGACATTTGAAAGAAAAAGACCCTTCTTCATTTTCCAGGAGAATTTTCTTTCTTCCTTGCAATAAGAACAACCCACTATGTCCATCATTTCTATCTCTTTCCTCTCCATCTTCCCAGTAGTCTTAACATTAAGCTCCTTTGTAGCAGGAAATTGAAGAAGACCCCATAATATTATAAGAGAGAATTTATCCTATACACTGAGGAAGTTTTGAAATAAGAGCCGGGACTGAATTTGGGTCATTTAGTATCCCAAAGATAGAAAGGTTTCCCACACTCTGAGTCCTATCATGCTTACTTTGATTGAAACTCTCCTTAAATTTTTTTGCCTGTTTTTGGAGTAACATAAATTTTATTATAGAGATATTAAAATATTTTTTCATCTATCTTCCCAATAATTCATTTTTCTTAAGTACTACATGAAGTACTTTTGTTTGTTGAAGTTTGGGAAACAAATTTATATTTAATTTTTCCATACACATTTATGAGTTTTGATTAAATTCTTAGGCAGTGTGGTGCCTCATATTTTTTGTTGTTGTTTCTGTTCTTAACATTTTTGTTTTTCAAGACTTTTCTCTTGAATCAGTTTCTCTTGCTGTTCATTTGGATATGAATATTTGCTTGAATATCAACCTCCTAAAGTGGTATGATTGAGAAAAGGGTATATTTCTAAATTTCCATCACTGTAGTCATTTTCTCCTTTTTTGCTCAATCCATGCATGGCAGAGGTACATTAGCTTCATACTTACTACTTACTATCCATTTTTCTTATCTTTCTGCCTAATACAGTCTTCTATTCTGGTGACAATGTGCTCAGCTTGAGAAATCAAATGGTGTAGTCTCCTTTATATAGGGGTCATTGAGTGGCACACTTCTGTTCAGTTATAAGTGGAGTAGAGATTGGCCTCCTTCTTGAAGTCTGCCACTTTAGCTCCTATCTTAAGACAATAAGGTGATTTTGGGGATGAAAATACTAAGAAGGATTTATCAAAAAGCCAGGAGTCCCTCAGGACATCTTGGAACTGCCTACCTCTGAACTGGCATAGACTATCTATCTCTAGAAGTATATATGTGAGGGAAAAAACCCCAAATATTTACCTTGTATAAGTTGCTGTTACTTGGATTTCTGTTATACACAACTGAATCTAAGGCTAATATATTCAACCATTCTGGGTTCCTGGGTAGATCTTGAGTTTCCTTTTTGTTTTCATCACTCAAGTGGGTAAAATCTGGAATGATTGAATTACTTAATAAAAAGTAATTATTTCTTCCAACTTTTAGAAATGGAAATATAGTTGACTTAGAATATTGTATTAGTTTTAGGTATACAACATAGTGATTTAAAAATTATATACATTATGCAATGCTCAGCATAATAAGTATAGTTACCATATGTCATGATACATGTTATTACAGTATTATTGACTGTATTCCAATTCTTTCATTCTGGATTATCTGCTTCTTTTTGAGATAGTTGAATGATCATTTAAAAAAATGGCTCTATTTTTATTATGATGACTTAAAGTATATATTTTGACAGAGCAAGAAATGGCCTGTGTTCTTTAAAAGAGATGGACATTTGAAACAGGTTGTTTTAAAAAAACAGAAGTGCATAAAAGGCAAGTGTTGAAAGCATAATAATTCAAGCTCTCTTTTAATGAAAAGTTGTTCTTATACTAATAATAAGCAGGGGCTTATGTGAGAGATAGAAAAATGTAGAGGAGAAGTCCCCAGGGAAAATTTTCCTCTTTTTGAAGATTCACTTGATTGCATGGTATGTCTATTTCCTCCATTTTCTTTCTGTTCTGAGCATCTAGAACAAAAACTGCAAAGCCAGAGTTTTCTGCCAAGAATCTCTTTATGATTTACAGAAAGAGCTGATTTTGAGTGAAACAGAAGCATGAGGAAGCCAAATTTACTTCTCTCCACAATGTGACCCCACATGGAAGTCTGAGTAGCTCTGGAAAGGCACCTGTTATAAGGCTTACCAAAGACAGTAGCATTATCCTTTCTTAATGCATAAAATAGAAATCTTAGGTTAAAATATCTAAAGGAGTTGCTCTAAGTTATATATCCCTTTATAAACATTGATTTTTTAAACTGCACATCCTTTGTAAATTAGATGAAGTATACATGCCTATCATGGAAAAATTAGGAAATAAACAGTAACATAAGAGAAAAAAAAAAATCTAAACTACCCATAATACCATCACTCTATTTAAGTATGCTTATGTAATAATAGTGTTTCATGATCCGCCTTTTCATTCAGTAACATAATATTTTACCTATTGAATGTTTATTACATAAGTCTTCATGTAATGTGTGTAGTTACTATCTTAAAACAATTGAGGAGAAATTCCTATAAGCATATCTCCTACATGCATATCTCTTCTACAGTATTCATTTCCTAGATAAATCCAGCTTTTTGACCTGCATTGCCATGCAGTTCTGAAGGTAACTACATAGGACACAGCCAGGGTTTCCAGGAGAGAAGGTACGGCACAGCAGAATTCTTACTGATCTGGAAGTCAGCAAACTGCTTCCTTCACTTCCTTGTGTGACCTTGGACAACATACTTGCTTTCACTGGGTCTCATCTATGGAATGACTATGAGAATGTCTACCCTAATTCTGTCACAGAGTGTGTGAGGTTGAATTGAGAGAGTATGTCAAAGTATTTTGTAAATGATAAAGAGCTTTCCAAGTGCAAAGTATTAATATTAACTGAAATCAATCAATCAAATAGACTATGTATAAGATTCTATTCTAATTAATCTCCTTTATTCATGACAGCCTTTCTGTGAGGGAAGTATTATCATTAGCTCTAGTTTATAGATTTAAAAAATCAAGAAAGAAAGGATAACTTGGGTAAGCTCACACAGTTAGCGATAGTACTTAAATTTGTAACCAATTTATTTTTCAGAGTGTTGGCCTTCTCCTTGATAGTAGCAGGAAAGTGTGGGGCTTGTAGTTAGCCCACCTGGGATCCACATACTATCTCTGACTATGTAAGTTTCTCCTTGTGCCTGTTTCATTATTGGAAAATCAGAGATACTATAACACCGACCTGACCTCTTTGGGTTGTTATGAGTAGAAAATAAAGTCTTATTTGTAAAGGACTTGGAACAGGTGCCAGGCCCCAAACAAGTGACTCAAAATGTTAATTATTATTCTTGTCAATAAGGATAACCCTTTCCATAAGAGCAAACCCTGTGGTGGTGAATTTGCACATCTAAACTTGTTAAAGTAATAAATGCACTTTCTCTTTTCCTATGATATTGTTTCCCCACGTGTCCATGCTCTTACTTTCCCTAAAATCTTGAACATACATAATTTTTGGCTTTATGAATAGCTTTTACTTTGTGAGGAAGTTAATTACAGTTGAGGGATATTCAACATTTAGCTTACGAAGGGTTTAAAGGCAGTTAGTAAACATCACGACTACATTTGAAAGTAAAAACTAGACATGTTTTTTTTTTCATTTTTCCCAAGAAAACTAACAATAGATTTTTAACTATGATCTTGCTTTTTTTTAAGTTTAAATGCTCAGAAAAGAAAGAACACTATCTTCTTACTGCTCTTCCTAAAACCGTTTCTCTCTCCCTCTCTTTTTGGGATGCAATTTGGCTTTGAGAAAATATTGTATAAAATGGTAGTGGTATATCAAATAATTTAATACTATGGAAAGGATTGTGAACCAATCATAATATTTGGAATTGTAAGAAGGGATCATTGAAGAGTTAGTGGCTGTGTAAATGTATTAACTGAATAAACCCAAAGTGGAGATTTTTAACATTATGGTGGAAATATTTTCTGCCTTGACTACCTATTCTTCAGCTCTTTGATTTTCGGATCTCAGGAAACTTAAAAGTCACATACCCTGGGAAGGGGTATAGAATTAGAAAACATCCTCAAAGGACTGGTTAAGTGAGAGATACATGGCAGGGTTCTGGTAAGTAAAATTGACTAAGGAGCTCAACAATTTCTCATATCAAAGGGAAAAATAATTGTTCTATCTAGAAAGTCTGTTTCAAAAATCACAAATCCATAATGCACAAATCTTTTGAACTGAGTAATCCATTTCTTTACCAGGAAACTGTTCTAAGATAAAAACCCCAGAGGGAAAATTGATATATGCATATAGTAGTCTTACATCCTGGATTTTATGGGGGCAGTTTTTGGATTAGATGATGAGTCCAATCCAGTTTGAAAACATCATTATGGCAAATCTTTATGAAGATTTAATTGAGGTATTAATTTTTACACTAAAATAGTGGAAATAATGTAACGTATAATGAAAGGATTGGTGGTAGATGGAAGGAAGATCTGAATCCCTGGATAATAATGAAGTGGTCATTATTGCATAATGGTGGCATTCATTTTTCTCCTAATCCCCCTTCTGGAAATTCCCTTTCTTGCACAAGTCAGCTTCAAGCTACTTGGAAGGACAATCCTCCTTCTAGGAAAATATTCATCTCACCACATAAAAAATTACAATCCATACCATATTAGTATGAATGGAATGTTATAGTTCCTAAAAAAACAATAATTATAAAAACTTGTTATAGTATAGGAACGAGTTTGATGTTATAGTAAGCAAAGCATATGTATAAATGAAAATACGTTACAGGGATTGAATTCTAGATGCTTTTCTTCTTTACTGATTTTCCTTAATGTTATTTTTACACTGTTTTAACAACAAATAACAATGAACTGTCACTTACTTTTTTAAACTTAGGTAATTTATTATAAAGTAGATCATTTCCCTCTCCAGTTTTAGTAGGAGATATCCTATCATCTAAAACCTAATTAATTGACCAATTAAGCTTTTGGTAGCACTTTGTCTAGGTAAAAGTATTGGCAATCAGAAAACTGTATTTTGGAGTATTTTGATTGATGTTAGAATTAGAATTTGCTCCTTAAGGAGCTTAGAAAGAGGTAATGTGTAAGGAAAACAAATGACATATATCTAAATGTCTTTAGGCTACCATAGCATTACTGTCCCTTAGAAATTTTGGATAATTGCTTTTAACGGTTTATTTGCCAGGGGTGACCACATCACCAAAATAATACAGTCAAATATGAAAAGAATGACAAACAGAAAAAAATACATTTCCTTCTTTTATTTACAATCAGACAACCAAACAAAATGACATAATTTTATTGATCCCAGAACTGTTAATCTAAATTATCAAATAGAACACAGATATTTTCATATGAACACTCCAGAAAATACCTAGATGTGTACATTCCTTAGGTCATATACACTCTAAATGGCAAAGTGGAACCCAGTACTTCCATGTATTTATATATAACCTGGCCACTTTATGATTATAAGTGGCCTCATAGATGCTTAATTTCATAAGCTGATATAGTTGATATCACTAGACTTATATTTGAAGATTTGAATAACTGTATAATCCTGACTGCTTTTTGTGAGACTATACTGACCTGATAATGGAGGGATCATCAAGTGTATCTTGGATTATGTTGAGATGCCCCAGAACTTTCCTCAGGGCTGCCTTTATCTCCTTATTCCGGAGGCTATAGATAAGGGGGTTGAAGAGTGGGGTTACCATAGCATAGAACAAAGTTGCAACTTTCTGTATACCAGCAGAATGTCTGAGTCTAGGGCTCACATACATGACCATCAAGGAGCTATAGAAGAGTGATACCACAGCCAAATGAGACCCACAGGTAGAGAAGGCCTTATGTCTCCCAGTGGCAGAAGGCATACGCAACACAGCTAATAAGACAAGCATATAGGATCCAAGGATGAAGAGGAAGTTACCAAAGATAACTAACGAGCTTAGAGTGTAGCAAAGCTGTTGGGTTGTTGGGGCAGAGGCACATGCCAATGCAAACAGTGGCCCTGGGTCACACACAACATGGTCAATAATGTTCAGACCACAGAAGGGCATCTGAGAGATGAATACAATGGGGATCACGAACCACAGAAATCCACAAACCCAGCAGATAATGACCAGTTTGGTACAGAAATGCCCAGTCATGATATTAGGGTAGTGCAAGGGACGGCAGATAGCAAGGTACCGATCAAAGGCCATGACGGCCAAGAGGAAACATTCAGATGTTCCCAAAGAGAAAAAGAAATAAAATTGGAGGAAACATCCAGCAAATGAGATGGTCTTTTTATCTGAGAGGAAGTTGACCAACATCTTGGGGACTGTAGAAGAGACATACCAGATCTCTAGAAAGGAGAAATTCCCCAGGAATCTGTACATGGGGATGTGGAGTCTCCATTCACACCACAGAGCACAGACAATGGCCCCGTTCCCTGTTACAGTCAAAGCATACATTGTAGTAAAGAGTGAAAATAGGAGGATCTGAATTTTCCACTCACAGGAAAAACCTAAGAGTATAAATTCTCTTACAGAAGCAAAGCTGGAATATGGCTCAGAGACATTCATTGAGTCACTAACCTGCAAGATCAAGAGACATATTGTTATCAGTTAGGACTGGTTTCAAATGTGCTCCTTTTTCAGGGTAAAGAGAAGACAATGAACATGGGGTCATCAGGAAGAGAATGTACTCTACTTGTTCTTGGCTATATACTCTGAGTTTTGGGCATAGTAGGTAGCTGGCTGCACAGAAACAAACTTTTGCCTGCTTCTGAATCTCTCCCTCATTATGCCACCATGATAGAACTAGGCAAAATTAAACTCACTTTGTAAAGCTTGTTATTTTTGGGTGGGGAATGATCTATGATAGTTTCTGAGTAGCATATAACACAGAGTTAACATTTAGTTTCTTACCCTAAACCCATTTTATAGTGCAAGAGACTCAGTAAAGAAGGTTTTAATTTTACCATTAACATCTCAATTAAATATATTACTTAACATATCATTTAAATATGAAAAGAAATGGACATATTGTATAGCAATTTGGCAGTAAGTTTAAAGCCAATATCCCTGTATTTTGGTTGTTACTGCTGTTAACTTAAGCATCGTAAAAATGTAATTCTATAATTTTACTTACCAACACTGACTTTTAATATTGCATTTCTTCAGTGTCTTCTGTAGGAAGCAGTGGCTTTAAGTTTTCACTTAATCTTTCACCTGTAAAAGTTTGCAAAATAACAGCTAGGTATGGTACTTTTTTTGAAGTCTTTTTCTTTCCATAAAATTTGGGATTGATTTTTCTTATATGCTTGTTGAAATTAAAAATTTGTACCAGATGGGGTGCCTGGGTGGCTCAGTTGGTTAAGCGACTGACTGTGGCTCGGGTCATGATCTCGCAGTTTGTGAGTTCGAGCCCCGCATCAGGCTCTGTGCTGACAGCTCAGAGCCTGTAGCCTGCTTCAGATTCTGTGTCTCCCTCTCTCTCTACCCCTCCCCTGCTCATGCTCTGTGTCTCTCCATCTCTCAATAATAAATAAATATTAAGAAAACTTAAAAAAATTGCACCAGAAAAGAGAAGTCAAATACTTTTTCTTTAAGTACACTTACTTTATCCTACATTCTCATGGAAAAGGTGTCAGGGATCTGAGTTTCCTGAGTGTGTGTGCGTGCGTGCGTGTGTGTGTGTGTGTGTTGTGTGGCAATATGCAGGGATGTGAGTTCTGAAAGTTGTAAAGGCTTACATTTGGGTCACAAACACAAAATTTTCAAAAATTTGCTTCTAAACTATTGCCCATACCAGTGCTCTGAGAAGTCTTTTATAATGATTTGGTGGAAGCTGTCTTTGTGCTTTTAGTAGCATGTATCTATTTTTTAAACGTTCCCAAACAGGAATATTAATATTAAAATTAAGAAATTCTGGAATGAAAGAGAATTGACACGGAGGTGTCATGACTTTCTGCAGTGCTCAAAAGGTAAAAATACCATAGTTTTGACATCTACCAAATCTCTAGGGGACCTGGGTGATGAACCATATACTTCTTTGTCCAGCTGGATAAAGAGTTTTATTGCTTCACAAAAATTAAGAATGTACTTTCTTTATCACACGTTCTCCTGGGACTTGGCCTCTATGGCATTAGGAAAGTTCTTCTCTAAGCTGATGGATACTTAAAAAGTTAATGATTGCATGTTCTCTGAGGAGTCAGTAAAGAGTGACAACTTCTCTGAGGCACTATTATTTACAAATAGTTTGCCTACCTGGAATATGGATTCTAAAAAGTTTTTAGAAGACAAAATTTGAGGAACAATAAAGCAAAGTGTGTCACCAAAAGTTTTTTTTTATTTTTTTAATGTTTATTATGAGAGAGAGAGGGAAACAGAGCATGAGTGGGGGAGGGACAGAGAGAGACGGAGACACAGAATCCAAAGTACGCTTCAGGCTCTGAGCTGTCAGTACAGAGCCCGATGCGGGGCTCGAACTCACAAACTGCGAAGTCATGACCTGACCTGAAGTTGTACACTTAACCGACTGAGTCACCCAGGTGCCCTTACCAAAAGTTTTGATATGAGTTTCAGGAACACTTCTAATGTCTGTGCACATGTTGGAAGATACAGAAATGAAGTACAGTGAGCTTGATGAGGAAAATGTCGAGGTATAGAACACTGTAGGACATTGACAATAAAATTTGTAGAAGTTAGAAGTAGATTTTAAAAGGACAGCTTGTCAGAATTCTTTAGGTAGGAGAGAAAAGAACAAGAAGTGTCAGTTTTTTAAGTTAACTGACTGCAATACTACAGAGGAACATGTGGCTTCCCAATTAATATGAGAGGAGTATTTGATGTCATTGATTGGTGTCCCCTTTTTACCTTATGGCATATGGAATTTATGTAGTATGAGTAAAACCCCCAGGTGGGAATGATGCTCATACCACATAGTGTAAACTGATAGAGAACATCATGATTGTATTCCATAGGAACGCGGGTCTGTGGACCACAGAATGACTGAGGAATATCTAAAAACAAACTCCTCACATGGAAAGACTAAGGAGGAAAAATGGTATTTAGACCTTTATTGCCTCTTAGTTATACTACTTCAGGACTTAGAAACTCCTAAAACATAGCCTTGATCTTATTACTTGCCTGATAAAAAACATCAATGGTTTTATTCAGAAATTCTCAAGTTATCCATAAATTGGTATCAATTTTCTTATCTTTCCTTACTCCCTTTTATACATAGATTGGTCAGCATTTTATTCTCTAGATAGCTTTGAATTTCCCATATTCATTTCTTTGTGGTCTCTCTGTTTAGAATCTTCATTACTTCCATATACACCTGCAAAACCCCCATCTATCCTTCAAGGTCTATTTCAAATGACATTTTTCCATAATGCTTTTCCTTATTCCCCTAACCAAAGCAACTTTTCCATCTCTGAATTTTTATTTAACCATCTTTGTATCTTTCCTAAAACATTTGTCACAAGCTGCTGTATGTTATCGTTATTTGTGTACTTATCTTTTCTCTCCTCCCACATTGTTAAGTCTTTTAAAGTTGAGAACAAACATCAATCAATTTAGAATTAAGGTGAAAAAATACATGCATCTACTGGTCCTCATTAAATATTTGTAATATAAATGACATTTTAAAAATTATATGAGTTTTATTATTTGTAAAAACAACACCTGGCATACCAACGTTAATAAAGACAACTCCAAGGTGCATGACTGCATTATCCTGTATTTACAGATGTGAAAGAAATTTGGAGGAAGGGAGAAATCTATATAGGTTAAAACTCCCTATGACAGACATCTTAGCTCATTGAAGAGGGCTTGAGGTATGACGTAGAATAATGCTACTCAAAGTATGGTCAGTGCACCAATGCAGTCCTCAAATTGTTACCAGTCCATGGCAAATACAGAAATCAAGAGTAAGCATTTAAACACACACACACACACACACACACACACACATTATTAACAATAGACTAATTATGGAAAGAACCCAAATGTCCTTTACTGATGAATGGATAAAGAAGATGTGATATACATACACAAGAACTATTACTCAACCATAAACAAGAATGAAATCTTGCCATTTGCAATAACATGGATGGAGCTAGAGAGTATTATGGAAGGGAAATACGTCAGTCAGAGAAAGACAAATAGCATATGATTTCACTCATATGTGGAATTTAAGAAACAAATCAAACTAACATGGGGAGAAAAAAGAGAGGCAAACCAAGAAACAGACTCTTAACTATAGAGAATAAACGTATGGTTACCAGAGGGGAGGTGGGTGGGGAATGGGCTACATAGATGATGGGGATTAAGGAGGTCACTGGTGATGAGCACTGGGTGTTGGATGGAAGTGTTGAATCACCATATGGCACACCTGAAACTAATATCACACTGTATGTTAACTAACTGTAATGTCAATAAAAAGCTGAGAAAGAAAACACTATGAAATAAAAACATTTATGGGAAACAAGTTTTATGTGTGTTTAATAATACAGAATGGGCTATATATATGTTTTTATATTTCAGTTTCTACTTATTTTTACTTTACAAAATTGTCAACTAATGAATTGGAAAAAAAAAGCTAAGCTTCACTTAAGGTAGTTTCACAAGCATTGAATTAGAGGACAAATGAATTTACTTTTATTTTTTATTTTTTAATACTTTTTTCAAAATTTTTAATTATTTTCATTTTGAGTATAGTTGACATAATGTTACATTAATTTCAGGTGTGCAAATTAGTGATTGGACAAGTTTACATATTATACTGTGTTCTGCACACTTATAGCTATAATCTGTCCGGTTACATTGCTACTACAGTATCACTGAATGTATTCCTTATGCTCTGCTTTTTATTCCTGAGTTGTTAAATCCGTAGGTGGAGACCTGTATCTCCCCCTCCCCTTCATCAATTTTGCCCAGCTCCCCACCCCCCTTTCTTTCTGGCAACCACTAGTTCTCTGTATTTATAGGTCTGATTCTGCTTTTTCTTTGTTTTTTTTTTTGTTTGTTTGTTTTTTAAGATTCTGTTTATGAGTAGAATCATATGATATTTGTCTTTCCTGGTCTGACTTATTTCACTCAGCATTATACTCTCTCGGTCCACCAATGTTGTCTCAAATGGCATAATCTATTGCATCCTTTTTTATGGCTATATAATATTCCTGTGTGTGTGTGTGTGTGTGTGTGTGTGTGTGTGTGTGTGTGTATACGCACCACATTTTCCTTATCCATTCATCTATTGATGAACACTTAGGTTGCTTTCTTAGGTTGTCTTGACTATTGTAAATAATGGTGCAATAAGCATAGGAGGCACATATATCTTTCTGACTTAGTGTTTTTGTTTTCCCTGGGTAAATACCCAATAGTGGAATTATTAGATCATATGGTATTTCTACTTTTAACTTTTTGAGGAAACTCCATACTGTTTTCCACAGTGGCTATACCAATTTACATTAATAACCAATGGTGCATGAGTGTTCCTTTTCTCCTCATCCTTGCCACCACTTACTATTTCTTGTCCTTTTTATTTTAGTCATCCTAACAGATGTGAAGTGACATCTCATGGTGGTTTTGATTTGCATTTTTCTGATGATTAGTGATGTTTAGCATCTCTTCATGTGTCTGCTGGCCAACTGTCTTCTTTGGAAAAATGTCTGTTCAGATCCTTTGCCCACTTTTAAATTTGATTATTTTATTTATTTATTTATTTATTTATTTATTTATTTAATTTAATTAATTAATTTATTTGATGTTGAGTTGTGTAAGTTCTTTATAGATGTTGGATATTACCCCCTTATTGGATATATCATTTACAAATGTCTTCTTCCATTCAGAAAGCTGTCTTTTTATTTTGTTGATGGTTTCCTTCTCTGTACAAAAGGTTTTTATTTTGACATTGTTCCAGTAATTTATTTTTGCTGTTGTTTCTCTTGCCTCAGGAAAACTATCTAGGAAATGTTGCTATGGCCAATGTCAGAGAAATTACTGCCTATAAACCCTTCTAGGAGTTTTATGGTTTCAGGTCTCATGTTTAAATCTTTAGTTCATTTGAGTTTACTTTTGTATATGGTGTAAGAAAGTGTTCCAGTGTCATTCTTTTGCATGTAGCTGTCCAGTTTTCCCAGAACCATTTATTGAAAAGACTGTCTTTTCCCCATGGTGCATTCTTACCTTCTTTGTCATGGATTAATTGGCCATATAAGTATGAGCTTATATCTGGGTTCTATCATGTTCTGTTTTTTTTACTTTTCTATTTTATTTATTTTTTAAAGTTTTTTTTTATTTTTGAGAGAGAGAGGGAGGGAGAGAGCAAGCGAGCGAGAAAGGGAGATGAGTTAGTGCATGTGGGAGAGGCAGAAAGAGAGGAAAAGAGAGAGAATCCCAAGCAGGTTCCATACTGTCAGCACGGAGCCAATTTCGGGGCTCAGACTCACAAATTGTGAGATCATGACCTGAGCTGAGATCAAGAGTTGGGTGCTAACCTGACTGAACTGCCCAGGTGCTCCTCTATCCTGTTCTATAGATCTATGTGTGTATTTTGTGCCAGTACCATATTGTTGATAACTAGTATATCTTGAAATCTGGATTTGTGACACCTCCAGCTTCATTCTTTCTCAAGATTGCTTTGGCTATTTAGGGTCTTCTGTGTTTGCATATGAATTTTAGTATTCTAGTTTGGTGAAAAATACTGTTGGTGTCTTAGCAGGTATTGCTTTGATTTTGTAGATTATTTTGGGTAGTATGGCCATTTTGATAATGTTAATTCTTTCAATCCTGAAGCTTGGGATATTTTTCCATTTGTTTGTGTCATATTGAATTCCTTCATCAGTGTTTTATAGTTTTCAGAGTACAGGCTAAGTACTCACCTCTTGGTTAAGTTTATTCTTAGGTATTTTATTCTTTTGTTTTTACTTTCTTTTCTTTTTCTTTAAAGTTTTTATTTAAATTCTATATTTCAGGTGTAGAATTTAGTGATTCATGAGTTACACAAAACATCCAGTGCTCATCACAACAAGTGCCCTCACCTTTAGTAACCCTCAGTTTTTCTCTAGACTTAAGGTTTCCTTCCTCATCTGTTTTTTGGAATAGTTTGAGGAGAATAGGTATTAGTTCTTCTTTAAAGTCTGGTAGAATTCACTTGTGAATGCATCTGGTCCTAGACTTTTATGTTTTGTTTGTTTTTTTGATTACCAATTCAATTTTGTTACTTATAATTGATCTGTTTAGATTTTCTATTTCTTCCTGGGCCAGTTTTGGGAGGTTATACATTTCTAGAAATTTATCCATTTCTTCTAGATTGACCAGTTTGTTGGCATATAATTTTTCATAGTATTCTCACAATCCTCTGTATTTCTGAGGTGTCAGTTGTCATTTATCTCTTATTACTGATTTTATTTATTTAGGTCTTTTCTCTTTCTTTTCTTGATGAGCCTGGCTAAGGGTTTTTAGTTTAGTTTAGTTTTTTTTTTTTTCCAGAAAACCGGCTATTGGTTTTGTTGATTTTTTTCTGTTGTTTTTTTAAGTCTTTACATCATTAATTTCTGCTCTGATCTTTAGTATTTCCTTTCTTCTACTCATGTTTGACTTTGTTTTTTCTTTTTTTTTCTAGTTCCTTTAGGTGTAAGGTTAAACTGTTTAAGTTTTTTCTTGTTTCTTGAGGTAAGCCTGTTTGCTTTATATTTCCCTCGCAGAACCACTTTTTGCTGTGTCTCAATGATTATTTGGACTGTTGTATTTTCATTTTCATTTGTCTCCATGTATTTTTCAATTTCTTCTTTGCTTCATTGATCCATTGGTTGTTTAGTATCATTTAGTCTCCATGTGTTCGTGTTTTTCTTAGTTTTTTTTTTCTTTTGTGATTTATTTCTAGTTTCATAGCATTTTGCTCAGAAATCATGCATGGTATGATCTCAATCTTCTTAAATTTATTGAGGCTTATTTTGTGACCTAATATGTGATCTAATCTGGAGGATTTTCCATGTGCACTTGAAAATAACATATATTCTGTTCTTTTGGGATCGAATATTTTACATGTATATGTTCTGTTAATCTGGTGCATGTGTTATTCAAAGACATTATTTCCTTATTAATTTTGTATCTGAATGATCTATTCATTGATGTAAATGGAATGTTAAAGTCTCTTACTTTTATTTTATAACCATCATTTTCTCTCTTTATGTCTCTTAATATCTGCTTTACTTTTATTTTATAACCATCAATTTCTCTCTTTATGTCTCTTAATATCTGCTTTATGCATTTAGATATTACAGTGTTGGGTGCACAGATATTTAAAATTGTTATCCTCTTGCTAGGTTGATCCCTTTATCATTTAATGCCCTTCTTTGTCTCTTGTTACACTCTTTGTTTTAAAGTCTATTTTGTCTGGTCTAAGTATTACTACCCCAGCTTTTGTTTCCACTTCTATTTGCATGGTGAATGTCTTATCATCACTTCACTTTCAGTCTGTTTGCATCCCTAGGGCTGAGATGAATCTTTTGTAGGCAGTATATGGATGGGTCTTATTTTTTTTTTTTTTATCCATATCACCACTCTATGTCTTTTGATTGGAGAATTTAAGATTCTCCATTTAGATTTAAAGTCTTTACTGATGGGCATGTACTTATCATGTAATCTAAAATTTGTTTCCTGATTGTTTTTGTAGTTATTTTTTGTTCTTTTCTTCTTCTCTTGCCCTCTTTCTTTGTAATGGATGAGTATCATAGTGTTTTGTTTGGCTTTCTTTCTCTTTATTTTTGTGTGTCCGTCATAGGTTTTGGGTTTGTAGTTATCATGAGGTTCAAAGAGAACAGTAGAACTCACCTGAATGAGGAGGGCATTCTAGCTAGGAGAAACTGTGTATAGAGAACCTTGATGGAAAGGGTGGTTTAGCTGTGATGTGAATTTTTGGGATGCTTGGGGGGGGGGAAGGGAGAGGATGGGAGTGGGTAAGGAAGAAAGCCTTACAGTAAGGAAGCTACTTTGGATGAACCAGAGAATGAAAAAGAAATAGGCAGATTAGAGACCCATCAGGTCAACAAATTGCTTCTCTCAAGTAATGTCAATCTAAACATTTTTTGTTTTCATGATCCATCCCCTCAGACCTTGTGTCCTCCATCTATTACAAGTTCCTAAAACAACCAATAGCTAGAGGACTAGTTTAAATATTAATAATGTCACTACCCACATCTACTGCAATTAGTTTCTTTTCTTCATTCTCTAATATGCTTTGCCTTAAGTCTGCCCAAACTCATAGGATCTCTTTCCCTTATTGTTGCCTCAGTATTTGTTTTACAGTATTATCAGTGAGAAGACTTATGCTCAAAGCAGGAAAAACAAATAATGGTCATTTAGATTAATTTGATTTTAATTGTCCATTTTAGTAAATGAAGTGATTGTGTTGAGATGAGTTTATTTTCATTTATTTTTAAAAATTTTTAACTTTTTTTATTTAAGAGAGAGAGAGTACATGAGCATGGGAGAGAGGCAGAGGGAGAGAGAGAATCTTAAACAGGCTCCATGCACAGCACAGGGCCTGACATGGGCCTTTATGCCATAACCCTGGGATCATGACCTAAGCCGAAAGCAAGAGTCTGATGCTCAAATGACTGAACCACCCAGGTACCCCTCAGATTAGTTTATTTTTAGCCTTGACCTGTTAATATATTTTATAAGCATATATATTGTATTGTCCCCCCAGGTCCCCCAAAATTTTTAAAGACCTTTTAAATATTTTTATTGAGACATAAGTAACATATAACATGTTAGTTTCACATGTAGAAAATAGTGATTCAATATTTGTATATATCACAACATGATTTCCACAATAAGTCTAGTTAACACCCATAACCATCACCACACAAAATTACAAGGATTTTTTTTTCTTGGGCAGAAATCAAGTAACTTTCTCATCACTGGATGGGAATTCAATACATTAGAGAACCACTTGTTGGGGTGGAGCATTAGATGTATAGCTGAATGGGCTTATATAGAAGTTTCTTTCCAACCTTAAGAATCTGTGACTGAATGATATGTAAACCTCATTATTTGGTAAAGATAGTTCAACAATGATAATGCATCATTTGACAAATGCTATCCTGAGTGTGGCCATAATACCTACAAGGAAGAGAATTAAAAACTGTAGAGAGTTTTGCAATTCTCAACATATTTTATGATAGCACAAAGTTGCCAATGTGGGGTGGTTTTGTCATTGTATGACACCAGAAAAACCAGGCTGCACGTGAGGGGTTTATGCTTGGAAAGGTCATGCTACTAAAAAGCTATCTACTTCCTGAAGTGTCTTAGTCTGTTTCCCGCTGTAACAAAATTACTATAGACTGGCTGGCATATCAATAACAGAAATCTATTTCTCACAAATCCAGAAACTGGAAAGTCCAAGGTGCCAGCAGATTCAGAGTCTGGTGAGGACATGCTTCTTATTCACAGATGGTTGTCACTGTGAATACTCACACAGTGGAAGAGCCAGGGATCTCTCGGGGGTCATTTTTATAAGAACACTAATCCCATTCATGATGGCTCCAGTCTTGTGACCTCCCAATACTGTACCATCACACTGAGGATTAGCATTTCAACGTATTATTTTGGGGCAACACATATATTCAGTCCATAGCATGAAGGTTGTAAGGCTTTCAGGGCAAAGGAATACACATATCCCCTGCACAAAATGATCTTTTCCAGATTTAGCAGTGGAAACAACTCTGATTCACAAATAATAGATATTGAGTTTTTGTTTTGGTATGTAAGAGCATTTATACAGGTCATGATATGATTAGATAGAACTCTGGCTTGAGAGTCAGGAAAAGTTTAGTTATGTAGCAACAAAATTATCATAGAGTAAATGGTATCTGTATAGTGGAGAAGACTATTTTTAGAAACTGCCTAACTTGAAGGCAAATTCTTTTTCTGCTAAAAGCCAGAGAGATCCCTGAGAATATGTGGAGAGAGAGTGAGAGAGAGGAAACGGAAGAGAGGAAAGGGAAGAGAGACTGAGACCACTCTCATAGGTAACTGCAGTCTAAAATTTTTCTAAAACTTTATGGAGAACACATTCTTTGAGTCCTGTCTTTTGCGTGGATTTTAGCAGTAATTTAACAACAGCAAATAGAGTGGTAGAACTGTAGTTGCTTAGGATTCTGTAGAAAGAATTTAAAATTGGAGTATTGTAAATAGAATGATTAGGTTTTCTCTTCAATTAGTGCATTGACTTTGTATTAAAGAAGAGCCACAGGGATTTTAGCTGATTTGGAATGTGGACAGTGTGGGCTACAGCAGAGGGTCATTATTCTCTGATGAGAATAATGGAAGAAGAGGATTTGAATAGGAGCAGGAAACAGTTTTTTTTCTTATTAATGTAATTTATTGTCAAATTGGCTTACATACAACACCCAGTACTCATCCCAACAAGTGCCCTCCTCAATGCCCATCACCCATTTTCCCTGCCCCCCCAAACCTTCCACCTCCCTAAATGCTCAGATTGTTCTCTGTATTTAAGTCTCTTACCGTTTGTATCCCTTTCTGTTTGTAACTTTTTTTTCCCTTCCCTTTCCCTATGGTCCTCTGTTAAGTTTCTCAAATTCCACATATGAGTGAAAATATATGATATCTGTCTTTTTCTAACTTATTTCTCTTAGCATAATACACTCCATTTCCATCCACATTGTTGCAAATGGCAAGATTTCATTCTTTTTCATTGCCAAGAAGTATTCCATTGTATATGTATACCACATCTTCTTCATCCATTCATCAGTTGATGGACATTTAGGCTCTTTCCATAATTTGGCTATTGTTGAAAGTGCTGCTATAAACATTGGGGTACATGTGCCCCTATGAATCAGTACTCTTTATCCTTTAGATAAATTCCTAGTGGTGCTATTGCTGGGTTGTAGGGTAATTGTATTTTTAATTTTTTGAGGAACCTCCACACTGTTTTTCCGAGTGGCTGCACTAGTTTGCATTCCCAGTAGTGCAAGAGGGTTCCCCCTTTTCCACATCCTTGCCAACATCTATGGTTTCCTGAGTTGTTAATTTTAGCCACTCTGACCAGTGTGAGGTGTTATCTCAATGTGGTTTTGATTCGTAAAATTGCTTTTCTTAACTGGGTTGTGTGAACATGACTCATCTATAGAGATTTTGTTACAAAATTGACATGTTAAGACACATCATTCGTCTTCTGAATTAGAATCTCCAGGGACAGGGTTCAGGCAAATATAATTTGTAGAAAGGTCCTATTGATTTTGATAGATACTCCTAGTTGAGAAAGAATGATATATAGTAATATTTGAAGTAAAGAGATTAACTAGGAATTTGAAGAAGACAGAGAGCATATTATCTATGAAAGTCCAACCTATAAAAATAAGAAATGTATATGATCTTCAATATAATGTATTCATTAAACTATAAGTATTACACAATAAACTATTGAAAGTAGAAATCTGATATCAAGTTCTAGTTCCTTCTCATGAAATAAGTGCCTATGATAATAACATAATAATCTGTTTCATTCTGGGGTACATTTGTTTATAAATGTTTTTACAATGTGTTGACTATACTGGTAATTTTCTGCATGTCTTATGTTCTTTTACATGAGGGCTTTTTTTTTTTAATATGGGTGATTCAGCATATGCATGTGCATTTGCTCATAACCTATGTTAAGATAGTCTTTGTCAGTTGTATTGCTAAGAAAGTCTGCTTTTCCTTTAAGACACTAATATTTCTGCTTTGTGACTCAGGAATGCCTATATTATTGGTATATTCTATACTCTATCACACTCTGATCTGAGTATGCATTGTTTTGACTAGTTAACTCTGTTCTAATGCCTATGTTTTCAGCTACATTCTAGTAATTGGGAATTTTCTTTTGGATGGAAAATTAACTTCCAAATGAGAGCCTGTACTGAGAATAAATTATCTGCAGACAGAAGAACAAAATATCATAATGATGGAGGTAGTTTAGTATTCACTTTTGCTAGGTTCTCTGACAAGTACATAAATTCACTTTATCCTTACCACAGCACTATAAAGAAAGTTCTCTTATTGTTACCTCTTTAAATATGAAATAATGGAGTCATGCAGATGGGAGGGGCCAGGATTTGAATTCAAACAGCCTGATTCTTACCACTACCACATTTTGCCTGTTAACTACAAAATTATTTGTAATTGTCTGTTAAGCAAATCAATTAAGTAGCCTCTGTACTGA
Source organism: Acinonyx jubatus (assembly GCF_027475565.1). NCBI lineage: Eukaryota > Metazoa > Chordata > Mammalia > Carnivora > Felidae > Acinonyx > Acinonyx jubatus. The sequence continues at coordinate 69,602,187 of NC_069386.1, read as the reverse complement.
ATGTTTTTGAGCTTCCTGACCCACCTCTGATTTTGGCTGCATAGAGTCCCTTGGGAGCTCAGAATCAGCCTGATGGCATCCCTTCCCCCTCAGTCCACACCCATGTGTTGTTCTGCTTTTTTCCCAGGGCATTTTCTGAAGTCACAGTCGCTGGCTTAGCATACCAGCCAATACATTTTGGAAACATAAGGAGTAAAGGTGCAACCATAGTTATTTGATAAACGTTTTAGCCTCATGCCATTCAGATAGACAATTCTCAGAGGTTCTAGGGGAATCAATCCCTCAGTGGTTACTGTAGCTTCTTCTTAGTCCTCATTCCTGTTTCCTGAATCTACTTCCCAATAAACTACCTGCACCCAAGGCCTTGCCTCAGTTTTTCTTTTGGGACAACCCCAAAAAGCCATTCTACTTTAATTGTGTTGGAAACAAATAATTGGTAAACCACCTTTTAACAAAAGGATTTATTATCTGACAGTTAAGTTCACTCACTCTCACAGTAGAGAGATCAGTATTTCAAATGACTCATTTAATGCCCTAACTAGAAGTATATATACTTAAGCAATGTTAATATTAAGATCAGAATAGGTGAAAGGCAAGCTTTATATTTGAAGTGGGAGAAAAGTGATTGTGTGAAATGAGGCCGTATGAAGCTCCAGCAACCTGTGTGTTCTCAGGCACAGCAGATTTAGGAAAATGTACATATGTAAGTGGAGGATCCGGAAATTGACCTATCTATGCTTATGTACCTCTTGGAAAGTCTTCATGTATTCCCATGGATATACAAAAGCCAGTTTGAGGATTAATTCTTTAGAATACTGTGTGTGCATGTACACCAAAACTAAACCAAACCAAAGAAAAACTTAATCACAGGGTATTTTGGATGTAAATGAAAGAAATCTACTCTATGTCCCAAGAAAAGTCGAGGAGATCTGTTGTAAAAGGGCTTTGCCGATAGTAATGGGAGGTGACTTACATGCGGAGTCTGTGATTTCTTTTGATTTTGTTAAAGAACATGAAAACACAGAATTCATAAATATTCATATTCATTTAACATTTATTGCATGCTTTCTATGTGCAAGAGATGTCTCATTATCTCATTAGAACCACACACTAATTGTTCTCTTGTGTAGAAATTACCATTCCAATTTTAGTTGAAATTAAGTGACTTGCCAAATTCACATAGTTCATTGATGGAAGAATGAGTTCCTATCCAGACCTTCTGATTTAAAGTCCCATATCCTTTCAAAGACATCACAATGTAATTGATGTTGATCATCTGCTAGATGGCTAGAAGTTGAACAGAAACATAAGGCTTTCCCTATTCCCACCACAGACACAAATGTCTCGTATTGCTTTGACTGAAGTTTTCCTTAACACTAATTTCTACCACCACAAAACCCAGGCAAAATTAAATGTTTCTTTCTTTGTGTTTCTGTGACAAATTGTATGTATATTGATAAGAACATTTATTGCATTTTATGGCGATTATCTTCTTACTTGTCTGTCCAGTGCCAAGCAAAGTGTCTAATATGGAGGAGGCTTTCAGTGACTATATGTCCAATGAATGACTGCTCAAGTGAATGAAAGTAAAAGGGTGGCCATTTCACCCATATCATACTAAACTAGATTATTTCACACTTCTGCTGGGTCTGCTGTCAAAGACTTTTAAAGACATTTTAAACTTTTCCAGAACTTTCCAGAGAGCATTTTTCATTTCCTTATTCCTAAGACTATAAATCAAAGGGTTGAAGAGTGGAGTCACCATTGCATAGAACAAGGTCATGATCTTTGGCATCAGGGTAGAATGGCTGGATCCAGGGCTCACATGCATCACCATAATCGTCCCGTAGAATAACAGCACCACGGACAAATGGGATCCACATGTTGAAAAGGCCTTATGCCGACTGGATGCTGAGGGCAACTGAAGCACAGCAAGTAGAACCAGGGCATAGGAGATGAGGATGAAGAAAAAGCTAAGGAGGATGATGAGGGAGCTTAGGGTATAGCTGATGAGCTTGGACACGGGGGCAGGAGCACATGAAAGGGTCAGCAGTGGGCCTGAGTCACATACAAAGTGGTCAATTGCATTAGGACCACAGAAAGGCAGTTGGGAGATGAGAATAACAGGTACCAGATACCAGAGAAAGCCACATACCCAACAGGAAATTGCTAGGTTGAAAGACTGTTGTCTGGTCATAACTGTGGCATAATGCAGAGGATGACAGATGGCAAAATAGCGATCAAAGGCCATTGCTGAGAGAAAGAAGCACTCAGTGGAGCCCATGGAAAAGAAAAAATATAGTTGAAGGAAGCATCCAGTAAAAGAGATGGTCTTGGTCTCTGAGAGGAAGTCGATCAGTGTGTTTGGAACAGTGGAATTGACATACCAGATCTCCAGGAATGCAAAATTCCCAAGCAGGATGTACATGGGGGTGTGGAGATGTTGATCCCAAAAAACAGCACAGATAATGGCTCCATTTCCCATGAGAGTCAGGAGGTAGATGATGGAGAAGAACATAAACAGGATGACCTGAATCTCCCTGCTGCAGGGAAAACCCAGAAGGATGAATTCTCTCACTGACTCAGAAGAGGATCCTGATCCAGAGATGTTCATTTAGGATGTAATCTGTGCAGCAATGAGACATCACCATGAGACCAAATCCTAACAACTGAGCATAACATACAATGTCCTTCATGATCTGATCTTTATCTACTTATTTAACCTCATCTCTTTCCCTGTGCACCTTTGAGCTCAATGTCCAGTAAGAATAGTTGCATTTCCACCAAATGACATGCTGTTCTCCCTACCTAAGGTGTCTTTTGCTCCTTCCTTCTTTCTTTCTATCTTTTTGCTTTTCTATCTCTTCAGTGTATAAGCTTTATGAGACAGAAGTTATGTTTTTCATTTCTATATTATCAATGCCTAGTGCAGTGCAGCCTCTATAGCCATGCCCACATATTTGCTGAATCAACATTAAACAAATGACTCATTATTTTTTTAAGCTAGAATGAATGAGAAGTAACATTCTAAAATCTCTGGTAGTTTTCTGCACTAAATAATTTACACCTTATACTTTGTATCATGGATATTTCTTTGCATGTTTTAGCTTACCTACTAGACTATCAACCTCTGAGAATAGAGACCAACTGTTAATCATCTTTGATTCTTTTTCTGTATCTAATACATTATGTTTTAGGCCATATGTACTATGTAATTGTTAAATGAGTAAATCATTATACCTTCAGTTGAATCTTAATTCAGATTTCTATCTAGAAGCCCTTAATCATTTCATGTATGTAGGGAAAGAACCATTCCATTAGACCTTGAAGCTGGGAGGGAAATTGTAGGGGCAGATGAGAGTAAGAGCATACTACAAAGAGGAGGCAGTAGACCAATATGGTATGTGATTAGAGTAACCAAATGTACCTGTTTGTCTGGAACTGTCCCAATTTTAGCATTGACGGCCTTGTGATTCAGGAAACCCATTAGGTCCAGGGAAGCAGGATGGATGGTTAGTCATCCTATTTGAGATCCTGAAGTGGACCCAGACTACACTAAAAATGTATATGCACTGGTTCCTTTGGGTCCTATTGAAGCCTATTCCTTTCAGTTGTCCACAGAGAAAAGGGAAAGGTTGTAAATATGACCTATGAAAGTACTGAGAAGATACCTGGGAACCATAACAAGGAGCTGCCCAAATTGCTTTCCTAGGACTTCTCGATGTCTGTGCCATCTGAATACTCTAGTTATCAAATACAGCTACATGACCAAGGTCCTAGGGTGGGTAGATGTAGCCCTGATACATTTCTTTCCCTCAAGACTAAATTACTCAGTGAAGCAGCACTATGGACCCAGAAGATTTTCTCTGAGAAACTCTGCTTTTCTCTGCTCTTGTGGCCCACTTCAGACAGTTGCTACTTCAATTCATATTTCTGTAAAAGTATTATTAGAAGAAAAGTACTCCATGAAGCCCAAGAAGAAATATAACTGGAGGAAGCAGCCAGTGAGACAGATTGACTTAGTATTTAAGAAGAAATAGGAGTTTGTGTTCTGATCTAGATTGAGTTGATTATTTCCCCAAACATTTAATGATCTGGTTTCTGTGGCCAACCTAATGAAGAAAATGTATAGCAACTCAGGGAAGAGGAAAGACCTGAAATAGTTTGATTTGGTTTCTTCACTTAAGGTAAAGAAATACTTCGCTCTTCCCAAGGAGTCTTCTGGTGTTGGTATTAAGTATGTTTATGTCTGACATATCCTGCAGGACTTTTAATTTCTCCATGCCATTATCTTGGTTTGGCCAGGTTTTCTGCCTGGGTCTGCTTCTCTCAGCTTGCAGTGATATATCATACGATCTATTTTTACCAGATAAAACCATTACTGTGATTTTCCCAGCTGTGGCTACTCATGAGTTAAATATGTATGTGTGTGTTTACATATATATACACACGACATGAAGAGCCAACATTAGTTTTAAATGCATTTATGAAACATCTCAAAAATGATTTGCTTTTCCTAATTTCATAACCTGCTAAGACTTCCTAGTGAATGGTATTTGTATTGTGACTTTGTCTTCAGTGCTATGTCTCTTTGGAACCCTGGAGTGATGTGTACATACAGTTCCTAAAATGGAATCAGGGAAACAATGCTTTCAGTCCTGTTTAACATTATCTTCTATGAGTTCTTGTCATAACTGACTCTTGTTTTCAAAAGAACCTATCTTGGAGTTGTGAAAAAGCTAGAAAAATTAATGTTTTAGAAAGCTGATTCATCTGTACTTACCTCAGTTAGTGGCAAACACCACGACTTTGCCAGGAATTAAAGCTATTTGGATTTTGTCCTTCAGATCTTTCATCAAAGATACTAAGAACAATAAAAAAATTAGGATTATTTCTCTAGGGGAAAAAAAAAGGTAGGAGCATGATGCAATTTCTGCATACTGGTAGCTATGTCCTTTCTTCTCAGTCTCAATTTTAGTCTCAAAAGTGTGGATTCCAAGACCTTCACTGAAAAACAAACTCTCTTTTGTTCAATTAACTGTGCAGTGGTTGCCAGAGTCTCATCAGGGGAGATGCCTGGAAGATTATGTGGGAAAGATATTGGAAATTGTTTCCAGTTTTTAATTTTGACGAAAGGATTCAAGTAACACCTACATAAAACATTTAATATAGAAATAGAGTTCTGGAGAGGACCCTATTCTCTATATATTCCTAGTCTGTATTTCCAGAGATTGGCCCCTTGTGTATTTTAAAAAGTGACTTCTCACCTCAGTAGTCCTTTGGTAGTCCTTTGGGTAGGCTGGTCTCTCAGGCCAGCATCTGCCTTTACTTCTGTGATTAGGTGTCTTTGGTAGAAGAACTAGGAAAAATAAATAGTTGTGTAAGATGAATATGTGGCTGTGTCTCCTGAACTCAAAGCTAATTATGAATTGTCCTTTATTTTGTAAAACCAAGGTTCCTCTAGGGAAAGGAGGCAGCCCTATTGTCAATCCCCAGAGAGATGTAGAAAAAAAAATTTCTGGCTTATGAGGAAAAAAAAATGGACAACTTAAAGACTGAAATATTTGTTTCTAGTGCAGGAAGTAAATCCATTATGGTACATTTTACATTTTTGGTTTTCTTCAGAATTAATGTCTTATTGTATTAGCTTTGTAGTGTCATAGCATGATGAGCTCTCTCAAGATTCTCTTAACATTCTTCTAAGCTTTTGTTTTTTTAAGTCTATTTATTTTGAGAGAGAGGGATAGAGAGAAAGAGAGTGTATGAGCAGGAGAGGGATAGAGAGGAGAGAGAATCTGTCAGTGCAGAGCTTGGCATAGGTCTCGATCCCAGGAACCTGAGATCATGACCTGAGCAGAAATCAAGACTTGGATGCTCAAGTGACTGAGCCATCCAGGTATCCCTCTTATAAGCTTTTGTGTGTGCATGTACTTTTTTTTTTTTTTTTTAAGAATTATCGTTTTTTTGGGGCACCTGGGTGGCGCAGTCGGTTAAGCGTCCGACTTCAGCCAGGTCACGATCTCGCGGTCCATGTGTTCGAGCCCCGCGTCAGGCTCTGGGCTGATGGCTCAGAGCCTGGAGCCTGTTTCCGATTCTGTGTCTCCCTCTCTCTCTGCTCCTCCCCCGTTCATGCTCTGTCTCTCTCTGTCCCAAAAATAAATAAACGTTGAAAGAATTATCCTTTTTTTTGTTGAGTATAAGGGGCCCATATAATCATATTATAAAAATATTTCCTCTAATATGTTTCCTGCATATTTCTTTAAGATCTCACCATCTGACCGACTTTTTAGGGAATTTCTGGAATCAGGCATAGTAACAAAGAATAATCAAATTCCCACTTGTATTTGGCATTTGAGCAAAAAAAAAATTGAAGAATAAAACATTTATAGGTCATTATAGTGTAATGTGGGGATCTTTGAGCATCAAGAGTCAGTGTGAGTTAGAACCACAATATGTATATGGTGATTGGGAAGAATTACAAAAGGTAGAGTGAACAGGAACCAAGATATAGTTGCCCACTTAATAATTTTGTCTAGGATCAGTTCTTTCCATCTTAATGTCATCTGTGGTAGACATACCACAGGTTGTCAACTATTATCTTTTGTACCAGTCCAAATGAAAATATGTCCATTTTGTAATGAAGAAATTTTTTCCAAAATTTGTGTACGTCATGGTGGGGAATTGCCCACTGTGATGGAGATACTTTTATTAGCATCAAGTTTGCAAGGATATTGGAAATTCACTGGAATTTTATTCTGCCTTAGTGAACAGTAACATTTGGCATGTAGATTTGTTTTCTGTGGTATTTAGATTAACTTTTTGCTGACACATCCCCACCACTGAGTTAGCAGTTGGCAGGCATTTCTTCTCCATAAAAGCTAAAGGTCAGCATCGTTTTTTTAACATCCATCCCTCCCATCCCTAACAGATTTCTTCCATCATGGCAATTGATTTCAACTTCTCTATTGTGTAACATCCACATCCAATGACATCAGGCAGATGTATAAACATGCTGATTAATGGATATTGGGATATATTTTTTTTTGAGAAAAGATAACTATCCAGAAATAAAAATGAAAATATAATGAAAATGAAAAATTTATGGACAGGTTTAATAGTGGATGGGACAGCAAATAAGAAAATTAACTAGAGACTACATCAGAAAACTTTCTACATTAATGCATTTTGAATAGACAAAAAAGAGAGAAAAATGGAAGAGAGGTTAAATATGGAAGTCTAACAGTTTAATTAGTAATCCTGAAGAAAAGAAAAGTCAGAAACAATATTTAAAGAGACCATATCTGAAAAATTTTTTAGATTTGGTCAAGCATAAAAAACTAAAACTTCAAAGAGTAAGTCCAATACATTCTAACACTGAAAATTAAAAATTCACACTCTAAAATTATAAACAATGGAAACTAAAGACAAAAATAATAGCTGTAAAGGAATGTGAAGAAAAATAGACTCTAGTTCCTGCCTTCTAGTTCTGTGACTTATTCACTCCATAATTGGAAGCCTGCAACTCCCAATCTCCTTTACCCATTTTGCCCATTTTCCCATCCTCCTCCCCTCTTTCAATCATCAGTTTGTTCTCTGTATTTATAGATATGATTTTTTGTTTATTCATTTGTTTTGTACTTTAGGTTCCACATATAAATGAAAACGTGATATTTGTCTTTCTCAGTCCAACTTATTTTATTAGCATAATGTTCTCTAGGTCCATCCATGTTGTTGCAAATGGCAACAACAAGTCCTTTTTTTGTGACTGAGAAATATTCCATTGTGTGTGTGTGTGTGTGTGTGTGTGTGTGTGTATTCCTATATTATCTATCTATCTATCTATCTATCTATCTATCTATCTATCTGTCTCTATCTGCCACATCTTCCTTATCCATTTGTCTACTCATGGACACTTAGATTGCTTCCATACCTGGGCTACTGTAAATAATGCTGAAATAAATATAGCACATGTCTTTTTGAATTAATGTCTTTGTTTTCCTTGGGTAAATACCCAGTAGTTCTGTTTTCCACTTATCCTAAAGATATAACTCTTTGTGTCCCCCTTTGTGTGCTTAAGATGAAGAGTGTTTATTATAAGGCTCCCCATGTAGGGAAGACCCTGGGCCTTAACTTCTTTTTGCAAAGCTTCTGAAATGAATCCCTCATTTGCCCTGACACAATCCTGTCAGGGAAAATGAAAGTTTCGTGCTCCACTGTTTTGTTTATTTCTCTGGGTTCTGAATCACCCAAAGAATCCAGTGTTGTTGTTCCCTTCTATCTTGTTAGTTTTTTGATGCATTTTATCATTTTTTTTTCTGTTGGTAGTAAGTCTAAACAATTTAGGTTTCTATTATTAGTAATTAAGGCAACTCTTGTCATTTCTACTTCTAAAAAAATTGTAATTTGTCCATTTCTCTTTGTTTCTACTGCTTTTACATTAATCCATACTTAAAAATGTCTGATCTCTTAAAAATATCAAATCTATCCATTTTATGCCTATTTCCTTTGCCAGTATCCTAGTGTAACTATTATTAGTTCTTTTCTGGAAGGCAGCCAGTTACCTGCTTTCCCATTTTCCTCTATCTGATCCTTCTAGAGTGATACTATAAAAAAATTTATGAAATAATTTCAGTTACTTTTTAAAAATTACTTCAAATTCTTTCCACTCTTTTTAGAATAAAGTCCAAACTCCTCACCATGACCTATAGGACTCTGGCTACCTATTGAAACTCATCTCATATTCCCCCTTTTTCACTGTATTTTAGTCACCATGTTCTCTAACGTTGGTGCCTCTCACTTGCTCTCTATTACATTACCCTGTTTTTTTCATTCATAGCAGTTATCAAAATCTGCAATTATTTTATACCTTGTCTGTCTTTCATATTAGAATGTTTACTCTGTGAGGGACAGTGTCGCTTTTGTTCAAAATAATTATGAACTCAGTCATTAGCATAGTGCCTGGCATATATTTGTAGCATTATAAATAATTGTTGAATGAAAATACATGTTATTTTTTTTTCTATAGGAATTTTTACATGTTATCTGTGTTCATATTTTTTTTAACCTATGGTTGGATTTGTTAACTGCAGCTGAAATTTCTCTTTGTGTATGTAAATGATGAAATATTTTATCCTTCTTGTATGAGTGCTAAATATGTTCTTGTTCCTAGAAGAAATCTATATATTATATTGTAGAGCTTCTTCAATTTAATGGTGCTCTAATTCTAGTTGGTTATGGAGAATAAGTTCGGAAAGAAACAAACTGAATTTCTAACAATTTAAATGCGCTAGCCTTTTAAGAAAAAAATGAACAGCTTCTAACAGAAACTGGTAGCTCAGAAGCATTTATATGTAAGAATCCAAGTTCAGGTATTCAGAATAATTCCTTGGACAAAACAAAAGGGCTGGTTAGTTTGGTTTAGAAGGAACTATAAGTTTTTCTTCATCATTTTATAATAGATTAGAATATAACACAAATTTACATTTTATTTTTTGTAAGATCACTTTGTTTTCACATAGGAAAATTGGTTAATATGAATTTAATAAACTTCATCTACTGGTTTTACTGATCAGATGAGCTAGCATTACTTTCACATATCTAGCATTATTAAAAATGTAAAATTATGTGTACAACCAAATTGAATGTTTTCTAATAAATAGTTTATAAATAGTAATTGTGTTGCTCTGTAATGTCATCTTATATATAATTTCCAATATCCTTTATTAACTTTAAGGCCTTGGACTAACACTAACTTGATAATTGATGAAAAATCTTTGGATACCTAGACAACTCTTAATAAGATAGAACACAAAAATATTGATTGTGAGGCCCAATTTTAATTTGCTTCCTATTTAAGAAATATAAAAAGAGATGCATGGGATTATAGGCATTTATGAAATGTATGCAATATGGTGATCTGCTGAGATGCTTGTGTGTGAAAGATATTCTCAAATATCAACTCTTCTGTTTGTGCTAGTGAGGAAATAGAAGTTAGTTACTGTCTTAGTTCTTTTGGGCTGCTATAACAAAAATACCATAGATTGGGTGACATATAAACAAATGTATTTCTCATAGTTCTGGATGCTTAGAAGAGAGATGTAATAGAAAACTGCTAAATTGTGTTAATTTTCTTTTTAGTGTGGTAGAAAGAAAAGGTAATCCCAAAGGTTAAGATTGTGTTGCCCTTTAGGACATTAACCAGTTTACATATAACTTAGAACTTTTATTTCAATGTTTTTTTTAATACTCTATATGAAGCCACATTTTTATTTTTTATTTTTCATTTTTTTTGAAATTTATTGTCAAATTGGTTTCCATACAACACCCAGTGCTCATCCCAAAAGGTGCCCTTCTCAATACCCATCACCCACCCTCCCCTCCCTCCCACCCCCCATCAACCCTCAGTTTGTTCTCAGTTTTTAAGAGTCTCTTATGCTTTGGTTCTCTTCCACTCTAACCTCTTTTTTTTTTTCCCTTCCCCTCCCCCATGGGTTTCTGTTAAGTGTCTCAGGATCCACATAAGAGTGAAAACATATGGTATCTGTCTTTCTCTGTATGGCTTATTTCACTTAGCATCACACTCTCCAGTTCCATCCACATTGCTACAAAGGGCCATATTTCATTCTTTCTCATTGTCACGTAGTACTCCATTGTGTATATAAACCACAATTTCTTTATCCATTCATCCGTTGATGGACATTTAGGCTCTTTCCATAATTTGGCTATTGTTGAGAGTGCTGCTATAAACATTGGGGTACAAGTGCCCCTATGCATCAGCACTCCTGTATCCCTTGGGTAAATTCCTAGCAGTGCTATTGCTGGGTCATAGGGTAGGTCTATTTTTAATTTTTTAAAGAACCTCCACACTGTTTTCCAGAGATGAAGCCACATTTTTATATTATCTTTTGAACTGGCTTCATTATCCTGCTCTTCTTCATTAAGAGTTAAATATAATTTTTGACGTTTTAAGCACCTTTTTGAGAATTTTGTTTATAACATTTAAAAAATTATATTTGACAGCAACAATTTATAAAAAATATTCAATTACTAATCACAGCAGCTGTGTTTTCTGTATAAGATCCATACATAGGCACCAATTAGATAAGTTGCTTGAAGCATCATCAAGAGACTCGGGTATTGTAATGAAGGCTCTGTAACACCTTGAGGGAAGTGTTTCTGCTTCTATAGCTTGCAGTGCTAACTTAGTATTTATCGTTCAGCCTTGCCTACTTTAGGACCATGTTTCATATAGAAAGCAGTGAGAATCATTTTACTCAGGTATAGATTGACACATGGAAATTGGTAGCATAACCAGTGCCAAGTTAATCAATCCAAAGTAAGTAAAAGGGGTGGGCTGTGTTATGCAATAAGGTCTGACTGTTTTGGAGTCTGTGGGGTCTAAGCTCAGCTTTTTAGCAAGAACTGAGATTCAGACAACAGCAGCCTAGAGAATCCTAAGGCTCATTAGGCTGAGCAATAGCATAAGAACCATAAAAGCCTCAGACACATCCAGAGCCCTGGGGACAAGAGGTCTTTCCAATTGTACAGCCAGGCCTCAACTAGAGCTTGACTTATAAGAAAGCAGTTAGGGCACAGACTCAGGCAACTATGATGATCATCTGAGAATTTATAATTTTGCTGGTCTGAAAGTATGAAGAGATTGGTGGGAGGAATAGCAGGGTAACACATTCCTTCCTCAAACCCACATAGCTCCTGACATGTAATCATGTAAGTTTCTAAAATGTGTTTTTTTAAAGCTCCACTCACCCCATTTGCTCCTCTTTCTATCTCTGAAGCCATATTTATACCTCTCTGACATTCATTGTTTTTAAACTTAAGAAATCATTTGAGTTTGTTCTAGGTTTATACCCTTAGATGCATTCACAGAGCAATGAAATTCTCATAGCATCAGGGAATTCTAGGACTGGTGATGTCTTGGAAGGTAAAAACAAGGTTTGGATAAAATAGGATCAGCTTAATATAACAAAAGCACTGGACCCATGGCAGTATTGTCTTAGGATTACCTAATTCTACAGTAGTTCCTCTTAGATCCTATTTTCCATTTATTTATTTCAGTTGCTTTTTGCTAAATTCTTAATTTCTCCCAAATGAAATTTAAGATGCAATATTTCAAACAAAGATTAGAGCAGAAAGATTAGAGCAGAAGGATTATACCTTCCTTCTCAGTTGGAGATACCATCATAGGTATCATCTTCAATGAATGGTGTACATTTCCTGGTGTTACAGGAGAAATTAGAAAATACATCAAATGCCCCCAAAAGAAGTTCACATAGCATTTAAGCCTCAACTGGTAAATCTCTTTCTGTCATTGTTGTGGTCAAATTTCTTCTTCTGAGAATACTTTTAGCTCAACACAGGCAAAAATAGACAAAATAGCAAAATACATTGTTTGAAAAAACCACAACCACTCCCACAAGGAAAATTTTATTCCTTTTTTTAAGTATTTTCTGTGTAGACCTCTCTAGTTCCTTGCGTAGAAAAACTAGAGTAGTTGCTTAACTGTCCACAAATAGCCCTTGATTATTTAAAGAGTTTGGTTTTGTTCTCTTTCCTCCGTGCTGCTTTGGGTACTTCCATAAAGGCTTTCACTTCTCATTAAGCATTCTCCTCAATTCCTTTGTCTCTTTTTGCCAACTTAAAAACATTTTTATTGACTTTCACGAATTCTTAGTTTATTCTTTGAATGTGAAGCATGAAACACTTGATAGGGTGAATGTTGCTTCCCAGATCCCAGCAGGGGGTCAGCCTAGGAAAATGTTGTGGTGGAAGGTATTTTTAGGTGATGGACAGTCCCTCATGCTTAGAGATAGTGCTGGTTTTGTCCTTCACATAATACTCACAGGATGGATTTCTTACTGTGAGCAGAGACTTCAGAAATACAGAAACTGGAAATATTTCTTCCAAACATGGCAGTTAATACCGCAAATGAACTTTCTATATTGGTTGGCATTGTGTTTTCATATTATCTGAAGGCAGAAAATTTCTTCAGTTAGTAAGAAATTTAAGAATAACCAGAATCTAGCCCATACCTCAATTAAAACTTAAATATAGAGTTGTCTGTATATGTCTCATGATATGTAATGATTTCAACATCACTATTAGTGAAGTCCTATTATGCTAATGTCCTAGGGATGATCTGAAAATATTTATTGTACTGAAGTCCCTGAATATTAAATATTACTTTAAAAAGTTAGATCATAGACTAAGACTTAACAATGTTTTGGAGTAATTAGGTTTTAACATTTTTTACATACTCTTAATCTACCCTTCTGATTGGTTTAATTTTGTCTGTTTTAGTACAAGCTTATCTTTATATCTGTCCTATGGAAATAATAAGTGTGTAATACAAGTGACTACCCTTTGCATATTGTTTTCACATTAGGAAATAATCACATTATTACTCAGCCATAAATTATAAGAATGCTTTGGATTCTGCTTTTCCACTTGTTTTTTTCTTCCTTGTTTTCAGAAACCTCTTTTGAATTTTTAAAAAATAATTTTGGTTGTTCTTTCTCAGGCTCTTTCTAGTTTTCCAAAGATGAGGTTTGAAATTAGATGCAGAATTTCAATGAAAACTTGACCTCGTCTAATTAAATATTTTAGATAATTGGAAAGAACACCAGATTGCCATTTCCATATGGAAATTCACAATCTTTGGTATATCCAAAGAGGATAGGGAAACTTTCATTCTATTAGAGTTCAAGTAGGGCTGTACATATGACAGAAAATGGTTTCCTGTCTTTTTTGCTTTGTTTTGTTTTCCAAAATGCATCTACAGAGTGAGATTATTTCCTCCATTATTTATCAGATTGTAGAATTAGATGCACCTGGGCACCTGATATAGGCAGGTGAAGAGGATGTTCACATATGTGGTATGATCAAGACATCCAAAAGTTCCTTTGGCCCCAAATCTCTCTCTCGCTTGCTTATCTTGAAACAATGTGTAAAGCAAAATTTCTTGGTATTAAGAATTCTTATTTTTGGATTATCTGAATAATTATCAGATAACTTTACCTGACTTATTTGAGAGAACCAAGTACAACCTGGAATGCATAACTGAGACTGAAGACAGAAAAATACAAATTTTGTCTCACTTAATATTTTACCAAGAGCTAGTTCTAGATTGAAAATCTAATCTAGACAGAGAAACATCTGCTAATTATTAACCACTTCAATGGAAAGAATGTACCAATGTTCCCTGATTTTTTTATTTGTAATCTGAGATATTCTCACTCAATATTGCAAGTGAATGTAAATGTAGAGAAGGAGAAAATGGATAAAACAATATCGTAGTGTAAACTTTATTTCTTTTAAGTGTACCTATGGTTGTTGAAAAGTCCAAAAGCAGCATAATTCTGACTTCCCTCATTATCCTTTCCTATGAAATGGGTCATAATGAGCCTCTTTTGTAACTGTCTCAATGATAAGGATCATTGCCCTTGGTCTCTGCTTTTGGTGATTAGTGTGTTCTAGCCACTATCCTACTCATCTTAAGTTAGATGATTCCTTAAACTTTAAAGACAAAGATTTAATTTCCTGTTACCCAGTGTCTACAAATTTTCCAACCTCCATCACCTATGATAATAAAAACAAAGAACATGAGCTTCTTTTCAATCCTCCCTAAATAATTTGTTTCTTAACATGTGCATTTATAATAGTTACTAACTTTGTACAGTATAGTAATTTATAGTACAAAGCATTATTCCTTCAATTTGATAAATTATTACACAGTAAGCATTGTGGTGTAAGTATAGAGATTAATAAGAAATACTGCCCCACTTTAGGGAGTTAAGTAATTTTTTATTTAAGTGCATTTTATTCATAGATTATATTTGATTCTCAAAACAACCTTGGAAGATATTATTATGCCTATATTAGATTGAATAAACAAAGAATGAAACTTGGGTTTGATACCTTGCCTGAGGTCACTGAATTGGTGAGTGGTTGAGTTGGGCATTGGATCTAGACTTCATTCCAGAACTCTTGCCATTAAAGGCTATAGTTTTGTCTCTTACAAAAATGGAATGATTTTCACGTTCTCATCACCTCATGCCCAGGTAATTTTCTCCCTCCCTAGTTTGTTGTAAATGTAACTTAAAAGCATTATAGGAATGAAGGGTTGGAACGAATGCAATGTTCTATTTATACAGGAATATATTTCTTGTTCTATTTATACAGGAATATATATTTCCTACCTCACAGAAATTGCTTAAGATTTTTCATGTTGGGGTCGCCTGGGTGGCTCAGTTGGTTAAGCGTCCAACTGTGGCTTGGGTCATGATCTCACTGTGCATGAGTTTGAGCCCCGCATTGGGCTCTGTGCTGAGCTCAGAGTCTGGAACCTACTTCGGATTCTGTGTCTCCTTCTCTCACTTTGTGTCTCCCACACTCATGCTGTGTCTTTCAAGAATGAATAAACGTTAAAAAAATTTTTTTAAAAAGGTTTTTCATCTTGGAATATGATTCCATAAACACCAGACCCCAAATCTTTTATATATATATATATATATATATATATATATATATGTATATATATATATATATATATATATATATATATATATAAATTTTTGTCTAAGTTAAATCTTTCTTCTTCCAATTTAATTCTTCTTTCTCTAGGTCACTTGGTATTCTTGACTTGATGAAAAAAAGAAATGATTCTAAAGTGACAGAATTTGTTCTTCTGGGCCTATCATCCTCTTGGGAGCTACAGCTATTTCTCTTCTTAATATTTTTGTTTTTTTACATGACTGTTGTTTTGGGAAACCTCTTGATAATTGTAACAGTGCGAGCTGATGCTCACCTGCTCCAATCTCCTATGTACTATTTTTTGGGCCATCTGTCCTTCATTGACCTATGCCTGAGCTGTGTTACCGTGCCCAAGATGTTAGGAGATTTTCTACAGCAAGACAAGATCATCTCTTTTTCAGGATGCTTGGCCCAGATCTACTTCCTGCACTTTCTGGGAGCCAGTGAGATGTTTCTGCTGACAGTCATGGCCTATGATAGGTATGTTGCCATATGTAATCCTTTGCACTACTTGAGAGTCATGAATCGTCAGCTATGCTTTCAGTTGGTTTTTGCCTCTTGGTGTGGGGGTTTCATCCATTCTATCACACAGGTCACGCTGGTCATACAGCTGCCCTTCTGTGGTCCCATTGAACTGGACAACTTCTACTGTGATGTCCCACAGGTCATCAAGCTAGCGTGCACGGACACATATGTAGTAGAGGTGCTGATGGTCTCAAACAGTGGTCTGTTATCTCTCGTCTGCTTTTTGGTCTTGCTATTCTCTTATGCCATCATCCTCATCACTGTGAGAACTCGCTTCCGTCAGGGCCACAGCAAGGCACTCTCTACCTGTGCCTCCCACCTAACAGTGGTCAGCCTGATCTTTGTGCCATGTGTATTCATCTACCTGAGGCCTTTCTGCAGCTTCTCCGTGGATAAGGTATTCTCTGTCTTTTACACAGTGATCACACCTATGTTGAATCCTCTCATCTACACACTCAGAAATGCTGAAATGAAGACTGTCATGAAGAAGCTGAGAAAAAAGCATGTGGCATCCTTCTGCCATATTAAAGGATGAACAGGAAGATGTGATTTATAAAACATAACTTTCTTGGGACATTCTTGACTCATCCTGTACATGAGTACATGCATTAAACCAATTTGATGACTTTGGTATAAAATCCAGCATAAACATTATAATTGCTGTTGATTGCTATTGAGGCATAGTGACTTTGTCAGATGTTAAATATTAAATAGGGAAGTCAGGAATGTGTAATGGCCCAGGAATTGAGTACTAGGCTCAAGAGGACACCTTGAAAGTCCAACTCTTCTATCCTTTTGTCTATAACTAGTCTTTATTTAAGTCATTTCACTTTGATTTTTTATTTTATTTTTTAAACAATCCTTTTTTTAAATTTATGTATTTATTTATTTTGAGAGAGAGAAAGTGAGTGTGAGCAAGGGAGGGGCAGATAGAGAGGGGGAGAGAGAGAGAATCTCAAGCAAGCTCTGCACTGTCAGCACAGAACCTGATGCAAGGCTCGAACTCAGGAACTATGAGATCATGACCTGAGCTGAAATCAAGTTGGACACTTAACCCACTGAGCCAACCAGGGGCCCCTCATTTTACTTTTAAATTCTCTTCAAATGAAAGAAGGTATCCCATCACCTTTTTTTTTTGTCCTGGTCCTCTGGCTGTAACAACTCCTAGTGTCAGGAAGTTCCTTCTGATATATCATCAGAGTCTCTTCTGAAGTAGTGTGAATCCCTTTCATCCTGTCTCTAACAAAACCTGAAATAGCACTAACCGCCCCACATATTGATGTTCACCCAGGAACTATGTTTTATATTGTGCCAAATTTTAGAAATGCACTTGAATTCAACTCACATAGTGAGCAATGCTCTTAGTGAAGCTTACGTGTGAAGGGAAGGAAGTGCCAGGTGATGGAAACTCCTAGTGTCCTGCTGTGGAGGCTTCTCTAGAGGAGGCATGCCATTCCTCTTGAGTGTCTCTTTGGGTGGAATCACATTGGGGCAAGTTGATAAGCTAGCTCTTCAACTGATCACAATGTTTAAGAGCTCTGACCTGTAAGGGGAGGGGTGAAGAAAGGAATTGTGGTTTAAAGTACTCATAGTTATTACCTCTAAGTCTCAAAAGTACTTTGCGGAGTAGGTAATATTATTCAACTTCAATTTTACAAACAAGCAGATTTATTAAATGACTTTCATAAGATCACTCAGAAAAAATATGATCAAGTAAGAAAGTAGGAATTTTAGATAATTAAGATTAAGCTAATATTTTTCTTTCCAGAAAGTCTTTACCCTAATTAGATGGACTAATTGTATATTTTGTGTTTTACCTAGAGAGGAACTTCAGAGGTAGGAGATCACTAAAAACATGCACAAAACATTTATGTTTAAGGTTATCTATTTCTGGCATAAGGATCTTTGCAACTTTTTATGTCTATGGAAGGGTATTAATTCTATTTACTAAATAATACTTTAATTATGGGTTTTTAGCAATATTTTTGTATGTACCCACTTATTTCCTGATCAGTTGCAGTAGAGAGGGTTTTTTAAATCACTTAGCTAAAAAACATAACTAAGGAAAGAATATTCGAAATTCCACCTAATATTAAGATTTACTAGGTAAATTGCAATGCCTGTGGTCATGTAAGAGCTTGGATGATTTCTTGATAGTTTGAGTGGGTTAGTATCCCTGGTACAGATCATACTCTTCTCTTTCACTCCACAACATTTCTACAGAGGTCCTTTGCCTGTAGTGAACATCTAGAAGAGCAGACAGGAGGACATTGTTAGCTACAGAGTAATGTGTGAGTTGACAAGAATATTTAAGTGGTGTTGTGGGTTAGCCAGACACATTTCAGGGACATGAAGTTCCAGGCTTTCTTTTCATATCAGCTGGATGCAACCTCCCTTTTTCTAATGTTCCTCTTTCCCAGCAAAATTTAGAGTCTTGGGAAATCATTTCAAATGTCCTGTTCATATCTGGGATTGGTAGCATTATATTCAGAAAAGCAAGACTTGTGTGTGTTTCCTTTTGCATTATTAATCCTCCAATAGTTGCATTATCTATATTAAAATTCTCTTTATTAATAAGTTGATAACATTTCTATTTTTCAGACTGTACACAATTGCTATCATCTCCAGAGTTCTCTTCTTAAATGCCTTGAGCCTACTTCCAGGGCCTGCCTGAGCCTCTTCTTTGGGTCTATCCCCCTGAGGACAGACCATATCACTGGCATGGGAACCTTCAGGTTGAGGGCACTGTGTGTAAAGTAGGGGACAGAGCCTGGAAATCTGGGCTTCAGAGTCCATATTCATACATGAGAGACCTCTTGTGTTGGGTTTTAGAGCCAGAAGAAGAGGTGGGCTGGGGACTAAGGGCCAAAGCTTGCTCTTTCCACACTACCATTCTGGTGTACAAATTCAAGGAGTCTGAGGATTTTGTAGCAAATATGAGAGTATGAGAATATTGTTCTCTGAGTATGAAAATTTAAGTTTATTTAAATTTTGTTACCTTGATTTAAAGCTGTTAGCCATATGTTATTTGGGCTGCATTTGTATTCTTGCTCTGGGTCCCATGGATATTTGGGGTAGGTCTGCCCCCTGTTTCCAGATCATGTGGTCCTTTGAGGGGGTACTGAAATAACTGAAAGGAGACAAAGACAAGCCTGGTTTATCATATCATGAGAGGATTATTGACTTAATATTTCCAGAACACATGGAAAGTAAGATTGCACATTTATAAACTAGCTCCAAAGTACACATTGTGAATGGGCCAATGTGGTAAGAAAATCCTCCTTCCAGGGTGCCTGGGTGGCTTAGTCAGTTAAGCATCTGCCTTTGGCTCAGGTCATGATGTCACAGTTCGTGAGTTCGAGACCTGCATCAGGATCTATGTGGACAGCTCAGAGCCTGGAGCCTGCTTTGGATTCTGTCTCCCTCTCTCTCTGTCCCTTCCCCACTTGTGCTCTGTCTCTGTCTCTCTCTCTCTCTCTCTTTCAAAAATAAGCATTAAAAACAAATAAAAAAATAAAAACAATTAAAAAAAAAGAAGACAAAATCCCACTTCCCTTTGTCAAATTTCTCCCTTTAAGGGCCCTAAAAACTACAAAGTATTATTGGAGAGAAGTCAGCATGCCACCACAATATATACTTTTCTTTCTTTCTTTTCTTTTCTTCTTTCTTCCTTCCTTCCTTTCTTTCTTTCTTTCTTTCTTTCTCTTTCTTTGTCTTTCTTTCTCTCTTTGTTTGTTTGTTTGTTTCTTTCTTTCTTTTTCTTCCTCCCTCTTTCTCTTTCTTTCTTTCTCTCTCTCTCTCTCTTTCTTTCTTTGAATGTTTATTTTTGAGGGAGGGAGATGGAGAGAGAAAAAAAGAGAGAGAGAGAGAATGAGTGGCGGTGGAGCTGAGAGACAGGGGAACAGAGGATATGAAGAGCTCTGCACTGACAGCAGAGAGCCAGATGCAGGGTTTGAACTCAGACACTGTGAGATCATGACCTGAGCTGGTCAGACACAACTGGCTGAGCCACCCCAGTGCCACACATTTGCTTTTCATTTATAGAAAACATTTCCTGGGAGATATTCCTCTGATAAACAACTCTTGGTGATTTTTTTGATCTTTTAATATTCATTCACTCATTATTAATTCATTAATTCATTATTAATCTATTATCCATTTATTATTTTAACAACTATTTCCAGAGTGCCTCTTGTGTGCCTGGAAATGCGGTAGACATCTTGCCGTTTGGGTGTTCCACCAAACATCAACAGACTGCCCAAATATCTAATTATGAAGTCTCTCAATAAACACCAGAGGAATGTGAAGAGCATTCTAAGACAGTATGTAAGTCCAGATAATTGGGGAGAATAGAGCACAGAGGAGAGAGTAAGTCAGAAGTGTGGACCCTGGTGTGAGACAGCTTCATCATGCCCAGCTCACCACTTACTAGGGCACAAGGAACTTAATCTCTCAATGCTCCTTTGAGTATACAGTGAGGACAATAATAGCGTACAGAGCATAAGGTTCTCAGGAAAGCTACACAAAATAGTACTTGTAAAGCCCTAACAAGCATTTCTGCATAAGACAGAACTCAGTAAGTATTGACTGCTTATGTTACCATTACTATTATATTTTATGTTAAAAGGGAAATAGCGGCTGAAAGAAGACTGTACAATTGTTTGATCCTGAAGAATCACAGGACAGAAAGATGAATTAAGAGTTTTTGACTCCAGATCCATGCCATATGATAGTAAAATCCCTGGTAACTCCCCCATTGACATTGAAACCAACCTTGACACGAAATGTCATATCGGGCAATATATGCACTCTCAAATTTATGTTAAAAAATCACATTTTAAGTGTTTTTGAAATGTTCTGGTTAATTAAATGTATAGAAAAGTTACAAAGATAGTACAGAATTTCTGTAAAGCTTGCACCATTTCTCCTATTGTTAACATCTTACGTGATATGGCATATTTGTCAGAACTAATGAGCCAAAGCTGAGGCATACTATTAGCTAAACTCCATATTTTATTTATATTTGTTTTATTAGATTATATTTCAGTAGTTTTTCCTTAATGAATAGGCTTATCTAAGTTATCCATTTTTTATTTATTGTATTTTTAGTTACTATTATCTTTATGCTTATTATGTTTCCAAGACGCTTTTTGTAATTATCCCATAAACAAAGCACCTGGTGAGATTCTTTTACTTAGAGAAAAATGGTGAAATCTATAATGTAAACACTCACAGTACAGTCTGCTTCCTCTCTTAAGTGAATAAGTCTTTCCTGTCCCTATCAGTCTTGTCCTCTTTTTTTCTTCAGATATATAGTTTCTTATCTGCAAGTTGTATCTTGTCCTAGACTCTGGTACAAATATTATCATGGAATCTGTAGGGACATAGAGTATACGTGGGGATAAGAAAATCTAGGGTAATGCCTAGGAGTCCCCACATTATTCACTGGGCTACAGTACCACTCTAAACCTTGGGCTCAGGTCTACTGACTACGCTTGTTCTGAGACCAAGTCATGGTCCCAGTCCTCCCTTATGGTTTCAGTCCTGTCGCGTTGCTTGAGCCTGTAAACTACTTGCTGTTCTCCTCATATCTTCATGCCTCTGAAGATGTTGCTGCCTCTGCTGGAATTAGTGACCCACTTCTTGCCTTCAGTACTGAGATTAAGAGTCTTATTTTCTCACAAGTCATCTCTGAGCCTGTCCTTGTAGAGTTTTATTTATTGGTCCTCATATGAATTCTCATAGCTTGGTGTGCTTATCTCTCATCAGCATAACACACACCATAGTTATTGTACTTTTGTTCCCTCACTCATTGGGCTGCCCCATTATTCAGTGGTTGTTGTATCTGGAGTGTCTGGCATGGTGCCCAGCACCAATAAATTCTTGATAAGGTTTTTTTTTCCCAAATTGAGATATAATTGACCTATAACATTTTGTAATTTTAACATGTAAAATATGTTAGTTTGATGTTTATATATTGCAACATGGTTACTACTATAACTTTGGCCAACTCTTCTATCACATCATGTTATTATTATTTCTTTTCTGTGGGAAGAACATTTCAGATCTAATCTCTTAGCAGTTTTGAAGTAATTATTGACTACAGTTGGTATGTTGTGCATTAGATCTCCAGAACTTATTGATCTAGTTGTAAGCTTGTTCCCCTTCACAACATCTCCCCAATTCTCCCACCCCCACCCTTGATAACTACCATTCTACTCTCTGTTTCTACAAGTTTGGCTTTTTTAGACTCCACATATAAATGAAATCATACAACACTTGTCTTTCTTTGTCTGGCTAAATGTGTTTTTAAAGAAAGGAACGAAGGAAATGAAATAAAAGAAGGAACTTAGGCAGGAAGAAAGGGAGGGAGGAAGAAAGGAAAGAAAAGAAAGATAAGGAAGAAAGAGAAGCACATGACAATTTTTCATCTCAAAAAGAATTTGAGTGGGGAATCCAGTGAAAACAGTATGCTCACAGTTAGCCATTCCTTGTCTGAACAGCCCCTTTATTTATAACCTAGAGTCATGGGACAATAAACTGCTGCTGACAACAACAAAAGGCCTTTCTAGGCTGCAATGTGATCATCCTTTCTGCCTTAGAAAAGCACCCTAACTGAGGTGAATGCTATTTGAATTACTGTATTTTCTCTTGTTGTGGTTGTGCCTTTCAAACACACAGAACTTTAGGCATGACCTGGAAGTTCATGCTGCAATTCAATAACACATTTTATACTAGAGGGCAGAGGTGTAATCCTCAATTTTTGTCAAGCCCCCTTGACCTAAGTTCTTAGAAACTCATGCATGTAATAATAGGACTGAGGCAGTATCTTTACTGTGTCACTAAATTAAACATTTTGCTTGTGTACTTGAGCTTCAGTAGTTTTTAAAATGAATTTTTAAATGAAAACACTTTAATAGTTTTATAAACTAATATACTTGGGTTACTGGTCCAATATAGTGATACTGAGCATCACCAAGTTTCCTTTGCCCCAGCTTTAGCTATGAGTAAATTGTGCAAAGCTGGAAAAATGGCCTGCTTATTTTTAACTAGCAATTTACCAAGTAGCCTTCAATATGGTTTTACAAGGGGTCACTTCATGGGAATTATACTTGGCACTTTCCTGCCTAATAATACTCTCTAGATGCTACCTAATCACCTGGCCAGCCATTCCCTCAGGACTCTGATGATGCATAAAGATTGCTGACAGTTTCTTTCTCCTGGCAGCCAGGAATACAGAAATAAAGTCTTACAGACCAAGATCAGAAGCCATGGCATGGCTATAAGCTCATAAAATGCTGAGAGAAAGAAGGAGAGAACAAATGAACAAACAAGACCTCTTCTCAGGCTGTAGGCATAATCGTCTTGTGAAATGCAACACACACATAAGAGAAACATCACTGTACACATTTCAATCTTTTAGCTTGAATATCTAGATATAGATCACATTTCCATCTCAGAAAGGTTTATTGATCTAAGAAGATCTCAGGTTGTCCAAATCCATGTCGTGAGACCACACTCAAGAAGACAGCCAGAGTAAGTTTCCTATCTGTAATGATAAGTTAACAACCAGGGTGAGAGGCAAGGGCAATTTTCATTGATTCAAATCATATTCAGGGATAAAGAGAAATCATTAAATTCTTCATCCACTTACAACATCTGTTATAATAATTCTTTTAAGTGATTTAGGAAATAGTTTGCTGTAGTTTAAGGTGTGTATCAATATTATTTCAGTTGGAATTTAGTTCTAGCTTTATCACTAGCAGTGCAGCCTACATAATTCAATTTCCTCTTACACTTCACTAGTTTCACTCATGGATAGATGAGTGGAATAAAGTCAAGTAATCACTAATATTTTTTTTATCTATGTAAGTATAAGATTTTACATAAGTTATGGTTCGATGTAAGAGGATTTGAGAAGGCCTTTTAAACATATTACTCTAAAATGAATGACTATGTCAGGTATTGGGTTTTACTTATCTTTTTTATATTCACGGCATAACACCAGACACAGAGAATGTGCTCAATAAATATTTATTAAGTGAAAGGATAAATAAATATTGGTGTTGCCTGAAATATAGAAGATGATATGGATGGTACCTTAAATAACCTACATGGTGTTACATTAACACATTTGCAAGTTGTTTTGAAGCCTTATTCAGATTATTATTCCTTATCTCTCAGTTCCACACATAATTAGTAAGTTTCTTTCTCAATTGTGGACAATTAGAGGGACAGGATAAATTAGGACTTTAAATTTTTCTATAGGTAAAAGTTCAAAGTATCTACAGGTAATAAAATGATGTCAAATGACCAGAGGCATGAAAGCGTACATGTTTTCTGTGTACATGTCTCTATGAGGGATATTGATGTCAAGGACACTATTGCACAAAGAGCTCGCCGTGGGATGGAACTTGGTGTTAGGAAGGAGAAACAGAATATTTGATCCCTGTTCTTTGCAAATTGTTCACAGAAGAAACAGACTAAATCTCTTTCTCAGCGAATTTCAGGGCACTGCAGTCTTGCTATTTATTTTATTTGAAATAATTCAAGTGGGCTTATGGAGTTAATAAATGAGCGATCTTATTTCTTGAACAGCAGAGGTACCATTATAACTAGTGGTTATATTCTTTGGCATTATCTGAGAGACAAATAACTAGTGTTATTTGAGACATATAACTAGTGTATATTCTTTGGCATTATCTGAGAGACAAAATTTGACCCAAGAACCTGTACAGACCAGTGGAATTGCTGATGAGTCCCATACAAGCCCTCGTCCACAGTGTTCAGACATTGGATACTGATGCTTCTGAATTTTTTTCACTGAAATGATTATGACTTAGTTTTACAGGTAACTTATTGTTTTAGTGTCCATTAATTAATTTGATCCTTACCATGTGTGGCATTATTCTTTCACAGGAGAGGACTCTGAAGTTAATAGAAGTAAGGAAAATGGTGTTAAGATCACATAGCCTGTAAGAGGCAGAGCTGTTGAATCAGGCTCTGTTGTTCTATCTTTAAATCCTGTTCTCTTTCTCCCAGCAAAGACAGTAGAAGGATCTTGGTCTTAGACTTGAATTACCTTAATCAGCTTCTGAGGTTATCCCGGATAAAGTTGAGATTGCCACTACTCAAGAAGAATACGGTAGCTGCCCAAACATCTTTGGTATCCTTGCTTGAACTCTTAAAGTGATTAAAAAATATGCACTATTTTCTGCTACTACTCTAAGTCAAAGAATATATTTGAGAAAGTGGGTGTCATCAGTAGGTAAGTTTTGTAAAAATGGAAAGCATGGAAATACATATAAATGGGAATTAGGAGATGAATGTAGTAAGGAATTTAGCATCTTACAATGACTCCTATCCAGGCTTTTCTCCTTCCTTCCAGTCAGCATATTCTCTGGTCACAAAGATGGGGATGATGATTATGTGTTCACTTATAGTGTGCCATGTACATAAGTGCTTTACATAAGATACACACCTAATCCTTACAGCAATTATATGCTGTGTGCTATTTCCTTTAAAATATTTTTCTTAATGTTTATTTATTTTTGAAGGAAAGAGAGATAGAGCGTGAGTAGGGGAGGGGCAGAGAGAGAGGGAGACACAGAATCTGAAGCAGGCTCCCGGCCTCAAGCTATCAGCACAGAGCCTGTTGCGGGGCTCTAATTCACAAACTGTGAGATCATAACCTGAGCAGAAGTCAGAAGCTTAACCAATTGAGCCATCCAGGCGCCCCAGTGCTGTGTGGTATTTTTTATCTACACTTAACCCTTGAGAAAACTGAGGAAAGGGAAGTTAAGTAACTTTCCTAAAGTCCTAATGTGAACAAATAGGGGAGCTTGAATTTGAACCTAGGAAAGTTGGGTTTCGGGCTTCTTTGTAACAGCTACTCTTCAGCACCTATTCCTGCTGCCCTCCTGCTGCTAGAGTGATCTTTCTTCATGATCTGCCAAATTATTCACAATAAATTCCAACTCCTCAACTTAACATACAAGACTATGATCTGAGCTCCTCTTCCTTTTTAGCCTCACTTCCTGACACTTGCTTTCATGTATTCTGTGTTGAATCATGTCAAACCTGTTGGCATTCCCCAGTGGGGATGCTATGATGATTTACACTGTCTTCATATATTCCAGTCCATTAGGCCTGGAATGTCCTTCCTGCCCTGCCCTGTCTTCTGTGCCCTCACCCTGCAGTCTTCTTCATCATCAGGTTAACTCTAATTCACCTTCCAATATTCCACTCAGTGAAGACCTTCTCTGGAGACGTGTCTCCGACTCTCCTCTAGAACTGGGATTGCTGGTTTACATGCGGGCCTCCTCTGGCAACACACGTTAATGAAATAACATCAAGATTATCAGTACTACATCGCTTATGACATCCTCAGTGTAAGTTTAAGCAAAGTTGGGCACAAACTCTGAATGTTGTGATGATCTTGCCAGTTGTAAATGTAGTGTTTGCCTCAAAGTACTGGATACAGCTTTACAAAATTTCACAATTAGGGGTGCCTGGGTGGCTCAGTCCTTGAGAGTCTAAGTCTTGACTTCAGCTCAGGTCATGATCTCATGGTTCTCTCATGGTTCGTGAGTTCAAGCCCTGCATTGGGATTCTCTGCCTCCCACTCTTTCTGCCCCTCCCCCACTCTCTCTCTCTCAAAATAAATAAATAAACTTAAAATAAAACAAAAAACAAAAAAAAAACCCTTCACAATTAGCAGAAAAGGAGTCTTTTGACTATTACAGAAATTTTAAGACTTTTAAATGAGAAAGAAGGCATGCTGACTTTATGCCCACAGTCCCACAGCTCCAGGAGTATGCATCATATGAGAACTTTAAGAGACAAAACAGATAAGCATAAGGAAAGAGAAACAAAAATAATATAAAAACAGGGAGGGGGACAAAAACATAAGAGACTCTTAAATATGGAGAACAAACAGAGGGTTACTGGAGGGGTTGTGGGAGGGGGGATGGGGTAAATGGGTAAGGGGCACTAAGGAATCTACTCCTGAAATCATTGTTGCACTATATGCTAACTAACTTGGATGTAAATTTAAAAAAATAAAATTAATAAAAAAATAAAATAAACTTTAAAGTCCTTTTGCCTAGGTTCCAATACCAACTCTGTCAATTACCTAGCTCTGTGACCTTGGGCAAGTTATACACTTTCTCTGTGCTTCAGTTTCCTCATCTCTGAAGTGGGGATAATGATGATAGCCTACACTGTAAGAATGTTATGAGGATTAGATGAATTATTACCACTTAGACAATAGTAAGTACAATAGAAATTTTCTATTATTACCTAAATGATTTTCAACCCTTATGATTCTGCCATTTGGTTATGACTGAGAACAATTTGGCTTTGCTGTTGTAGTGTCAGAATATTCAAAGATGTTAAGGACTTGGAGCGTATCCTCTAATCAAAGGACTTTACACCATAAGAGCACAGTTGATTTTTTAAAAAAAGGAATTCCTTTTCATGAGAAGTTTATCTTCTTTCTTTCTTTTTCTATCTCTAGTTCTTTCTTTCATCTATCATCTATCTATCTATCTATCATCTATCATTATCATCTTTTCACTTATTGTTCTACCTATTATTTATTTAGGGGGATGAGTGTTGTGTGGGTTTTGGAATCAGAATGTCTCAATTCAAATACCAGCCTCTTCACTGACTGTGTTTTACTAGATAATTTACCTAATCTCTTCAAAATTTTGTGCTCCTTAAAATGGAGATAGAAATTAAAATGTTGCTGTGAGGATAGATGGGGTAACATATGCTAATAGTTTAGCATATAATCCTGCACATAGTAAAGTGCTTAGTAAATATTTACTACCAGTATCACCACTATTAATAATATGTCTACCATGGAGATGGACAGATATTATCGTTTATTATCTCAGGAATAAAATTATGGATAAATTTTAATATTTTATATATAATTTTTATATAATGAATAGATCAAATGAAAACTTCTACTTACTAAAAAGATCTCACACTTCACAGACTCAAATGACAAAGTAAATCACCTCATAAATACAAAAAAAGTTACACAAATGATCTCATTTTATTTCTGTAACAGTTCTGTGAAGTAAAATAATTTTTGTTACCCATCTTTTATAAATGAGAAGATTGAGATTGAGAAAATAGATTTACTTAAAGTAATCCATTTGGTGGGGGTGTTCAAACTTAAATCACTTAGCTTTCACTATCCAGGCAGAAAAAAGGTGTTCCTAGCAAAGATGAAAGATAGCTAGTAATTTGCAATGCTTCAGAAAAGCCATTTTTTATTCTGAGGAACTTCTTTAGATCCTGTCTTATGATTTATCTCTTTCAAGAATTTTTCCCTGATAATTTTTACTCAATATTTTTATCTGTATTCCCTGAGCATCCCTGTGTATAGTTTGTAAAATGGTGTTAGACTTATTCTTTAACTACCATTTACAGCTTTTTCTGTATGGAAATTTAACTACTGATTCTTACCTATGATTACAAGGACAGAAGGCTATTTCAAGGCAAAGGGATTGAGAATGATAGGGGCCTCAGTATGTTTTAGCTTTTCAACTCTTTAGAGCAACATAGAGAAAAACATTTCTCTGTATAGGTTGACCACTCTTCACGTATTCCTTACTGACAAGCAAAATGAAATTTTCACATGGATACCAAGTCTTAGGACTCAAACTCCCAGGATGTTACTTAATAAGCATGGGTTTTTGGTAAGCAGGAGACCTCTGTTTCTGCTGTTGTTCATCACTAAAAATGACTTAATCTTTAATTGTATTGAAACTCCCAACCTAATTTAGAAACTAAAAACAGTCTTTATCATTTGATTAAGTAGAATGTTATTCTTCTAAAGTTGATCTCTGTACATTATGTTAAAAAAGATCCATCTAAGAAATTTGGCATCAAATCTCAGATTCTGACTACTTATATTTACCTTAAGCCTCAAAAATTTATTTAATAATTGATTTAAAATTTTCCATCTGAAAGAGAATTTCTGGCAATACGAGAGAGAGAGACAGAGAGAGGGAGGATTAGGGAACAACGTTAAATCCAATAAAAAAATCATCATATTCTCTAGATTATTATTTGAGAGAAAAGAACTATAGGTCTGAGTGTAACAGAAACCAAATGTGAGTCAATAATGTGGTAAGAAAATTGACTATGCTCAAGAAATATGAAGTTTCCTCTCCTATATTTAGCATCTCTTAAATATTTTAATAAGACTTCTCCTTTAGGCTGTACCATGCTTACAGTGGTTTATATTTATTTATTTTTGCAGAGAACCAGAGCCACCAAGCCAGTACCATCCGGGTCCCCATGGAAGTGGCTAATAATGTCACTGAATTTATATTCCTAGGACTTTCCCAAGATCCTGGAGTGCAACTGATGTTCTTTGCCTTATTTCTCCTCTTCTACATCGTGATCATGGTGGGAAATCTGCTCATTTTGCTTACGGTCTTTTCTGATCCCCAGCTCCAAACGCCCATGTATTTCTTCCTCAGTAACCTGTCCTTTGTGGACATTGCCTATTCCTCAGCCACAGCACCCAAGATGATTGCAGACTTTATTTCTGAGAAAAAGACCATTTCCTACTGGGGCTGTGTAACTCAGATGTTTACCTTCCACTTTTTTGGGTGTGCGGAGATTTTTGTTTTGACTGTTATGGCTTTCGACCGTTATGCTGCCATCTGCCAACCTCTCCGTTATACTACCATCATGAGTGCCAATGTTTGTATTGTTCTGGCATCATTGTCCTGGTTAGGAGCCCTGGGTCATTCCTTTGTTCAGACCCTTCTGACCTTTCAGCTGCCTTTCTGCAATGATCAGGTCATTGACCACTACTTTTGTGATGTCCACCCAGTCCTAAAGCTTGCCTGTGCTGATACAACCCTGGTAAATATGTTGGTGGTTGCCAACAGTGGTCTCATCTCTCTGGGGTGTTTCCTCATTCTTCTGGCCTCCTACATGATCATTCTGTTTAGTCTTCGTAAGCGGTCTTCAGAGAGCCGGCGCAAGGCTCTCTCTACCTGTGGGTCTCATTTCACTGTAGTAACTTTCTTCTTTGTCCCTTGTATATTTATTTATCTCCGTCCCTCCACTACTTTCCCACTGGATAAGGCTGTGTCTGTGTTTTATACTACCATTACCCCAATGCTAAACCCACTCATCTATACTCTGAGGAATGAGGATGTAAAGAATGCCATGAAACGGATATGGAGTCGCAAGGTCTCCTTCAAGGAAAAGGGGAAGGGATAGCTTGTCAGAATTGCAAAATCAGAGAATTAGCTAATACCTTCAATTATCTGTAACTTATTA
Source organism: Acinonyx jubatus (assembly GCF_027475565.1). Lineage (NCBI taxonomy): Eukaryota > Metazoa > Chordata > Mammalia > Carnivora > Felidae > Acinonyx > Acinonyx jubatus. Next base: position 69,571,797 of record NC_069386.1, on the reverse strand, counting down.
ATGATTTTTAAGGAATAGTCCTTAAAATTCAATTATCTTGTACTTTTCATTTAACCAGGAATAATTTGAGACTCTTTTTTCAATGTTTAGGTGGGCTAAACTTAAGCCTTTCTATACTGTCTAGGTTTCTATACTGTCAAGGTTTATCCTCTCTTACTTTTAGAGTAGGAGAGTAAACACTCTGAGCCAGTATCTCTTTAACTGCTTTATGTCCCTTCAATTCAAATTAAGCTTTCTTAAACTATAATTCAACAATGTAGATTGATGTTACAAGAGAAAGATCTCTGAGGAATCTGACCATTTCTCTTAAAAACAGAAGGCTAACTTCCCAGAAACTGCCTCCTTGTCTCCCAGTCTCCCTCCCTTCCCTCTCTTCCTCCCTCCTCCTTTCTTTCTTTCCTTCCTTCTTTTTTTCCCTTTTTTTTTCCTTTCCTAGTCTTTCCCCACAAATATCATATAATCTAGTAGGGGAAATGGATTCATAAAGAGATAACGATAATACATACATAGAATGCAGTGAAAATGCATACATAGAAATATACGCTGCATACAATTAAGAGGTAGTGTACATTCATAAACTGCCCAAAGGATTGTTTCTTTACAGGGGGAAAAGGGGTACATTTTACATATTTTGTGTGGAGCAATTTTTTAAAGATCCTGTTGGAAAATTTGAATACTCTCTATAATCCTAGTAGTATATTATTTGTACTAAAAGTTATCCTACTTTTATTTTTGCAATACATAGAACAGACTAATTAAAGCAACTAAAATGAATTGACATTTGAACTATTGCAATGACTAAGTCAAGGAGATATATTATACATTTTTGGTTAAATTTATTTTCAATTTTTGAAAGGGACAGAATAGATTCTTTTCTGTTGTGTTCTTAGTAAGGTCAGAGGATAGCTGGATGGTCTCAGTACTTCAGAAAAGCACTTTTATTCTGAGGAACTTTTTGGATCTTGTTTCTATATCTCTATATCTTTCAAGAATTCTTCCTTGATTGTTTTCATCCAACATCTGTTTTCTGTGTGCCTTAAGCACACCTCCATATGGTTTATAAAATGGTATCAGACATTTTCCCCCAGTTTTTGTTCCCTTACTGGATTTTACCTCATTTCTGTAATGTATTAATGATATAAATAACATATCTTACCTTTTTTCTACTCCCTATGTATGGCACAGAGCTGGATGCACAATACCTATTTGTGACAGGGTCTACCTGTTGTTATCCCAGTATCCACTGTTTCTTTTTTCCCTTAGTAACAGAGACGACATTATTTATGGTGACCCCATTAAAATATTAAAATACCACCACTAACCTTTTGTTGCATTTCCCTATAGTTATTTTTCATATTACCTTTCCTCTGTGAAAAAGGATCATTCTATCCTTTTAAAAAATATCAAATATACTGAACTTATATTTAAAATTGTGGGATACATGAGTTTTCCTTTTTCCTCCTAAGATCTAAATAAAATAGCAATAACAACAAACGAGAAAAAAGTTTAGACTCACGAATAGGACAGAAGTTAGATGCAGACAAAAGATTTCAACATATGTTTGGAAAAGACAAGACAAAGGCGGGGTAACTGATAAGGCAGAGGAGAGAAGGCTAACATGAAAGTAGCAACTGAGAGGAATATTGAGGAGAAATAGACAGATTTATCTCCCAGAATCCCTGACATGTTTGAGATGCCAGGGCACCAGGCAAGGATGATAGTGGGGTTCAGGGCTAGTTATAGGGCAATTAAGAGAAAGGAATGGTTCAGTCTACCACCTTTTCTTTTCACCCCTCACTCTCAGATGCTCACACAGGCATACACTTCACAAACAGAATACTGACATCTTTGCATTAAGAAATTAAACTATGTTAGAGAAAAGTCTTTCACATTTTTCCTTTGGAGATCACAAATGGAATGGCTGCCTCTCTGCTAGAACCTTGATCAGAAGCCCAGCAGTCAGTAAGCTCTGCTCTGTTGATCTCTGCCTTTGGTCAAAGTTTTGGTGCCTAAGTCTTTAATATACATAAGGTAGTTGAAGTAAAACGTGAGCTGTTAGGAAGGCAAAAGGGAATTTTGGAATCAGAGATAACACAAATTCACTGTAAAAACCATTGATATCTTTTTGTTTTAATGTTTATTTATTTGTTTTGAGAGAGAGAGAGAGAGAGAGAGAGAGAGAGAATGAGAATGAGCAGGAGGGAGCAGAGGCAGGGAGAGAGAGAGAATCCCAAGCAGGCTCTGCACTGTCAGCAGAGAGCCCAACTTGGGACACGATCTCACAAACTGTGAAATCATGACCTGACCTGGATGCTTAACCAACTGAGCCATCCAGTCACCTCCAAACAACTGAATATGAAAATTCAAGTCAAGAGGTAAAACACTTAACTCATATTTGCCCCAGGAGAACAGAGAAGACAGAGGGGAAGAATTTAAAAGAAACAATGAAATGAAAACTCAGAGCAGGAGGGTTTAAGTCTCTAGATACAAAAGATGTACTGAGTGCCTACCCTAGTGATGAGAAAACAGTAACTAAGGCACATTATTATGAAATTTTATTACCCTAGAGATTGATAAGATCATAAAATTATTGAGAGAGGAAAAAATACAGGCCACAAAAAAGTATGCAAAGTCCAAAAGGCACTAGAGTATTCAATAATAACACTGGTCCCTTCAATACAGTGGAAAAGTGACTGAAACTGATTCTCAGGCAAGAATTCTATATAGAACAAAACCATCAATCCGGTGTGAAAGTAGAATAACACATTTTCAGTCATGCCAAGATTTATAAAATTTACTCTATAAGTACACTTTCTTTGAAAGTATGGGAGGATGTGTCCCAGGAAAAACAACTAAGAGGAGATAGGCTCAAGAAATCAATGCAGGGGTGGCCAAAAGCACTTTTAAGATGAGAGCTGTGAAGCAGGCATAGGGGGCAATAGAAATGGATGAAAGCAGAAGGATAGAAGCCCCAGGAAGGGAGGCTTTGGAAAACAGAGAGAGAGTGGGAATTTATATTATTTAAGATGATGATGGAGCATCTGAATTATAAAGGTATAGGCAATAGGATGGAGCAAGTTGATGGGTTTAAGGGCACATTTATCGAAAACTGTATCATTTAGGACTCTTATCAGAAAGCTGATGACACTCTCAAGATAGGATAATTCACAAAGAGAAATTCACAGGGGGACTGTCTATAAAATTGTAGATATGGAGGAGTCACATGGGACAGCATATAACCAAGGGTAAGGAGCAGGAGAGCTGTTAATACCTTTGTGCCTGAAGGCAATGGCAGAGAGTAGATATAGACACCTGAAAGGAGAGAGATTTTCTTTCTCCTGATTTTTTAAAAATTAAGACTAAATTTTCCTAGAGCAGTTTTTGGGTTCACAGAAAAATTAAAGGAAAGGTACTAGGATTTCTCATATACTTCCTGCCCCAACACATGCATAACTCCCCTCATTATCAGTGTTCCCCAACAGAGTGATATATTTGTTACAGCATATCATAATCACCCAAAGTCTAGTTTACATTATGATTTACGCTTACTGTTGCATATTTTGTGGGCTTGGAAAAATGTATAATGATATGTATCCATCAGTATATTATTATACAGAGTAGTTTCACTGCCCTAAAAATCCTCTGTGCTCTGCCTTTTCATCTTTCCCTTTCCCAATCCCCAAACCCCAAGCCCTGGCAACCACTGATCTTTTTACCAACTCCATAGTTTTACCTTTTCCAGAATGTCATATAGTTGGAATGAAACAGTAGGTAGCCTTTCAGATTGGCTTCTTTCATTTAGTAATATGTATTTAATTTTCCTCCATGTTTCCCTCTCTTTAAAATTAAAATCTGATTGACACACAATGTCACATTAGTTTCACATGTGCACCATAGTGATTCGATAAGTCTATACATTATGCTATGCTCTTCACTGGCATAGCTATCGTCTGTCATTTTACACTATTACAATGCCATTAACTGTATTCCCTATGCTGTATCTTTTATCCCTGTGATTTATATATTCCATAACTGGAAACCTGTATCTCCCAATCCCTTTAACTTATTTTGCCAATTCCCAAAACTTCCTTCCTTCTGGAAACCAATTAGTTTGTTCCCTGTATTTATGGGTCTGTTTCTGTTTGTTTGTTTATTTATTTATTTATTTATTTATTTATTTAGTTAGTTAGTTTTTTAGATTCCACATGTAAGTAAAATCATATGACATTTGTCTTTCCCTGTCTTATTTCACTTAGCATAATACCCTCTAAATCCATACATGTTGTTACAAATGGCAAGATCTCATTCTTTTTTTATGGCTGAATAGTATTCTATTGTAGCTATATACTACATCCTTTTTTTTTTTTTATCCATTCATCTATCTGTGGGCACTTGGGTTGCTTCCATATCTTAGCTATTGTATATAATACTGCAATAAATATACAGGTGCATATATCCTTTTGATATCCAGTATCAAATATTAGTATCAGAATTACTGGACCATATGGTATTTCTGTTTTTAACTTTTTGTTACATCCATGTTGTTTTCCGTAGTGGTTGCATCAATTTACATTCCCACCAACAATGCATAAAGTTTCCTTTTTCTCCATATCTTTACCAGTACTTGCTGTTTCTTGTCTTTTTGATTTTAGCCACTCTGAGAGGTATAAGGTGATACCTCATTGTGGCTTTGATTTTCATTTCCCTGATGATTAGTGATGTTGAGCATCTCTTCATGTGTCTGTTGCCCAATTGTTATCTTTGGAAAAGTGTCTATTCAGATCCTCTGCCCATTTTTAAATTGGGTTATTTGTTATTATTTTTGATGTTGAGTTGTATTAAGTTCTTTCTTAATATGTTTTGGATATTAACTCCTTATTGGATATATCATTTGTAAATATTGTCTTCCATTCAGTAGGTTGCCTTTATGCTTTATTGGCTGTTTCCTTTGCTGTGTAGAAACTTTTTATTTTGATGTAGTCCTAACAGTTTATTTTTGCTTTTCTTTCTCTTGCCTGAGGAGACATATCTTGAAAAATATTGCTGTGGCTGATGTCAAAGAAATTACTGCCTATGTTCTTTTCAGGAGTTTTATGATTTGGGGTGTCACATTTAAGTTTTTACCCATATTGAATTTATTTTTATGTATGGTATAAGAAAGTGGTCCAGTTTCATTCTTATGCATGTACCTGTCCAGTCTTCCCAGCACCATTTGTTGAAGAGACAGTCTTTTCCTCATTGTACACTCTTGCCTCCTTTGTCATGGATTAATTGTATAAATGTGAGTTTATTTCTGGGCTCTCTATCTTGTTCCATTGATCTATGTGTCTACTTTTGTTCCAGTACCATACTGTTTTTAATTATTGTCACTTTATAGTACATAGTTAAATATGGCATTGTGATACTTCTAGCTTTGTTTTCCTTTCTCAAGTTTTATTTAGCTATTCGTGGTCTTTTTTGCTTCCATACACATTTTAGGATTATTTTTGCTAGTTCTGTGAAAAAATCCTGTTGGTATTTTGATAGGGATTGCATTGAATATGTAGATTTCTTTGGATAGTGAGGCCATTTTAACATCAATTCTTCCAATCCATGAGTGTAGAATATCTTTTCATTTGTTTGTGTTGTCTTCAATTGCTTTGATCAGTGTTTTATAATTTTCAGAGTATAGTTGTTTAACAGCTTTGGTTAAGTTTATTTCTAGATATTTTATTCTTTTTGGCATGGTTGTAAGTGGGATAATTTTTAAACTTCTCTTTCTGGTATTTGTTATTAGTGTACATAAATGAAACCAATTTCTTCATATTAACTTTGTATCCTGCAACTTTACTAAAGGTAACTCAGTCATCCTTACTTTACAAACAGATAGTTTAATATAAAGATAATTTTAGGAGGAAAAATATCTGAAAGATAAGAGATGGAGATCAAGCTGATAGAATAAAATTGAGATAGAACCTAAAATTCTTTTTCTTTCTTTCTTTCTTTCTTTCTTTCTTTCTTTCTTTCTTTCTTTCTTTCTTTCTTTCTCTTTCTATCATAATCATCATCTATCTATCATCTATCTATATATCTGTCCATCCATCCATCTATCTATCATCTACCTTACCTACCTAAAGTTTTCAGAGAACATTTCTAGATGAGAGGTATAGGCAAGTGTTTGTGTATTCATAGGTGGACAATCATTTATAGGTTGATTTAGGGAAATAGGGACAATTCCTCTCTTGCTCATCATTATATGCCTGGTGCCTACTACCATGTCTGACATATAGTAGCTAAGCACATGAAGAAGACATTGAATAAAAGTTAGAGATTTTAAGGAGTTATTACTTAAGATCTTTATTGCAAACATCACTAAAGTGTTCAAGTAATTCAGGCAGTATTAGATTTTGATAGATCTCCATTTTCCTAAGGATCCAACATCTCTAAGTGAGTTGGAACTACACATCATAGTTTAGAGAGCATATCCCACATCATAACATTTTGTAGTTACAACTTAGGGAGGTGAGCCATTTTCCTTACTTGTTCTGGAAAATTCAGATATTGTGATTCTATGTTCCTTGGATGAAGAACACATCAACTTTTAAATTATTCCCTCAGTGTTTTGATTCCTAACTGGCTGGCCCTGGCCTGCAGAGAATTGATTTTCTTAGTCAAAATCCATGATGCTAGTTAGCTCATTGTTACATCAGGGAAGGAACTGATATATACCAAAATATAGAAACAAAGCTTTCTGTTGTGGATGGGGGAAGAGGCACCTCTACCCCCTCTATAGTCCTTGACTACACCAAGACTGTCACTAGCAACTGGTAGGTGGAATAATGGTGTTAGAATATTTACATAAACCACTCTATTTGTTGAAACTATGAGGTAGATATAATAATAAGAATGATTATGTAAAATACTCAAAGAATAGTGGTAAGGAGCAGAAGCTTCTAGTAAGGAAAGGTGTTAAGGAAACATGGTGATCATATACAGCCGGCCTTGACCATGGTGGACAAACTATTTCTTCTTTTGTTTCATGTCCACAGGTATTTTTAAACCCAACTCTGAACTGGACATTTAGAAGATGACTTCATTATCTCATGCTTGCAGGATGAGACATTCTTAAACAGTCTCAATCAGAGAAGGTTTTTCTGTCTTATGGGTCTTCAGTAAGTACCAAACCATTAAAAGAACCTTCCAAAATTTTGAATCCTGTCACTCCTGAAATGAAGTTAGGAAAAACCTCACTTACGATAGTTCTTCAGGATGATTGCTGTGAATATGGGGGAGATAGGGCCTGACATATTTCATTTTGAAGGGACTGGAGTTGGTAGTCATGACAACTCTGTAAGTGAAAATAGAAAAAAACCCTTAAAAGCAGCCTTTCATTTGAAATTAATATGGGTAGAATAGGTATCTTAAAAAAAGAGGATTCCAGGAAATAAAATCAAGAATCATGAATCAGAGTCAGAAATCACCAAATGGATTAATAAAACATTTAGATTTAGAAGTATTTGACATTTTTTCCTATAAAGTCATCAACTAGTTTATTCACTTATAAATTCATTCATTCATTCATTCATTCATTCAATAAACACATCTTAGTGACTGTAGTGGGGCAGAAGCTATCTTAGGCACTAGATAGATATATAAATGAGACATGCTTCATGTCCTCAAGGGGCTTAGAGTTTCAGTTGCATTTTGGCCAAAATATAAACTGATGTGAATAGATGTGAATAGAGCATTACTATGCAAGCCCAAATTTCTCTGGTGTTTGTTAGAAATCATTCATACAGATTTCAGTCATTATGGAAAAAGGCCTCTGAGACTAGTCAGAGGACTTAATAATAGCGATTTATCAACAGTCACATAGGATTAGAGTCTAGGGAAAACAGGAGAAGATAGTAGTGTTTAGAAGTCAGATGTTCTTGACCTCTTCTCTAAGCTATTTCTCAAATTTAGTCTTCTGGATCCAAGGAGAGTAGTTGGGGATAGAGAAATACAAATAGATATTAAAGGGCAATATTTTAGAAATTATATATAAGAAGAATAGTTTCTCTATTGAGCTTGATTCTTTGCAAAGGGAATATAAACATCATCATTATAATAATGACAATAATAGTAATTTAAGTAAGTATGAACTATATTTTTCTGAGCTTTACATGCATTAGCTCATTAATCCCTACAATAAAAACTATGAAGTTGGTACTATTACTATCTCCATTGCACTTATGGACACATTAAGGAAGAGAAGTGAGTGAGTTGTTCAAGATCACATAGTTAGTAACTGGTCAGCTGCAATTAGAACCAAGGCACTTACACTACATATCTGTCTATTTTAAGAGAAATGCACAAGCAGCAAATGATCCTCTCATACTGAAATAAGCCCTTCTCAGATCCTAATGCTTTCTTCTTGCCTAGTTTATTGTGGGCAACAAAATATCTAGGAAATCTAGATAATTACTACATTGTAGTATTCTCTGCTGTTGGTTTATTTGTGAGACTCAAGATGCCTGGTCTCCACATACCCCTGTATGTGGTGAAGATGCTTTTACCTCCTCCCTATCTTACATAATAAGATAGGTAAGCTCGATGTCTTAGGAATAGGGAAAATGAATTTAAGTTATGTATTTTATGTGCTGTGTATATCTACAATGGTGATTAAATCACTATCCCTCCACATCGTCACCCACATTGTTCTTAATTTTATCTTCATAGAATCAGAGAATTATACAGTAGGTTATTCATTAAAATTCTAGTTGAAATCCCTCATGTTGCTATGAAGAAGCTGCTGTAGAGCTTTTTAAGGTCCCCAGATTTTGGTGGCTAAGCTGTCATGGGAATCCAAGTTTCTTAATTCTTGTTCAGAGCTCTTTATAGATGCCTTTTAAATTGGAGTATGCATCATATAAATATCCTACACTGTGTAAAATTCACCTCTTTATAAATATTTTGGAGAAATTAAAGGAATATGTAATACATATGTCTGTATGTGTATGTAATATATGAGTTATAAAGACAAAACAAAAGATTTCAAATAATGACTTTGTTTTTGTGATTCCTTATCCTACTATTCTAAAAATATCTTTTTTTCTTAATGATTTGCTTTAACATGGATCTTACTGAGGTAGAGTACTCTTTAAAATTAAAGTCCACATGTCTCTATTTTCTAAAAATCTAGTATCTTCCTGCCGTGCTTGCCTATAGCCTCCCTTTCTCACTTGACCTTAGTCCCCATTTTTCAAGGTCCCCTAGCTTAGTAAGGCTAAAGCTCTCCTACATAGTCTTCACCATTGTCCCATGATCAGTGGGTTTGGAAGGCTGAAGTACTTTTGGGGAAGTACTTTCAATAAATTGAAAGTACTGGGGAAGAATTTTCAATAAATCATCACTTGAACCTATTTATGAACATTTTAATTTATTTTATAAAACTATTTTACTTTTTCATTTAAATGAATACTCACTGGTAGCAACATGACCCATAAAGATGGACTGTTTTCATCGTCAGAAGAAATGCCTGACTAATAACTTCCTCTTTCTTTTACAGCCTTTTTCCCCCTTCATCAATACAACATTTCCTTTTCTTCCATTTTCCCAGCCTCTCAGTTTCAGCTTACTCCTTCTACATGATGTTATTGAAGCAGAGTCTGAAAGCAGTTCTTATGGTTGTGAGTTTTTGGTTTTTGGGAGGAGCTAGGATGAGTGACTTTTACTCTGGAAGACACTGGCTTCTTCATTCACATCTTCATCTAAGGAAAGAGAATTGACAGTGGTCATAGATGATAGCTAATGTTTTAAAAATGCCTCTTGTATGAAGGTAACTGCATATCTCTTGAGTCATTTCATCTTTTACTATTTCAGGATCTATGTGATAGCATCCCCAATTCCTCAAGATATCTATTGGCAAGATATCTATTCTCCATGTGATTACTGAGAGCTTGGCTAGATACATGGATGCACACTGCATTGTTGGTAAGAAGTTCTGCACAGATTCTTAATTTTCCCCAAAGCATTTTTTCCCTTGAGGAGAGTTCACAGTTCATTCACCTGTAGGGAGAGTGTCTGTACTTCTAGGTATCTCCCATAGTCATCCTCTAGATACCATATCCCTACAGATTAAGCACAGAATGGGAATTCGCTAGATGTTGTTAAAAGAGGAGCAGGCTTTTTTAGAATCCACATATAAGTAAGCTCATGCAGTATTTCTTTGTCTGGCTTATTTCACTTAGCATAACATCCTCCAAGTTCATTCATGTTGTTGTAAATGTTAAATCTCTTTTTTTTTAAAGACAGAATTATATATATTATTATATCGTAATTTCTTTAGCCATGTGAGAGGAGAATGGTTGTTACCAGGGACAGACAGGTGGGGGAAAATAGAGAGATGTTGCTCAAAAAAATATTTGCAGTTATGCAGAATTAATGAATAAGTCTAGAGATCTCATGTACAGAATGATGACTATCATTAATAATTCTGTCCTGAATACTGAAAATTTCCTGAGAGAATAATTTTTAGGTGTTCTTGTCACTGAAAAAAAAAGGTAACTGTGTGAAGAGATTACATTAATTAACTTGATAATAGGACTCATTTCACTATGAATATGTACATCAGATTGCCATGTTGTACACCTTAAATATATACAATTTTTATTAAAAGAGAACAAAAAGAAGAGAGGGCTTGTATCATGAAACTTAGGAGGCATAGGTGTAGGCAGGATGAATTAAAATCCACTTGACCAAGCAACATAGCTGCTCTAAGAGTAAGCAGTGGCTTGGAATAGTTATTTCCTAAATGGCAGCCTAGGAAGGAAATGCCCTACCTCAGTTTCCATAGGTGGCTTCGCTCCCTGCAGAATTTCCACAGACATGATTCCTTGCTCCCGGCTCTATTGGCACAATCCCAAGCTTTTCTTAGGGGGTGGACAGAGCATCCCTAAATAGTTATGGCAGATTCACTCAAATTTTATTAAAAACCTCAATGTGCTGGATGAACCTCATTTTTGACACAGAAGATTTAAAGATACATTTTTTAATAGTTTGCCATTATGGTGCTCAAATTCTGACTGACTTTGGTAGTGGGACAATGACAATATACAATTCAACATTAAATCCTGCCAATTGGATCTCCTAAGTATTTTCTAAAGAAAACACTTTGTTTCTCTTAATAGCTGTTGCTGTGTCTGTAGTTTAACCCACACCTAATCCTACTTCAATTTATTTGCAAAGAGGCAAGGGTGATATTTCTAAATCACAAATCTTGTTAAGTTATTCTTTAGATTTTATTCTAAAATATATTGGAAGCTATTAAAATATAATTTTCTTCTTATAAGACACAATACTTGGTCCTTTGGCTATCTCCATTCTGTTTTTGTGCTTCAGTAAGTTGCAGATCTTCTATAGCTCCGAGAAACCCTTCCCTATCACAAGGCCTTTGCATTTGCTCTTCCCTATTCCTAGAATGCTTTTTCTCTTGCTTTCAATTAGTTGAAATGTCACTAGTTCAAAGATGCTCTTCTAAAAAAGCCATCACCATCACCACCATGTGCCACTACCATTTATTTTCTATCATAATCCCCTTTTTACTTCACTCTTGTCTCTTATCAATAGTGGTAATTATTTGTTTTGATTATTTATCATTCATTTATTTACTTATTGCTTGTTTACTAATTAGTTTTCTGTCAATCTTCTAAAATGGAAGTTTAAGTGAGTCAGAAACCAAGTCTTGTTCATTGTTGTATTCTCAGCAGTTAAGACATAGTAGATATCCTCTAAATAGTTGTTGAATAAACAAATGGGTTATTTATAGAAGTGACACAGAAGCTATATGTTTTGGGATAGAGCTTTCAGTATCATGTGTAATGTTTTATGGAGGCTATCAGGCACCCTGTCTAGGTAAATATAGTAAAACCATTGCTTTCTGGATTCCTAGGAAATATGTCAATCTGGATAACCATGCTTTTAAGAAAGTTGAGGATTGAAAATTGGCAGCATTATCTTTCTTTTGATTAAAAATTTTCCAAACTGAATTTTAAATTTCACTGTCTTACTAAACGTGATTAATTAACTCACTAAGGCTCACCTTGGGCTATTCATGAGTGGGTATATTTATCCTTTTGCTAAAAAGTCCCACAATGCTGAACTTTCTCAGTGTTTTTGTTTTCTTCCTTTTGTGTCAGATTGCTGGCAAATACTGGTATTTTCTCAGTGTGTTGACTTATAGTGAACCATCCTTCTTTAGCATTATTTTCTTGCTTTTATAGCATATTAGTTCTGAAAGTCATATGTCTATGGTCATTAAAATTATGCACAAATTGAGTGGGTAGCTTTGAAGGAAGAAACACTGGATTACTTCAATCAATAGTATACATAATCTTTATTGCCTGGATGCTGTTTCATCCACTTGGTTTTATAGAATCTTAACTTTGTTTTTCTATGCTTACCTCCTGAGGAGAGGCAATATGATAAAACAGCACATCAGTAGAACAGAAGCAACTCTTTCATATTGGTTGTTGGCTATAAGAAATACTTACTTTGATGGGCAGTGTTTATATTACCTAAAAGAGGAAGCATATTTGGTAAAGTGAATGATTATATTATTTTTATTCAATGGGTTTTGTTTTATCTAATAGTAGTAGGTTCAAGACTAGGCCTTGAGCAAAATTTTAACAATAATCTTATTCCCACTGTCATCTTGAAATGGCAGAATGGGTCAGCTTGGGTAGTAAGCAAACCCATTTCTTAGATCTCTATATCTTTTTCTACCTTCCTGGGGCAGTGGATAAAATGCACGGTCAGTACAGTAATGAGATCTGATCGCAGCCCAAAGAATTATCATCTATGGCCCTGCATTGTTGTATATTGTGGCTACTTACCTATTACCAAGGATTAAGCTGTATAGGCTTTGGTTAAAGAAGAAATGTCCATTCATTACACATGAAGCCCTGGGATCTTTTTGAAAGATTAAAAAGAAAATACTGCCAGATCAGTGTACCTGATATTAGACAAGCAAGTTTCCAAGTTGGCTATATTTCTCAACAACAACAAAAAATCTAGAAATAACAGCTGTTTTTCTTATTACCAGTCTACAGTTTGGCTTATCTTATAAGTAGCTGCATATATTTCTTACTAAGGTAGATGCATGGGGAAAGAATTAGCGCACTGCCGAGTTTCACAAAAAATAGAAATTAATAACATTAATAGATTGGGATTTTGGTTTCTGATATGTGACACACTTCATATGATTTCAGTGTTTCTAATTTTCAGGTCATCACTTACTTTCCCCCTATTTTGGCTTATCAGACATCAAATGGGACAATCAGATGTATCCTAATACAGTCTCTTAATGACAGAGGCCAATCTGATGATTTCAAAAGCAGTAAAATAATGCTATTTGGAGTAATTGCAATTTCTTTATTTTTTTTATAGCCACATTATTTTTAAAAAGTGAAGAAATGGAACTTGCAAATTACACCAGAGTAACAGAGTTTGTTCTCACTGGCCTATCCCAGACTCGAGAGGTACAACTAGTCCTATTTGTTATATTTCTATCCTTCTATTTGTTCATCCTTCCAGGAAATATTCTTATTATTTGCACAATCAGGCTTGACCCTCATTTGACCTCACCCATGTATTTCCTGTTGGCTAATCTGGCCTTCCTTGACATTTGGTACTCCTCCATCACAGCCCCTAAAATGCTCATAGACTTCTTTGTGGAAAGGAAGAGAATTTCCTTTGGTGGGTGCATTGCACAGCTCTTTTTCTTGCACTTTGTTGGAGCCTCAGAGATGTTCCTGCTCACAGTAATGGCGTTTGACCGCTATGCTGCTATCTGCCGTCCTCTCCACTATGCTACTATCATGAATCGACGTCTCTGCAGTATCCTGGTGGTTCTCTCCTGGTTGGGGGGCTTTATTCATTCTATAATACAAGTGGCTCTCATTGTTCGACTTCCGTTCTGTGGGCCCAATGAGTTAGACAGTTACTTCTGTGACATCACGCAGGTTATCCGGATTGCCTGTGCCAATACCTTCCCGGAGGAATTAGTGATGATTTTTAGCAGTGGTCTGATCTCTGTGGTATGTTTCATTGCTCTCTTAATGTCCTACGCCTTCCTCCTGGCCATGCTTAAGAAACATTCAGGCTCAGATGAGAGTACCAGCCGGGCCATGTCCACCTGCTATTCCCACATCACCATTGTGGTATTTATGTTTGGGCCATCCATCTACATTTATGCTCGCCCATTTGACTCTTTTTCCCTAGATAAAGTGGTGTCAGTGTTCCATACTGTGATATTCCCTTTACTTAATCCCATTATCTATACCTTGCGAAATAAGGAAGTAAAGACAGCCATGAGGAAGTTGGTCAACAGATATATTTTATGTAAAGAGAAGCGAAAGTGGCATATTCTAGAATCTTTCTGAAGGTCATCATCCTAAAGTAGGAAGCATTTGCAGTGGTAATAATACTGCTTTTCATCTGAGTTCTTAAATTCCTACCAGATTTTTTCCCTCAATTCACTGAAAAAACAAAGAAAATAAGATAAAAATAAGTTTACTCACACCCTCCATGAAACTTACAGCAGATCACCATTAGAAATTAAGATATAATGATGGTGTAGGGGAACCTGGGTGGCTCAGTTGGTTAAGCATCTGATTTCGGCTCAGGTCATGATCTGCAATGAGTTTGAACCCCACGTCAGGTTCTGTGCTGACAGCTCAGAGCCTGGAACCTGCTCCAGGTTCTGTGTCTCCCACTCTCTCTGCCTCTTCCCTGCTCATGCTCTGTCTCTCTCTCTCAAAAAGAAATAAAGATTAAAACAAAATAAAAAAAAACATATAGTGATGGTCTGCTAAACACATTTTCACTAATTGTTTATTGAATGAGTATTCTGAAGAGGCTTTGGCTGTGAGGAGAATGTTTGTTGAGAAATAATAAAATAAATAAGACCTGGGAGACATGTTGTCTGTGAATATGAAGAAGTAAGTGGCTAGCATATGAATATGAGTAGCTTCAAGTGACCAAATTAAATATTGTTCCCATGGTTCAGTCCTAGCCCAGTGGGATGGTGTTTGGTAACCCACCTTCCTGGGACTAGAAAAACAGATTATTTTGTACTTCATCTTTTCCTACTCCAAGAATTCATGATGGAAACTGAGGATTCATTTATACAAGCTGTTTTAAGTCATATTTCATGTGGCAACCACTCAACAGTATTGGTGACAGAACTCAAGATTTTGTCACAGCCTACAGCAATTTTTATGAATTCATAGCAGAGTTTGTTACTATGTGAGACTGTGAGACCCCTCTCTTTCCAGAGGAAGTCTCCAGCCAAGTAGTGCTTTTTATAGCCAGTCTCTACTTACATCCTCCAGTGTGAAAGCAGACTTGGAGGAAAGGGATTCTAGGCTGACTAGAATGAACAGACATCTAGCTGTGTGATTTTTAAAAGGTTATTATCTCCTTTGCCATTTTTGTGTGTTTTCTGTATTTGCTAATTCTTCTTCTCATGTTAAATTAGTTTAGTAGGGTGCTGCTTTTGTTAGCCCTATAATTCAGAGTTCTTTCCCATTAACCCATTTTTTTTTCATTAGTACATATGGAAGAGACCTAGGTGTATTGGTTTTAATCATCTTTTAGTGATTTACTTATTAGAGATCAATTTACTATTGCTGACACTAAGAACCCAATTATTGACTGTGCTTCAGAATATAAAAGAATATTTGAGTTCATATAAATTTATTTACTTAAATTAACTTTTCAGTTTCCAAACTAGGGTTCTCTCCATAAAAGAGCATATTATTTGTTGTTAGCTTTAGTCTTATATTTTCTTTGATAAAGTATATGACTAGCTTTAGGAATGAAACTAGATAAATGAACAATGAAAATGATGAAAACCTCAGGTACACAGGATAGAATAATGGTGCAAAAAGTTCATTCTTTGCTGTGGGAAGTTTTCTCTACGATGACCCTCTTTCATGTTCAAAACGACAGGGACTTCTCTTCTAAGAACCCAAATATACTGATGGAATTTATGATTCCTGAATTTTAAGTTGACTTCTCATTGCCTGGAAATGAATAAAATAGTAGACTTCTCTAATATTTTACAACAGGGCATGAAGAAACCATCTAACACACAAAAGATATATACATACACAATAAAAAATAATTTATGTATCTAGATTTTATATTTCCTTACTGTTATTTCTCTCTATCTGAACCAGACAGACTTGTATTCATTTGGTCACTTATTCTTCATTTAGGTAGAATGAATGTTTTTGGGGAAAAGACTACTGACTCAATATGCTCTTCAAACACTATTATACTGCTGCTACTGAAGGATATTTGCTGAAAATATTGAAGCTAGGAATAAGAAGAAAAGATATCAAACATAGCAGTGTAAAGAAAATATTAACAGTATCTCAATATTAATAAGATGGACTTTATTGTTACAGCTGGTAAAAACATCTCTATTATCCAAACAAAAATAAAGGTCTTCTGTTTTTTTAATTAATAGAATAGGTTCATTAAAAATTAAAAATATAAGAACTTGTAAGTAGAAAAACAAACATTACTGGTAGTCTTTTTTTCCCCAGGGATTGGGGTTTTTGTTTAACAAAGTTTGTGAAGTTTCACCCAACCAGCTCAATTGGAAGCAGGCCAGTTCGCCTGCCTGCATTGCTACAAAACACAATAAACTAACATTAAGTGAAGGTGAGGTGGAAAAAAGTCTTCAGACAAGTAAGTGTAAAACTCAGATTTTATACCTAGCAAAACTGGCATTTAATTTAAAAGGCTATGACTACCATCAGGTTTAAGCATTAAACAAAATTCTGGGAATGTGGTTTTCAAGAAATTCTTGAAGAAACTATCAGAATAAACTTCAATCAGTCATGAAGATCGAGGAGCTAGGACAGAGGTATGGGTACTGAATATTAAATATATTACACTATATCTAAGACTGAAACTAATGTGATTTGCATGATCAAACAGTATGAAATGCCACATGCCTTGTAATGCAGAAATGATAGAGCTGCATTCTATTTCCGTCTGTGGCACATTAGAGAGCTTTACTGAACCTGTCACTAAAAATGAATACACACGATGGATAAACATTGTTTTTGAAATCCTTTGATTAGCTAGCAAAAAAAAATGACAGCATAGAATATTGAGAATCTGGAAATCAAATGAAATTGGGAACCCAGAGAAATAAATGGTGAATAAAAATCATCTTTTATTGTGAAAACTTGTGTTCTGTTTTTAAGGCCAGAGTTTGTGTGGTAGGGACAGAGATGGACAGGAGACAAAGCCTTGGGCTCACACAAAGAAATATTCCACAAAAAGCTGAGATCTCAAAGGATATATTCTCAGAGTAGTGGTGAAATAAAGTTTTCAAAAAAACCACCACCCAAAATGCTAAAAAGAGAAAAAAGAATTATGAACTATAAGTGAGATCACACATATTTTTTGAGTTTGAGTTTATACTATTGAGTAGTCTGAATCACTGCTAGTTGATAATTTTATTTACAGTTTCTGGTTCCAGAGTTGTAATGCCTCCTGATAGAAGGAAAGACAAATACCATATGGAGTATGCTGCCATTATCCCAAGACTTTTAAAGTATTCTACATATAAGAAATAAGAGTTTACAATCTGACATCATGAGCACACAAGAAAGCAAGGCTCTGTGAGTGAGAGCCAGAAGAACAACAGAAAAGCAGAAAAAAAAAACCACTACAGAATATAAATTGAATATATTTAGTATTCTTTGAGAAATAGAAAAAGGGTTGGAAATGTGAAAAAGGAGGACACTATAAAGACAAATAGGAAAATTATATGAAAAACAAAGAGAACTTAGATTCAGTTAAAAAACTCCATAGATGCATCTGAATGCAAATTAGACACATTCAGAGAAAAAATAGTAATCTAGAATATAGAGTTGAGTAAACTACCAGCATTGCAGGGCAGAAGCCAAATGGGATAAAAAGGATGAAAGAAAGGGTAAGAGACATTGAGAACTGAATAAAAGTTCACCAGAGAAGAGGGTAGACAAAATGTGGCAGAGGCAATTTTGAAGAGACAATGTGCGACACATCATAAAATCCATAAAGACAACTGAGCAGATGTTGAAAGTATCTGAATAGAAAAGCAGGAATTACCCTCAAGGGAAAGGTAGTTAACAACAGACTGCTTTAACAGCAAAAATGTAAAACGATGAGTTATATTCAATGTTCAGAGACAAAATAATCATCAACTCTGTGAGAATAAAATAAAAACATCCTTAGGAAGAAAAAAAAAATTAAGAGGAATTTTGTAGGATACGCTTGAAATAAGGAAATGATCCCAGGTGGGAGATTTGAGATGACAGAAAAAGAATGGCAAGTATGTGGTAAATCTAAACAAACTTCTGTATTTAACTACCAACAACAACAAACAAACTTCTGAAGTTTAGAAAAAGTAAGAACTAAAGTTTATGAAAATAACATTTACATAAGAGTTGTGTGATTGGAGTTAAATGTAGTAGTCTTTGTATTTTTCAGGAAGATGGTGAGGATACTGGTTTACTTTAACTCTGGGTGACTATCAGACTTACTAGGTTAGGCCACAGAAAGAAAGATCATTGGTTTTACACATCAGAAGTTTACTTCTCACTTACATAAGGCCTGTTGCAGGTTTGGGTGACACTCCAGAACACTGAAAAAACAAGGTTAAAATGAAAAATAACAAATAAATTAGAAAGAATATAAAGTTAAATTAGTTAAAGTTCATGTATTATCCTAGAATTGTGCTATGCATTACATGGACTACATATGACTTTAAAAATTTTAACTAACAAAATTTAAAATTTCATTTCCTCAGCTTATATTCACATTTCAAGTGCTCAATAGTCACATATGGCTGATGGCCACATCACTTTTCCAGGATTTGTCTTTATATCATATAATAAAATAATTTCTGGAATTTTTAATAATATCGATAGATCCATATTATCAGCAAAGATAAAACTAGTATAAACCTTTCTTTCCTCTTCTTCAACCCAGATTGTAGTGATGAAAAGTTTTATCATTCTTAATTTTACCTTTATTGCTTATACTTCAGTTATTTAATTACAGCTTTAATAATAGACTTTGACTTCTAGAGATGACATATGAAGCAATTAGTATAAACTCTCTTATTTTTAATCTCCTAAATAGGATTTTGTTATAGGACTTCTTTTTCTTTCTGATTTATGGAGTCTTATTATCTATTAAAGGATATGATGAGCATAGAAATTATAATAATATAAACCCAGGCACACCCTATCACCCTTTATAAGTAAAGGTATTAGCATTATCTTTGTGGTGTGCTATATGCCCTTTAGTCCCATTTTTTTCCCCTCTCTGGTCAGAAGGATACTGCTATCCTGTTTTATCTGTTTGCTGAAGACTCCTCACTGTTCTCTTGGTTGGAAGAAATTTGTCCTTAATATTACACAGGGAAAGTGCATGAATATAAATTTCTGGGTTAATGCATGTTTAAAACTGTCTTGAGACTTTAAAGATAGCTTAGATTATATAAAATCCTTGTATACTTTAAGTTTTTGAAAATATTGCTTCATTTAAAAAAACAACAATTTTCTGGGGCACCTGTGTGTCTCAGTTGGTTGAGCGTCCAACTTTGGTTCAGGTCATGATCTCCCGGTTCATGAGTTCAAGCCCCATGTCAGGTTCTGTGCACTCAGCTCAGAGCCTGGAGCCTGCTTCAGATTCTGTGTCTCCCTCGCTCTCTGCCTCTCCCCTGCTCGTGCTCTCTCTCTCTTTCAAAAATAAATAGACATTAAAAAAATTAAAATAAAACAAAACAACTTTCTATGTTGCTATTGAAAGAAGTCTGATGTTAACCTGCAGAGGAAAAACTTTTGTAGGTTTTAATTAATTAATTAATTAATTAATTAATTAATGAGAGGTGAGGGTTGGGGGAGGGGCAGAGGGAGAAGGAGAGAGAGAATCTTAAGCAGGCTCCATGCCCAGCACTGAGCCCCACTTGGGGCTCCGTTTCACAACTGTGAGATCATGGCCTGAGCCAAAATCAAGAGTCCAACACTTAACCTGAGTGGCTCTGTTGGTTAAGTATCCATCTCTTATTCTACCTCCTAGCCTAACCTATCACCATCTCTTGTCTACAGTACTTCAAATGCTCCCTAACTGGCCTCCTTGCTTCTACTCTTGGCTTCTAAAACCCATTCTTTACCAGTATCAGAATAATCTTTAAAAAATGTAAATCAGATATTGTCACTCATCTGTTTATAACATCTCAAATGAAATGATGACCAATTGGCATTTGATCCATATCTGGCCCTTCCTCTCTATCTTGACTAACACTTTTTAAAAATTCCATTTGGCCACTACTCTCTTGCCATAGTGGCCTTTCTCTTTCTTTCTCTCCCTTTCTGCTGCTTAGTGCATCATTCTCTTCCTGCTTCATGGCCTTCTATCAGCTCTTCAGATATCCACATAGTGGGATTATTCCAGACATTCAGATATCTGTTGAAATGCCAGCTGTCCAGCAAGACTTTCCCTGGCTAGCTCACCTAGCACAGCAGCCTCTTCCCCGACTCTTTCCAGCATATCACTTGGTTATATTTCTATCCAGCACTCACCACAGTCAGATATTTCCTTTCTGGTGTGTTTGTTTATTGTCTTCTCCATGCATTTGAGTGTCAAATTCCCAGGAACTTTTTTTTTTTTTTTTTGCCTCATTCAGTGCTACATTGCTGACACTATAATGCCAACTAGCTCATGATTTTAGTTTCTAAGATTGTCTAAAATGATAAATTTTTCCCAGCAGAAATAAGAAGTCTCCATTCTGAAAACTAGTTTAGATCATCAGGTTAATTTTAAGTGCCGTGGCAAACATTAGAAGACAAGGTCCCTGTTTATGTATAGTTATGAAAAAAAAAACCCACACATTTTAAGTCTTTGGTGGCAATAGACTGTAACATTCTCCAAGATGAGGAGTTTTCTCCCCATATTTCATTGTTCATTTCTTTTCTTGTTTATTTTTTGAAAGACAACCAATTTATTAGATTTATTCTTAGATACATTGTTGTTACTTTAAGCAATATCTTTTTTTTAAATATGAAATTTATTGTCAAATTGGTTTCCATACAACACCCAGTGCTCATCCCAACAGGTGCCCTCCTCAATCCTCAGATTGTTCTCAGTTTTTAAGAGTCTCTTATAGTTTAGCTCCCTCCCTTTCTTTTTTTTTTTTCCTTCCCCTCCCCCATGGTCTTCTGTTAAGTTTCTCAGGATACACCTAAGAGTGAAAACATGGTATCTGTCTTTCTCTATATGACTTATTTCACTTAGCATAACACTCTCCAGTTCCATCCACGTTGCTACAAAAGGCCATGTTTCATTATTTCTCATTGCCACATAGTACTCCATTGTGTATATAAACCACAATTTCTTTATCCATTCATCAGTTGATGGACATTTAGGGTCTTTCCATAATTTGGCTATTGTTGAAAGGATATGGAGAAATGGGAACCCTCTTGCACTGTTGGTGGGAATGCAAACTGGTGCAGCCACTCTGGAAAACAGTGTGGAGGTTCCTCAAAAAATTAAGCAATATCTTTCTAATATTATACTGTTGATCCTCGAACAACACAGGTTTAAACCAAGTTCACTTCTACATGGACATTTTTTTGACACAGTACAGTACTGTAAGTCTATGTTCTCTTTCTTACGATCTTTTTAATAACATTTTCTTTTCTCTAGCTTACTTTCTTGTCAGAATATAATGCATAATACACATAACATACAAAACATGTGTTCATCAACTATTTATGTTTATTGGTAAGGCTTCCAGTCAACAGTTGGCCATTAATAGCTAAAATTTGGGGTAGTTAAAAGTTATACATGGAGAATCAACTGCATAGGAGGTGGTTTCCCTAACCCCCAGGTTATTCCAGGGTCAACTGTATTTTCAAATTGTTTATTGCTAGTTGTACAAAAAAGCTACTGCTTTTTATAAATTGATCTTCTACCCAGTAAACATGCTCAACAGGCTTAATCTAATATTTTAACTGCAGATACTCTTGAGGTTTTTCATGTAGACAAGTGTATTGTCACTGAATAAGGTCAGCTTTGTTTCTTCCTTTCCAATCCATCTAGTTGTTTCCTTCATCTTTATATCACTAGGTTACCCCCCACACTGCAATGCTGATGGTCCTGAATTTTCTTGCCCACCATTCTGAGCGTGTCATTGCCTGTAGGATGATATGTATAAACTCTGCTGAACCCTGTGGAGCTACCGGCTGGCACCCACTTCTTAATGGCATTATCATAAAGCATTACAGCAGCTCTTGCCTGACAGATATTCTGTTCTTTCAGGTCATGGTGCCACTGCCCAGGGATGTTGACTTAGGGGCTGGGGTGGGCTGCAAGCAGGGCCTCTCCTCCCTGTGCTTTGCCATGTCCCCCACACAAAGCAGTGGTGGCACAGGGGAAGCGATGATGTCCATGACTTCCAGGGCAGAGGAGGGCGGAGCCCCAGCTCCCCTTGGCCCCCATGCAGGGGCACCTGCATCCTGTGAAGGAGCTGGTCTCAGGGCACAGTGCAGGTGGCACCTTGGCCACAGAGGAGAGCCACAAACACCAAGGCTGTTTGTGTCATTTTTTAAAAAATAACTTTCTTTTACTGTCAAGTTTTTTGTATATAAGGTTTTACAAAATATGCATTTCCGTGTCTGTCTTTTCATGTTCATTTCCTATTTTCCTAATATAGTTTTTGTAATTGTTCTTGTTTTTAATTTCCCCTTCCTGTTTATATTATTATAATATCATGTATCTCTTACTTCCTCTATTCTTTCCATTTGACAGTCTTCCCCCTTCTCTTTGGTGAGCTGGATGTAAATTAGAGTGAAATGTTTTTATTTTCCTCTCCTTTTGTTATTTTATTTTATTATTATTTTCATTAAAGTGCTCTCCTTAATCCCTAACACCTATTTCACCCCTCCTCTACCAGGTTACCCCTGGTAACCATCCGTTTGTTCTCTTTAGTTTACAGTCTGTCTCTCTCTCTCATTTTTTCCCTTTAATTTGTTTTGTTTCTTAAATTCCACATATGAGTGAAATCATAGTATTTTTCCTTCTCCGACTTATTTCGCTTAGTATTATACTCTCTAGATCTATCCATGTTGTTGCAAATGGCAATATTTCATTCTTTTTTATGGTTGAATGGTATTCAATGAGCGCACGTGCATATCACATCATCTTCATTCATCAGTTGATGAACACTTGGGCTGCTTCCATAGTCCGGCTATTATAAATAATGATGCAATAAACATAGAGGTGCATTTACCCCTTTTAATTAGCATTTCTGTATTTTTTGGATAAATACCTAGTACTGTGATTACTGGATCATGGGGTAGTTGTGTTTTTAACTTTTTGAGTAAGCTTCATACTGTTTTCCACAGTGTCTGCATCAATTTGCATTCCTTCCAACAGTACAAGAGGGTTCCTGTGTTCCCACATCCTTGCCAATACCAGTTGTTTCTTGTGTTTTGGATTTTAGTCATTCTGGTGGGTATGAGATGATATCTCATTGTGGTTTTGATTTGCATTTCCCTGATGTTTAGAGTTGTTGAACATCTTTTCATGTGTGTATTGGCCATCTGTACGTCTCAGGTTCTCCATCCATTATTTAATTTAAAAAAGTTTTTTATGTGAAGTTGTATAAGTTCTTTTTATATTTTGAATATTAGCCCCTTATCAGATATATCATTTGAAAATATCTTCTATTCATCAGGTTGCCTTTTTGTTTTGTTCAGTTTCCTTTACTGCACAAAAGCTTTTTAATTTTGATGAAGTCCCAAATGGTTCATTTTTGCTTTTGTTTCACTTACCTGAGGAGACATATCTAGAAAAATGTTTCTGTAGCACATATCAAAGAAATTACTACTTATGATTTCTTCTAGAGTTTTGTAGTTTCAGGTATCACATGTAGGTCTTTAATCCATTTTGAGTTTAATTTGTGTATGGTGTAAGAAAGTGGTCCGGTGTCATTCTCTGGCATGTAGCTGTCCAGTTTTCCCAGCACCATTTGTTGAAGACTGTCTTTTTCCCTTTGTGTATTCATTTCTTTGTAGAAGATTAATTGACCACATAATTATAGGTTTATTTCTGGGTTTTCTATTTTATTCCATTGATTTATATGTCTATTTTTATGCCTCTACCGTAGCGTTTTAATTACTACCATTTGGTAGTATAACTGAAATCTGGAATTGTGATATTTCTTTTTTTTTATTTTTTTAAAAAAATTTTTTTTCAACGTTTTTTATTTATTTTTGGGACAGAGAGAGACAGAGCATGAACGGGGGAGGGGCAGAGAGAGAGGGAGACACAGAATCGGAAACAGGCTCCAGGCTCCGAGCCATCAGCCCAGAGCCTGACGCGGGGCTGGAACTCATGCACCGCGAGGTCGTGACCTGGCTGAAGTCGGAAGCTTAACCGACTGCGCCACCCAGGCGCCCCTGGAATTGTGATATTTCAAGTTTGGTTTTTCTTTTGCAAGATTGCTTTGGCTATTTGAAGTCTTTTGTGAATCCACTCAAATTTTAGGATTGTTTGTTCTAGTTTGTGAAAAATGCTATTGGTATTTTGATAGTGATTGCACTAAATCTGTATATTGCTCTGGGTAGTATGGACATTTTAACAATATTTACTCTTTCAGCCTAGGAGCATAAAAAGTCTTTCCATTTCTTTGGGTCATCTTTACTTTCAGTAGTGTTTTATAATTTTCAGTGTACAGATTTTTCACCTCTTTGGGTAAGTTCATTTCTAGATATTTTCTTGGTTTTGGTGCAATTGTAAATAGGATTGTTTTCCTAATTTCACTCTCTGCCACTTCATTATTAGTGCATAGGAATGCAACAGGTTTCTGTACATGGATTTTGTATCCTGCAACCTTACTGAATTTATTATCAGTTCTAGTAGGTTTTGATGGAGTCTTCTGGCTTTTATACATAGTATCACGTCATCTGCAAATACTGAAAGTTTTACTTCTTCCTTATCACTTTTGACACCTTTTAATTCTTTCTGTTGTCTGATTGTTGTGGGTAAGACTTCTTTTACTATGTTGAATAAAAGTGGTGAGAGTAGACATCTGTCCTGTTCTTGACCTTAGAAAGAGCTCTCTCAGTTTTTCTCCATTGACTGTGATGTTAGCTATGGGTTTTTTACAATGGCCTTTATTATATTGAGGTAAGTTCTCTTTAGACCTACCTTGCAGAGGGTTCTTACCATGAATTGATGTTGTACTATGTCAAATGCTTTTTCTGCATTGAAACAATCATACAGTTTTTATCTTTTCTCTTGTTGATGTGCTCTATCATGTTGATTGTTTTGTGAATATTAAACGCCCTTGCATCCCAGGAATAAATCCCACTTGATAGTTGTGCATGATTTTTTAAAATGTATTGTTGGATTCGGTTTGCTAATATTTTGCTGAGGATTTTTGCATCTATATTTATGAGATACTGTTCTGTGGTTTGTTTCTTTGTGGTGTCTTTATCTGGTTTTGGTGTCAGGGTGATACTGGCTTCATAGAATGAATTTGGAAGTTTTCTTTCCTCTTATATTATTGGAATAGTTTGAGAGGAATAGGTATTAATTCTTCTTTAACTTTTTGGTAGAAATTGTCTGTGAAGCCTTCTTGTCCTGCATTTTTATTTTTTGATTACTGATTAAATTTCATTGCTGGTAATTGGTCTGTTCAAATTTTCTATTTCTTCCTACTTTGGTTTTGGCGTGTTATATGTTTTTAAGAATTTATCTGTTTCTTCTAAGTTGTCCAATCTGTTGGCACATAGGTTTTCATAATATTCTGTTTTAATCCTTTGTATTTCTGGTGTTTGTTGTTACTTCTCCTCTTCATTAGTGATTTTATTTATTTGGCTAAGACTGCAAACTTTCTCTCTCTCTCTCCCTCTCTCTCTCTCTCTCTCTCTCTCTGTTGATGAGTCCAGCTTATCAATTTTGTTTTATCAATTTTGTTGATCTTTTCAAAGAACCACCTCCTGATTTCATTGATCTGTTCGATTGTTGTTTTAGTTTATAAATCATTTATTTCTGCTCTATTTATTTTTTAATATTTATTTTCAGAGAGAGAGAGAGAGAGTGAGAAAGGGGGGAAGGGCAGAGAGAGGGGAAAGAGAGAATCTCGAGCAGGCTCCATGTTGTCAGTGCAGCTCTATCTCACAAACCCTGAGATCAGGACCTGAGCTGAAATCAGGATGCTTAACCAACTGAGCCACCTAGGCGCCCTTCTGCTCTAATTTTTATTATTGCCTTTCTTTTGATGGGTTTGGGTTTTGCTTGTTCTTTTTCTAGCTCCTTTAGGTGTAAGGTTAGTTTGATATCTTTCTTGCTTCTGGAGGTTTTCTTGCTTTCTGACTTCTCTCTTAAAACCACTTTTGTTGCCTGCCAAAGATTTTGGAACATTGTGTTTTCATTTTCCTTTGTTTCCATATAATTTTTTATTTCTACCTTGATTTTGTGGTTGACCCATTGTTAAGCAGCATGTTATTTAAGCTCCATGTATTTGTGGTCTTCCCAGATTTTCTCTTGTGGTTGATTTCTAGTTTTATAGTGTTTTGGTCAGAAAAGATGTATGGTATGACTTTGATTTTTTTGAATTTGTTCAGACTTGTTTTGTGACCCAATATGGGATCTGTTCTAGAGAATGTTCTGTGTACACTTGAAAAGAATGTGTATTCTGCTGTTTTAGGATGGAATGTTCTGAATATGTCTGCTAAATCCAACTGGTTCAGTGTGCCATTCAAAGCTACTGTTTCCTTGTTGATTTTGTTTGGATGATCTGTCCATTGATGTAACTGGGGTGTTAAAGTCCCCTAATATTATTGTATGAGAATGAAATGTCTTTGATTATGCATTATATTAAATTTTTTTTCAATGTTTATTTTTGAGAGAGACAGAACGCAACAGGGGAGGGGCAGAAAGACAAAGGGAGACACAGAATCTGAAGCAGGCTCCAGGCTCTGAACTGTCAGCACAGAGCCAAATGCGGGGCTTGAACCCATGAACCATGAGATCATGACCTGAGTTGAAGTCAGACATTCAATTGACTGAAACACCCGGGTGCCCCTATGCATTGCATATTTTAGAGAAACATTTTATGTTTAGCATTTTGATTTTTTAGTAGTTTGAAAAATCTTTCTCTTTAAAACAAAATCAAATCTAAAACTTAAATTTTGTTACCTTCTACTACATGATTCTTATTATTTAGTTTAATAATAATAAACTAATAATATATATTTGAAAAGGAAATAGTTCCTCATTATTGCTTCAGCAGAGCATAGGAGACAATTATGTCTAAAATGAAAACAACAAATACCAAGGGCATAATACAGTCTGTTTGGAGGACATCCTCTCTTTCCATGGCAAGTCCAAAGGACTCTTTGTAAGCATCATTTATTTTGTCTTTGCCTATTTTTTGTCACCAGAAATATGTTGAATCTAATATATTTACCTAATTGGCCACATTGTTTCTTGATGTAGCTATGATTTCCTAGCAATTATACTATTTTTCTTTTTTTGAATTGCAGTGTAAAATATAAAACAATTTCCTGTGGCTTTCTACTCACTGAGACTTAATAAACATGCTTGACATTCCATTGTCTCTGTCACTGCTGGAATGTTGATTTTTAAATCTCAGCAGTGACACAGTGTCTCTTTAACTGAGTGTATTTGAATATTTGTACCTAACGGCTCTTTAGTCTAAACTTAGATTATATCTTGTTGGCATTCTAATAATTCCCACTGAAAGCATTCTATAGCTTTGTTAGCCTTTAAATTCCCAAAGTACATTCTCCATTTCATCACAAATTGGCTGTGTATTTCAAAATGTAAGAGCCTCCTCTGTGAGAAGAGATACTTAAGAACAAAGGCAGGAATAATCAGTAATTGTTCCTTCCATTAAGAGGTGATTGCTGTTGTGTGAGTGTAGTGTTGGATTGCTAGAGAGGTAAATCTTTTTGTCTTCATATTTACGAAGTATAGAAAGAAGGAATAAATGGAAAGCTATTATAATTCTTCAGGTGGTGCATTTGCTGTCATGGAATGTAATGGTCAGAATTATAGTAGAAATAGACTAATATGTGAAGTCTGAATTCAACAATACAGCAACACCTTTTATCTGTTAGTACAACACCTTTTATCTGTTAGTATAGCTTTAGTTCTTCCTCATATTTAAAATTACTTTATTGGAGATATACAAACTTTTATTAAAGTACCAATTGTCTTGGGAATGTTAATATTGGGTCTTAATTTCATACATCATATATTAACTGAGAGAAGTGAGGGATGTTAGATGGTAATGAATCCCATCTGTTAAAGGATTAATAGAACAGAAGTCTAGGATAGGAAATAAAACACAACATACAGTGGAAGACCCTGTAGCTCTTAACCTTACAGGAGCTTAAAGATTTCTTCTATGTCTTAAAGACAGAATCACTGTTTGAAAGACTATGAAATAACCACTGTATAATACTGTGCAAGATGCTTAGAATTAAGTATAGAGGGATTCCTGATTAATTTTTCTAACAGCAGATTTTATACACAAAAGGAATTATAAATATTGAAGCCAGTGAATGCTAAAGGAAGGAAGGAAGGAAGGAGAGAGAGAAGAAAAAGGAAAGGAAAAGAGAGGAGAGGGGTGGGAAAGGAGGAAAAGAAAAGAAAAGAAAAGAAAGAAAAGAAAAGAAAGATGGAAACAGAAAAGCTGATTTGGATGGCGCCATTTGTAAATTTTTGTACTTCAGTTTTGCTTAGGAAACTATGTGTGTGCATATATGTGCCTTTTGATGTAAAGTACCTATTTCATAATTCCCAACTTAGACTATACATGGAAATATCAGTTACTAATTAATCTATTTAGGTTTAGACATACAAAATGCAGGTATTTTGATGTTTTGAATAGATGTGCCATTGTAAAAATCTCCTTTGGTTTCTTGACTTGGGACTTTATTGCTTTTCTTTTTTTCTTTCTCTCTTTCATTCTCTCCCCTCTTACATATACTTAGTGGACCCTTCTTGCCCTCTTCTCTACAGTCTATATTTCACAACAATTTAAAAACAAGTGTGCCATGTAACTGAAAGCATGTGAAATATTGTTTTAAATCACCAGTAGTTTGTTCTTGTTCAAATATCTTCAAGCTTTTAAAATTTTTCATTTCAATAAAAAACCATTTTGAACATGCACAAGCAACATCTATATTTTATTTGTATATTTTATATTCAATTATATCATGATTATATATAAACTATAACACTTTTAAAAGTAGAACATCAAAGAATGTGATATAATAATATATATATAGAAATTCTACCATTATTGTTTTCATGCCAATAAATTATAATGTGTGTTGGGTGACCACATTCCTAATTTAGATGCCACTATTACAGATAAGCCTCAGATATTAATTTCTCCAGAATGACCAGGATTTTTAAAATTTTAGACCAGGTTGATGGGTTGATATTCTATAAAGGAGAAGGACATATTTCAAGTAAACAGTTTTTTCTTAGCTTTTTAAGTCAGCATTCCTAAGGTATAATTTACATAAAGTAAATGTACCAATTTCTGTATAGTTTAGTACTTTTTTGCAAAAGAACAGACACTGGTAATCATTACAGTCAAGATATGGAACATTTTTGTCACCTTAAAAAACTGTCATTCCTGTTTGCTGTCAATCCCTACCTTAACCCTCATGCAAATAAAAACTTGAAGAACTTGATAACTGGGTTTAAGTTTTTTCTCAGTCAGAAACATTTTCTTATGTCTCATGCAAATCATAAACTAGTCCATTGCAGAGTCCCACGTGAGAGAATAGTTAATAGCAGCACAGGACTGAAGAAGCAGAGAGTGTGGCTTTAAGATCAGGGTGTTGGCAGATATGAAATGTAGAAGAATAAAGGGTAGAAAAGATTTCTTAGGTTGTGGGACAGTGATGGAGTGACAGATGTGGCATAACTTTTAGTTTGAAAAGAACTATGATCTAGATGCAAGAGATGAAAATAAACTATTCCTTGATGTTCTATAGGCAGAAAAGATGGAGCTAGAAAACGGCACGATGGTGAAAGAATTCATCCTTCTTGGTCTCACCCAGTCCCAAAATATTCAGCTCCTGGTCTTTGTGCTGATCTTAATTTTCTATCTCATTATCCTTCCTGGAAATTTCCTCATCATTTTCACCATTAGATCAGACCCTGGTCTCACAGCCCCCCTCTACTTCTTTCTGGGCAACTTGGCTTTCCTGGATGCATCCTACTCCTTCATTGTGGCTCCCAGGATGCTGGTGGACTTCCTCTCTGAGAAGAAGGTAATCTCCTACAGGGGCTGCATCACTCAGCTCTTTTTCTTGCACTTCCTTGGAGGAGGGGAAGGGTTACTCCTTGTTGTGATGGCCTTTGACCGCTATATCGCCATCTGTCGGCCTTTACACTATTCCACAGTCATGAACCCTAGAGCCTGCTATGCCTTGCTGTTGGCCCTGTGGCTTGGAGGCTTTGTCCACTCCATTATCCAGGTGGCCCTCATCCTCCACTTGCCCTTCTGTGGCCCAAACCAACTGGATAACTTCTTCTGTGATGTGCCACAGGTCATCAAGCTGGCCTGCACAGACACCCTCGTGGTGGAACTTCTTATGGTCTTCAACAGTGGCCTGCTCACCCTCCTGTGCTTCCTGGGGCTTTTGTCTTCCTATGCAGTCATCCTTTGCCATGTACATGGGTCTCCTTGTGAAGGGAAGAGCAAAGCACTGTCCACATGCACCACTCATATCATTATTATACTTCTCATGTTTGGACCTGCCATCTTCATCTATACTCGCCCCTTCAGGGCCTTACCAGTGGACAAGGTAGTCTCCTTCTTCCACACAGTGATCTTTCCATTGATGAATCCTGTGATTTATACCCTTCGCAACCAGGAAGTGAAATCCTCCATGAGGAGGTTACTGAGTCGGCATGTTGTCTGCTGAATAGATTTTATAAAAAGAAGTCAAGAAGAGGGAATTCTTGCTATAAATCATACATTCATTAACAAATACTATTTCACTGAGTACCTCCCATTTGTCAGGTACTATTGTGGGCAATGAGGGAGAGTTATACATAATTAGGGAATAAGCTTGGTATGCCTAAAGAATATAAAACAAACACCTGAATGGTTGGAACATGATGAATACTTATGAGAGATTTAAGGGTTACATTTTATGTGACTGTAAGGGTCAAATCACTAAGGTCTATTAGGCTGAGATAAGGAATTTTATTTTATTCTAAATACTGTAAAAAATACATGTTAACATTTTAAGCAAGAGAGTCACTCATCCACAGTTGTTTCTTCTGTGGTTTAGAGCAACATCAGGATTCTGGGCAGAGATCAATAAGTTGCAAAACTCCATTAAGAGCTAAATGCTGTTCTGCAGACTTGTTTTGAAAAAAATCTCTCTCCCCCCCTGCCCTCTTTCTCTATATATGATTCTCTCTAATATATAAATTTGTTTACCTTACCCCCCCATTTGCTTAATGGGTATGAAAGGAAGGTAATTGGTTTCATAGAAAAATGTCATGAAATTATTTCATCTGACTTTTTCAGAGCTTCGTGATTATTACTAATGGGTTTTTACAAATCCTCCCTTTATGTTAAACCTTGCCCTCAGTTGATTTTACTCATTATGATAATGATAATTATTTGCCACTATAGATCTGTTGGAGATTACATAAATTACTTTATTATTTTAAATGCAATAGGTTTAATGTGGGAAATTAGGTACTTGCAAAATCTTTGAAGGGATAGAATACTGTTTTCTATGCTGGGAATCCAGACATGATTGCCAGAAAAACAGTAAAAAACTAACCTGCCAAGTGATCTATCCCTACAATAATCAGGAGATGGGGAACCAAGAAGCTATTTTGCCAATTCTTGACTGAAGGACTATATCTAAATTAGCCATGGTCTGGGAACAGGAGGATGATACAGAATACCTTTAATGTTATCACCTCTCCAATTAATTTTTTCTAAGTTCAAGTTTTACATAAGTACATTTGATAGTCAGAATTAGGAACCCTAGATACAAAGGTCTAGAAGAACCTGTTTATATGTTCTCAGCTTTATAAGAAAACAATAAAACAATGCCAAAAATGGTAAAATGTAGGATAATAGTATTACAGTCTTGGAAGTGTGAAAGGCCACTGAAGTAGGATATAAAAATAGTAAATGGAAAGAAAAAAAATTATATTTTACATAGTAAAATATATGTGTAGGCAAAAGGTAAAAAAAAAACTGATGAAAATCCATTTACCACATATATATGGGAGGATTATTTTCTCAACAATTATAGAGGCTTGCATGAACATTGAATTGAATGTTTCCTCCCTATCCCAGGATTGTACAAGGGAGTACCTATGCATAAAAATTAAAATAAAAAAGCTGTTAACTAAAAATTAATAAAAATGATAAAAGATTAATTCACTAATACATAAGGAATTTCAATAAATGAATGTGAAATAGATCATACCCAGAAGGAAACTAGAAATGGGCAATTGAAACCAACAAAGTTAACAAAGGAAAAAATGGAAAAGCTTAACATAATTTTATTCTCAAAAACAAATGATGAGAATACAGACTACTGATTCTGGTTAGCTTGTAGAAGAATGTTGCTCATGTACTATCAACAAAAAGAAAAGTACAGAAATAAAATTATACTTTTCTCTGAGGCTAAAAAAAGAGTGGATGAAGCAAGGAAACCTTATTACAGAGATCCAGAAAGGGACAAATTCCATCTAAGACGAGCAGAGAGCTATGGCAGCTTTCATATTTGTGGGCAAGTACCTGGTCTGGATATGGACACATGGAGGAGTGATCGTGCCATAGATTGAGATATTTGATAGAGGTGAGTAAAAAGCTCTAAGCTATTGACAGACTAGAAGCTGAAAAAGCCCCAAACACAAAAATAAATAGCTTACTTTTATTAATTTCTCCCACTACCCCCACTGACACCTATACCAGTAATTTGCTCAGAAAAGGGGCAGTGGAGGAACAAATAAAAATTATAGGGGATTTGAACATTTTTAGCAATTATTGTAGTGCTTGGGTGTCTATAGAGTTGAATCCTAAGGGAAACAAAAATATCTGAATTGTGGCTCAAACTCCTCCCAGCTCCAAGTATCACCAGGATAAAAGATCTTGGTGGCAGTTGGCAGATGTTGGAGATAAAAGTAATTTGAGCTGAATTTAGTTTAATTAAAGATGATACCAAGTCTTACCTCGACTAGACCTTTGAAAGAATATGAATGATCATATCCTCATTCTAACTTGTGGACAGAGGAAAAGGATTGAAGTTTCTAAAGAACTAAGCAAAATAATATTAAATACTCTTCATCTTCCATTGAATTTTTACAGGAAGTTTTGGGACTACCATTTAAAAATTAGGAGCTATGCCACGAAAATAGGGAAGAGTATGTCTAATAGAAAAATATTGATATATAAAACCACATGATGTAATTATCAGACAAAAACTTTAGAAAAAACTATTATAAGTATGTCAAATAAGTAATAAATGGATAACTAGATGAGGATTTTAGGAGAGAAATGTAAATTCTAAATGTAAATGGATATGCTAGAACTGAAAACAACAATATTTGAAATTAAAAGAAATTCCTTAGATGAGCTGAATGAACAGCATTGTGGACAATGCAGACAAAATGGCTAATGATTGTTAGGATAGGTTTTTAGAAACAACCCAAACTGAAGTACAGAAATAAAAGACTAAAAGTATTAATAGTGTTAATATACTATGGGGACAATAACAAATAGTAAAATATATGTGTAATTGGGATTCCAGATGAGGAGATAGAGAATGGGACAGGAAAAGAAGTAACTTCCAAGAATTCATATCCATGAAACTTGGCAAAATCCAAGCAATATAAATACAAATAAGACCACAGTGTAACAGATGCTATCCAAATATGAAAAGAACATTTTAAAAGCAACAGAGGAAAAAAGACACTTCAGGGGAGCAACAAGAATGGTGGTTGACCTTTTATCAGAAACCATGGACACCATGTCAGTGAAATGAGATTTTTAAAGTTCTCAAAGAAAAACAGTTAAGCTAGAATTCCATATCTACTGAAAATAAACCTCAAAAAGAAAAGTGTAACAGGCATTTAATATTCATAAAAGCTGAGAGAGATGTGTTGGCAGTAGACCCACACAGAAAGTCATATTAAAGGAAAATTCTTCATGTTAACAGGAAAACATGTCAGATGGAAACTGGAATTAATGAGGAATAAAAAGATCTGGAAATGGTAAAAAAAAAAGGTGTATAAATATGGCAAGGAGTATTTTTACTTTGTATTATTTACTTTATAATCAACTGCTTTAAAATAATAAAGTACTATGGGGCTTATAACTTATTTAGAAGTAAAATATATGATAACAATAGCACAGAGGACCTAAGGGAAGATAAAAGATTTATATATGTTTTTGTAAATTACTTATACTCTTCATGAAGTATCCTTGAATAATAATTTGAAGTGACTGTTAAGCTATAGATGAATATTGTAATCACTAGAGCATCCACATATTTAAAAATAATACAAAGAGATTTAATTAGATAACCTTTACAGGAAAGAAAATGGAATATAAAAAACATTCACTACAAAAGAAGGAAGGAAGGAAGTGCAAAGGAATGAAGACGAATGGGGCAAAGAAAACAAATACCAATGAACTCAAAGATCAACAATATTAAATATAAATGAACCAAACATGCCAGTTAAAAAATAGAGTTTCAGACTGTATAAAAGAGCAAGATTCAAGTATATACTGTTTGTAAGATATCAGTTCTTAAATATAAAGACCCAGATATATTTTAAGTATAAGGGTGGAGAATGATATGCCATATGTGATGTTTAATTTTATATATCAACTGGCTGTGGGGTCCCCAGATTAAATATTATTTCTGGTGTATCTGTGAGAGTGTTAGTATGAGCTTAGTATTTGAATTGGTGGACTCAGTAAAATAGATTGCTCTTCCCAATGTGAGTGGGCATCATTCAATCTATTGAGGGCCTGAATAGAAAAAAAGGCAGAAGGAGGAATTTGCTTCTTATTTCTTTCTTCACTGATTGAGCTGGGATATTTCATTTCATCTCTTTTAGTCCTTGGACTGGAATTTATGCCATCAGCTCTCCTGGTTCTCAGGCCTTTGAACTTGGACTAAATGACACCTCTGGCTTTCCTGGGTCTTCATTTAGGAGAGGACAGATTGTAGGACTTCTCCAGTTCCATAGTCACATGAACCAATTCATTATAATAAACCTCTCTCTCTCTAATATGTATCTATGTATCCTACTATTCTGTTTGTCTGGAAAACCCTAATACACCCTGCAAACCTTAATCACTTCATGGTATAGCTGTATTAATAACAAAGTAAACTTCAAGGACCCAGAGGTATTATTAGGTATTTATAAAAGAATTTCATAGCAATAAAAATTTCAATTCATCAAGACATAACAATCTTAATGTGATTCCTCTAGCAATAGAACTTAAAAATGTATGCTCTAATACAGACATATATAAATAAATAAATAGAGAATCCAAAGTCATAGATTGAGATTTTAATAACTGTCTTTGAAAGTTGATAGAACATCTGATAAAAAATCAGTAGGGGTATAGAAGAGTTGAACGCGAGAGACAAACTTAACCTAGTTGCTGTTTATAGAGTATTGCACCCAACAATGAGGAATACACATTCTTTGCATGAGGCATTTGCCAAGTAGACCATATGCTGGCCTATAAAAAAACTCAGTATATTACATACAAAATGTATTCTCTGACCACACTGGAATTGAATTAGAAATAATTAAGAAAAAACTATGTACATTTCTGAATTAAGACGCAGACACTTCTAAATAACCCAATGTGTACAAGAAGAAATTAGAGGATATTAGAAAATATTTTCCTTTTCGTACTCTGGTTTTTTTTAAGAGTTTGTGTAGAATCAGTATTATTTCTTCAATAAATGGTGGATTTCATTAGAGGAGGCATCTGGGTCTGAAGTTTTCTTCATGGGAAGATTTTTAAGTACAAGCTGAATTTCTTTAATAGATACATAGCTATTCAGTCTATTTCTTCTCGAGTTAGCTTTAGTAGTTAGGCGTTTAGAATTTTGTGCATTGAACTGGTTATTAAATCCATTGGCATAAATTGCTCATAATGTTTCCTTAATATTTTTAATTTTTATTATATCTACATTGATTGTCCCTCTTTAATTCCCGATATTGATATTTTTGTAATTTCTTTCTTTTTCTTGACTATTCTGACTAAACTTTTATCAATTTGGTTGTTCTTTATAAAGAGCTAGCTTCTGGTTTTATTTATTTTTCTCTATTATTTTTCTCAATTTCTTATATTTCTTCTCATGTCTATGTTATTGCATTCCTTCTTCCTTGTTTGGATTTCATTTCCTATTCTTTTTCTAAAGGTGAAGATTAGACTATTGATTCATACCCTTTGTTATAAACCCTTTAAATATATTTGGTTGATTCTACACATTTCTAAGCACTGCTTTATCTATATTTTGCATACGTTTATATGTTGTGTTTTCATTTTCATTCAATTAAAAATACTTCCTAATGTCTAGTTTGACTTTCTTACTCATGGGTTATTTAGAGTATATTTTTTCCCTGAATATTTGGGAATGAGCCTGATACATTTCTAGTTTAGTTTCATTGTGGTCCAAGATTATATTTAATATGATTTCAATTTAAAAATGTGTTGAAATTTGCTTTATATCCTAGAATAAAATCTGTTGGATTAAGACCTGCCATGTTGAATGCCATAATAAGTTCTGAATTTTATTTTGTTTAAATTTTTTTTTAACATTTATTTATTTTGTTGAGAGTGTGAGCAAGAGAGAGGCAGACACAGAGGGAGACATAGAAACAGGCTCCAGGCTCTGAGCTCTCAGCACAGATACTGATGCGGGACTTGAACCCACGAACAGTGAGATCACGACCTGAGCTAAAGTCGTTGGCTTAACCAGCTGAGCCACCTAGGCACCCTACTGAGTTCTAAATTTTAAATTTAAGAGTATACTTTTGAAAAATGAACTTAGTCTGATCAATGTAGCTACAGGATACATATAAACAACATACTGAGAATTTATGGATACATATAACAGGATACATATAAACAACATACTGTAAATTTCCTCAAGTCAGCTAGATATATTTTTTACATACAGGGTAAAACAGCAGTCTCTTGGGTATTTCCTGAATTTCCTTTTGCTCAATTGTAAACTTAATCAAATATAATCACTCTAAGCAATTACCTTGTTTTTCCAATCTTATCTCTTACTATATTTCTGCACATGCACAGTTTTGATTCTTTGATGCCTTTGCACATTCTGTCTTCTCCTTTTCCCACTTTCTGGTGAATATTTCAATCAAGACTCAGCCATAATGTTTCTTCCTTCTCGAAACATTTCTAATGCTCCAAGTTGTGTTCACTTCTGTTTGCTCTTGTGATACTCTAAGTACAGTTATGTTATAAAACATCTCAAGATTATTTAAATGTTATGTATATTATTCACAATTTTCTGCTTGCCTTGAAGTTAATGTTTGTCTTATTAATTTTTGTATTTCATCTCTTGACACAATGACTCACTCTGGTAGACTTTCAATAATGGTTGATAAGAGAATGAGTAATTGAATACATTATTTTTTTTACTGCAAAAAGCAGAATTGGAAATTTTGAAATAGGAGATAATATAGAGTTTTATATTATGTGATTATGTTAATAACAATAATTTAAAACATGACTGTGGTAGAAAGGAATCGATGAGAAATATACACAATAGGAAAAAGGTCAGAGAATATATATATTTTGAAATGTATTTTCCACAATTTTCAACGTGTATAAGCTTAAAAATTCTAGAACTTATATTATGCATGATATATATTATATACTTACATTATATATATAATTTTATACATTATATAAATAACATATATATTATATAAATATATAATATATATAAATTTAAGATACATATCTTAATATATTAATGATATATATAAATATATATTATATATAATATATGATATATTATATATATTATATATAATATATATTATATATAATATATATAATATATATAATATATATTATAATTATTATAATTAATATATTAATTATATATATATATAATTTTAAAGACCTGTGAAGTCCTGACTTGTATGCTGTTATTAAAATATATATTTTGGGATGTTTATCACATTTGTTTATTAATAGGGAGAAAAGAATATACAATCCATTTGCTTATTTATGCATAATGGTTTGGGGAAGATACAGAGAGAATGATAGCTATTTCCTACTCTGAATTGTGTGTTGGGGGGGGAATATAGATAGGGGACAAAGATGGGAAGGAATCGTCTTTGTGTATAATTTTTTCACTATCTTGGCATGCTGGCCTGTTTTCTATTCCTCAGCACACCAGATCTTTTCTTTTCTTCTCTTTTCTTTTTTTTCTTCCCTCCCCTCCCCTCCCCTCTCCTCCCCTCCCCTCCCCTCTCCTTCCTTTTCCTTCCCTTTCCTTTCCTTAAGTGTATTTGTTTATTTTGAGCGAGACAGCGTGAGTGGGGGAAGGGCAGAGAAAGAGGAAATAAGAGAGAATCCCAAGTAGACTCCACACCATCAGAGAGGAGCCCTATGTGAGGCTTGAACCCACGAATCATGAGACCTGAGCAGAAATCAAGAGTCAGATGCTTAACCCACTGAGCCACACAGGTGTTCCCAGATCTTTCTTTTTGGTGGCTTCTTTCTAGAATGGCTTCTTTTAGACATTCAGAACTCACTCTTTTGAAACTGCCTCAGAAAGACCTTCCCTGACCACCACTCCATGTAAAATAGCAGTCTTTTTCTCCAACACACTGTTATATCTTCATTATAACATTCATTACTATCTGATGTTTTCTTTTCTGCTTGTTTGTTTATTGTCTGTCTCCCTGCATTAGAATGTAAAATTCCAAAGAACAGAGTTGTTGTTGGTCTTGTCCATACTGCATTGCTGACACTTAAAATACTACCTGGCTCATGGTAGACAGTAAGTGATTTTTGAATTTGGTGCAGAATCTAAGGGAGTGTCAAAAAACTCAGCAATAGAGATAAATAGTTCAGTATCTTAATATAAAAAAATGCCCCATTTTAGGTGGAAAAACAGTCTGAGAAAAGTGGTGTTATTTTCCAAAGCCATTGAACATTTATAGATTAGAGCCAGGATTATGTCCTTAGCTTTTGCTTTCTGCCTGGCAATCTTTTCACTATAATGGGCTATTTTCATGTATATGATTGTTTTTAATGTGAGAGAGAGAGAGAGAATGAACGAATGCGGGCACAAGCTCCTGTGCACATGAGCAGGGGAGGGGCAGAGAGGGGCACACAGAATCCAAAGCAGGTTCAGGCTCTGAACTGTCAGTACAAAGCCCAAAGTAGGGTTCAAACTCAGGAACCATGAGATCAAGACCTGAGCTGAGGTGGGACACTTTACCAACTGAGCCACTCAGGTGCCCTGAAAAATATCACCTTTTTAAGTCTTTTGTGGCACGACTCTAACCTATTCTAAGATGGGGCTGTTACTATACAATTATATATATAATTATCTTTACATTTATGTCTACTTTATTTTCCTGTCCTATATTTTGATCATTCTAAATTTCTCTTTATCTCTTTCTCTTTTTTCCTTTTTCTACTTTTCACACTGTGTTTTTGAGCTGCAAATAGATTAGGACAAATATATATCTGATTATGAATTATATTTAGTTTACAAAGAGTATATTCATTTTTTCAATTGTAAAGTTACTCATAAACTCAGATTTGCCTTTAAAGCAAAACAACAAAAACAATCAGATATAAAAAAAGAAAATTAAGCTTCATTTAATTGCTCTGACCCTTAATTTTTACTTTAATAATCTTTAATGGAAAAAAAAAGTTATTGATTTTTGTTTTTGCCTAGCAGAGTAAAAGTGAATAAACAACAAATACTGAGATCATGATATATCTTTTCACATCCTATTTGGGAAGTCACTTTCCCTTGAGGAAATGGTCTATCTTACACCAAACAGTTCTTTTCTCTAAGAAGAATTATGCCTTCAAAGTCTTCATGAGCATTAATATTCTCTCTGCTTATGTCTTCATCACAGCAATGTGTTAAATCTTACAAGCTCATTACTGACTTAGCCACATTGTTTGCTTTCAGGGTCAGATCATGGTGATGCTAGAGAATGAGTAAAGCACTTGCCTTGAGTGCAAAAACTAGGGAAGTAACCAAAAAACTTACCAACTTTGTAATAAAGAATGTTTTAATTAATATTTTTAAAAAATCAAAATTAATTATAAAAATCCATCATGAACAAAATAAATACCAAACTTTAAAGACAGTATCAATAATAATGTCATGCTGGGCCATACTGGAATCTCATGGAAAGGGAAAAATCTGTAATTTTTATGTCTTTATTAAAAAATGTGATTATTCTGTTCATAATTTCACATTAACTTTTATTTTCAAAATACTGCACTAAAATATTATTTATCTTGATTATTAAAGTTTTTGGTACCCTGGTAAATTTTATGCCTAAGGCAAATACCTCACTTTCCTCACCCTCTCATCCTGGCCTTGCTTGCTTTCTTGATGTGTATGTATGTATGTGTGTATGTGTATATCATGTATATGTATACATATTAATCTTTCATTTACATTTTTTTGAATTCTAAAATAGAAATTGATTTTTCTTGATCTTTACTTTTGACCTAATAAATACGCTTCCAAATAGGGTTTATTATCTCATTCACTGATAGGATTTTGGTTTTAAAATTCAGAATTTACCCAGTGTGGCATTATGTGATTCATTTAAAAATATTTATCTCTTACAAAGCTCTGGTATTTCCCCGTGCCTGATTTAGTTGACATTCTAATAGCTCCCTCTGGAAATATTCAGTAGAGCTGTGGTAGTCTCAAGTGTCCAAAGCACTTTCTCCATTGCATCACAAAGAGTTAAAGGAGGTTTCAAAAGATGTGTTCCGTATGTGAGAACAAATATTTATGAACAATAAGAATGGTCAGTTAATGTTTTTATCAGGAGAGGAAGGATGGCTACTCTGTGAGAATTACATAAAACCCTTGGAGACTCAAATTTCAGGGGCTGGGAGCAGTATTTGTATTTATAAGAAACAAGAAGGAAAGAACAACAGAGAAGGTATTACAGCTATTCTGCTCCATCTCCTGCCCTGGAATACAATGGAACAGAGGTCAGAATTTCAGTAGGAATAGCAGAGGCAAAGGCCTAAATTCAGCAGAGTGGCATTTTCTACCGTCTCCTCTAATACATTTCCATATCTCTTGATGCTTAGAATTTAATGGTGGACAAAAACTTTCATTCTCTTGTCATAGTTAAGTGAAATTATCAGTGACTTTCAGCGAATTGACATTTGATGTTAAAACCAAGGAGCATATAAATGACTGATGTGTTTTATTTTCCTTATGAAGTACAGATGGAAGGAAGGAAGATACAGAAAGTTAGGCTAAAGTCTTCAGGGGAAAAACTTAACAGATTTTATGATTTTTCAGATTAGCGCAGATATCTTAACTTCCATACTCAACATATTTGAGAGTTTCTTCTATTGTCTGTGGTTCCATTATTCATCAACATAGGGTAACTGAGTGAAAGCCTGTAAAACCGAGAAAAGCTTGATCTACAAATGACTTACATGAAGGCTTTATTGCACTTCCACAATTTCTTCTATTAATCAGATTTTTGCAGCTGTCACCCAGGGTTTACCCTGCAGCCATTGACAAAGGATCTCGTGGCAATATGTCCACTCAGTGGAGCTACCTTGTAACATCTACAGATTTGCAGGGTTAGCTTTGGTTTAAACACACTGGAATAAGTTAATTATTATTATTATTATCTCCTTTGATCCTTATATCCCTGTCAGACAGAAGGAGTCAACACATTATTCTATATGATAAATGAAAATTCAGCCTTCTGAAAACTGGGTGACCTTCCTAGGGTAATACATTTAGTGAATTGCTGAGCCAACACTCACTCATTCTAAAAAGGTATTAGAATCATATAAAAGGACTTCAAACCAAGGATATTTCTACATTATTTATTATTTCCTAAAAAGCTAGGGAATTTAAAAGTATTTTAATTTAACCATCTCATTTCACTGATGAGAGAATTTTCTGGCTGAAGACCAACACATTTGTTTAGTGCTTTATACGTCCATCATTAGCATCAGTATTAAATTTTTGATCATGTTCTTCAGCTTGATCCACATTTTTAAGGATATGTAGAACTTATTAATTTATACTTAAATAATTTATAAGCTTCAATCAATATGCTGACAGACATTACACTCAAATTTTTGGAAACTTTGTTAAATATATTCATTTCATTAGAATGATATTAATGAAATTTACTTTTCAAAAGGTAAAGCATCTCATTTTATCAAGTTCACTTATATGCAGTAAAAAAAATATATGAGGGAATGGGAAGTATTAATGAGTGGTTCAGATTTAGTAAACTGTAAGGATACCATTCAAGAGAAAA
This sequence comes from Acinonyx jubatus, assembly GCF_027475565.1. Classification (NCBI taxonomy): domain Eukaryota; kingdom Metazoa; phylum Chordata; class Mammalia; order Carnivora; family Felidae; genus Acinonyx; species Acinonyx jubatus. Next base: position 69,529,152 of record NC_069386.1, on the reverse strand, counting down.
TGGTTAGTACTGAAAAGTGACTTACACATTTTATTTTGTAGACCAACTGTTTAGAATGGAAGATGGTGGGAAGCATATGTATTGCTTGTTTTGTTTGAAAGGAAACAATATGGTTTTTGTTTCATATTTATATTAATTTTTACACTTGATCTTAGCCAAAAGGCCAAGAAGTGATTAACATTAATTTTTTAAAAGTTTATTTTGAAAGAGAGAGTACATATCAATGGAGGAGGGGCAGAGAGAGAGAGAGAAAGGAGAGAGATAATCCCAAGCAGACCCTGTGCTGTCAGCGCAGAGCCTGACATGGTTTGTAAGATGATGGCCTGAGCTGAAATCAAGGGTCAGATGCATAACCGACTGAGCCACCCAGGCACCCCTTGTTTTTAGATATAATGGCAAGAGAGGCATGGGATATAGTGGAGTGACAGTGAACAAGGGGACAAGCAGAGAGAGTGAAAAAATTTCAGAGAGAAGAGAACACGAATACATGATAGGGAGAAAGAAGAGAAAATGATACAGTGTTAGATTTATAGAAAGCCAGGTAAATAGGAAAGAAAATTAGGAGAAAATGAGCTCAATAAATTAAAAGGGGAAAAGAAACCATAAACAAATTTATACAAATAAATTAGAAAAATGAAGACTTGGTGATGAGTGAAAGGGGAGAGAAGGAGAATAGAGGGAACATTAGGAAGGAAGCATGAGTAAATGTTTCAAAGAGATGGGGAAGTAAGGCCCTTTGGTCTCTACATCTGGCTCCAGGGGCTGGTCGACCACTGTTGGCGCTCCAGGCCTACACAGTTGGTTTCCACCTTAAAAATGAGGGCAGCCCTTCTCCCTTGCCTTCCTACTTCTATAATATATCATCATTGCCACAGTGAGAAGAACATATGAATTAGCTGAAGTGGCAAGGAAAATTGGAGATAGAGTGGTAAGGATTTAGATTTTTGATCCTTTTCCAACTAATTGGCTAAAATAGGATATTTTTATTCTGAAGAGGGCTGTAATTTGTAGATTTTGTCCAGAAATTTATTTTACCTAGAAAAATGCTCATCTCATAGTCTCTGCATCTATGCCAGCCACCATTTCAGAATCACAGGTACAGAAGGCACATATACGAAAATAGGTTATGGGATAAAAATGAATCACATATGTCAGGTAGTGTGTAATACCATCTGTTTAGGTAATAGTTGAAAAACAGAGGTGAAAGACAGGAAAGAGGCTGAGTAGAAGAGCCTATAACCCTTAATCACAAAGACCTTCAGAAATCCTCTGATGTCTTAGAGATATCTTTAAACACATCACGAAATAATACACTCTGAGTGAGTTTGTGGGATGCAAAAAATCTAAGGGTGGCTTTGACTCACATTCTTTGGTGTATTTTTATAGGAAAATTATGGAATGAATGTTGAGACAAATGGCTGCTGAAATGTTGAAAAGTTAAGAAGTGAGCAGAGAAGCTAATTTAGAGAGTCTACAAATTTTTTATTAAAATTATGTGTAGGTCCCACTTTCCGTGTGTGTGTGTGTGGTGTTTGTGTATATGTATATCCCGTATATATACTGATCAATATACCGAAGTATGACTTTCATAAATTCCACCTGTGGTTGCAAGTAATACATGGAAACCTGTATATTATTCACTCTATTTAGCTCTGGAGATACTTAAAACAGATATTTTTAATGTTTTCTAAAATATGTACCCTAACAATGCACTGTATAGACATACTATTTTGTTTTGTGTTTTGTTTTGGGTTTTTTTTTTTTTTTGGCTTCTCTATTTCTCTCTTCTTTCCCTCCCTCACTCTTCTCTTTGTCTTTCCTTTATAACTAATGACTCATTAGCATTTTTTTTGGCACCCCATGTTCCACAAACTTACTTAAAGCAACTATGCTATTTAGCATAAATAGCATAAGGCAGTACTGGCATATATTACATTATATTTTTCTGTAGATGAGCAATTTTCAATCTTAGATCATTTCATACCCATAACAAAACATTTTTGAACATGTACTTTAAGTATATGCAATTTATTTATACAGTACATATATGCCTTGATACTAATTTATATTATACATATTAAAAAGTAGCATTTGAAAAGAATAAAATTAAAATATAATGACTGACTTAGAGAGAGAGAGAGAATCCCAAGCAGGTATCCCGCTGTCAGCATAGAGCCTGACACAGGGCTCCATCACAGTAGCCATGAGATCAGGACTTGAGCCAAAATCAAGAGTCAAATGCTTAACCAACGAAACCACCCAGGTGCCCCAGGATGCCAGATTCTTAAAGTGGAGAGCAGTTCTATAGAAGCACATGATTGAATGGGAATAAGAGTTGTGGTATAAAACAGTATTTTTGTTTGTTAGTTTGCTTGCTTTAAATCTGGAGTTAATGAAAGGTTTGGAGTTTACCCAGGATACTGGAGAGGGCTGAGACCTGTTTTAAGCTAATGTGATCTATATGTCAAATATTTTTAGTTGGACAGGAATGAGGGTCTAGATAGAAGAAACAGTAATAACAATGAACTCTGCTTCTTGATGTACTGCAGACAGAGGAGATGGAAAATGACAACAGCACAGTGGTGAAAGAATTCATCCTTCTTGGTCTCACCCAGTCTCGAGATATTCAGCTCCTGGTCTTTGTCCTAGTTTTAATTTTCTATCTCATCATCCTTCCTGGAAATTTCCTCATCATCCTCACCATCAGATCAGACCCTGGTCTCACAGCTCCCCTCTACTTCTTTCTGGGCAACTTGGCTTTCCTGGATGCATCCTACTCCTTCATTGTGGCTCCCAGGATGCTGGTGGACTTCCTCTCTGAGAAGAAGGTAATCTCCTACAGGGGCTGCATCACTCAGCTCTTTTTCTTGCACTTCCTTGGAGGAGGGGAAGGGTTACTCCTTGTTGTGATGGCCTTTGACCGCTATATCGCCATCTGTCGGCCTTTACACTATTCCACAGTCATGAACCCTAGAGCCTGCTATGCCTTGCTGTTGGCCCTGTGGCTTGGAGGCTTTGTCCACTCCATTATCCAGGTGGCCCTCATCCTCCACTTACCCTTCTGTGGCCCAAACCAACTGGATAACTTCTTCTGTGATGTGCCACAGGTCATCAAGCTGGCCTGCACAGACACCTTCGTGGTGGAGCTTCTAATGGTCTTCAACAGTGGCCTGATGACCCTCCTGTGCTTCCTGGGGCTTCTGGCCTCCTATGCAGTCATCCTCTGTCGTGTACATGGATCTTCCTCTGAGGGGAAGAGCAAGGCCGTATCCACATGCACCACCCATATCATCGTTATATTTCTTATGTTTGGGCCTGGCATCTTTATCTACACTCGCCCCTTCAGAGCCTTCCCAGCTGACAAGGTGGTTTCTCTCTTTCACACAGTGATCTTTCCTTTGCTGAATCCTGTGATTTATACACTTCGCAACCAGGAAGTAAAAGCTTCCATGAGGAGGCTGTTTAATCAGCACCTAGCCTAATTAAAGGAAAAAGAAAAGAAAATCAAGACCAGAGAATTTCCTCTGAAGTTAACTTATCCATTTCCAAATACTGCATTTATTGAGCATTTTCAGTTTTGTTGGTACTATTTTAGGTACTAGGAGAAAGAGTTATTAATGAAACAAGTAAAGTCATTGTTCTCCTTAAGGTACAATCTAGTGGGAATAGACATTAAAGATAGAAACATGAACAGAATGGTTTCAGGAAGAGATACAGAAACTAAATAAAAAAGCAAAAGGATTCATATATAAGAGAAAGTGTGGAGTGAACATTATAAGTTCACTTTCCATCTTTAATCAAGGTGTTCTTCTGGATGTGACATTTTGGCTAATAACTAGATGAACTAAACAGTCAACCATGCAAACATCTGGAGGCAGAGCATTCTAGGCAGAGGGAACAGGTAGCACATAAACCTGAAGATTAGGTAATGAACTTGGTATATTTGAAGAATACAACAAAGTTCAAATTGAGGTATAATAAGTGAATGTGAAAATGATTAGAGTTGAAGGTAGTGTTCAACACACGAGTCTATGAAGTGAATATAAAGAGGTTTTTTTGGTAATTTTTTTGTAATTATAATAAGAAACCATTCTAAGGCTTTAAGCAGCAGAATGATTTCTCATATGCAGTTTTATAAATGTCTTAGGGCTGTAAACTCAAGATTCTGTGCAGATATCAAGAGTTCAAAAATTATCAAGAGGGATTATATTTTGAAAAAAATTAAACTGCCAACTTTTTTTTCTAAATTAGATGAAGGCAAAAACAATTTAAAAAATTCTTGAGTAGAGTTGACACACAATATTAAATTAGTTTTATGTGTACAACATAGTGATTCAATACATCTGTATATTATGCCATCCTCAATACAAGTGTAGCTACTGTCACCACACAACACTATTACAAACCATTGACTATATTCCCTATCCCGTACTTATTATTCCCTTGACTTTTCATTCCATAGCTGGAAACCTGTATCTCCCACTCCTTTTCACCCATTTTCTCCATCCTGCCACCGATCAGTTTGTTCTCTATATGTATAGGTCATTCTGTGTTTTCTTTGTTTATTCATTTGTTTTTAGTTTCCACATACAAGTGAAATCATATTGTATTTGTCCTCTTTTTTTTATTAAGTTTTTATTTAAATTCCAGTTAACATGCAGTGTAATATACAATACAGTGATTCAACACTTCCATATAACACCCGGCGCTCATCACAGCAAGTGCGCTCCTTAATCCCCATCACCTATTTAACCCATCCCTCTAACCCAACTTTCCTTTTGGTAACCATCAGTTTGTTCTCTATAATTAAGAGTCTGTTTCTTGATTTACCTCTCTCTCATTCTTCCCTTTACTTGTTTGTTTATTCCACATGAGTGAAATCATATGGTATTTGTCTCTCTGGCTTATTTACCCAAAGAGTACAAAAATACTATATCAAAGGGATACATGCACCTGATGTTTATAGCAGCGTGATCAACAATAGTTAAATTATGGAAAGAGACCAAATGTCCATTGGCTGATGAATGGATGAAGAAGATGTGGTGTGTGTGTGTGTGTGTGTGTGTGTGTGTGTGTATACATACATACATATACATACACACCACACAATGCAATATTACTCAACCATAAAAAAGAATTAAATCTTGCAATTTACAATGACCTGGATGGACCTAGAGTGTATTATGCTAAGTAAATTAAGTCTGTTTCACTTAAAATACACTCTAGGTCCATTTATGTTGTCACAAATTGCAAGATCTTATCCTTCTTTTTGGCTATATTATATACACACACTATATATTATATACATAGTGTTACATATATATAACATATGCATATGTTACACATACATACATTATGCAATATATATATGCATATTATATATGCACATATATGCATATACATATTCTATATATATATAATGTGTGTGTGTGTGTACCACATCTTCTTTATACATTCATCTATCGAAGGGCACTTTGGTTGCTTCCATATCTTGGCTATTGTATATAATGCTGCAATAAACATAGGGGTTCATGTATCTTTTCAAATTAGAGTTTTCATTTTCTTTGGTTAAATACCTAGTAGTCAAATTACTGGGTCATATGGTAATTCTATTTTTAATTTTTTGAAGGACTTCTGTAGTGTTTTCCATAGTAGCTATATCAATTTGCATTCCTACCAACAGTGCATGAGGGTTCCTTTATCTCTTCACTAAAACTTAGTATTTCTTTTCTTTTTCATTCTAGCCATTTTGACAGGGGTGAGGTGATATCTCATTGTGATTCTTACTTGGATTTCCTTGGTGATTGGTGTGATATTAAGCATCTCTTCATGTGTCTGTCATCCATCTGTCTTCTTTAGAAAAATGTCTATTTAAGTCCTCTCCCATTTTTTAAATTTGATTATTTGGGGTGTTTTTGGTGTTGAGTTGAATAAGTTCTTTATATATTTTGGATACTAATTCTTATCAGATATGTCATTTGCAAATACTTTCTTCCATTCAGTAAGTTGCTTTTTTGTTTTGCTGATGGTTTCCTTCACTGTGCTAAAACTTATTTGTTTATAATACTTTCTAACAGTTTAAATAGTTTATATTTGTTTCCCTGGCTTATGGAGACATAGCTGGAAAAACATTGCTACAGACAATGTAGAATAGATTACTGCCTATGTTCTCTCCTAGTAGTTTTATGGTTTCAAGTCTCATATGTAGATCTTTAATCCACTTGATTTTATTTTTGTTTATGGTGTAAAAAAAAGTGGTCTAGTTTTTTTTTTTTTTTGCAATAGCAAATGCAAAATGCAAATATTGAAGAGACTTATCTTTTCTCCACTGTATACTCTTGGCCCCTTGTTGTCATAGATTAATTGATCATGTAAGTCCAGTTTTATTTATGAGCTCTGTATTCTGTTCTTTTAATCTATTTGTCTCTTTTGTGGCACAACCATACTGTTTTGATAACCACTTTGTAGTATATTGTTTTGAAATCTGGGATTGTGATCCCTCCAGCTTTGTTCCTCTTTTTCAAGATTGCTTTGGCTATTTGGATTCTTAGGTAGTTTCATATAAATTTTAGTATTATTTGTTCTTATTCTATGAAAAATCATGTTGGTATTTTGATAGGGATTGCATGGAATTTGTAGATTGTATTGGATAGTATGGGCATGTTAACAACATTACTTCTTCCAATCCATAAGTATGGTATATCTTTCCATTTGTTTGTGTCATCTTCAAACTCTTTCATCAGTATTTTATAGTTTTCAGAGTATAGTTCTTTCCCCTCCTTGATTAAGTTTATTCCTAGGCATTTTATTCCTTTTGGTGAAAATGTAAATAGAATTATTTTCTTAATTTCTCCTTCTGTTACTTTGTTATTAGTGTATAGAAGCACAATGAATTTCTGTGTATTTTTTATATTGCAGTTTTACTGAATTCATTTATTCTAGTACTTTTTTTGGTGGAGTCTTGAGGGCTTTCCATAGTGTATATAGTATGTATAGTATATGGTATCATGTCATCTGCCAATAGTGAAAGTTTAACTTCTTCCTTATAGATGCTTTTTTTTTCTCTGATTACTGTGGCTAGGACTTCCAGTACTACATTAAATACAAGTGGTGATAATGTATATCCTTCTCTTGTCCCCGATTTTAGAGGAAAAGCTGTTTTTCACCATTGAGTATGATATTAGCTGTGGGTTTTTCATATATGGCCTTTATTATGTTGAGGTATCTTCCCTCTAAACTCATGATGCTGAGAGTTTTTATTGTGAATGGATGTTGAATTTTGTTAAATATTTTTTGTATCTATTGAGATGATCATATGATTTTAATCCTTCCTTTTATTGATGTTGTTTATCATGTTGAGTCATTTGTGAATATTGAACCATCATTTCATTCCTGAAATAAATCCCACTTGACTGTGTTGAATGATCCTTTTAATGTATTGTTGAATGTAGTTTGCTAATATTCTGTTGAGGTTTTTTGCAACTATGTTCAACAGAGATATCAGCTTGTAGTTTTCTTCTTTTGGTGTCTCTGTATAGTTTTGGTATCAGGGTAATGCTGGCCTTGCAGAATGTATTTAAAAGCTTTCCTTCCTATTTTTGGAATAGTTTGAGGAGAATAGGTATTAATTCTTTAAATATTTGGTAGAATTCACCTGTGTATCTATGTATATGTATATATACATATATATGTATGTATATATGTGTGTATGTATATATATACATGTACACATACATATATATATTGGTAGTTTTTTGATTACTGATTGAATTTTGTTACCATACCTGGCTAGTTCAGTTTTTCTATTTCTTCCTGATTCAGTTTTGGAAATTTATATGTATATAGAAATTTATCCATTTCTTCTAGGTTGTTCAATTTGTTGGCATATAATTTTTCATAGTATTCTCTTAAAATCCTTTGTATATCTGTGGTGTCAGTTCTTTTACATTTATGACTTGTGTCCTCTTTTTTTCTTAATGAGTCTAGCCAAAAGTTTATCAATTTGTTTATCTTTTCAAAGAACTGGCTCTTGGGTTCATCTTTTCAATTGTTTTTTAGTCTTATGTTATTTACTTCTGCTCTGATCTTTATTATTTTCTTTCTTCTAGTGACTTTTGGCTTTTTTCTGGTTCCTTTAGGTATAAGGTTAGATTGACTCTTTTCCTTGAAGTAGGCCTGTGCTGCCATATATTTCCCTCTTAGAACATCTTTTGCTATGTCCCAAAGATTTTGTACCATTGTGTTATCATTTTTACTTGTCTCGTGTATTTTTTAAATTTCTTTCTAATTTTTTTTTGTTGACCCATTGGTCATTTAGTAGCATGTGGTTTAGCTTCTATGCATTTGTGTTTTTTCCAGTTTTTTTTTCTTGTTATGATTTCTACTTTCATACCATTGTGGTCAGAAAGGATGCATGGTATGATTTCCATCTTGTTGAATTTTTTGAGACTTGTTTTGCAGCCTAACGTGATCTATTCTGGAGAATGTTTCATGTGCACTTGAAAGAATGTATACTCTTATTTTGGGATGTTCTGTATATATCTATTATGTCCATCTGGTTTAATGTGTCATTCAAAGGCACCATTTCTATGCTGATTTTTTGCCTGGATTATTTATCCATTGATGTAAGGGGGTGGGGAATGTTAAAGTTTCCTACTGTTATTGTAGTACCATCAATTTCTCTCATTATGCCCATTTACATTTGATTTATATATTTAAGTGCTCCAATGTTGAGTATGTAGATATTTGCAATTGTTACATCCTCTTGTTGGATTGATCCCTTTTATCATCACATAATGCCCTTATTTGCCTCTTGTTCTAGTCTTTGTTTTAAAATATATTTTATTAGATATAAGTATTGCTACCTTGGCTTTTTTTTTCTTGCTTTCATTTGTATGGCAAATGTTTTTCTATCCCTTCACTTTCAGTCTTTCAGTATGTGTCTTTAGGTCTGAGGCAAGCCTCTTGTATGAAGAATATCAATGTCTTTTTTATTCATTCCACCACCCTATGTTTTTTGATTAGAGCATTTAGATCATTAACGTTAAATTATTGATATGTATGTAGTTATTGACATTTTGTTGTTTTCCACTTGTTTTTGTAGTTCTTCTCTGTTTATTTTTTTCTTTTTCTTTGTGATTGATGAGTTTCTGTAGTATTGTGTTTTGTTTTGTCTTTGTTTTGTATCTATTATAGTTTTTGGGTTTGTAGTTTCCATTAGGTTCATATATAATATCCTAAATATACAGTAGACACTAAAGTTGGTTATTTAAGTTCAAACACATTCTAGAAATACCTCTTATTTTTACTCTCTCCTCCATGTTTTATGTGTAGACTGTCATATTTTACATCTTTTCATTCATAATTTTCTTATGATTAATTATGGTCTTTTCCATTTAAAAAATTCCCTTTAACGCTTCTTGTCAGGTCAGTTTAGTGGTGATGAACTCCTTTAACTTTCGTTTGGGAAACCTTTAAGTCTCCTTCAATTCTGAATAATCTTGCTGGTTAGAGTAGTATAGGTTGTAGGTTTTTTCCTTGAAGCACTAGGAATATATCATGCCACTCCCTTCTTGCCTGTACAGTTTCTGCTGAAAAATAAGCTGAGAGCCTTATGGGGTTTTTTTTTGTGCCTTTTTTCTCTCATTGCTTTAAAATTTTTCTCTTTAGCCTTTGACATTTTAATTATTATTATGTAATGGTGTGGACCTCCTTGGATTCATCTTGTTTGGGACTTTCTGGGATTCCTAAACCTGGATGTCTATTTCCTTCTATAGGTTAGGGAAGTTTTCAGCTATTATTTCTTCAAATGTGTTTTCTCCATTTTCTTTCTTTTTTCCTTTTGGGGCAGCTATAATGCAAATGTTCATTTCCTTGATATTTTCTAGGAGATCCCTTAAGCTGTCCTTATTTTTAAAAATTCTCTTCCACTGTTCACCTTGAGTGGTTTCCATTACCCTGTCTTTGAGATCACTGATCTTTACTCCTGCACCCAATAATCTATTGTTTATTTCCTCTAGTGTTTTTATTTTAGTTATTATATTCTTCAACTGTGATTGGTTCCTTTCTATATTTGTCTTTTTGTTGAACATCTCAGAATTCTTCCACTCTTTTCTGCAGTCTGGTGAGCATCTTTAAGATAATTACTTTAAATTCTTTTTAGGCATATTGTTTATATGCTTGTGATTTAGTTATTTTTCTGAGTTTTTTTTTCTTTTGGAGCATATTTCTCTGTCTCTCCATTTTGCTTGACTTTCTATGTTTCTATGGATTAGGTAGAACTGCTAAATCTTTTACTCTTGAAGGAATGGTCTTATGTGTGATTGTAACCTGTGCAGATTGTGGGTGCTAGGTGACTTTTGCTGGCTGGCAGGAGCTGTGGCTGGCATGGGGTGGGGGCTATGGAGCACTGCATGCTGGGTTGGCCCTACTGGGATGTCCAGAATTGAAGTGGAATTGTGTTGGAGTTATCCTGAGACTCTCTAGGGAGTGGGTGCCCTGGGTGGATAGCTGAAGTGAAAGGAGGTGAAAGCTGAGGAGTACCAGGACTTTCTATGCAGTGTGAGCCCTGGGAAGACAGTTAAAGCTAAAGTAGGCATGAGTTGGTGTTAACAGTACCTGGACTCTCCATGCAGCAGGTGCCCTGTCAGAAAAACTAAAACTAAAGTGGCTGGGGGAGGGGGGAGGGGTCCTGGGGTTATAAGTACAGAGGACACCCTGGCAGGATGGCTGAAGCTGAGGTGAGTGCAAGCTAGGAAGTCCTAGGGCTCTATGTGCAGAAGGCACCCTGCCAGGATAGCTGAAGTTGAAGTGGTTGTAAGTTGGGGTGTTCTGCTTTGTGCTCTTTGGTGGGCAGCTAGAGCTATGGCAGTGTGTAGGCTGGGAGGTTCTGGGGCTCTCCATGCAGACAGCACTATGGAAGGACAGTTGAAGCTGAAGTGGGTACAAGCCTAGAGACCCCAGGGCTCTGTCTGCAGAGGGTGCCCTGGCAGGACTACTAAGCTGAAGCAGACATGAGTTTCTATGGTCCCTTGGCTCTTCACATAGAAGATATCCTTCCAGGGTAGCTGATAATGAAGTGGTGCAAGCTGGGATGTTCTGGTGCTGTATGCACATAGGGCACCTTGGCAGGATAGCTGAAGGGAGTGTAAACTAAGGTGTTCCAGGACTCTCTGCACAAAGGTGCCCCAGGAGGGTGGCTGGAGCCAAGGTGGGGTGCAGGCTAGGGATCCTGCAGCACTCTGCACAGGAAGCTGCAATGGGTATGGGCCAGTTTATCCCCTTGGCTCTCCATTCAAAGTGTACCCTGACAGGACAGTTCAAGATGACATGGATAAGAGCCAGGGTGTCCCAGAGTCCCCAGTGCAGGGGGTGCCCTGGTGGAGTGGCTGGAACTGATGTAGGCACAGGCTGGGGGGTGGTCATGGGTACTCCACATAGGGGGCACCTTGGTGGGGTTACTGGAATCAAGGCTGGAATTATCAGCTGGGAAGTCCGGGAGCATTCTGCACTGAGGAAGCCCTAGCAAGCTGGCTGAAGCTGAAGTGGTGCAGGCATGGAGTGTTTTAGGGTGCTTTGCCTCTGTGTCACCTTGGTGCAAACACTGCAGCTATAGTGAGTGCTGACTAGGGGTGTCCCAGTGTGTCACAACCTGTAGCCACCTTGGTGGCACAGTTAGCAAGCACCGGGTCCCCCAGCCTATACCAGCCCTAAGGCAGCATGTTTAGGGCACCTAGACCCTGCTTCAGTTCAGGTTATTTAGGGAGAGGGGGAGTATAAACCATGGTTCTCACCAGCCCCTCTGACTTACAGAAAGTTCCAACAGCCTCCTCTGCTGCTTGGTAGAGTTCTAGGGCTGGGTCTTTTATATGCTAGTTGCTTTGAACTGTACTTCTATTTTGTGGCCCTGAGTGTAAAGGGCTGGGGTGGGCTAGGGGACCTGGGGCTCACTGAGGCAGCAGTGAGACCCTGCACCAGTCTCCATTCTTGAGATGGAGGTGGAGTGTCAACCCGTTGGCATTCACCAACTCAGATCCTCCAACCCAGAGAGAGTTCCAGTGGCTCCTCTGGCCATTTGGTAGAGCCCCAGGGTTAGATCTTTTATATACTAGTTGTTCTTTTAAACCATGCTTCTTTTCTTTCTATGCCCCAAGGCAGATGAATCTGTTCACAGTCCCTCAATATTATCCCTGCCACTGCAGTTCACAGCTTCAGGGATGGGCATTCCCTTCATGACCCTGTCTCTGTCTCTCCTGCCATTTTCTTTTGCTGTCCGCTCTTCTGCAGAAGCTGTTCAGTCAGCCCTCAGTTCTTCAGGAGAAACTGCTGTTTAAATAAATGTAAATTTGGTGTGTTTATGGAGGAAGTGAGTTCAAGGTCTTCCTACATGGCCATCTTGGACCAGAAGCCCAGAGTTGGTTATTTTCATGTGAAAAGGTCATGGAAACATTTCACTTTTTCCCAGAACTTCATGATTACTCCTGGCAGTTTTTTATGACTCCTAGATGTTTGTTGATCTCATCCCTAGTTGATTTCACACTAAGTATAATAATTCCTTGGTGGACCAGTCATGAATCTATTGCAGACAGCAGAAACTATTCTAGTTATTTTAAACACAGTATGATTTAATACAGAGGATTACATGTTTACAAAAGAGTTTGAAGGTCTAGAACAGACAATGAGTAGGGCATCCAGAGATGTCTCCCAGAACAACACAGAAGACCTAGGCTGTCAAGAGGGCTGGCTGTTCTTGCTACAATCTTTGCCCTCTGTTATCTGAAAAATACCACCACATTAACCATAGGACTTGAGCCAAGAGAATGATCCAGAGCACTGTGTACCTATCAGATCTCCTCTAGCAAAAGAGAAGCTTCTTCTACTACTGCCTCTCTGCCCCATTAAACTTACCCAAATTCAAGTCTCTTATGAGTACACTGTAACCAAAAATGTAAAGAAGTCTAGGACTTTTTTATATTTAAAAACTAATCAAAAGTTAAAATACTCATAAAAGTAAATCATATCCATGGTAAAAATATGCAGGCTATTAAAAAATGTTCTCATTTCTCAAATATCTCTTCCAGCTCCACTCCCATCATGTTGCTTACTATTTCACTAAAACAAGAAGAGAACTGCTCAAGCCCATACCACTACATCTACCCATATACCTGCATCTGGGACCATGTTCCCTTTCATCTCTCTTGAAACTGGGTCGCTTGGTACTGCTTCTACAAGAGTCAACTCCCTGATCTATGCATCAGAATTCATCCTCTCTGCTACTAAAGGCAATTATTCTGGTAATTATTTTTTCTCTCTTTTGCACCATTATCTTCCCAATTGGATTCTTTTTCTAGGTACATAATCACATTTCTTTCATATTAAAGAAAACTTCACTGCCTTTTCCCCTCTACATATTATCTCATTTCCCCCTTCTTTTTTACAGCAAAGCTCCTCAAACATTGTTTAGATTTAAAAATTAGTAGACTTTTCCTGTGTGATTTTAGGTTTACGGAAAAGTTGAGCAGGAAATAGAGTTCTCATACACCTTCTATACATACATATGCTCCCCTATTAATATTTTTTAATGTTTATTCATTTGAGAGAGAGAGGGAGACAGAATCTGAAGCAGGCTCCAGGTTCTGTCAGTGCAGAGCCTGTGAGATCATCACCTGAGCTGAAGTTAATTTCTTAACGGACTGAGCCACCCAGGCGCCCCCCCCCATTAATATTTTCCATTAGTGTAGTGCCTCTAAGTGGCATTTGACATAGTGCATCACTGCCTTATCAAAAGTCTTCACTTTCATAGTCTCGCCTCCACTTAGCCAGCTGTTCCTCATTCTTCTTTGGGAGTTTCTCCTTAGCTACCAAGCTTCCTCGGTTTTGAATTCCATCTAAGAAATATTGATAACTTCTCTTTATATCTTTCTCATAAACTCTCAGCTCCTCTACCCAGCAGCCTTATGCCACTGCCACAGCTCTACTTTCATATTTTAATATCACCTCACACATAGCATTCCAGACTGACCCCTAATCTTCCTTCATCACAACCTCCCTCCTACCCCACACCCCAACCTAGAAAACTATAATTCCATCTTTTTAGTCTCTGACCCAAAGTCTTGGATTCATAGTATTTTAGAAATATTTTCTCTTAGATTGGAAATAGAATATATTAACAAGTCTGGATTACTTTTATGACAATAAAATTACCGATTTAGGTCATCTCTCCCTCAAATTCTGCCAGCTAGGCCCAAACCATCATCTCTTGCTTACATTAAGGCTGTAGCCTTTTCACTGGTCTCACTTATGCTCATGTTCTATTGTTTTTTTCTCAGAATTATCTGGTTAAAATATGTATCAAATCTCTCTTCTTATTAAGATACACAACACCCAAAAAACCAAATAATACAATTAAGAAATGGGCAGAAGATATGAATAGCCATTTTTCCAAAGACAACATCCAGATGGCTAAAAGACACATGAAAAGATACACAACATCACTCATCATCAGGCAGATATAAATCAAAACTACAATGAGATATTACCTCACACCTGTCAGAATGGCTAAAGTTAACACAAGAAACAACAGATGTTATTAAGGATGCAGAGGAGAACCTGTTTATACTGTTGGTAGGAATGTAAACTGGTATAGCCATTCTGGAAGACAGTATGAAGATCCCTCAAAAAGTTGAAAATAGAGCTACCCTGCAATCCAGCAGTTGCACTACCAAGTATTTACCCAAAGGATACACAAACACTGATTCAAAGGGACACATGCACCCCAATGTTTATAGCCAAATTATGGAAAGAGCCCAGATGTCCATTGATGATTGGAAAAGAAGATGTGGAATACATAGGGGTGTGTGTGTGTGCATGCATCTAGCTATAATGTATTATGTTAAGCAAAACCAATCAGAGAAAAGACAAATACCATATGCTTTACAGATGAACATAGGGGAAGGAGAAAAAAAAGAGAGAGGGAGGCAAACCATAAGGGACTTTTAACTATAGAGAACTGAGGGTTGATACAGGGTGGTGGGTGGGGGATGGACTAAATGAGTAATGGGTATTAAGGAGGGTACTTGTGTTGAGCACTGGTATGTTACTATATTACATATAGTATTATACTATATGTTAACTAACTAGAATTTAAATAAAAACTTGAAACAAAGATCTTCAATGACTTCTTAAAGAGCTAAAAGTTGTTCCTTTTTACTTATAAAGTCCATGTGACCCTGTATGCATGCCCCAATTCCTACGCCTTTTCACTTTCTGATCTCTTATCCCACTACATCCCATTTCACTGACTCTGTTCAGCCTAACTGGTTTCTTGACCCTTGAACATGCTAGGCTACTCCCTCCTTAGGACCTCTGACTTGTTTCCTCTGTCTGGAATGTGCTTTCCCAAGATACTGGCATGACTCACTTCATAATTTCTTTCAGACCTTCCCACAAATGTCACCTTCCATGTGAAACCTTCCTGACTACCATATTGAAATTTGCAATCCATTTCCACAATACTCTGTATCCCCCTTCTGTGCACTACTTTTTTTCATAGCACTTATTATTTTTTAACATGACCTATGTCCCATATACTTATTTTATTCTTTCTTCATGATGCTATATAACATCCATGAAAGCACAGATTTGTTTGTTACTATTGTAACAAAGAAGGTGCTTGTAAATATTTTTTAAATAAATGAATTAAAGAATGTGAAAGTTAAATACTCAGAAATACCTAATATTAAAATTTTGTCAGTTTACATATATAAATAAGTTACTCTTTTGTTAAAATTGGGTCATATTATATTCGGAGTTTAAAACTTGTTCTTTTCTCTTAATATTACAGTTATATTTCAAAGAAGTACATACAGATCACAATACTCTTTAACAATGTATTATTTATCATTTTTGATATTTAATCTCTGCCTTTCTAAGTTTAGATTTTTGCTATTTTAAGTTAAGTTCATATAAAAATGTTTTAGTGGCATTTGGGTGACTCAGTCGATTGTGTCTGACTTCGGCTCAAGTCATGATCCCACAGTTTGAGTTCGAGCCCCCCATCAGGCTCTGTGCTAAGAGCTCAGAGCCGGCTTCTGATTCTGTCTCCCACTCTTTCTGCCCCTAGCCCACTCACACACACTCTCTCTCTCTTAAAAATAAACATTAAAAAATTTTTTTAATTGTTTTAAATACAACTTTTCACAATTATTTAATTATTTTCTGGGAATAAATTTTTAGAAGCACCATTATTAGATCACAAGGTATAAACACTGATATATACATAGAAATTCTATCAATTTAATTTTCCACCAAAATATATGAAATTATCTGCCCTCATTATTTCTAACACCAGTATTTGTTCTCTTTTAAAGATCTGCATTTAGAAAAGATCAAAGTATTATATCTGGTAGAGGTTTCTATTTTAACTATTGCAAACAGTGTTTATTGATTATATTTTTTCATGTATTCAATTTTCATGTGAATTGCTCACTTTTAAAAATAGTTGTGCTTATTTTATCCATACGATTTGTAACACTATTGCCATATGAAGTGAATAAACTCTGTCATTTATATTTAAAGCTTTTAACCAGTTCTGAAAACCAGGATTTCTGGTTCTGATTGAGATGGAGAGGCAGGAATTGAATTTACCCTCCTGCTTAGAGCAACAGAAAAAAAATATACCAAAAAGATTTCAAGACACTGAACATCAGGCAACAAATGGTAAAACCAAAAACCAAACAGGTAAGTTCTGTGGTTTCCTAACTTATTTTCCTGACAGAATTTCTGGGGAGCAATGAAGGACAGGAAACTTAGAGAAGTCTGCAGACTCTGTGTTAAGAAGGACTTGAGTTTCTAGGGGGAGAACTCAACATGTACAATTTGCAGGACAGAATGCCAGAGAGGACTGTTCTGTTCTTTTCTTTCTTTTTTAATTTTTTTAATGTTTACTTATTTTTGAGAGAGAGGGAGACACAGAATCTGAAGCAGGCTCCAGGCTCTGAGCTGTCAGCACAGAGCCCTATGCAGGGCTCCAACCCCAGAGAACTGTGAGATCATGACCTAGGCCAAAGTCGGATGCTTAACCCTGCTGAGCCACCCAGGCGCCCCGACTGTTCTTTTCTAATATGAGCATTTAATGGCATACATTTTCCTCTAAGCACTGATTTAGATGCATCCTATAAATTTTGATCAGTCATGTTTTCATTTTCATTCATTTAAAAATATTTCCTCATTTCTATTGTGATTTCTTCTTCAACTTATTTTGAAATACACTGTATTCAAAATACACAGAATGTATTTTGAAATACATTTCTAAATGTTTGGGATATTTCAGACTGCTTTCTCTTACTGATTTCCAAATCAATTAATTGCATTGTAATTAAAACACATATTTTTCATTTCAAATCTTTTGGATTTATTAAGGCCTTAATATTTCCTAACACTTTAAAAGAAGCTGTTTGGTGCAGTTGCTAGATGTCTCAATTAAAACAAGCTGGTTGATAATGTTGTTCAAGTCTTTTATATACTTACTAATTTTCTGTTTACTCAATCATTTACTGAGGTAGGGGCATTGAAATCTAAAATATGTAAGTAGTTTCTCTAGTTCTCCTGTTAATTCTACCACTTTTTGCTTTGTGTATTTCAAAGATCTATTACTAGATGCATACATATTCAGGATTGTTATTTTCTCTTCAGTTATTGACCTCTTTGTCATTTATTCCCTTCTTTCATAATATTACTTGTACTGAAGTCTACTTTGTTGATTTTAATATAGTCATTTCAGACTTTTAATTCATATTTGTATGATTTTTTTATTAGATGTTTAACTCATCTTTAATATTTGAAATGGGTTTCTTGTAACACCATCTTTTTTATTGATTTATTTTATTTAAAGAGCTAAAAGTTGTTCCTTTTTACTTATAAAGTCCATATGACTTCTGAAAAGTCTAATTGGAGTATTTAGGCCTGCGCTGTCTAATAAAGTAACTACTAGCCCCATGAAACTATTTAGCCCTGAAATTCTGGCTAGTCTGACTTGAGGTGTGCTATATAAACCTATCAGATTTCAAAGACTTAGTATGAAAAAGTATATAAAAAAGATTGCATCTACTACATATTGAAGTAATATTTAGATATACTTGGTTTAATAAAATATTTTTAAACTAATTTCATCAGTTTACTTTTTAAGATGTGGATATTAATTTTTAAAAATATTTAGGGCTCACACTTGTAGTTTCCAGTATATGGTTACTCCATAATACATGGTTTATTTCATTTATACTTAATGTACTCATCAGTATTGTTTTTAAATCTATCATCTTGTGCTTTTTTTTTCTATTTGTATCATTTGTTCTTATTTTTTCTCTCTTTAATTAGCTATATTGTTTTTTTTCTTTTCTCCAGGTTGTTCTAGGATTTACATTGTTAAGTATGCATTCTTAAGAATATGCATTCTTAATTTCTATATTACAAATTAATATAACTTTATTATAATCTTAGAATAGTATATTTCCATTTCTGCCTTCCTGTTCCCTTGTGTTACTGTTTTCGTACATTTTATTGCTATATGTATTATGGAACCTACAGCACGTTGTTACTATTTTTGCTTTAAAGAGTTTAAAAATGAGAACAAAATTCTTACATATTTACTCATATATATATTTAATATTTTATTATTCCCTTTTGTATATTCAGATTCACATCTGATATCATTTCCCTTCTACATGAAAACTTGCCTTTAGCTTTCATTGAGTACAGGTCTACTTATAATGCATTATATTTCAGCATTTCAGTTTTTGAAAACTCTTATTTTTTTGAATGACTTTCTTGATAGGAATAGAATTCTGGGCTGACAGAGTCCTGCTACCCCCACCTTCTTTTCATATTTCAAATATCCCACTCCCATTGCCTTTTTATTTGTGCATACTTTTGGAATTTATTAGAAGAATGACTACTAAATCTGTAGTCATGCATCTTTGTTTCTCCCTATGTGCCATGTATTATTTTTTCTCTGGCTGCTTTACAATTTTTCATTTTTATCATTGATTTTCAGCAATCACATTATTTTATGTGTACATATAAAATAGTGATTTTCCATATTTTTTTTTGTTTGGATCTACGTGAGAATAGCTTTTATCAAATTTGCAAAGTCCCTAAGCCATTACCTTTTCAATTATTTTTCTTTTGTTTTCTTTGTTTAATGTTTATTTTTGAGAGAGAGACAGAGTGTGAGCTGGGGATGGACAGAGAGGGTAACACAGGATCTAAAGCAGGCTCCAGGCTCTGAGCTATCAGCACAAAGCCTGACATGGGGTTTAAAGACAGCCTCCCAGGTGGCCCAAAATAACATTTCCAGTTATTTGCCTCTAGACAAACTTTGGAATTATTTTGTTAATTAAAAAAAATCTTATTTACTTGTTGCTGGAGGTCAGGAAAATGGTGGAGTAGGAGAATCCTTCAGCCTATGAACCCACTGAGATAACAGCTACATCTGTACAACTAACTTTGAGAACAGTATGAAGACTGGCAGAACAGATCTTCTACAGTTAATCATATAGTAAAGAGGCCACATTAAAAAGAGTAGGAGGTGCAGAGATGTGGTTGGGAACCAAACCTCTTTAAGAAACTAATCACCCATGGGAGGGATCCCACCATCATGGAGAAGAAAGAGGATTAGACCACTCTCCAGGCACCCCAGGCATGGGGGACTCACACTAGGAAGAGGAATGGGGCTTAACTCCCAAGTATTTTAAAAATCAGTGGGTTTATTAGCTCTCTAACCTCTAGGAGTGCTGGAGGGCAATAAGAAACTGAGTTACTGTAACATATAACCATATAGCCAGCATAACAACCAAATGAAAACACAACATAGATGCAGTAGTTTGAAAAGTGCCTGGGTATATGAAGGAGATGTACTTAGAATCCAGGAAAGGCAGGGAGTTTTAGAAGACTTCTCCAAAAATAAAAGTGCTGATGGGCACCATTTCTCTTCCCCTCCTCCAGCCTAGATAGGCCAGCACTGTGAGAACCAGCATGAACACTCTTCACCTATCTTGCTACCATGTTCCCCACCCCTGCATTCCCAGGCAGACCTGCCCCACTTACAGGGGTCCTTGTAAAGCAGCTCCTGCCCTGACACACCCTGCAGGCAGCCCCAGCAGGGACTGGTGTCCCCCCAAAGTGATTCCTGTCCTGAGGAGTGGGGAAGATAACCACACACAGCAGAGTGCCCACAGTTCCGGCAGATAAGTAACTGGTCTGAATGCCAGCTCCACTAACAAACAAAAATCTCTCAGTGGGCAGCCCAGGGAGAGTACCCTGCAGCTCACTGTGCAAGTAACTGTGACAGACTGACAGAATGAGTGCATACAGCTAGCCTGACTGCTGACACTGCCCAGCTATAAGCCCATGGAAGCCTCAGACTTCTCAACAGCACACGACCTAACCCTGCCCTATGCACCCACAGCAGCCAAAGTGGGCCACTGCAGCCAACTGATCTGAAGGAAACATGGCTCAGCCAGAACACTAGGATGCATGGACCCATAGAAGACACCCCTGGAGAGCCTGATTCTGATGACCAGAGAGTATGTGCATTACAAGGCACCACATGACTTTTTCTTCAAACGGGCACTACAGTCAAGATCAGGAGACATAGCTGGCTTTCCTAATACATAGAAACAGACAGAGTTAGACAAAATAAGGAGACAGGATTATGTCTCAAATGAAAGAACAGAAGAAAATCACAACAAAAAAGCTTAAATGAAGATAAGGGATATGCTTGATAAAGACAAAGTGATGGTTATAAAGATACTGGACTTAAAAAAGAGTGGAGAATCTCGGTAAGACCTCCAAAAAAGAGATCACAAATGTAAAAAAGAACCAGTCTGAGATGAAGAACACAATAACAGAAATTAAAAACACACTAGAGGGAATCAATAGCACATTAGAAGAGGCAGAAGAAAGGACCAGCAATGTGGAAGCCAGGGTAATGGAAAGCAGGCAAGCTAAAATGAAGAAAGAATAAAAAATGAAAATAGGTTAGGGAAACTCAGTGACATCATCAAGCATAATGTCATTCACATTATAAGGATCCCAGTAGAAGAGAGAGAGAAAGGGAAAGAAAACATATTGGAAGAAATAATAGCTGAAAACTTTCCTAATCTAGTGAAGGAAACAGATATCAGATGGAGGAGGAACAAAAGCCACCACCCAAATCAACCCAAGGAAGTCCACATCAAGACATATAATAATTAAAATGGCAAGAAGTAATGATAAAGAATTTTTAAAGCAGCAAGGGCAAATAGTACATACAAGGGACACTCCATAAGGCTACCAACTGATTTTTCAGCAGAAACTTTGCAGTCCAGAAGGGAGTGGTGATATATTCAAATGTGCTGAAAGGAAAAAACCTGCAGCCAAGAATACTCTATTCAGCAAGGCTATCCTTCAGAAAAGGAGAGATAAAGAGATTCCCAAAGAAAAGTTAAAGGAGTTCATCACTACTCAAGCAGCCTTACAAGAAATGTTAAGGAGAATTCTTTGAGTGGAAAGGAGGAAAGTCCATAATTGGCAGTTAAAAAAAATAATAAGGTAGTAGATTAATCACTTATAAAACCAGTAGGGAGGTTAAAACATGAAAGCAGTAAAAATCAATTATATTGACAAAAATTAATCAAGGGATTCACAACAGGATGTAAAAAGTTATACACATAAAAGGGAGGGGAGTTAAAACTTAGTGTTTTTGGAATGTAAGTGACCATCAACTTAATATAGAAATGCTATATGCCTAAGATGATATATATGAACCTGATAGTAACCACAAATCAAAAACCTGTGATACACACACAAAAAAGAGAACAAAATCCAAGCATAACAATTTAAGGAAAGCTATCAAACCACAAGGGAGGAGACAAGAGAAGAACAGAAAACAACTACAAAAACAACCAGAAAACAAGTAACAAAATAGCAATATGTACACACCTATCAGTACTTACTTCAAATGTAAATGAACTAAATGCTGCATCAAAAGACAAAGGGTGACAGAATGAATTAAAAAGCAACACCCATCTATATGCTGCCTACAAGAGACTCATTCCAGACCTGAAGACACAGATTGAAAGTAAGGGGATAGAAACCATATGGTATCTGTCTTTCTCTGTATGGCTTATTTCACTTAGCATCACACTCTCCAGTTCCATCCACGTTGCTACAAAAGGCCATATTTCATTTTTTCTCATTGCCACGTAGTATTCCATTGTGTATATAAACCACAATTTCTCCATTCATCAGTTGATGGACATTTAGGCTCTTTCCATAATTTGGCTATTGTTGAGAGTGCTGCTATGAACATTGGGGTACAAGTGCCCCTATGCATCAGTACTCCTGTATCCCTTGGATAAATTCCTAGCAGTGCTATTGCTGGGTCATATGTGGATCCTGAGAAACTTAACAGGAACCCATGGGGGAGGGGAAGGAAAAAAAAAAAAAAGGTTAGAGTGGAAGAGAGCCAAAGCATAAGAGACTGTTAAAAACTGAGAACAAACTGAGGGTTAATGGGGGGTGGGAGGGAGGAGAGGGTGGGTGATGGGTATTGAGGAAGGCACTTTTTGGGATGAGCACTGGGTGTTGTATGGAAACCAATTTGACAATAAATTTCATATATTAAAAAAAAAACAGTACTGAGATACCACCACACACACACACACAAAAGTAAGGGGATAGAAAAACATCATGCAAATGAAAGTGAAAAGAAAGCTGAGGTAGCAATACTTATAACCAATAAAATAGGCTTTAAAGCAAAGACTGTAGGGAAAGATAAAGGAAACATTCCAACAAGAGGGTAGAACAATTGCAAATATCTATGCATCCCAAAAGGAAGCATCTAAATACATAAAGCAACTATTAACAGGGAAAAAGGGAGAAATTGATCATAATACAATAATAGTAGGGGACTTTAACACCCCAGTTGCATCAATGAGATAGTTCATTCAGACAGAAAATCAACAAGGACACAGATCTATGCAGTCTTGTGTCATTCTTGTGTACACACACACACACACACACACACACACACACACTGTTCCATCGTCAAACAGCAGAATACACATTCTTTAAAGCGCACATGGAATATTCTCCTAGATAGAACACGTTAGGACACAAAACAAATCTTAATACATTAAAAAAGATTGCAATAATAAAATACATCTTTTCTGACCACAATGGTATGAAATTAGAAATCAGTTACAGGAAAAAAAATCTGGAAACAAAGCAAATAAATGGAAGCTAAATAATGTACTTCTAAAAAATGGTTGGGTTACTCAAGAAATCAAAGAGGAAATAAAAAATACACAGAGACAAATCAAAATGAAAACACAACCATTGTGTGGTGATGTAGGAAAAGCTGTTCTAAAAGAAGTTTACAACTGTGTAGGCCTATCTTAAGAAACAAGAAAAATCTCAACCTAACCTTACACCTAAAGGATCTAGAAAAAGAAGAGCAAACAAAGCCAAAAGCCAGTAGAAGGAAGGAAATAATAATGATTAAAGCAGAAATAAGTGAAATAGTTTCAACAACAACAAAAACAACAAAACAATAGAAAAAATGAATGAAACTGGGAGCTAATTCTTTGAAAACATAAACCAAACTGATAAACCTTTAGCCAGACTCATCAATAAAAAAGAGAGAGGACTCAAATAAATGAAGTCAGAAATGAAGTAAGGACACCATTAAAAAAGGGTTATAAGAGAATATTATGAAAAATCATATGCCAACATATTAGAAAACCTAGAAGGAATGGACATAATCCTAGAAATGTATAACCTTCCAAAACTGAATGAGGAAACAGAAAATCTGAACAGAAAAATTACTAGCAACAAAATTGAATCAGTAATCAAAAAACTCTCCAGATACAAAAGTACAGTACCAGATGGTTTCACAGATGAATTCTAGCACACATTTATTATTTTTTTTAATGTTTATTTATTTTTGAGACAGAGAGAGACAGAGCATGAACGGGGGAGGGTCAGAGAGAGGGAGACACAGAATCAGAAACAGGCTCCAGACTCTGAGCTGTCAGCACAGAGCCCGACGCGGGGCTCAAACTCATGGACTGCGAGGTCATGACCTGAGCTGAAGTCGGCTGCTTAACGGACTGAGCCACCCAGGCGCCCCTCTAGCACACATTTAAAGAAGAGTTAATGCCCACTGTCCTGAAACTATTCCAAAAAAATAGAAGAGGAAGGAAACCTTCCAAATTCATTCTAGGAGGCCAGCATTTTCCTGATACCAAAACCAAAGACAGTACAAAACAAAACAAAACCCTACTAGCCAGTGTCTCTGATGAACATAGATTCAGAAATCCTGAAGAAAATATTAGCAAACTAAACCAACAATATATCAAAAAATTATTCACCAGGATCAAGTGGAATTTATACCCAGAATGCAAGTGTGGTTGAACATTTACAAATCAATGTGACACACTGCATTAACAAGGGAAAGGATAAAAATCATATATGATCATTTCAATAGACACAGAAAAAAAATATCTGACAAAGTGCAACATCCATTCATGATAAAAACCCTCAACAAAGCGGGTTTAGAGGGAATATATCTCAATAAAGGCCCAAAGGAAAAAGCCATAGCTATCCCATCATACTCAATGGTGAAAACTGAGAACTTTTCCTCTAAGATCAGGAGCAAGACAAGAATGTCTACTCTCACCACTTTTATTCAACTTATCTTGGAAGTCCTCAAAATAGCAATCAGATAAGAAAAAAAGGTATCCAAATTGGTAAAGAAGAAGTAAAACAGTCCATATTTGCAGATGACATGGTATTATACTTAGAAAACCCTAAGAACTCTACTAAAAAAGTACTAAAACAAAAATTGAGTAAATTTGCAGATAGAAAAGATACAGAAATCTGTTAAATTTCTATACACTAATAATGAAGTAGCAGACAGAGACTTTAAGAAAACAATCCCATTTATATAAACTTTACCAGGGAAGTGAAAGACTTGTACTCCAAAACTATAAAACACTGATGAAAGAAACTGAAGACACAAACAAATTGAAAAATATTCCATGCTCATGGGTTGGAAGAATTAATATTAAAATATCCATGCTCCCCAAAGCATTCTTACATATTCATTGCAGTCCCTATCAAAATACCAATAGCAGTTTTCACCAGAACTAGAACAAATAACACTAAAATTTGTATGGAACCACAAAAGACCTTGAATAGCCAAAGTAGTCTTAAAGAGTTACAAAGCTGGAGGTATTACAACCCCAGATTTAAAGATATACTCCAGGGGCACCTGGGTGGCTTAGTTGGTTAACTGTACGACTCTGGGTTTTGGCTCAAGTCATGCGTGATCTCATGGTTTCATGGGTTTGAACCCCACATTGGGCTCCGAGCTGGCGGTGTGGAGCCTGCTTAGGATCCCTTCTCTCTCCCTTTCTCTCTGTCCCTCCCTTGCTCACACTGTCTTTCTCTCAAAATAAATAAATAAACTTTAGAAAAAAGATCTACGATGAAGTAGTAGTAATCAAAGTAGTATGGTACTTGATAGGCAGGAAGCTTGGCATGTGCAACAGGAGGATGGACCTTAGACGTCCTGACAGAGAGCCCTAACCAAGGGACACGCTGGGACCACTCCATCCCACTCATTTAGCAGTCAGCTTGCAGTTACAACATCCTAGCAGAAGAAGAGTTAAATTTGTTGTGCTTGTTGCATTTGTGCAGAAAGCAGCTGCCTGTCCTTATTTGACCTCTATCTCTAGAATAGAAATAATGCGGGTTCCTACCCTGTGCAGGGATTTCAAATGCATCTTGGTAAAAGACATGCATGGTTGGCTAATTATTATATCATCCAGGCCTGTCACTCAAATGTTGCTACTCTAGGACCCACCCAAAAGAGAAAAAACTGATATAAGCTCATACCCCAGAGTTTCTGGGGCCTTTGTCTCTCTTAACTGGCCTGTTCCTCCCTTGGTGTATACTTTAGTAAAACTGCTCTGCTTTACTTTCATCTTCCTGTCCTGTTATTCTTCACAGTGGCAGCAAAAAGAACCAAGGCTTTTTCCTTTTTTATCTCTCAGTAACAGTATTGGCACAAAAATAGACACATAGATCAATGGAAGGAAATAGAGAGCACAAAAATAAACCCACACTTATATGGTCAATTTATCTATGGCAAAGGAGGAAAGAATACACCATGGGGAAAAGAAAGTCTCTTCAACAAATGGTCCTGGGAAAATGGGACAGCTACATGCAAAAGTGAACCTGGAACATTTTCTTACACCATACACAAAAATAAACTCAAAATGGATTAAAGACCTAAATGTGAGACCTGAAACTGTAAAACTCTAGAAGAAACCATAAGTAGTAATTTATTTGATCTTCCATAGAAACATTTTTCTAGATAGGTCTCCTGAGATAAGTGAAAGAAAAGCAAAAATAAACCATTGGGACTACATCAAATAAAAAGCTTTTGGACAGCAAAACAAACTATGAAAAAAGATAAAGCAACCTACTGAGTAGGAGAAGATATTTTCAGTCATATATATGATAAGACGTTAATATTCAAAATACAAAAATGATTTATACAACTTAACACCAAAAAACCCCAAACAACCTGATTAAACAATGGGCAGAGAACCTGATTAGACATTTTCCCAAAGATATACAGATGGTCAACAGACACATGAAAAGGTGTGCAACACCTCTAAAACATCAGGTAAATGCAAATCAAAACCATAATGAGATATCAGCTCACATCTGTCAGGATGGCTAAAATCAAAAACACAAGAAACAAGTGTTGGCTAGGATGTGGAGAAAAAGGAACCCTTATGCACTCTTGGTGGGAATGTAACTGGTGTGGCCACTGTGGAAATCACTATGGAGGTTCCTCAAAAAGTTAAAAATAGAAACACCATATGATCTGGTAATTTCATTACTGGGTACTTACCTGCCCCAAAACACAAAAATTTGAAAGATATGTACCTTTATGTTTATTGCAGCATTATTTACAATAAGCAAAATATGGAAGCAGCCCAAGTGTCCATCAACTGATGAATGGTAACATAAGACACACACACAATATTATTCAGCCATAAAAATTGAAGTCTTGCCATTTGCAATGACATGGATGGAGCTGGAGAGTATTATGCTAAGTGAAATCAGTCAAAGTAAGACAAATACCATATAATTGCACTCAGTGTGGAATTTAAGAAATAAAGAAACAGAAAAAGACAAAAAAAAACCCCAGACTCTTAAATACAGAGAACTGGTAGTTTCCAAAGGGGAGGGGTGGGGACGAGTGAAATAAAAGGGATTAAGAGGTATAAATTTATAGTACAAAATAAATTAAGTCACAGAGAAAAAAGTACAGCATAGGGAATATGGTTATTAATATGGTTAATGTGGTACATTGTTTGGTGGCTACACTTACCATGATGGGCACTGAGTAACATAATCGTACACCTGAAAATATAACACTGTATTTAACTGTACTTCAATAAAAAAAATTTACTTTAGTGATACTGTGATACTGTATTTTGCCTTCCAATAACACAGCATGTACCTTAATTTGCTTTTTTCCTTTTGTAGAGTATTATAGCTTGTCACATAGATCCAACACCTTTCTGATTAAGATTATTCCTATTTACTCTATGTATTGTATTGCTTATCTGAAAAGGCTTTTTTTTTTTACTATATATTTTATTAGGTTAGTGTTGGTTTATAAGAAAGCTCATGGTTTTATTTGCTTACTTTGTAAGCAAAATTATCTGGTTTTGCTTTCTAAAATTATACTTTATAAATTCTCTTAAATTAAAATTGGTTTTGATTTCTTTTGGTATGCAGTGCTATGAATTTTAAGACATGTATAGATTCATGTAACCACCACTGCAACCAAGATACAGAACAGTTGCATAATGCCCCCAAACTCCTTCATTCTCTTTCTGAATTATCTTTTATTTCTATTATCTTTCTGTTAATTCTCTTAACCTTTCCAGGTTAACTCTGGTAATGTCTGTATACATTTACTTTTTGTTTTCAAGTAGGCAAATATTGATTGGGGTGCCTGGGTGGCTCAGTTGGTTAAGCATCCGACTCTTGGCTTCAGCTCAGGTCATGATCTCATGGTTCATGAATTCAAGCCCTGTATCAGGTTCCTTGCTAACAGCACGGGTCTTGCCTGGGATTCTCTCACTTGCTGTCTCTTAAAATAAATAAAAATTTTAAAAAAAGTTTAAAAATTGGGCAAATATTTAAAATTTAGTGAATTTTTTTCAACTGCTCTTATGTTAGTTGGCTTTTTAAAAAATTTCCTTTCTTTACAGAAATTGTAAAAATATTCAAAAAAAAGTTGTTTATCATTTCAAAGTCTGTAAGAAATGTGGTCATCTAGGGAAGATTTCCTTGGACTCTACTGCTAGCCTTCTGGGGAATGTAGGATAGGTAGTATAGCTATGAGGAGTTCAAATTACTGAGGTATTTGAGGAGAAAGTTGTGTTTGAAGAGCAATCCACACATGAATGATTTAAGTAAATATGGCAACATCCTCAGTTATTGTTTCAGGTTGAGAATCTACATCTGGTATTTTCCTGAATTATGTGTGACGGACATTTCAAAAAATAATGTTATTTAGAATCACCTCCACTAGTTATTCTATATTTTATTCACTACTTTCTCTATGCTAGGTATTGTGCTAAATGCTTTACATTTGTGTAATTTAATTCATACACCATTTTTCTAGGTTACTTGCAAAGTACCTGTCTTAACTTCTTGTTATTACTTTGGGCTTTCCAACTTCTCCTTCCCCAGATTTCACCTATTGGTGATGGCAGATATCATTATACCTACTAGCCCGCAATAATTTTTAGTGTCCTGTCAAAAACTTTAATGCAGATTATACCTTTATATGATTCTTCCAGTAAGCAATATATATATATATATATATATGTTTTTTTTTTTTTTTTTTGGTGACAAAGTATCTTAGCCTAAAAGAGTAATTTTCCAACATTGAGACACTGAACACTGTGGCTTAAAGGTGGGACAATTTCTATATTCAAAGGAGCAATTTTTTGCTACTAAAATGCTCCTTGATGTTGCTCAAAGGTGTCCTTCTCCCAGTCCAGTCCCAATTATGCTCTTTCTCTAATGAAGACTGCTTCATCATGGGTGTATCCTCACTTTAAATAGCAAAGACACACTCCACAATTCTTGTAACTTTGGGAAAAGTAAATTCAACATTTTAATAACTCCCACTGCAAGTAGACAGGAGTGTCTAATCCCTCATCTCCTGAATGTCACTGCTTTCTAGAGGTTTTTATACCAGGAATGGGAAAAAACCTATATCCATACTCCAGGCTTTTGATGCTTACTAAGAATCATGGTGATTTCAGTAGGCTTGTGACTCTCAAACTACATGGTGTTTTTGATTCCTGATGTATAACTGGTAGGTTAAAATCTGGAAATAATATTAAGGATCTTGGGAAGCGGCCGTGTTTTGTGTTCTTCAGGTGGCAAAAACAATTCATTTAATAATTCTATAGAGCAAATATAATGGAGTAGCAAAGAAAAAAATAACGAAGATGTAAAGATAGATGGTTCCACTAAATAGGAATTAAATGTGAATTCTGTAGATGAAAGGAGAAAAAATTCTGACAACTGTTTATTCAGTTACAATGAATATACAATATATTTATCCTATATACATATACATATCTACATATATATAGATTAGGCATAATAGTTTCTGAGTTTCCATTACTAATTACATTATCAAGTTAGGAAAACAGAAGAAATACTCAAATGTGTGAGGCTGAGTATTTTCAGTGCATTTAATATATCAAGGTACTCATAATTTTCATTTAAAATGAAGTAATTTAACTTCAAAAAGATGAAACGATTTTTGTAAGAACATGTCTTTTCCTAAATCCCTGCACTGAAACTAGGTTTGAATATTTATGCTGTAATTATTATTAAAGAACTAAAACAAGCTGATTATTTCAGAACAGTATTCTTAACTATGAATTTTGAAACCTAGAGAATTCTTAAATGTTGCCCAGGAAATATGATAGGTGCTTTATACAGACTATCTAATTTAATCTCTCGATCAAGATCAAGGTAAGATCAAGGCCACACAGCAGGGTAAGGACACCTTAACCCTTTGAACTACTTTGCCACAGTCCAGTTTTAATATTTCTGGACTATTGGTCTCTGATAAATTTTACAGATATTTATCAATATTGAAAGAACAATTTGAGTATTTGCAAATGGTTTATGAAACCTAATTTTTTGTCATGGAAAAACAGGAGATTATTTAAATTAAAAAAAAATCACAGAAGGTATTTGCAGAACTTGAAATGTGCTGCCAATTACAAACTCAATTTTGAAGAATGAGTCTGAGTCCTTAACGTGTCTTTCCCCCCCTCCCCCAAGTGGCTCCTGTGTCACCTTGAGATACCACCATCTAAGTGGATTTTTAAATTTGTTTTGTTTTGAGCATTATGGTACTCAAGGATGTCCAACACTTATCTTGTGTATCTCCTTGTCCAGTTGTAGAATATATTTTTTTCTAGTCTAAAAAAATAGTTTTGTTGGAGTAGCATGAGAAGGAGGGATATTCTCTCTCTTTCAAATGTTTCTATGGGATCATAAAATAAAATTGAGAAAAACTCATAGGTACACCTTTTGGTTATCAATAGTTTAATGTGGTCAAGAAAGTAACTTATTATTTATATATTTAAGTATTAAGAATAGTACTTATCAATAGTGATAAAACAATTTGAAAATTTGCAAGTAAAGTAAGGGTGGAACTGGATTTTTTCTGTAGCTGAGAAAACAGAAGGTCACTAGTGATTACCCTGATAGGAGACACTAAATGCGTCTTCTGAAATTGTTATGTTAAACTGTTAGTTAAATCCAGTGCTCTACAATAATGGATTTGACATCATCATATTTTTATTGTTATTGTTTAACAGAAAGCTTGGAGATTTCAACCATCATTTAATTTTTTATATACCTGAATAATAAGTAGAGCACACTTAGTGTAATTCTTCCTCTATAAATATGGATTATATAACTCCTTAGTATCCAGAATATTAGTGTGTGGGTATGTGATGAATATAACCCAAAATGTACTGATGTTGGTCAAAATCAAGAAGTTGTCCATTTGAAATGATACCTGATAGCAATTGTTAAATTTGTGCCAAAAGGAAAAATCTTCACTGAGATAGTTATTAGTTGGCTTTTAGGTAATCAGTGTTCTTGTGAATTATTGATACCATGATTCCTTCATGTGTAATTGTAGAAGTGTCACATTTTCTAGATCTGTAATTTTGTCCTATTTTGTCATTGCAGAGCAGAGTCTGCAGATCATGGAGGGATTCAACCATTCTGGAGTATCTGAATTTGTATTACTTGGACTTACTGATTCTCCTGAGCTCCAGATTTTTTTCTTTGTGATGTTTTCTGTTTTCTATTTACTAACTATGTTGGGCAACTGCTTGATTTTGCTCACAGTCCTATGCACCCCACACCTTCACTCCCCCATGTATTTCCTCCTCAGCAACCTGTCTCTCATTGACATGTGCTTGTCCTCCTTTGCCACTCCAAAGATGATCATGGACTTCTTTGCTGAGCATAAGACCATCTCCTTTGAGGGCTGCATTTCTCAGATCTTCTTTTTGCACCTTTTCACTGGGACTGAGATTGTGCTGCTGATCTCCATGTCTTTTGACAGGTACATTGCCATATGCAAACCTCTCCATTATTCAACAATTATGAGCCAAAGAGTGTGTGTTGGGCTTGTGGTAACTTCTTGGACAGTGGGCTTCCTGCATACAATGAGCCAGTTAGCTTTTACTCTCTGTTTACCCTTCTGTGGTCCCAATGTTGTAGACAGTTTCTTCTGTGACCTTCCTTTGGTCATCCAGCTGGCTTGTATAGATATCTATGTTCTTGGAATCTTCATGATCTCAACTAGTGGTGTGATTGCTCTTGTAAGTTTTCTGCTTTTGCTCACCTCCTACGTCATTGTTCTTGTCACTATCAAGGACCACTCCTCCACAGGATCATCTAAGGTTTTTTCTACCTGTACTGCACATTTCCTAGTTGTGTTAATGTTCTTTGGGCCCTGCATCTTCATCTATGTGTGGCCTTTCACCAACTTCCTGGTGGACAAAGTTCTGTCTGTTTTCTATACCATCTTTACCCCCTTTCTGAATCCACTTATCTATACTTTGAGAAACCAGGAAATGAAGACGGCTGTGAAGAAGAAACTAAGTAACCAATACCTAAATCTTGGGAAAACTTCTCCAAGATATCCAGTGCATTGAATCCTGAGATTTATATCATCAGTTTATTTTTATAGCAATACTTAGTATCTTCATTTCAAGTCTTTTAGTTTAAATTCACAAAGAGAAGAAACCAGGGTTGAGAGATGTGAAATAATCTTGCCTAAAAATTACTGAGATGTTTGTGAGCCTTTTGAGTTTACAGACACATTTGAAAATCTGCTGTAATCTATAGGTTATTTTCACAGAAAAATGCACATATAATCAAAACATAAATTCAGGGCTTCATATACCCATGAATCCTATCAACATACCTCAGCAACTTAGAGAAGCCTGAGATAAAATACTGTTCTCTTGTCTTCTACCTCAGAACATTGCTACTCAGTTGCACAGCCTTGTGGTACTTTGATGGTGTCCACTTGCAGAACTTTGATTAAAAGTGTTTATTTTTCATTAGAAATATTTTTATGGGAAAATTCAAATGGTGAAGAGATTCTTCTGAGTCAACTTTGAACAAAAGAGAACAGTTTGGAGGATCTGAAATTTAACAATCTGGTTTCTTAAGAGGTGTATAGATCATTACCACACTTGATAATTGATATAGCAAATAATTATTTAAACAGCCATTTGTGAAGTTTAAACCATAGAAAGTAAACAACTAAAATATGATTCTCTCCTAAACCTGGCTGAATGTCAGAGATATGATGCATTCATTTACTCTCAAGACTAAATGTTTGAAAAATTAACTACTAAATTAATGACAAGTTTGTCATTTCCAAAGTAAAACATTACAAAACTTTATTAGTCTTAGTATGAGTTTTGTCTCTCATTCTCAACATAACGTAGCCTAGAGGAAGAAAAGATGAAACTAATTTAAAAAAATACATAGCACAATTCTTCCTAATCTGGCTTATATTAGTGATTGTGTTAAACATACTTTTTATTCCAAGACATTATTTGAAAATCAGCTAGCCAAACCATTTCCCTAACAGTGGAAGAACCTAAGATACAGAAAATTCTTAGAGCTGGTTCAAGACTGAATTACTGTAATGGGCAAAAGTCATTTCTCTAAATATACCTAGACCCCAGATTTAATTTTGGATCTGTCATTTCCTAGTTGTATTATCCTGGGAGTTTCACTTCATCTCTCTACCCTGTTTAATCTCTAATATGAAGATAATAAAATTGTTTGTTGTGACCATTTTATGGAAAGTGGACACAACAGACTCCAAAAATGTCATTTTCTTTTCCCTTCCCAACTACACAGACTCTTACCCAAAACTCATTTTATTTTTAAGTAGTATACCTTTAAAGAATAACCACATTCAGGTGAAACCAGTAGCTCACAAAATTTGACATTCTAGTTTTAGGACGTCTCTTTGCAGCTTGTTAAGACATATGGCAGAAGAACAAATAGAACACTTTCCAGTTTTCCATTGCTAACATGGAGGGTGGTTGTAGAAATTAGATTGCCAGATACTTTGTGTTTTTTATGAATAACAACATACTGATAGGCTGCATCTCTTTGAATTGACTGAAGTTTACGAAAATAGTTTAGGAAACAATCTGTTATGATGACATTCATGGTATTAATAGTTTCTTATATTTATTCTGGACTTTTAAGGTTTCAACATGATTCAACACAAACTTCAAGGTAAATATTTAATATCTGAAGTTAAATAATGTGGCAGAGGTTTATGAAGAAATGTAGTATTGGAGCTAGGTATAAAAAACACATTCTAGTTTAAAATACTAGTTAATTTTTAGCCAAATCATAAACTCTTTATTCTTGCCATAAAGTCAGTCAAATGAGAAAAAGTAAAAATGTCCTTTTGTCTCATCTCCATTCTTTAGCAAAAATTATCTTTGTTTTAAAATATAAACCCTGCTTCTGGGGTGCCTGGATGGCTTGGTCAGCTAAGTGTCTGACTCCTGATTTCGGCTCAGGTCATGATCTCATGGTTTGTGGGATCAAGCCCCATGTCGGGCTCTGTGCTGACAGCATGGAGCCTACCTGGGGTTCTCTTCCTCTCTCTGCCCCTTCCCCACTTGCTCACTCTCAAAAATAAATAAACAAATAAACATATAAAATAACATATAAACCCTCCTTCTGAAATAGCAATCTTTAGTTCAATGACTATTTATTGAGCACCCATTCTGTTTAAGGTCCTTTCTGGGTGCTGATGATACTACGTTAATGTACAAGATCTATTTCTCTGTTTTTGAGGGACATATGTTTAGCGATTAGATGGGACCAGTCTTGAATTCCAAATGCATCGCTTTCTTGTTGTACAACTTTGAGCAAGTATTCCTAACGTTTCTAAGACTTTGTTTTCTCACCTATAAAATGTGGATCTAGTATATAACCACTAGGAATGTTGTGAAAATTGAAAAGACATGTAACACAATTAGCAGTGCTTGGCATTCATTAAACGTTTAACCAATACTAACTAATAAATATTACTTAGTGCCATTGTGTTAGATATGCACAAATGTCAGGGTAAATGGAATGGAAATAGATGTGCTTACCTGAACTTAAAGGGCATGTTTAGGATGTGTCAATTTACCTAATATTAACTAATGTTAAAATATTGGATTTGTGCTAATTATTAATCTTTGGTGCATTTATGTAGTTAATGTTGTCCTTTGTATGTTTGTGTTTTGCAAAGGAAGTATTATATTTTAGAAGTTTCTTATTCATTTTAAGTTTAAATATATTCCAAGATTGCATAGGAGGGAAAAAACAATGCACAATGTTCTACAGGTCAGTGTCCTGTTTCACGACAATGTTTTTAAATAAAGTTTTTATGATTGAAAAGTGATAAAATATTATTCATGTATTTCGTCTGTCTTTATGTTTTACCCATTCAAAAGATAGGGAAATGCTTTAAATTCTTAACTGGGAGGGGCAGCTGGGTGGCTCAGTCAGTTAAATGTCTGACTCTTGATTTTGGCTCAGGTCATGATTTCGCAATTAATGAGATCAAGCCCCAAGTTGGGCTCTGCACTAGCAGCATGGAGCCTGCTTGTGTTTCTCTGTCTCCCTCTCCCTCTACCCTCCCCCATGCTTGCTCTCTCTTAAAATAAACAAACAAACATTAAAAAAAAATCAACTGGGAAATGAATGGTGACATTTACCTATTCACTTTATATTCAGCTTATTAATAAAGAAGTTACTGGGGAACCTGAGTGGCTCATTTGGTTAAGCAGCTGACTTCAGCTCAGGTCATGAT
Organism: Acinonyx jubatus; assembly: GCF_027475565.1. NCBI lineage: Eukaryota > Metazoa > Chordata > Mammalia > Carnivora > Felidae > Acinonyx > Acinonyx jubatus. Next base: position 69,493,622 of record NC_069386.1, on the reverse strand, counting down.
CTCACGGTTTGTGGGTTCAAGCCCTGCTTCGGGCTCTGTACTGACAGCTCAGAGCCTGGAGCCTGATTCCAATTCTGTGTCTCCCTCTCTGTCTGCCCCTCCCCCACTCACACTCTGTCTCTCTCTCCTTCAAAAATAAACATTAAAAAAAATTAAAAAAAAATAAAGAAGTTACCACTACAGGCAGAAAGATCTTGTCCAGATTTACAGAAATATAAGGGAATAGTTTATTTGGAGACATGGTAGAAGTATTATTTAAGAAACTGTTAAAATTGGAATTGTGAAATTATAGCATCAAGTCAGACATTTCATTTGGCTAAGATATCCCTGAAGCTTTGGATAAGTATCTAATTTCTACCTGGGCATTTCTGTGGTTAAGCCTATTCCTGGGGAATCAGTTAAACCCCAAACTATATTTACAGCTCATTTTGATAATTATATTTCAGTATAATTGGTCTTCTTTACACTCCTATGTACTTTAGTTTGTGTTTGCAATATTGTTCCAATGAGGAGGCTAGAGACACACATGTCTCCCCCTGCTCCCCCTGCATGACTAAGAACTCCCAGAGTGGGGACTGTGAATAGCACCAATGAAACCAGGTTGTCTGATCTAAACTCAGCTTTACACCACTTACTAAGCCTCTGGTTTGGTGCAAGTTTGTCATTGTCTATCCCAGTGTTTTTTAATTCTTTTAGCAGAGTTTGGAAGCCAACAGCCTGCATTCACAACATGTTTGTCTTTCCCTAAAAGGTTTACAAAGAAATCAAGCTAATTCAACAAAATTAGATACTGGGAGATTTCACAAGAAAATATAGCTTGATAGATTTTTAAAAATTTTTAATGCTTATTTATTTTTGAGAGAGAGAGAAAGAGAAAGAGAGAGGGAGAGGGAGGGAAAGAATCCAAAGCAGCTCCAGACTCCATGCTGTCAGCACAGAGCCCGGAGTCAGGGCTCGAACTCATGAACCATGAGATATAATCTGAGCTGAAGCTGGACACTTAACCGACTGAGACACCCAGGCATCCGAGCTTGATAGATTTTCTTAAAAAAAAAAAAAGGAAAGAAAGAAAGAGAGAAAAAGAAAAATAACCCTGCCAACACTGGACCACAATTCTAAGTTGCAGCTGAGTTTTCAGATTCGGCTAATACCAGAGATCTCCTCTGTTTTGTCTTGAACTAGGCCACTCCATTCATGCATATTACCCCAACAGTTTCTGATCCTCATAAAGAATGTATAATATGTATAAGATGTATAATATGCCTTTTCCTTCACCATGCTTATAACTTTTCTTCCAGCCTTAACCCATACTTTGACACAATTCAATTATGCCCCCAACTTTTGATGGCTCACTCTCAACAAACAGCATTTATTGCATCTCTTTGGAATACTGATATTCCTATAAATTTCTATATGAGGATTTAAGCCTAACTGGGATACAAAAAAATTCATTATACTTCTATCTTCTTCTTTTTTAAATGCCTTTCTTCTCCTATGTCCTGATTTTCTTTTGACTACACTCCAGTGGAAATTTGCTCTTGGTCACTTGTATTTCATCTTATATTGAAGAGCTACCTCAGCATTTTTAATTATAGGAGGATAGGACTGCCCTCTTCTTGAAATAGTTCAGTATTAGAACGGAGGAGATGACATTTACTTAGGTAGAATTTTCTGCTTCTGTCAAACAGGTGCCACCTTAATATCCCCCTTTAGTATAGATATTCCAAGAAATGTTTTTTTAATGTTTATTTATTTTTGATAGTAAGAGAGAGAGAGACAAGTGTGAGAGGGGGAGGGGCAGAGTGAGAGGGAGACACAGAATCCAAAGCAGGCTCCAGGCTCTGAGCTGTCAGCACAGAGCCCGATGTGGGGCTTGAACTCACGGACCATGAGATCATGACCTGAGCTGAGGTTGGAAGCTTAACCGACTGAGCCACCCAGGTGCCCCCACTCCAAGAAATGTTTTTTGGGGCTTTTTTGTTTGTTTGTTTCAGGATATATGCTCTGTCCTTTGGAAACACAAATAATAAGACATTATCCCTTACCTTTAAAGAGATTATATCTAGTACAAAGAAAAGTAATCACAACGCAGTGTCATAATGGTCATGATGTAAGTTTGCACATGGTAATATGGAGACTTAGGAAAGGGCATGTCCAAATTTGCCTGCCGAGTCAGAGAAAGCTCCTCAGAGGTAGTGCTGAATCTGAGACTTGAAGGCAAAATTGGGGGGAAAGTATGCCACAGGGAAGGAACAACATGGGCAAAAAGCAGAGAAAAATATAAATGCCTAGTGAACTCAGGAGCTGCATATGGTTTATTATTTTTAGAGAACGAGATGTTAAATTAGCAGAAAGAGATTGTACTGAAAGAAAGTGTCAAGAGCCCTGGAAAGAAGGAGGAAGCAATGGGTAACTGAGGGCAGACTGTAAGCAATGGGTCAGCTTTTACCCAGTTCCTGTTGTGAGAACGTTTTACAGCCTTCTCAGGTGATTTGATGAAAGTTCTGTCTTATTTATTTTCTGTATGATTGATAAAAGGGTGCCAAACACATAGTCTACACTTGAAGACGATATTGGAGTCACAGAAGAGAAGTTATCCTGGCTCTTCTTATCTCTTTACAATCTCTCCTGTATAATTTTGAATTTGTTTACTTGACCAGCATCCTCAATCTTAAGTTATATGGTGAGCTGACGTGCAACTGTTAACCCAGTAATTTCTGGAAATAAGGCTTCCTTTACCTCTTCTCTTCTTTTCCCATCACCTTGCATCTTGAAGCTATTCCCCAGAATCTCTTCTCCTCCCATACCCTGAAATGATCTTACTGGCTTCTTGATGTCTGTTCTGAATGGCAGGTTAGTGTATTTTCACTGGGGGGATGATATGCAAGTTGGTGGGAGCCTTTACATTAAGGTGACAGAGAATACCTGGAGGGGAGCAGGAAGGATTAGAGAAGAGCGCTGGACATCCCTGGTGAGGCATATACCTCTCAGCACTTGTCTAAGGGTGAAATATTCTGATTTGATGCTGATTTGAACACTGCTCATTTCACTACTGCTGAAGATAATATATTCATTTATACTCCAATATTTGTTACTAAAAGCTTAAAATGTGACAGGCTTCATTCTATGTATCATAGAAAAAATGCTAATGTGGTTGGGGAATATACAACAACAAATTACTACAAATTATAGTAGGCCATGCATCATCTGGATCCTGCTTACCTTCTCAGCCCTATTTTACATTCCTCTCCCCTTTAGATGCTAATTTTCTTCTTCTCATGTGCAACACTCCATTGTTTTGGACGCCTTTGCACATGCTATTTTATCTGCTTAAATTCTTACAACAACACTACAAAGGGTTTGTGTGTGTGGGGTAAAAGTGTAGTCTTTCTATGCAATTAAAGTTGTTACCAGTCTAAAATAGACTGTTATAATAAGTTTTTTTTGCAAGCCCCATGGTAACCACAAAGAAAAAACTTGTAGCAATACAAGAAAAGAATCAAAACATAGCACTACAAAGAATCATCAAATCAAAAATGAAGATGGCAAGAGAGGAAAGGGAACAAAAGAAATTACAAAACAGAAAACAATGAACAAAATGGCAATAGTAAGTCCTTATTATAAACAGTGACTTTAAATGTAAATAAACTCACCACGCAAACAAGACATAGGGCAGCTAAGGGATAAAAAACAAGATCCAACTATATGCTGTCTATACGAGATCTGCTTTAGATTTAAGGACACAAACAGGCTCAAAGTCAAGGAATGGAAAAATACATTCCATTCAAATGGTAACCAAAAGAGAGAAGGGTATCTATACTTCTATAAGAAAAAATAGACTGTAAATCAAAAACTGTCACAAAAGCAAAGAAGGTCTTTATGTAATGCTAAAGAGTCAATTCAACAGGAAGATGTAAAATTAGAAAAATACATGTACACAAAATGAGAATACTTAAACATATATAGCAAACATTGACAGATCTTAAGGGAGAAATAGATAGCAATAAAATAGGGGTGCCTGAGTGGCTCAGTCGCTTAAGCGACTGACTCTTGATTTCAGATCAGGTCATGATCTCCTGGTCTGTGGGATTGAGCCCCAGTCTGTCAGTACGCAGCCTGCCTGGGATTCTCTCTGTCCCTTCCCCCTCACATACCCTCTCTCTCTTTCCCCCTCAAAATAAATAAACTTTAAAAAGAAGATAGCAATACAATAGGGTTGGAGACTTCAATACCCCATACAATAACGAACAGATGATCCAGACTAACTACTCATAAGGAAACAGCAGGTGGAAACAACACTACAGACCAAATGGACCTACCAGACACATACAGAACATTTCACCCAAAAGCGGCAGACTATATATTCTTCTCAAGTGTGCATGAAACATCCCCAGAAGAGATCACATGCTAGGTCACAAAACAAGTCATTACAAATTTAAGGAGACTGAAATAATTCCAAGTATCTATTCCAAGCACGGTGGAATAAAAAATTAAAGATCAATGACAAAAATAAAATGGGGAAATTAACAAATATGTAGAAATTAGCTTATTTTTGAACAACTGTATGAGAAAAGAAATAAAACCAGAAATTAGCACATATGTTGAGACAAATGAAAACACAACATACCAAAATTTATGGGATGCATACCTCCCTGGGTCTCCAGGATATTTTGAAGAGTATAAAAGCAGAGTCCCATGGGGGTGGGGGTGTCGGGGAGAGGGAAAATGGGTGATGGGCATTGAGGATGAGCACTGGGTATTGTTTGTAAGCGATGAACCATGAGAATCTACCCTAAAAACCAAGAGCACACTTTACACACTGGGTGTTAGCCACTTTGACAATAAATTATATTTAAAAAAAGAAAAAAAATGCAGAAATGAACACAAAATAAAAAGCATAAGGAGTTATTATTAAAAAAAGAAAAGCAGAGTCCCTTTCCCTATACATTCTACCTCAATTTCTCCTGACTTTTAGGAAGTTTTATAATTGAATTACCATATGATAAAATGAGTTGACAATCAAAGGTCCTACACACAACAAGTACTCCAAAGCACATCACAGATGATTCAGTCAGATCAGAGATTTGCACAAGGTCTCATAATTAATGGCAGAATTTGATGGGGACAGAATTTGATAGGGGCAACTATTTATCTCTGAAATGCTCTCTATCTGAACATTTCTATGATTAATATGACACAGTAAAAGAATGGTGGGGTAGTAACAAGGAAAACACAAAAGGGTGTTTGGGAAAACATTATTACTTTAAAAATTGTACCAAATCACTACTTGTAACTGTGCCTGGAGTCAAATGCTATGGCAGGTACTAAAAACAAATTACCCAAACAAATGAATAACAACAACAAAAGCAAGCAAGGGCAAAGTTTCGTTCTCAAAATGTTTATAAATTACAAGAAGAAAAGACAGACTCAAGAAATGGTTAGGCAACAATATATATCAATGTATAAAATTAATAATGCAGGAAACATCAGCTCTGAAAAGAGTAGAGGTTAATAAAAGAATTTGAGGAGCCGCTTTTGAAGAGGTGGGGCTTAGGTTAAACCTTCAAGGAGGATGTCATAAGATCATACTATGTCTTGGTTCTAAAACCATTGAAATTTTTTTTGAATTTTTTTTAACGTTTATTCATTTTTGAGAGACAGAGAGAGACGGAGCATGAGCGGGGAAGGGGCAGAGAGAGGGAGACACAGAATCTGAAACAGGCTCCAGGCTCTGAGCTGTCAGCACAGAGCCCGACATGGGGCTCGAACTTACAAAGTGTGAGATCCTGACCTGAGCCAAAGTTGGATGCTCAACTGCCTGAGCCACCCAGGCGCCCCATAAAACCATTGAAATTTTTAAAAATGAAAATTGTAACATCATCTTCTAAATCATGGGGGGGGGGTGCAAAATGATAATTGACCAGAAAAAATGACACAAGAAAAAAAGTTTTTGATAATGAAGCATCACAAACCCTCAGCTACATCATCAGATGAAAGGCCACTTTGCTGATTTTTCTCTCCTCAAATGAGCAGGAGACAGTTTTTTGAGCAGAACAATGATTTTTTTTTTTGCTGGGAGAGAAATATATCTAAAGGGATTTTTGATATCAGGAACCCAGTTTGGGGATGATGGCCCACTGCTGAGATCATCCACTCCGAGACAAACTCAATTTTATGTGTGTACATTTAATTTTTGAACAATATTAAGTATTTTGACATATATATACATATATATTTATTTATTTATTCCTGGTTTCATTTATTAGACTATAATTAAGAGATCAATTTGTAAAATAAGCTCAATAGAGATAAATGAAGGACATCTACTTAAAGAATAAAAAAAAGAAAAGAAAAAAATTGCTCTACGAACCACAGTAGTCATGGTTTCAATTAGGCTAATGACTCTTCCAGGTGAAGAGATGGCATCATAAAATTAGCTTATTTCCTGAAGTTGTCAGGTTTATCCTTTACAGCAAACTATTGAGACTCAGTGTTAGGCTTCTTCTTTGTGGTAATGAGAATACCAGGTAAAAGAGCATGCTCAGATAATTGAGTGTCAGTAGAGAATATGAGGCAGGGAGGGAGAGAACCCTGTAGGTGGAGCGCTTAGAATGCAGAATGGGAGAGTCCTTTATTCAAATTTTCTTAGGTTGGTGCTTATGTTAACCATCTAGATTTTGTCTTTGGGGTTAATTTACCATGTTGCATTCCTAATACTTGGAACTTTATTTTAAAGCACATGTAAATTTCCATATAATGGAACCCATGATATTTATTTGGCAATAATTCTATTAGTGTGTATGTTAAGATGCTAAACTGGAGCAGAAAATACATAGTCTGACACAGGAAAAAAAATGCAATATTCCTTACCCTGATCAGGCAATCATATGCTATTGATCAGAATGAAATATGAACAACCTGGAAACTTGATCTAACAGAATTGAGAAGGTGGGAGAACAGATTTATAATATCCAGAGTCATAAATAAACAAAAGGTTTTTAAATTACTTTTTTCACTAATATGAATTCATTGGTAGATCTCTCAAGTAACCATTAAACACATTAGTAAACTGCACTAGTTGTACTTCATCACAAGAAGTATTTAAGAGTTTCCCTATTCAGGGCCCCTGGGTAGCTCAGTCAGTTAAGCATCTGACTTCTGCTCAGGTCATGATCTTGCAGTTCATGGGTTTGAGCCCCATGTTGGGCTTTGTGCTGACAGCTCAGAGCTTGGAGCCTGCTTCGGATTCTGTCTCCCTGTCTGCCCCTCCCCCACTCACACTCTGTGTCTCTCAAAAATAAATAAATATTAAAAGAGTATCCCTTTTCAACTTTACTAAATTCAATAACCTTTCAAATAATTTTAAACAAGTGATAGTTGCAATTCACAGTTGTACAGATTCAACACACAGACTACTGAGTCAATATAGTAAAATTTTTATTCATTTATTTATGATTACAAGCATTTCTTACGTATGTATGTATCTATCTATATTTTGCTATACAGCCATCTCCCGTCTATCTGCTTTTCCATTTATCTGTTCATCCATTCAGCTAATGATTGGTTTATCTTTGTTTCAACTCTTTACAATCTATTTTTCCCATCAGTCATCTCTAGATATTCACCTGTCTTTACCTAAACCCAAACGAATACAATATTACAATATTATGCAAACTTTGACAATGCCAGGAAGCTGGATAATTCTTTAGGGTTATAGTTAGTCCACTTATATGCACTGACATTTCTTCTATGTGTAACTCTCAGAATGACAATGACCAAATGCTCTTGAACATAACCTAGCCCTTGTTCAGTTGAGGGAGAGAGAGAGGAGAGGCACGTTCTAGGCTAGACTTTGTCATACAGATGTATGAACTTGAGAAAGTTACTTTGTTCCCTGATTCTCAACTGCATCATCTATAAAATAAATAGATATTTCTAGATGGTTTCTATATTCTAAAAACTTTAGTTATTAGGTATATCAAATATGTTGAAAGACCACTGTTTCATAGGTCCCTTAAGTCAAATACTGTGTCTAACCAGGGGGGAAACTGGTTCAGATCCGTTAGGACACTACTCTTTACAGGTATCTTTTGATTATAAAAACAATAAAACAAATGTCATAGCACCAAAATAACTTGTTACTGTTTAGAAAACAAACATATTTCTCTCTTTGGAGGTGAATGACCTAGATTCTGCCTCTAATTAGCATTACCATGAAAAAGCTACAGTGTCCTTGGGTCTCTAGTTTCAGCTTCTAGAATGGGAGTGTGGATGGAATTTGCTATATACTACATATCAATCTTTAATATATAAGACTACCAGAATTTTCTGGAGTTAACTGTACTGTTTTAAAATTGGAAAATCCACTCTAGGGAACTTAGGGACAGAATATAAATAAGGTACATTCTTATTTTTGGTTTCAAAATATTAAATACCAAATATTTTTAATTCATAAGAATCTTCAATTTTTTTTCTGACTTTTGAACTAAAATAATTCATGCATCAGCACCTTTGTCAGCAATAAATAATTTCATTGTTACTTCAGTGTACAGGGTAGTATACTGGGTGTTGGCTTAGAGGCTACTTACAAGAGACTAGAAGAAAATTTACTCTTAAAACATGCAAATGACTCGGGGAGGAATACTCAAATAAATTGTTTATATGTGACAAAAGCTGGATATTCTAAAAAGTGGGTCTCTGGGCAGTAAAATGCTGAGTGTAGATGTGATGATGCCCTGTTGTAAATGTTACATTGTGTGAAGAACAATTAACATGAACAGAACTCAGTGAGGGCTAAGACTGATTACATAAATAATTCTGCCAGGAACTTAACTGGTTTCTCGAAGTAACATCACTTTGTTGACCAACTGAATGAGGAAGGTAAATGCCAAACAGGTATTTCATTTTTGTATAAGGAAATCAAGGGGTATGATCAGTCTTCCTAGACTTAAAGATATGGCTGCTAAATTTTCTCATGCAATCCTTGACGTCTTTATTTCTAAGGGTATAGATCACTGGATTCAAGAGGGGAGTGAAAATGGTATAAAATACTGAGAGCACTTTGTCTATTGGGAAATTTGTGAAAGGCCATACATAGATGAAAATGCATGGGCCAAAGAAAAGGGTCACAACAGTGAAGTGGGCACTGCAAGTGGAGAGGGCTTTGGAGGACCCACCAGAGGAATGTTTCCGCACAGTGACCAGGATGATAGTATAGGAGATCACCAAAAGGATGAAACACACCAGGGCAATCATGCCACTGGTTGAGATCATGAATACTCCCAGAATGTATGTGTCTACACAGGCGAGTTTAATTACCAAGGGGAGGTCGCAGAAGAAGCTGTCCACTTCATTGGGTCCACAGAAGGGCAGATTCACAGTAAATGCTAACTGACTCATAGCATGGAAGATGCCAACAATCCAGGAAAGTGATACGAGCCCAACACACATTCTTCGGCTCATAATGGTTAAATAACTTAGAGGTTTACATATAGCCACGTACCTATCAAAAGACATGGATATCAGCAGTACAATCTCAGCACCCCCTAACAGATGCAGGAAAAATATCTGAGTGATGCAGCCTTCAAAAGAGATGGCTTTGTGCTTACTGAGGAAATCTGCAATCATTTTCGGGGTGGCAAATGAGGCCAGAGACATGTCAATGAAGGAGAGATTGCCCAGCAAAAAGTACATGGGGGAGTGAAGGCGTGGCTCTGACATGATGGTGAGCACAATAAGGAGGTTCCCCAGTACAGTGGCTGCATAGACTATGAAGAAAAACAGGAAATAGAAGATCTGGAGTTCCCAAGAACTGGAGAGACCCTGTAGTATGAATTCAGTTACCATTGACTGATTATTCCAGGCCATTCACTCTGATTTCTGGAAGGATTCTGACATTTCCAGATGGGAGGATAACTAGGAAAAAATACAGTGATCAAATTAAAAGTAAGGTGTTTTTGTTTTTGTTTTGTTTTGGCATGAAATAATTTAGTGGCATCCCACTACCAGATAGTTCCCTGTTTTACCACTTCCCTGATCACAGTGGTCAAATACTTCACCATGGTCTTTCCAGGTATCTTAATTGATTCAGTTCAAGATTAAATCTTATGACTTAGAAATTTGCTTAAAAATAAGATATAAGTCTTCATAACAGGAAATAAAAAATCAGCTATTTGAAGATTTACTCCTCAGTTGTGAAGTACTTAAAAAATTTTTCACAACTTCCAAAAAGTTTTGAAGGGAAAGAATGGTAACCTTTTTCAAAACATCATGATGACTGAAGGACTGGAGTGGACAAAGTTTGAGAATCATGATAGATGGTAAGTGGGAACACACAAGTGGAAAGGAATGTGGGCACTGTCTCTAACAGTGGGTAGGATAAAGGAATAGTACATAAGGAGGGGAAAGAGCTACAGAGAAACATAATCTATTCCAGTTTTCAGATGGAGATTGTCCAGAATCAAAATGAAATAGCCTCTCATTTTTAGTTCTTCATTTCAGTCATGCAGACATGAATAACATTTGTTTTCTACACTACCCAAGGCCAGGCATTTTTCAAAGGCTGGTGAACATGATGTAGCTAGAGTGTAAAGGTTTTATAAATTTCCTAGTATACTTTATTATTCATTTATTTTTTAATGTTTATTTTATTTTTGAGAGAGAGAGAGAGCACAAGAAAGAGCACAAGTGGGGGAAGGGCAGAGAGAGAAGGACAGAGGATCCAAAGCAGGCTCCACACTGACAGCAGAGAGCCTAATGCAGGGCTTAAACTTGCCAACTGCAACATCATGATCTGAGCCAAAGTCAGACACTTAACCGACTGAACCACCCAAGTGCCCCCCCCGCCATGTATATTTTAAACAGAAAGACTGTTCAATGGCATGCTACCTAAATATTTTTTAACTGCTAGCTTTTGTAGACTTTCACTGAAGCAGTTTGAAGCAGAAAACTCTTCCTGTTTCAGGAGTTCACTTGGAACAAATAGACAGATTTAAGTACAGACAGAAGATGGTGATGGTGAACCTACACGTTAGGTAATACCATATGCCTTAAAAGTTAAAACTAGACTTCTTAGGTTATCTAGCTCTCACTGAGATCCAAGAAGGCTTTACAAACTGCATTGAAAGCCAATTGAGAAGATCTGTACTTAAAATTCACAACAAACTCCAAACTCCTTTATTCTTGCCACTAAACTAAGCTTTTTTCTTTCTCAAAACTCTGCTAGAAGTACACATTTTAAATGAATTGTTCTAAGACTAAATCCTATTTATTCACGCAATTACCCATATTTATTGGCTTTTTTCCCCCTGAAATTTGGGTGCTCTTTCCTTAACTCCACATTGTTCTTCTGACTTTATCCATTCCAGAAACTTTTAGATTTGTTTCTGGCCCCACATACCTGATATTAAAATGGGTGTCACAGCTCTTACTTAGATTGGTGTAGCAGAAATAGTGGCAGCCCAGGATTCAGACAATGTGAATTAAATCTTGTCCTACATATGTGAGACTGGATAATTTACTAAATCATCTGGTGCCTTGATTCTTCATAAATAATACAAGTTGGTTGAACTGGATGATTTTAAGATCCTTTCCACACACATATTAATATTGCAACATTCAACTAGTACCTGAAAGCAGTGACAACTGCTTGAGAGTGACCTCATGTCAATACTATGCCTAATTTCTAAGTCAAGGAGGCTCACAATTCTTGGGGCCTTTGTATTTATAATGTCTGTATTGGTAGGAATCAATTCAGTAAATGACATGGCATGAAAAAGACCAGCTGCTGCTTGGGGAATAAACAGATGTTCAAGTTGCAGTGAGAGTTATTAAAACATTCAAATTTGGCCACAGTTAAAGATGAATCACAAAATGTTATGATCGTTCTTAAGTGCTTCATGTATATGGTACGGATATTGTGGGATAAGGGAAGCCAGTAGGCTTTTAACTTTTATCTTGGACCATAGCAAAGGTAAGAAAAATAAGATTATTTGACTTGTGGGATTACAAATGTCATCTCTCAGTTCCTCCACTAATTTTTGAGAATAAGGCTTGTGTTTCCCTGCTCAGAGAAAAATTCATACTGTGAATAATAGAATCAATGAATGGTACAGAGTTTAGATTTTATAATATTCACTTGAATCATTATAGAGTAGGGGAAGAAAAGAGAAATGAAAAGTGAAGAGATATATGACACATTCTAAATACATAAAAGATGTTAAGTGGTCATTAAGTCTTTAATATCTCTACATAATCAGAATAACAACCAATAAAATTTAGATGAATATTAAGTATTTCTCTATTGAGAAATTTTGAAATATCTACCTTGTGCTTGACTTGTACGCATCAAGTAAAAGGAAATAATTTGATGAAACTACATTATATACAGCTGGGGTAATAAAGAACATTGGATATTAGATTTGGAGGCCTGAGTTCACATCACAGGGCAAGACTTTACTATATTACCCTGAGAATATTACCACATTATCATTTTGAACTTTAATGTCCTCATCTGTAATGAGAAATATAAAACATATTCAGTTTCATAAAAATACTCAATTTTTTGTAGTGAATTTTAAATGAGATAACACTAATTTGAAAAGATAAGCTAGTCAAAGCCACAATAGGAGATCACCTCACACCTGTTAGAATGGCCATCATAAAAAAAGATAAGAGATATCAAGTGTTGCCTAGGATGCAGAGAAAAGGGAGCCTTAGCACACCTCTGGTGGGAATGTAATTGGTTCAGTCACTTGGAAAACAGGACGGCGGCTCCTCAGGAAATCAAAAATAGAACTACCACATATGATCCAGCAATCCTATCTCTGAGAATATACCCAAAAGAAATGAAATCAAGATCTTGAAGAGATATCTGCACTGTTCAAGGTAGCATTATTCACAATAGCCAAGATATGGAAAGAACCAAAGTGTCAGTCAACAGATGAATGGATGAAGATGTGGTATTACATACAGTGGAATATCATTCAGTCATGAGAAAGAAGGAAATTCTGCCATTTGCAATAACATGAAAATATTATGCTAAGTGAAATAAGTCAAACAGAGAGTAATTTACATGTGAAATCTAGAAAAGCTGAACATATAAAAACAGAGAGTAGAATGGTGGTTACCAGAAGCTTGAGAGTGGGGAAATGGGGAGATGTTGGTAAAAGGGTACAGACTTTCAGTTACAAGATGAATATGTTTTGTAGATCTAATGTAAAGTATGGTAATTATAGTTAACCATACTGTTTTACAAACTTGAAGGTTGCTAAGAGAATAGATCTTAAATGTTTTCGCCACAAAAAAGAAATGCTAATTGGATGAAGTGATGGAGATGTTAGCTAACTCTACAGTGGTAATCGTTTTACAATATATAAATGCACCAAATCAACATGCTGTACACCTTAAATGTATATGTTAATTATATTGCAATAAAGCTGGAAAAAATTAAAAAAAAATAAAAAGGATACGAACCATGTAGATTTTTGGTCGAGAAAACAACAGGTTTAAGTTCCATAAAGTAGGAATGTTACAATCACTCTATGACCAAATGCAACAAAACTAGAAAATAATGGCATTTTTAAAAGGTTTTTGCACATGGAAATTTAAATATTTTAAATATCTTCTCTTAAACCTGGTGGCTAAAAAACAAACTACAAACCAAAATTATAGATTTTCTTAAAATTCATGATAATAAATATATGACATTTTTGAATCTATAAAGAATATTTAAATGGCATTTAGAAGAAAATGTAGAGCTTTAAACATTTATCAAAAATAAGTGAATTAGATTCCCAACTCAAAAATTTAGGAAAAGAATATAGCAGAAGCCAAAATAAGGCTAAATAAATTAATGAAGTAGCTAAGAGGAGGAGAATTTAGTATTTTTTTTAAGTTTACTTATTTGAGAGAGAAAGAGATTGAAAGACATAGAGAGCGGGAGGGGCAGAGAGAGAGAGAGAGAGAGAGAGAGAGAGAGAGAGGAAGAGAAAGAATCCCAAGCAGGCCCTGCACTGTGAGCATGGAACCTGATGTGGGGCTTGAACCCACAAATTGTGAGATCATGACCTGAGCCAAAACCAAGAGTCGGATGCCTAACCAACTGACCCACCCAGGTGCCCCAAGAAGTAGAATTTAGTAATAAATCAAAATCTCAGTTCTTTAAAAAAACTTCTTTGAATATATCTGGGTTGTTAGTTTTTACTTAGGTTGAATTCTATCAGTCAGAGTTCAGTTTAGAAAGCAGAGCCACTGTGCATTATGGGATAAGGATTCAACCATAGAAATCAGACTCTGAACAGTTGTGGAAAGACCTGCAGAAGTAAAAATATAAAATGAGGAGTTGCAGAATCAGAGGCAACACCAATGAGTCAATCTAAGAAAGCAAGCTCATCTAGCTAATGAAGTAGGGCTATAAAAGGAAGCTGGTACAAGGAAAAGGAAAAGGAAAAGGAAAGGGAAAGGGAAAAGGAAGAAAGAAGGAAAGAAAGAAGGAAGGAAGGAAAGAAAGAAAGAAAGAAAGAAAGAAAGAAAGAAAGAAAGAAAGAAAGAAAGAAAGGAAAGAAAGAAAGGAAAGAAAGAAAGAAAGAAAGAAAGAAAGAAAGAAAGAGAAAGAAAAAGAAAGGAAGGAAGGAAGGAAGGAAGGAAGGAAGGAAGGAAGGAAGGAAGGAAGGAGAAGGAAGGAAGGAAGAAAAAGAATGAGAAAGAGAACTGTTAGTTGTGTGCATAGGCAGTTGCATCTGTCAGTTGTGTGCATCTGTCATGGCCTGTGGCTACTGTAGATACTCAAATAAGACAGGAAAAAGAATTGGGATACAGAGTTGGAGTAAAACAAGCCAGAACCAGAACCTCTTGGAATGTCTGCATCTGCATGATATCTAATCTAACCATAATGATCAGAGGGGAATGGCTACTGCTTTATGCTGACTCCTCTCACATCCCAAACAAACTTCTTTTAAATAATACTAACCCAGAAACCTGCAGGGTAGGGGATTAGGGAAAATGCAGTTCTTATGTAACCATGTCCACAATAGAAAAATTCTGTTCACTTCTCCCCACAATCCACAGGAGAGACTCAGTTAAATTTATTTGGGAGATTGGCTGGTGCTAGAACATCCAGGATGGGTTTCCTTACATTTTTGTTGCTCAGCTTGAGTGGCTGAAATGGCTGGGGGTCTCTTCCTTTCTACACAGTATCTTACATCCAGTAGTCTAGCCTGAGCTTATTTATGTGATGAAATTTTTATTTTATATGATGAAAATCAAAGCTGTAGGACTGTTAAGGGCTCAGCTCTGGAACTCACACAACAACCCTGCAGCCACATTGTATAGTGCTAAGCAATTTACAAGGCCAACCAAGATTCAAGGGATTAGGCAAAAATCCATTTCTTATTTGAAGGAGATATAAAATATTCTGGTTGTTTTTAATATGTCGCTATCCACTCTCTGGATATGAATTTTGTAAATGAATTATTTACATTTCTCTCAGATAGAAAACATGCCCACTCAATTGCGAGATACCCAGTCTCAGGCAATTACAGCTTTTGGCTTAAGGTCCAGAATCATTTCTTCTGTACCAGTTCCAGATATATATGCAGCCCCTTGGGTACAGATCCTCTTAGTATGGATATCTCTGAACCGAAAAAGATACCATTTGCTCTATTCTCCACACAATATACAATGATGAGACTATGATCAGTTAATTGTGATGGGTCAGCCAATGCAAAAAGCAGGTAACACACAGCAGGCCCTGGCCCACAGTTATTCTGAAATACTTCTGGGTATTTCGTCAACTTCCCTGACTCCAGAGGGCAGAGAATGTTCCTTGACTCTGGCCTGGTTCTGCCCCCTCCTCCCCGAGGTAGTTCCCTAATCCATTGATCTAGGTAGCTCTTGGACACAACCTAAGAGTCATTTTTCTTTTTCCAGAGGTGACAGACTATGTTTTCTGCTGAATAGTTCCCTCGGCCTACTTCAGATCTACAAAAAATTGGGAGCCCCAGAGATCTCTCTTGATTCCCATTTGTAACATATCTTTCAAAATGTTGTGGGCTCTCAATGTACTAGATGGTATACAAGATGGGTAAAGCGAAATGATAGATCAAATGTGCATAGCATTGGGGAAAGGAGGAGAGGAAGCAAAGAGTAAAATACAGTTACTAACCTAAAACTCTCTGGATTGTAGTGTAATGTTCAGGGTTTTAGATGTGGGTTTTAAAGTTCTACCACAAGGTGAACTTTTAGAGCTAAGGCCAGGGCAGCAAGTGTAGTTAATGAATAACACTACTTCCCAAAATATATTTTATAAGTTTAAAATTGTATTCAAAGATTGTTATCTTGCAAGATGTAACCCCAATTATGAAAGGTGTGTGCCTTTTATTGCCAGTAATTACAAATACAGTGGTCAAAATAAGCTAACCAGGAATCTAGTGCAAGTAATGGAGAACTATCAAAGAAAAGTGGCATTTCTTGCATCCCATTTCAATTCACATTTCTCATCATCTTTTTTATTTTTTAAGGTCTATTCAGATTGTTTTTAAATTTTATTTTTTTAAATTTATATCCAAATTAGTTAGCATATAGTGCAACAGTGATTTCAGGAGTATATTCCTTAATGTCCCTTACCCATTTAGCCCATCTCCCCTCCAACAACCCCCCAGTAACCCTCTGTTTGTTCTCCATATTTAAGAGTCTATTATGTTTTGTCCCCCTCCCTGTTTTTATATTATTTGTTTCCCTTCCCTTATGTTCATCTGTTTTGTCTCTTAAAGTCCTCATATGAGTGAAGTCATATGATTTTTGTCTTTCTCTAATTTCACTTAGCATAATACCCTCCAGTTCCATCCACGTAGTTGCAAATGGCAAGATTTCATTCTTTTTGATTGCTGAGTAATACTCCATTGTATATATATACCACATCTTCTTTATCCATTCATCCATCGATGGACATTTGGGCTCTTTCCATACTTTGGCTATTGTTGATAGTGCTATCAACATGGGGTGCAGGTGTCCCTTCAAAACCGCAGACCTGTATCCCGTGGATAAATGCCTAGTAGTGCAATTGCTGGGTCATAGGGTAGTTCTATTTTTAGTTTTTTGAGGAACCTCCATACTGTTTTCCAGAGTGGCTGCACCAGCTTGCACTGCCACCAACAATGCGAAAGAAATCCTCTTTCTCTGCATCCTTGCCAACAGCTGTTGTTGCCTGAGTTGTTAATGTTAGCCATTCTGACAGGTGCCAGGTGGTATCTCATGGTGGTTTTGATTTGTAGTTCCCTGATGATGAGTGATGTTGAGCATTTTTTCATGTGTCAGTTGGCCATCTGGATGTCTTCTTTGGAGAAGTGTCTACTCATGCCTTTTGCCCATTTCTTCACTGGATTATTTGTTTTTTGGGTGTTGAGTTTGATAAGTTCTCTATAGATTTTGGATACTAACCTTTTACCTGATATGTCATTTGCAAATCCTTGAGTCAATTTAGGTAGTTTGTATATTTCTAGGAATTTGTTCATTTCACCTAAGTAATTTACTGGCATATAATTATTCCGAGTATTTATTATATCTTTTTAAATTTCTGTAAGGTCAGTAGTGGTGACCCCTGCTGCAATGATGCTGTCATTTGAGTCTTCTTTTCTGTTTGTCAGTCATGCTAATCTTTTCAAAGAAACTTGTGGTTTCATTCATTTTATCTATTGCTTTGCTACTCTCTATTTCATCAGTTTCTACTCTAATCTTTGTTATTCCTTTTCCTTGCACTAAGTTTTATCTTTTTTTTCCAGTGTCTTAAGGTGGAAGATTGGGTTATTAATTTGAAATCCTTATTAGTTTTTTAATGTAATTGTTTAGACCTGTAAATTTCTCTCTAAACACTGCTACTTTAGCTACATCCCATAAGTGTTAGTATGTTGTGTTTTTTTATAATTTTTTTTTACATTTATTTATTTTTGAGAGACAGAGAGAGACAGAGCGTGAGCAGGGGAGGGGCAGAGAGAGAGGGAGACACAGAATCTGAAGCAGGCTCCAGGCTCCAAGCTGTCAGCACAGAGCCCAATGTGGGGCTCGAACTCACAAACTGAGAGATCATGACCTGAGCCGAAGTCAGAGGCTTAACCGACTGAGCCACCCAGGACCTCAGTCTTAATTTTAATTCACCTCCAGTAGGTGAATAGTAGGTGTGTCTCTTAATTTTAATTCACCTCCAAGTATATTCTAATCTTCTTTGGATAACTTCTTTTACCAGTTGGTTATTTAGAAGTATATCGTTTAATTTTCACATATTTGTGAGTTTACTAAATTTCTTTTATTGATTTGTAACTTCATTCCACCAAGGTTAGAGAACACACTTGTTATGTTTCAATATATTTATGGATATTTGCTTTATAGGACTAGTATATGGTCTATTCTAAAGAATGAGACATCTGCACTTGAGAATACATATGCTGCTGTTGTTTGGTGAACTATTCTATCGGTGTCTACTAGACCTAGTTTGTTTACAGGACTGTTCTATTTCCTTGTTGATCTTCTGCCTAGTTATTCTACCCATTATTGAAAGTGAGGTATTGAAGTCTCCAACTATGATCCAACTACTATTGTTGAATTGTCTGTATCTCCCCTCATTGTTGTCACTTTTTCCTTCATGTACATTGGTGCTGTTATTAGGCTCTTATAGTTTATGACTATTATATCTTCCTGATTGATTGACCCTTTATCATTATAAAATGCCTCTTGTTGTCTCTAATAGTATTTTTGTCTTAAAGTCTATTTTGCCTGATAGTCTAATCACTCCAACTTTTCTGTGGTTGCTGTTTGCATGATATGTCATTTTCAATTTTTTGCTTTCAATCTCTATCTTCGAATCTAAAATGTGTCTCTTATTACTTTTATTTTTTAAAATATTAACTTGAGAGAGAGAGAGAGAATGGGGGAGGGGCAAAGAGAGAGAGAGGAAGAGAGAGAATCCTAAGTAGGCTCCGTGCTGTCAGTGAGGAGGCTGACACAGGGCTCAGTTGCACAAACCCTGAGATCATGACCTGTGTCGAAATCAAGAATTGGACACTCAACCAACTAAGCCACACAAGCACCCCTAAAATGTGTCTCTTTTAAATAGAGTATAATTGTATCTTATTTTGTTTTTTACAGTCTGACAATCTCTGACTTTTTATTGGGTTATTTTTAATACATTCACATTTAATGTTGATATTGATATTATTGGATTTACATCTATTTTGCTTTTATTTTCTATATGTGTCATGTTTTCTTAATTCTTCTCCTTCTCCTTTACTATTTTCTTTTGCATTGAATAAATATTTTTATTAATTTTTTTATGTGTATTCATTTTTGAAAGACAGAGAGAGATCAGAGCACAAGCAGGGGTAGGGCGGAGAGAGAGGGAGGACACAGAATCTGAAGCAGGCTCCAGGCTCTGAGCTGTCAACACTGAGCCCGACATGGGGCTTGAACTCACAGGCCATGAGATCATGACCTGAGCTGAAGTCAGATGCTTAACTGACTGAGCCACCCAGGCGCCCCTTGAATAAATATTTTTAATGTAGTCCTTTACCTTCTTTAATGATTTTTTTGTTATCTTTTTGAATTATTTCTTCAGTAGTTCCAGTTCTTATTGTGTATCTTATGGACATCAGCTTCAGATTTATATTAACTTGATTCTAGTGAGAAATGGAAACAGTACTTTTATATAGTTCTGTTCCCTTTCCCTCTATTTTGTGATATTATTGTTACATGTATTATGTTTATAATTATTATAGTACACTGTTACAATTATTACCTTAGTCTTTTTAATTATTTTTTTTAAACTTACACCAAGGGAAGAATTTATTTTTAAAAAGTTCTTATTTAAATTCCAGTTAGTTAACATACAGTGTAATATTAGCTTTAAGTATACAGTATAGTGATTCAACCCTTCTATATAATGCCTGGTGCTTATCACACGTGCACTCCTTAGTCCCCATCAACCATTTAACCCATCCCCCCACCCACATCTTCTCTGGTAACTATCAGTTTGTTTTCTACAATTGAGAGTCTATTTCTTGGTTTGCCCCTCTCTCTTCTTTCCCCTTTTCTTGTTTGTTTTGTTTCTTAAATTTCACACATTAGTGAAATCATGTGGTATTTGTCACTCTTTGATTTATTTTGCTTAATATTATACTCTCTAGTTCCATCCATGTCATTGCAAATAACAGGATTTCTTCCTTTTTGTGGCTGAATTATATGCCACTGTATATATACAACATCTTCGTAATCCAATCATCAAACATTGGACACTTTGGCTGTTTCCATAATCTGGCCATTGTAAATAATGCTGCTATAAACCTAGGGCTGCATGTATCCTTTTGAATAAGTGTTGTTGTATCTTTTGGGTAAATATCTAATAGTGAGATTACTGTGGATTGTAGGGTAGTTCTATTTTTAACCTCTTTCTTTCTTTCTTTCTTTCTTTCTTTCTTTCTTTCTTCTTTCTTTCTTTCTTTCTTCGTCGTCGTCGTCGTCTTCTCCTTCTTCTTCTTCTTCTTCTTCTTCTTCTTCTTCTTCTTCTTCTTCTTCTTCTTCTTCTTCTTCTTTTTTGAGGAACCTCCACATTGTCTTCCACAGTAGCTGTACCAGTTTGCATTTCCACCAACAGTGCAGGAGGGTTCCTTTTTTCCTACATCCTTGCCAGCACTTATCCCTGGTGTTTTTGAGTTTAGCTATTCTGACAGGTGTGAGGTGATATTGTAGTTTTGATTTGGATTTTCCTGAAGATAAGTGATGTTGAGCACCTTTTCATGTGTCTGGTCATTGGTATGTCTTTTTTGGAGAAATGTCTGTTCATATCTTCTGCCCATTTTTTAATTGGATTATTTGTTTTGGGTATTGAGTTTTATAATTTCTTTACATATTTTGGATACTAACCTTTTATGAATATGTCATTTGCAAATATATTTTCCCATTTCTTAAGTTGCCCTTTAGTTTTGATTGTTTCCTTTGCTCTGCAGAAGCTTTCACTTTGATGTAGTCCCAACAATTTATTTTTGCTTTAATGTGCCTTGCCTCAGGAGATATATCTAGAAAAATGTTACTATGGCCAATGTAAGAGACATTACCGCCTATGCTTTCTTCTAGGAATTTTATGGTTTCAGGTTTCACACATTTAGGTCTTTAATCCACTTTGAGTTTATTTTTGTGTATGGTGTAAGAAAGTGGTCCATTCTTTTGTGTATAGCTGACCAGTTTTCCCAACACTATTTTTTGAAGAGACTTTTTCCCATTGGATATTCTTTTCTGCTTCACTGAAGATTAATTGATCATATAATTGTGGGTTTATTTCTGGGTTTTCTACTCTATTCCGTTGATTGATCTATTTTTGTGCCAGTGCCATACTGTTTTGATTACTACAGCTTTGTAATGTAACATGAAGTCTGGAATTGTGATATTTCCAGCTCTGCTTTTCTTTTTCAAGGTTCCTTTGGCTATTTGAGGTCTTTTGTGGTTCCATACAAATTTTAGGATTGTTTGTTCTAGGTCTCTGAAAACTTCTGTTGGTATTTTGATAGGGATTGCATTAAATTTGTAGAATGCTTTGTGTAGTATAGACATTTTGACAGTATTTGTTCTTCCAGTGCATGAGCATGGAGTGTCTTTCTCTTTGTGTCGTCTTGAATTTCTGTCATCAATGTTTTAGAGTTTTCAGAGTACAGGTCTTGCACCTCTTTGATTAGGTTAATTCCTATGTATCATATTTTTGGTACAATTGTAAATGGGACTGTTTTCTTAATTTTTCTCTCTGCTGCTTCATTATTAGTGTTTAAAGTGCAACACATTCTGCACATTGATTTTGTATCATGCAACTGTGCTGAATTCATTTATCAGTTCTAATAATTTTTTGGTAGCTTTCTTTTTTATTTATTTTTTTTTTTTAACGTTTATTTATTTTTGAGACAGAGAGAGACAGAGCATGAACGGAGGAGGGTCAGAGAGAGGGAGACACAGAATCTGAAACAGGCTCCAGGCTCTGAACTGTTAGCACAGAGCCTGTCGCGGGGCTCGAACTCACAAACTGAGAGATCATGACCTGAGCCGAAGTCGGCCGCTTAACCGACTAAGCCACCCAGGCTCCCCGGTAGCTTTCTATACATAGGATTTCTACATATAGGATTATGTCATCTGCAAATAGTTAAAGTTTTACTTCTTCCTTATCAATTTGGATGCCTTTTCTTTTTGTTGTCTGATTTCTGTGGATAGGACTTGCATTACTACTTTGAATAAAAGTTGTGAGAGTTGATATCCTTGTCTTGTTCCCGATCTTAGCTGAGTATGATGTTACCTGTGGGTTTTCCATATATGGCATTTATTTATCATGTGGATGTATTTTCCCTCTAGCCCTACTTTGTTGAGGGCTTTTATTGTGAATGAATGTTGTATTTTGTCAAATGCTTTTTCTAAATCTACTGAAATGATCATATGGTTTTTATCCTTTCCTTTTTTGATGTGAGGTATCATGATGATTGATTTGCACATATTGAACCACGCTTGCATCCTGGGAATTAATGCAACATGATTGGGGTGAATGGTTTTCTTAATGTATTGTTGGATTTGGTTTGCTAATATATATATATATATATATATATATATATATATATATATAATTTATTTTGAGAGAGAGAGAGTAGGGGAGGGGCAGAGAGAGAGAGAGAGAGGGAAAATCCCAAGCAGGCTCTGCGCTGTCAGCACAGAGCCTGACCTAGGGCTCAATCTCACAAACTGTGAGATCATGACTTGAGCTGAAATCAAGAGTTGGATGCTTAACCGATTCAGCCACCCAGATACCCCAGTTTGGTAATATTTTGTTGAAGATTTTTGCATCTATGTTCATCAGAGACATTGGCCTGTAGTTATTTTTTCAGTGTCTTTATCTGGTTTTGGTATCAGGGTGATACTGGCCTCATAGAATGAATTTGGAAGTTTCTTCCCTCTTCTATGTTTTGGAATAGTTTGGGAAGAATAGGTACTAACTCTTCTTTAAATGTTTGGTACAATTTGCCTGTGAAGCCATCTCGTCCTGGACTTTTATTCATTCTAAGTTTTTTAAATTTTGATTTAGTGGTAATTGGTCTGTTCAAACTTTTTATTACATCCTGATTCAATTTTGGGAGTTTATATATTTACAGGAATTTTTCCCTTTCTTCTGTGTTGTCTAATTTGTTGGAAAATAGTTTTTTATAATATTCTCTTACAGCTGTTTGTACTTCTGTGGTGTTGGTTATTTCTCCTCTGTCATTTGTGATTGTGTTTGAGTCCTTTATCCTTTTTTTTCTTGATAAGTCTCACTAGAAGTTTATCAATTTTATTATTTTTTCAAAGAAACAGCTCTTGGTTTCATTGATATATTCTTAGTTTCTGTATCATTTATTTCTGCCCTAATCTTTATTATTTCCTTCCTTCTGCTGGTTTTAGGTCTTGTTTGCTATTCTTCCAGCTCCTCACGTATCAGGTTAGGTTGTTTATTTGAGATTTTTCTTGCTTCTTGTGGTTGGCCTATATTACTATAAACTTCTCTCTTAGAACTGCTTTTGCTGTATCCCAAAGTTTTGGACCAATGTGTTTTCATTCTCATTTGTTTCCATATGTTTTTTGAGTTCTTCTATGATTTCGTGGGTGACCCATTCATTGTTTAGTAGCATGTTATTTAACCTTCATGTATTTGTAGTCTTTCCAGATTTTGTCTTGTTGATTTCTAGTTTCATAGCAAGCGGTCAGAAAGATTCATGGTAAAAAAAATGCGTGATATAACTTCAGTCTTTGTGAATTCATTGAGACTTGTTTTGTAGACTTGTTTTGTGATCTATTCTGGATAATATTCTGTGTGCCCTTGAAAAGAATGTGTATTCTGCTGCTTTAGGATGGGATATTCTGAATATATCTGTTAAATCCATCTAGTCCAATGTATAATTCAAAGCTACTGTTTCCTTGTTGATTTTCAGTTTGGATAATCTGTTCATTGATATAAGCGGGATGTTGCAGTCCTCAACTATTATTGTATTACTATCAATTAGTTTCTTTATCTTTATTAACTGTTTTATGTATTTGGGTGCTTTAACTTTGGATGTATAAATATTTACAACTATTATATCTTCTTGTATTGTCCTCTTAATGATTATATAGTGTCCTTCTTTGTCTCTTGTTTTAAAGTTTATTTTGTTTGATATAAGTATTGCTACTTCAACTTCCTTTTCATTCTGCATGTGTCTTTAGGTCTGAAATAAACCTCTGTAGGCAGTATATGGATTTTTTTTAAATCCATTTCATCACCCTCTTTCTTTTGACTGGAGCACTATTCCTTTCTCTTTATTTTTTGCATATCTATTACTAGTTTTGGATTTGTAATTAGCATCAATTTTATATATAGCATCTTCTGCATAGGGCCATCTATATTAAATTGATGGTCACTTAAGCTTGTATCCATTCTTACTTCTCTCCCTCCCACCTGCCACATTTTAGGTATATGGTGTCCTTTACATTCTTTCATTTTGTGAGTCCCTTATTGACTTATTTTTACAGATATATTTTTTCTGCTTTTGTGCTTCCCGCTTTGTTTACTCTTACTTATGATCTTTCCACTCAAAAAGTCCCTTTTGACATTTCTTGTAGGGCTGGTTTAGTGGTCATGAATTCCTTTAACTTTTATTTGCCTAGAAAACCCTTTGTCTCTCCTTCTATTCTGAATGATAGCCTACTGGATAGAGTATTCTTGGCTGTATGTTTTACCTTTCAGCACTTTGAATATATCATGCCACTCCCTTCTTACCTGAAAAATTCCTGCTGAAAAATCAGTTGATAGCCTTATGGAGTTTCCCTTGTATGAAACTGCTTTTTTTTCCCCCTCCCCTCTTGTTGCTTTTAAGATTCTCTCTTTATCACTACTTCTTGCCATTTTATTTATTATGTTTCTTGGTGTGGACCTCCTTGGGTTGATTTTTTAGGTGCCTCTTTATGCCTCCTGGATTTGGATGTTTGCTTTCTCCATATATAAGGGAAGTTTTCAGCTATTATTTCTTGAAATAAATTTTCTGCCCTTTTTCTCTCTCTTCTCCTTTTGGGATCCCTATAATGTGAATGACATTGCTGTGTTCCTCTGACATATTTTCATTTTTTTATTGTTCTTTTTCCTTTTGCTGTTGTGCTTGGGTGCTTTCCGTTACTGTATCTACCAGCTCACGGATTCATTCCTCTGCTTCCTCTTGTTTACTAGTTATTCCTTTTAGTGTATTTTTAATTTGAGTTATTGAATTTCATCTCTGATTGTTTTTAATATTTTCTTTCTCTTAGTTGAAGATTTCAATGAGATTCTCCACACTTTTCTCAAGTCTAGTGAATATACTTAAGGCCATTGCTTTGAAATCTTTATCAGGCATATCACTCATCTCCATTTAATTAAGCTCTTTTGCTGTGATTTTGTTCTTTCACACACACACACACACACACACACACACACACACACACACTAAAAGGTAGACATATCTAACTATTTTCACTTAAAATGTTTTTAAGATTCAACTGTGCTGTAATTTGTATCAGTCTTCATATGTCATTTCATTTTATGGCTAAATAATAATCCATTGCATCTCTCTAGCACATTTTGTTCATTCATTTATCAGTTGATTGGTTTTTCTACCTTTTGGCTGTTGTAAATAGTACTGCTCTGAATACTTGTGTATAAGTTTTTGACTCAAAACAGTAAAAAAATAGTAAGAAGTGAAAAATATTCAAATACATATAAATAGCAAAATGCATCATTTCCCTGCCCCTGCAAGACCACTTTCTTGATTAAAATTCTATAAATTTTATCTAAAATTCAGTTCACTAATGATCTCTGAGAATTGTGTGAACATTAGATTTATTTGACTGTATTTTTGTCACTAATTTTTTATTTATAGGTATTCAATATACCCAAAGAAATAATAAATGACTTGAAGCAGAGGTGAATGTTTTTGGGTTTTATTCTCCACTGCCTGTAGAACACGCTTAGATAATCAGAGGTGCTTATTAAAGCTCACTGGTTTGATATTTCTAGCTAACTCTTAAATGATGGCTGTTCTAACTTCCATTCCATGAATCTCTCTGGTCCAGATGAAAATAATCATTGTAAATTCCCATAAGACTTTTGACATATATTCTTGTTGTGAGCCAAATAATACCATCTTTGCTATTTAATGAATCCCATTGCAAGATGTTTTCTTGGTCAAGCCCCAAGTTTCTACAATATCTATTTTATCTACAGCTGCTAAACAACTAATGATCAAGTCATTTATTTATATATAAAATTACCTCCTATATGCTCTCTGTCAGAGCCTACCTAACACTGAATAATCTCAAGCCCTGATTCTGCTGTAGATCTGGTAAGTTTAAGTGTTTTACAAAATTATTTCTACTGTAAGATTTTAAATCTGCCCTTCCTACTTCCATCTTCTAACCCTGATTTCATGGAGCTGAGATCAATAAAATAGTTTACATATATTAGCATATATGAAAGGACAATTCAACAGGGGAGGGCTTAAAGAGCTTAATCTTGGAGCTCTTTCCCATAAAAATGATGTGATATAGTAGTCTTTAAGAGATAAAGGTACATTTTTAAGTCATAGAACTATAAATACTTGTAGGAGGAACAGATTCATATTTTAACAGAAAAGAAATTATGAAGAAAAGGTAAATGCCTTTCTCTGGGATGTATGGCTATATTGTAGTAAACCTGATAATAAAACAGTCTTCTTCCATTTGATAAAGATCAGCAAAACTAATTTTCTCTGTGATGGGTTCAACTGATATCTGTGATTATGTTGAAAATCTTCTCTGGAAATTTACAAGCGTTCTGCAACTGTTCACTGAAGCCTGTCTATAATGCAATATATATATATATATATATATATATATATATATATATTTTTTATATATTCTTTCAGTAAGGGTATTCTTAGTGATGAATTCTAAATGACTTCTGTGTGTGTGTGCATGCACGTGCATGTGTATAACACGCAGCCATCCCAGAGCAGGTGCTTCCTTAATGTTAGCTATTATCCTTAGGATTATATAGATGAATAGATGGACAAATATGAAGTAGATACATTATAATGACATATTCTCAATTTGATTGCTATATAGTACCAAATAACAGATATTATTTTCAATATCTATGACTTAAGCATTATTTCACTATAATCTCTAATACCCTATAATTATCTTTCAAACTAACATACAAATGAAGATGGAAAGAATAGCAAAGATAAGTTTTCATAGAGGAAACAACATCTTTGAAAGTGGATTCTTAGAGCTTTTGTTTAAATAGAATTGTATTTTCTGTCTCTTTTTTCCTTTGATACAGGTTTCCACCTATCAATCAGGACAATGGATGTGGCCAATAAGTCTGTTTCTGAATTTGTTTTGCTTGGACTCTCTAATTCCTGGAAACTACAGCTGTTTTTCTTCATAGTGTTTTCATTGTTTTATGTGGCAACAATGGTTGGTAACAGTCTCATAGTCATCACGGTTATAGCTGACTCTCACCTACACTCTCCTATGTATTTTCTACTTACCAACCTTTCCATCATTGATATGTCCCTTGCTTCCTTTACCACCCCTAAGATGATTGCAGACTACCTCACTGGACACAAAACCATCTCCTTTGATGGTTGTATCACCCAGATATTTTTCCTACACCTTTTTACTGGTACTGAGATAATTTTACTTATGGCGATGTCCCTTGATAGGTATATTGCAATATGCAAGCCTCTCCGCTACACTTCAGTCATAAGACCCTGGGTGTGCGCTGCCCTTGTGGTGGCTTCCTGGGTTGTGGGAGTCATGCATTCAATGAGCCAGGTCATATTTGCTCTCACATTACCATTCTGTGGTCCCAATGAAGTAGACAGCTTTTTCTGTGACCTTCCTGTGGTGTTCCAGCTAGCTTGTGTAGATACTTATGTTCTGGGCCTGTTTATGATCTCAACAAGTGGCATAATTGCATTATCCTGCTTTATTCTTTTATTCAATTCTTATGTTATTGTCTTTGTTACTATCAAGCATCATTCTTCAAAAGGATCATCTAAGGCCCTTTCTACCTGCACAGCTCATTTCATTGTTGTATTCATGTTCTTTGGGCCATGCATCTTCATCTATATGTGGCCACTAAGCAGTTTTCTTACAGACAAGATCCTGTCTGTGTTTTATACCATCTTTACTCCCATTCTGAACCCAGTAATTTATACTTTAAGGAATCAAGAAGTGAAGACAGCCATGAGGAAACTGAAAAATAGGCTTCTAAATCCTAACAAGACAACTCCTTGGCATTATTTTTAATTTTCAATTCTAGTTCTAGTTTTAACTTCCCAGGCATTACATGGCACAGTTTTTGTGTACACAGAATTATGACTAGGCTCTTATTTCTCGAGTTCCCATCAAATTGTAATCAAATCACATTGCAATCAAATCATAAATATTAAAACTACTCTTAGTCATATGTTTAAAATACATGTTATATTTCACAAAAGCAAGTTGACAGA
Organism: Acinonyx jubatus; assembly: GCF_027475565.1. Taxonomy (NCBI): domain Eukaryota; kingdom Metazoa; phylum Chordata; class Mammalia; order Carnivora; family Felidae; genus Acinonyx; species Acinonyx jubatus. The sequence goes on along the minus strand of NC_069386.1, from coordinate 69,465,075 downwards.
AACAATTTCTTCCAGAAGCAAAGACTATCTATAAAAATGCCAAGAGTTCCTGCTCCAGTTAGGAAATTCAACATTAACAATCTATTCAATGGAAACGATGAACAAAAAATGAGAAGAGGAAATATGGGTTAAAAGGGAACTAGAAGATAATGACATTTATATACAACTCGTTACCGAGTTACTCAGAGAATTGTCCCTAAAGTATGTCAAATTAGTAAGATTTCTATAAGCCTTAGAAACTCCATACTGCTATAGGATTATCCTCTGACAAGCAGTGATTTTTCCATATATACCTGGGTCATTCCTACTTAACATTTAAAACAATTTGTAATCTCTTCTAATTGAAGAAAACCCTAGATGTATTTCATTACAAATGCTGATGAGGTTCAAAGCAAATGCTATAAGTAGAAGAGTCTCCACCATTCACTTTTAGCTAATAAGCAAAGATATATAGCCATGATAACTTCTTCTTTTTTTTTTTTTTCAACGTTTATTTATTTTCGGGACAGAGAGAGACAGAGCATGAACGGGGGAGGGGCAGAGAGAGAGGGAGACACAGAATCGCAAACAGGCTCCAGGCTCTGAGCCATCAGCCCAGAGCCCGACGCGGAGCTCGAACTCACGGGCCGCGAGATCGTGACCTGGCTGAAGTCGGACGCTTAACCGACTGCGCCACCCAGGCGTCCCCAGCCATGATAACTTCTGATAATACATTATGAATAAAGAAGCTGAAGTATTCCACAAATTAGAAAATATTACAAATGAGTTTCAAAGCAGTACATTTTGTTTCATACAGGTACTATGTCAGTTTAATGGCTGAGAAGTTAAAACTGGAATTAAAATGAGAGATACAGTTTATAATAACAGTTTATGGACAACCTATGATTTCACTTTAAAGTACTGGACTGGTTTACAGTTTGGTTAAATTACTTTTTCCTTTTAATATATGGTTGCAAAAATAAGAAATATGTGCTTAGTAATACACTGTCAATGTAATAAGCATGTTTCTTTATACAAATGGTGTTTTTTTGTGTGTGTTAAATAGGTTCAATATTAGCTTTAAGGTACACAAGGTATCTCTACCACCTGCTGGTTGTTACTGGAATTGCAATAATTGAAAACCAGAAGAAAGAATTCTGTGTACCTTGCTTTGCAAATCATCTTGTTTAAATTTATGGCACACATGAAAGAGCTAATTGCTATTTGAAACTGGGTAAATGATATTTATAGTGTTCAGCATATTATCCAACTTTTATGCACAAGAAAATATCTGTTACAACCACAGTATTTGATAAATATCAAGTCGTTCTTCTCTGGCATTATTGAGTAAATAATAACCAAGAATTACATATGCACTAATTATCACTGATGAAAGAGAAGTTAAGAAAAGGATATTCTTAACTGTTAATTTTAAGCCAAATGCCAGCAAAAATGTGTTTTTTCTTCATTAGAGTGTGTTTATTTTCTTCATTTTTAAAAAAATTTAAAGTTAGTTAACATATAGTGTAATATTCGTTTCAGGAGTGGAATCCTATGATTCATCACTTACATATAACACCCAGTGATCTTCCCAACAGGGAAACAAATTTACAGTTAAAAATGTATGATATTGTGCTAAAACCCTAGGAATGGTTTAAACTGTTGGGTAAAAATGTCTATAGTATTAACACTAATCTGAAATGTGTTTATATCCACCAAATAATAGCATAATTCTATTTGAAATAGGAATACAAATGGAACTTTCACTTATGTGTGAAAATATGCAAATGTGTTCAGGATCAAGGAATTAATTTATGTAGAAATTTTCTAACTGGTGTTTTGTTAATGCCCCAAATAATTCTTCCACATAATATATTTATTTGAATAGGGAGTATATTTTGTAATGAAATGGTTTTTGCAAGATTAAAGTGTTGAGCCTTTTCAAAAGAATGTCATCAATCTTCAGTACTTGTATGGACAATTATAAAACTCAAGGACATTTGCCAAAACCCTTAAAGGTACAACTGATCGGCAGACAACTCTGCAAAACAAGTCAATAATGAGACTGATTAGTTGGAATTATAGTAAGATTCTGCAGCTGAGAATGAAAAGGACCACAGCCTCTGAAGGACTTCCATAAATAAAGGCAACTACATACTACCTTCCCTTGTGGTTCAGTGTAAAGAATAAATGTACAAGTTAGCTCTATGTATTACATAAATCTTAATTAGGAGCTACAGGTGGATTATTTTATCACCTTGTCTCCTCATCATGCTGCTGACACTCTTTTATACAAGGGTAAGTACAGTGACAGGACACAGGCTCCCTATGCAGTAGTAAAGATGGTGCCATTTGCCACTAGGGCGTCCAAATCTAAAAATACTTTCAAACCATTCTAGATGAACAGAAGCCAGCTAGTATAAACATGTAAACATACCAGGTCGAGGGTGGCTTTAAGTGGTCTTAATTTCCAATAACACAACTGAGAGAGTATTACTATTAAGATATTAATTAAGAAGACTTCCTTGATAAGCACTTACTCTTTCTTTAGGTGTTTGGAAAGCTGGGCAATGACAAACTTATGAGCCTTCAAAAAATTTAAAAAGCTGTCTTATAAAATTAAGCAGAATAATCAATTGCAGATAAAAAAATTAAAAATTAGGTTTGGATGAAATGATGAAATATAAATTGTAGTATTGATGGAATTGAATATATGTAATGGCAATAAAAACTATACATGATGTACATTTCCAAAAATATTTGAGGAAAATTTCAGAATACTATGTAGTGTTATATTGAAGCCCATTTTAGACCCTCTTCTTTGTATGGGTTTCCTCCAAGGTCCTGGAACAGACCCTAACAAGTTTTTACTCACAGTTTTGACTCTTTTCTTTCTTAAAGAAGTCCCCTTAGATTATACAGACTTTAGGCCCTATAGAACCTGGATCCACCCCGAGTGTAGGGTTAAAAGTCTTAGACTCAGGTATGTTTTTACCAGTGCTAAAGGCCAGTTCTACTGTTTGTTAGTAGTGTAAACTTGGGTAAGACACTTAACCTGTTTCTACACCTGTTAAAAGATATAATAATATCACTTACACTGCAGAGTTATTTGAAAAATAAAGGAACTCATTTATATAAAGCTCATAACAAATGTTCAACAAATGTTACTGTAATACTCTTCTCATCAACTTTGGGTATTTTGTTTAAGGGACTTGATACTCTCCTGAGCTAAGAATTGACATGTTTAATTTGAAAATTAAAGTTTTATTTTATAAATTTTCTGTATTTGTGTATGAGTGAATAAAAAATGTGTATCAGGATTAATTAGGAAAATTAAAAGTAACTTCCACTTTCTGTTTTTCACTTTATCATTTAATAAATTAAAAAATATTTTTTAAAACAGTAAATTCCCCTAGAAAACTACATTGGTTCTTATACTTATTCCAGCCTCCAGAGACCATTTTCTGCACTGCTCATAATTTTTAATGAATCAAGGAAAATTCTGAATTGTTGTTTAATTAGTATGTGATGAATTCTTTACAATGAGTAACTATTAAAATGATTTACTAATTTTAGAATGGATTTTCACTACAATTTTGGTCAGAATAAGAATGATGATATTTGAACCTCCACATTATTAAGGTGCAGACATAGATAGGTGCATAGATTAGTAAATAGTTTCTTAGACAAGGAAAATTTTTTATGATATGGACAGTCTTATGAGAAGTATTTTTCTATACTGATAGGGGCCTGGGATAATGTGATCACTGGACTCTACTGCCAAATGGAAGAAGTTCTTGGTGTAGACAGTATCATTTGGATATATCAGACTCTTCATAGAAGTGTTTTCAAATTTAAACAATGACCAATGAAAAATTTTTTTTGTTTTTTTTTGTTTTTTTTTTTTTTAACATTTATTTATTTTTGAGACAGAGAGAGACAGAGCATGAACGGGGGAGGGTCAGAGAGAGAGGGAGACACAGAATCCGAAACAGGCTCCAGGCTCTGAGCGGTCAGCACAGAGCCTGACGCGGGGCTCGAACCCATGGACCGTGAGATCATGACCTGAGCCGAAGTCGGACGCTTAATCCACTAAGCCACCCAGGCGCCCCTGTTTTTTGTTTTTAATATAATTTATTGTCAAGTTGGCTAACGTATAGTGTATACAGTGTGCTCTTGGTTTTGGGGGTATATTCCCGTGATTCACTGCTTACATACAACACCTAGTGATCATCCCAACAAGTGCCCTCCTCAATGCTCATCACCTATTTTCCCTTCCCCCCACCTTAAACCCTCAGTTTGTTCTCTGTATTTAAGAGTTTCTTCTGGCTTGCCTCCCTCCCTCTCCGTAACTATTTTTCCCCCTTCTACTCCCCCATGGTCTTTTGTTAAGTTTCTCAAGTTCCACATATGAGTGAAAACACATGATATCTGTCTTTCTCTGACTTATTTCACTTAGCATAATACCCTCCAGTTCCATCCATGTTGCTGCAAATGGCAGGGTTTAATTCTTTCTCATTGCCAAGTATTATTATATATATATATTAATATATACACAGTAGTAGTATATACATATATATTTATATATATACAGTAGTAATATATATATTAATATATATACAGTAGTATTGTATAAATAAACCACATTTTTATCCATTCATCAGCTGGTGGACATTTAGGCTCTTTCCATAATATGGCTATTGTTGGAAATGCTGCTATAAACATTGGGGTATGTGTACCCCTATGCATCGGCACTCCTATATCCTATGGATAAATTCCCAGTAGTGCTGTTGCTGGGTCATAGGGTAGTTCTACTTTTTAATTTTTTGAGGAACCTCTACACTGTTTTCCAGAGTGGCTGCACCATTTTGCCCTCCCACCAACAGTGTAAGAGGGTTCCCCATTTCTCCACATCCTCACCAGCAACTGTTATTTTCTGAGTTGTTCATTTTAGCCACTCTGACTGGTGTGAGGTGGTATCTCAGTGTGGCTTTGACTTGTATTTACTTGATGATGAGTGATGTTGAGCATGAATTCAGGCACAGGATACAAAAGTTGCAGGACACAAAATCAATGTACAGAAATCTGTTGCATTTCTATATACCACTAATGAAGCAATAGAAAGAGAAATCAAGACATAAGTCCCTTTTACAATTGCACCAAGAACCATAAAATACCTAGGAATAAACCTAACCAAAGATGTAAAAGATCTGTGTGCTGAAAACTATAGAAAATTTATGAAGGAAATTGAAGAAGACACAAAGAAATGGAAAAGCATTCCATGCTCATGGATTGAAGAATAAATATTGTTAAAATGTCAATACTACCCAAAGCAATTTACACATTCAATGCAATCCCAATCAAAATTGCACTGCCATTCTTCTCAAAGCTAGAACAAATAATCCTAAGATTTGTATGGAACCACAAAAGACCCCAAATAGCCAAAGTAATGTTGAAAAAGAAAACCAGAATGGGAGCATCACAATCCCAGACTTTAGCCTCTACTACAAAGCTGTAATCATCAAGACAGTATGGTATTGGCACAAAAACAGACACATAGACCCACGGAATAGAATAGAGAACCCAGAATTGGACCCACAAATGTATGGCCAACTAATCTTTGACAAAGCAGGAAAGAGTATCCAATGGAAAAAGACAGCCTCTTTAGCAAATGGTGCTGGGAGAACTGGACAGCAACATGCAGAACAATGAAACTACATGACTTTCTTATACCATACACAAAAATAAACTGAGAACTAGTTTCAAAGGAGCTTTTACACAAAACAGTTAAAGCAAAGTTGGCAAGAGAACTGAATAAACTCTTCTCTCCCCATTTAATCCCTATTACTATTTTGCATGGAGATTTTTGGATGCATCTAAGCAGATTGAAAACTAGGTGAAAAAAACAACCATGGAAACCTAATTCATGTGAGCTTTTTGCATATACTCTCAGAGTCCACTGAAATACACTGAGCAATTTGACATTCTTTCAGTATAAGCTGTTAGGATGATTAATTTTATAAATGTCAGAATAGTTTTTTGTTGTCAATTATTTCTAGTGCTATTAGTTATACCTAAGAGGTAAATATGCACAACTTAAGCTGGAGTCAGAAGGCCTAACATCCAAATGAGACAGGACTGTGATTGAGATTATGGGTTCATTATTCTGTCTTTGTGGTTGTCAGTATAATTTTATTGACATTTAATCTTTTTCTTTATTATTTTTTGTTAAATACATACATACATCCCAACATCTAGCATGTACTAAAATATCATGTTTGCATATTTATTTTTACTCTGGTAATTTATACTGCCAACATAAGTAGATGTATACCTATTTGCATTTTATTATCTCTTTCAAATTTACTTTTTTATTAAAGAAAATTCTTAAGGCTGGAGGTTTCAGGTATTTTTCTTAGTAGCTGTTCTTTGACTACTAATTGTTAGCCTATTATTAATTTGCCTATCTTTGTTTTTTTTGCCTTGTAACTTTGCTAGGACTCTAAAGCCATCAATAAAAGCTAGATTTTCTCAGTTTCCTCACTCCACACCCACTAGAGGAAATTTAAAGGAGAAAATGTATTTTAGACTGAAATACTAGTGCTAGAAATAGCATTTAAAATAGAAATTTGATTTTACATAATTATGTATTTACTTTTAATTATTTCTCTTATCAGAGTATAATTATATGGGTTGCCTTCAGTAATGAAAACAGAAACTACTAGATATATTAAGCAGATTTAATACAGTGCTTTGGATGCTCATAAAATCATCCAAAGAACTAAAAAAGTAGCACTCTGGGGGCCCCTGCTAGAGTTGCTCGGGTCCAGAATAGACCCCAGTAGTAAGCTCTCAAGGTCAAAGAATCTTGATTCTATTACTACTGCCTCACTATCCTTAGTCCCCTTGTGGCTGTGCACAGTCACTGGAATATAGGTCTGGCTCATGCAATTGCTTCTCCCTCACATCTCATCATCTTGCTCACCAGCAGCAATTACATCAGTACATACCCTCTGCCTCAATCCAACTTCGGAAGCTCTTGTTGGTGCATCTAATTGGTGGAACATAATTTGCAAAGAAAACCTTGGCTAAAAAAGAGCAGTTCTCAGATATCAAGTTTTTTATGCAGTGGAAAAAATCCTAAAGGAGTACAGATTAGAGGCTGAGCCATCACTAATATCTATTATATTAACATTTATTTTTCATTATTATAGCCTTTCTATTGTAGAGTAAAGCCAAGGTAAATAAAAACGCACAGAACGTACAATGTAATGAAATAGAAGGCAAACACCATTATAAACACATCTCGAGTCACAGAATAGAACTTTGCCAGTCACTCCTGAAGCTCTTGAATTTGTTCATCTCAAATACACATCTTTCTCTCTTTCTCTCTCTCCCTTCCAAAATTAACCACTTTCCTTTTATAGTAATAAATTCTTTGCATTTCTTTACAGTTTTATATATTCATGTATACCCAAGTATACATCCTGAGACACTCAAATTTCATCTTGCCCACATTTTCTTTCTTTACTTTTTTATAAAAAAATGTTTAAATGTTTATTTATATGAGAGAGAGAGAGGCAGAGAGTGAGCAGGAGAGGGTGAGAGAGAGAGGGAGACACAGAATGCGAAGCTGTAAACACAGAGCCGGACATAGAACTCAAACTCATGGACCATGAGATCACAACCTGACCTGAAGTCAGACGCTTAACTGGCTGAGCCACCAAGGTGCCCCTCTTCCTTTCCTTTTAATGTACAAGTATCCATCATCTCTTACATTTCTGTATAATTTATCTTCTGAATAATCACAGCTATTTACTGGGCAGGGTGCTCCCTGATCTGGAATGCATGATTGCATGCATATAGTACAGTTCAACACGTACCTCTGTCCTTCATATTTTCTGCAAATTAAAAATCCAGAGATTTAATCATATCTAGTTTGGCACCTTTTATAAGACAGACTAGGGATGGTATTATGTTCTTTCATGTGGAGGACACTGATATCTTCCTCTCTTTTTGGAATAATAGCAGCTATTGTTATTCAATGCCACAGCCTGTACTCACTGTCTGTATTCATTTTTCTTGTCAAAAGCATGTTGGCTATTGGATTCCTCAGGATGATTTCTTGAGAACCAAACTATAAATTCTGGCATGTTGACCATAGTTTCTCTGGTTCTTTAAACTCTGAAGGAAGTTTTGCTGTAAATTCCTTAGCTATCCCTTTATTTATTTGAGTATGTTAAATTTAAATTATGACTCTTTTTGTAAGCATGCTGAAGCCTGAAAAACCTATATTCTTCTGTATTACCTGAGAACACTACAAGTTAGGAGTTTGGGACTAATCTTTTAATTTTTGAAGGGAGGCATTAACACCCCATCCTGGTAGTTATTAGTGGCCTCTCTAAACCAAACAGGATTCCATTGCATTTGTGAGATTGTAGGGACACTTAAAAATCTTAAATCTACCTAAATGAAGAAGTTCTTCAAGAGAAGCATGCAAATGAGTTATCATCAGTATACCTATTTAAGGTTTCTAATTGTTTTCAAGAAAAGTATAGATTTATAGGTGTCCTGATTGCTTATAAAATAGAGTTCCTTTTTGAATCCTATAGTCCTTTTGGATCTGTTATCCCCATCTCTCATATCACACAGCCTTTAACACATGAAGAAAGAGAATTTTGCAGTACAACAACTAAAATAATTACGATGCAAAGAGATTACATGGCTATTTCTTACTTTAATATATTGCGAAGTAGCTCAAGGGGAATAGAGGCTACCCTTTCTGAGGGTCTATTTTACCTAAATCTCATTAGTAAAGCACATGCCAAAAAGGAAAAGAAAACATTAAGATAGGTTAAGAGATCTCTTGGACAACATCAAGAAAACAAATATTCACAATATAGGGGTCTCAGAAGAGAGAGAAAATGACAGAAAACTTATTTGAAGAAATAATAGCTGAAAACTTTGCCAACCTAGGGAAGGAAATAAATATTCAGGTTCAAGAAGTACAGAGAGTTCCAAACAAATTGAACCCAAGGCGGTATAGAGATTAACACATAATAATTAAAAAGTCAAAGGCTAAAGATAAAGAGAATTTTAAAAGCAACAAGAGAGAAGCAAAAAGTTCTGTGTACAGGAAACCCTATATGGCTCTCAGCTGATTTTTCAGCAGCAATCTGTAGGCTAGAAGGGAATGGCATTATATATTCAAAGGGCTGAAAGGAAAAATGAAACACCTACACCAAGAATATTCTACTAAGCAAGGTTATCATTCAGAATTGAAGAAGAGATAAAGAGTTTCCCAGACAAAAGTTAAAGGAGTTTATCACCACTAAACTGGCCTTACAAGAAACATTAAAGAGGCTTTTTAAGTGCAAAGTAAATGGCCATAATTAGATGACAGAAAACTATAAATAAAAAGATGTAAAATATGACAGCATTTATATAAAATGTAGAGGATGGGGTAAAAAAAGTTTTTTTTTTAAAGAATATGTTTAAACTTAAATGATTATCAACATATATATTTGGCTATATACTGAGGATGTTATGAACCTCATGGTAACCACAAACTCAAAATCTATAACAGATATGCAAAAATAAAGAAAGCAAAACATAACACTATAGCAACTCATCAGGAACAATGAAAGAGAACAAGAGAAGAAGGAACAGTAAAGAACTACAAAAACAACTGGAAAACAGGTAACAAAATGGTGCTAAGTACATATCTATCGATAATTACTTTGAACATAAACGAACTAAATGCTCCAATCAAAAGGCGAACGGTGACAGAATGAACTAAAAAAACCAAGACCCATCTATATTCTACCATCAAGAGACTCATCTTAGACCTAAAGACACTCAGAGACGGAAAGTAAAGGGTTGGAAAAACATGTATCATGCAAATGCAAGTGAAAAAAAAAAAGCCAGGGTAGCAATACTTATATCAGACAAAAAAGACTTTAAAATAAGGACTGTAACCAGAGACAAAGAAGGATACAATATAAAGATGAAAAGGTCAATCCAACAAGAGGACATGACCATTGTAAATATCTATGCACCCAACATTAGAGCATCTAAATACATAAAACAAATATAAATGGCCATAAAAAAGAGAAATTGTTGGTAATACAATAATAGTGGAGGACCCTAACACCCCATTTATACCAATGGATAGATGATCCAGGCAGATAATCAATAAGGACACAGTGTATTTGAATGATACATTAAGCCAGATCAAAACAGCAGATATATACAGAACATTCCATTCTAAAACAACAGAATACACATTCTTTTCAAGTGTGCATGGAATATTCTACAGAATGATTCACACATTAGGCCACAAAGAAAGTTTCAGTAAATTTAAAATCATACCATGCATCTTTTCCAAACACAACATATGAAAATAGAAATCAAACACAGCAACTGGAAAAAAACACAAATATGTGGATACTAAACAATGTGCTACTAAACAACCAATGGATTAATGAAAAAAAATACATGGAGGAAAAATAAAAATGAAAACACGATGGTCCAAAATTTTTGAGACACAGAAAAAGCTTTTCTAAGAGGGGACAATATAGCGATACAGGTCTCCTTCATGAAACAAGGAAAATCTTAAACAACCTAACATTACATCTAATGGACTAGGAAAAGAAAACAAAGCCCAAGATGAATATAAACAGGAATAATAAAGATCAGAGTGGATATAAATGAAAGACAAAAAGAAAAATAAGCCAGTGAAACCAAGAACAGATTCTTTTAAAAGATAAATAAAACTGATATAAAGTCTTAGCTAGACCAATCAAGAAAAAAAGAGAAGGTCTCCCCCGCCACCCCCCAAAAAAACCCTCAGAAGTGAAAGAGCAGAAGTAATGACTGACACCACATCAATACATAATATTGTAAGACAATACCACAAAAACCCTATGCTAACAAATTGGACAACCTATAAGAAATGGATAAATTCCTAGAAACATGCAATCTTCCAAAATTGAATCAGGAAGAAATAGAAAACATGAATATACCAATTGCTACTAACAAATTAAATCATTAAAAAACTACCAAAAGCAAAATTCTGGGACCAGATGAATTCACAGGTAAATTTTACCATTTACTCATTTATTAATTATTTAAAAAAATTTAATGTTTAGTTTTGAGAAAGAGAGAGCATGAGTGAGGGAGAGACAGAGAAGGAGACATAGACTCCAAAGCAGACTCTGGACTCTAAGCTGTCAGCACAGAGTTTGATGTGGGGCTGGAAATCACGAACTGCAAGATCATGACCTGAGCTGAAGGTGAACACTTAACTGACTGAGCCACGTAGGTGTCCCCAATTCTACCAAACACTTAAAGAAGAGTTAATGCCCATTCTCCTGAAAATATTAAAAAAAAAACAGAACAGAAAGGAAAACTTCCAAATATATTTTATGGGGCCAGCATTACTCTGATACCAAACCAGACACAGACACAAAAACAAAAAAAACAAAACAAAAAACAAACAAACAAATGAAAACTACAGGCCAATATTCCTGATGAACAGAGGTGCAAAAGTCCTCAATAAAACATTAGTAAATCACATTCATCAATACATTAAAATTATCATTCACCACAATCACATGGGATTTATTCTGGGTATACAAGGATGGTTCAATGTTTTCAAATCATTCAATGAGATAAACTATATCAACAAAATAAAAAGTAAAAATCATGATCATCTTAGCAGATTAAAAAAAAGCATTTACCAAGTTTCAATATCTGTTCATAAAACCTCTCAGCAAAGTGGATTTAGAGGGAATATGCTTCAACATAATAAGAGCCATAATGTAACGCCCACAGTTAACATCATACTCAATGTGGAAAAATTGAGAACTTGTTCTTAAGACCAGGAACAAGACAAGGATGTCTACTCTTACCACTTGTACTCAACATAGTACTGGAAGTCCTAGCCACAGCAAACTGACAATAAAAAGAAATGAGGCAACCATATTGGTAAGGAAGAAGTTAAATTGTTACTATTTGCAGATCTATATACAAAAAAACCTAAAAACTCCACCAAAAAACTACTAGAACTGATAAATGAATTCAGGAAAGTAATGCAAAATTAATACCCAGAAATCAAGTTGTGGTTCTATACATTAATAATGAAGTACCAGAAAAAGAGATTAGGAAAACAACCTCATTTACAATCGTACCAAAAATAATAACATACCTAGAAATAACTTAACCAAATGGTTGAGAGATCTATACTCTGAAAACTGTAAAACACTGATGAAAGAAATTGAAAATGACACAAAGGAAAGATATTTCATGCTCATGGATTGGGAGAACACCTATTTTTTAAAATGTCCATAGTACCCGAAGTAATCTACAGAGTCAATACAATCCCTATATAAATACCAACAGTATTTTTTCACAAAACTAGAACTGATAATCATAAAACTTGTATGGAACTACCAAAGACCCCAAATAGCCAAGTCAATCTTGAAAAAAAACAAAACTGGAGCTAACACACTCCAGATTTCAAAATATACTACAAAGCTGCAGTAATCAAAACAATACGGTACTGGCACAAAAATAGACATGAGGATCAACAGAATAGAATAGAGAGCCCAGAAATAAACCATTACTTATATGGTTAATCTATGACAAAGGAGACAAGAATATACAATGAGGAAAAGACAGACTCTTCAATAAATGGTTCTGAGAAAACTGGACAGCTACATTCAAAACAATGAATGGACCACTTTTTAAGACCACAAACAAAAACAAACTTGAAATGGATTAAAGACCTAAATATGAGACCTGAAAGCATAAAAATCCCAGAAGAAAACATAGGTAGCAATTTCTCTGACATCTGTCACAGCAACATTTTTCTAGATATGTCATCCCAGGCAAGAGAAACAAAAGCAAAAATAAACTGTTGGGACTACATCAGAATAAAAAGCATTTTCATGGTGAAGGAAACTATAAACAAAACAAAGAAGCAACCTATTGAATGGGAGAAGGTATTTGCAAATGATATGTCTGATAAGGGTTAGTATCCAAAATAGGTAAAGAACTCATACAACTCAACACCAAAAAAATCTGATTAAAAAAATGGACAAAAGACCTAAAGACTCACTTTTCCACAGAAGAAATACAGATGGCCAACAGACACATGATAAAATGCTCAATATCACTCATCATCAGGGAAACAAAACCACAATGAGATATTAATTTACACCTGTCAGAATGGCTACAATAAAAAGGAAATAACAAGTGTTGGCAAGGATATGGAGAGAAAGGAACACTTGCACACTGTCAGTGGAAAATAAAACTGGTTCAACTACTATGGAAAACAGTTTTGAGTTTCCTCAAAATATTAAAAATAGAAATACCATATGATCCAATAATTCTACCATTGGGTATTTACCCAATGAAAATAAAAGCACTAATTTGAAAGGATACACCCACCCCTATGTTTTTTGCAACATTATTTATAATAGCCAAGACATGGAATCCACCTAAGGGTCCACTGATACGTGGATGGATAAGGAATATGTGGTTTGTACACATCCACACCTAACCCCGCAGGAATATTATGCAGCCATGAAAAAGGATGAGATCTTGCCATTTGTGACAACATGGATGGACCTAGAGGGTTTATGCTAAGTGAAATTAGACTGAGAAGCACAAATACCATATGATCTCATTCATATGCGTAATATAAGAAACAAAACAAATGAATAAACAAAAAGCAGAATTAAACCAATAAATATGGAAAAAAGATGAGTGGTTGTCAGAGGGGAGTGCAGGGATGAGAAAAATGGGTGAAGGAGAGTGGGAGATACAAGCTTCCAGGTATGGAATGAAATAGGTCATAGGAATAAGAGGCACAGCATAGGGCATATAGTCAATAATATTACAATAACATTGAATAGCCACAAATAGTGACAAATAGGTGAACATAGTATCAGGTAGATATTACATAAATTGAATCTCTGTGTTGTACATCTGAAACCAATGTAACATCGTGTGTTAACTATACTGAGATAAAATGTGACATGAGAATGACCAATCAGGTACATCCTCCATGACATATCAATATTCTCATTTTTTTAAATTTCAATATAGGAGGGTCCCAGAAAGCTCCTTTTGCTGCTGGCTTGTGTAGTACAAAGATGTTTACTTGAACTCACCATCCCACCAAGACAGTATCCAGTGAGGAAGAAATAAACTTTTAAATGAAATCTGCGTGCTGCTATGAAGATGGAAGGAACCCAGGATGGCCAAAATGCCCACTAGTCGTCCCCTGTTACTGTCATCATAATGATAATCTTTCTTGTAACAGCACTATGGAGTATGAAAGTGTTTTCATCTACCTATCAGTATCATTAGATCCTTGCAAGGACCATGGAGTGTAGGTGAGCAAGAGGGGGATGATTCCCTCTTTTACAGGCATAAAAGCTTGGAGGCTTGTCATTTGGGCAGCATTAATTTATTAAATCTTACACAGTGATGCTGGGGGTACAAACTTTGGTTGGGTAGGTTGTATGGTTAGTAGGTAGTGGAGCAGGATAAATAAATAAGTAAATAATAAATAAATCAGTAAGTATTTTAAAATGTAAGAAAAAATAATGTTTCGCATTCTATATAAGAAATTAAGGGGAAAAACCCTAAAGATAAAACAGTATGAGGATAAAAATTATAAAGAGCAGAAAATAATGAAAATTTCTTTCACTTTTTCTATAAATTTAGCTTACACTTAATATCAAAACCCAATGAGGATACTAGAAGAAGGGGAGGTTTGGGACAATTTTGGTTTTGAACATGGTGTATATATCAGTTAGGATTTAATAAGGGACTTTGAACCACAAGAGTGAGATGGAGTAAGGGATGTATTATAAAGATTAGATTTTACACAATAATGAGAACTAGAGGAGAATACTGGGAAAGGTTGTTGCTTCAAAATCTGGTGGTGAATCTGAAATTGATATATGTCAGCAGGACTGGGAACTGAGAAGAAAAGCTGGATGTGGAATCTGAAGTGTGTCTTCTGTTGCCAGCATAAAACTGGATTTTTTTTTCTCATCTGATAATCGCTTCATTTTGTTTGTGCTATTCAGTTTCATTGCATTTAATGTAATTATTGAAATGATGGGATTTACATCTACAAGTTTGATTTCTATTTGTCCTAAGTGTTGTTGTTGTTACTTTTTCTACTACTTTCTTTCTTGTGAAATAGATATTTTCTAGCATGCTATTCTTTTTTTTTTAATTTCTTTAACGTTTATTCATTTTTTGAGAGAGACAGAGTGCAAGTGGGAGAGGGGCAGAGAGAGAGGGTGGGGTGGGGGAGACACGGAATCCGAAGCAGGATCCAGGCTCAGAGCTGTCAGCACAGAGCCTGATGTGGGGCTGGAACTCATGATCTGTGAGATCATGACCTGAGCCGAAGTCAGACGTTCAACCACCTGAGCCACCCAGGTGCCCCTCTAGCATGCTATTCTAATTTCTTTGTTGGTTTTCAATTTTAATTTTTTGAGTTATCCCTACTCTCCTCTGCGTAAGTAGGTATTGCTTTCTATAACTGATTTTGTATACTCCAGACAGAGAAGCTTCTAAAGTACAAATCTTGACATAATACTCCTTTTACTTTTTTTATTATAAAAAAAATTTTTTTTTAAATTTTTATTCGTTTTTGAGAGACAGAGAGAAACAGAATGCAGGCAGGTGAGGGGCAGAGAGAAAGGGAGACACAGAATCTGAAGCAGGATCCAGGCTCTGAGCTGTCAGCATAGAGCCCAATGTGGGCTCAAACCCACAAACCATGGGATCATGACCTGAGCTGAGGTCAGATGCTTCACCGATTGAGCCACCCAGGTGCCCCATAATACTCCTTTTAATAATTAACTGCTTTCCCCCACCAAATGGCTTTTTATTGTTCTTAAAGGAAGTTTGACACTATGTAATATTTCCTATCTAGATAAATCCCATATACTTTAGATTTCAGTCATATTGTATTCTTTTGTTTCTTCAGTTTTACATTTTCACCAAATGTTTACCTCTTGACACAGATACTGGTGCTTTTTCTTTTTTCCTGATTTAAAAATATCCCCATCTAGAAACATGAACATCCACTAACCTGGATAACTCTGATTCATCTATTATGTGCTAGCCAATACATTCCATAAATTTTTTATATAAGCTTAAAGCCTTCCATAATTTACTCATACCACTCCCTAACTCTCTATGGTAATTTTACTTGCCAATTTTACTTTATTTGTCAAGGTATCTGCTTTCTATCTTAGAATATATATTTTGAAGTTGGGAACTATTTGATCATGTTTCCCAAATGCATTCTTACCTCCTAGTTTAGTAACTGGGAAATAATTAGTGTTCAACAACTATTGAGTGAATGAATGCAGTAATATATTGTTAAGAAATGACTTCATATTAACCAGGCATTTGATTTGATAGCTTATAATAAAACTACAAAATAAGCTATATAATATGAAGACATTATAACTACTGTTGAAATCAGAAGTGATTTTTAAACTTACTTAGATTTAAAAAATTTATACAAAAGATGAGGAAATGCTCACATGTTCCCCCTATGCATTTATTACCCAGCTTCAACAGTTATCAACACATGTATAATTATCTTTTTCCCTATTCATATAAGTAAAATTGCTAAGTACAAGAGTCAATTGTATATATAATTCTCTAGCCATTGATAAATGTATTGCTATAACAATTGCTACATTTTGCATTACCATTTGCAATACATAAGTCCCTCATAGCCTATAAGACAGTACATTATGAAATTTTGAATTTTTACTAATATGATATATTGGAGAATGTATTTCAGTATAGTTCTGTTTTCAAAAGAGGAGCTCTCGAAATAAAAACAAGTAATGTATTTACCAGTGAAACCAGAAATACAGCTCTTGGAAGGTAATACTACTAATAGGACAAGTATTTGTCAAAGTAAAAAGGGAACCATAGAAGTTATCATTGAAGATTAGAAAAATGGCCATAAGTTCATATGTTGAGGAGATCAATTAAAGAATGCTATGTAAAAGCAGAAGACACGTTCCTCCAGATGAATTTGTTTATTTCCTAAGAAAGAATAAATTGCCAAACTTGCTTAATAAGAGAAAGAAAACTGAAATCAACAATAACTATAATAACATACATTGAAAAAGAGACTTCTGGGGAAGATGGTGGAGTAGGAGGAGCTTAGGTTCACCTCATCCCACTGATATCAGAGTCAATAAGCCAGAAAACAATCCAAAGACTAGTAGAACCAACTCTCCACAACTAAATGTAGAGAAGAGGCCACATCAAAGAGGATAAGAATGGCAGAGAGTCAAATTGACCCCTGGAGCTGTCTGTGGGAAGGAGGGACACCATGGGCACAGGAGGGGAGGGGAGCAGACCCCACACCAGGCACCCCAAGCACAGGAAATCTGCACTGGGAAGATGAATCCTCATAACATATGGCTATGAAAACCAGAGGGGCCTAAGCTTGCAAGTTCTTTTTTTTTTTTTTTAAATGTTTTTTTTTTTTTTAATGTTTATTTATTTTTGAGACAGAGAGAGACAGAGCATGAACGGGGGAGGGTCAGAGAGAGGGAGACACAGAACCTGAAACAGGCTCCAGGCTCTGAGCTGTCAGCACAGAGCCTGACGCGGGGCTTGAAGTCACTGACCACAAGATCATGACCTGAGCCGAAGTCGGCCGCTCAACCGACTGAGCCACCCAGGCGCCCCAAACCTTGCAAGTTCTTACACTCAGTGTGGCTTAACACTTAAGACTTTAAAAATCAGCGGGTTCAGCTCTGACAGGAAATCGAGTCCCCATCCTTAAAGAGACAGCACAACATTCAGCCCCAATGAGATACAGCAAAGCAGCAGCCGTTTGAAAAACTGGGGTATAGGGGCACCTGGGTGGTTCAGTGGGTTAAGCTTCTGACTCTTGGTTTTAGCTCAGGTCATGATCTCATGGTTTCATAAGTTTGAGCCCCACATCAGGCTCTGTGCTGACAGTGCAGAGTCTGCTTGGGATTCTATCTCTCCCCTCTCCCTCTGCCCCTCCCCACACTGCTGTCTCTTTCGAAAGGAAGGAAGGAAGGAAGGAAGGAAGGAAGGAAGGAAGGAAGGAAGGAAGGAAGGAAGGAGGGAAGGAGGATGGAAGGGAAGGGAAGGGAAGGGAAGGGAAGGAAAGAAGGAAGGAAGGAAGGAAGGAAGGAAGGAAGGAAGGAAGGAAGGGAGGGAGGGAGGAAGGAAGGAAGGAAGGAAGCAAAAATGGGGTATATGGGGGGACTTGTTTACTAATCTGAGAGTGTGTGCTGGAGGCACAGGAATCTTTGGAGATGTTCCCAAGAACAAAAGAAGTGGCAAGTATCATTTCCTTCCAGCCTAGATACACAACACCTTTGGAGAGCAGTGCAGTGCAAATACTCTCCACCTAGCTTGCTAACAGCATTCTCCACCCCTATGCTCTTTTGCAGACCCACCCCCTCATGCCCAGTCACAGCTGAAGTTCGCCAGAGTGGCAGAAGGTCCCTTCCAGAACACCAATACAGATCTTGTTGTCACTGAGTGTCCCGCCACACGGTGGTTTCATGCAGACTTGCCCACTACAACAGACCCTTGACAAAAATCCATCCAAAACAGTGCCACAAGCCTGGCGATATGCAAACAGCATTCACAGGGGCCAGCAACACCCCAAGGTGATACTTGCCCCAAGAGAGAGTTAAAAACCACACCTACCAGCTCAGTAGTGGCCTGGGGGCTGATATCTGGTCTGACTATAGGCCCCACCCACCAACAAAAGCTTCTCAATGAAAGCTTCTCAACAGACAACACAGGTAAAGTACCCCGAAGTTCAGTGCTATTGCATTTCTGGCAAACACCTGGTCAGACTCAACTTAAGCCCAAGGTGGCCTCAGACTGGCCCACTAACAACAAAGGGACCAAACCTTTCCCACAACAAGCAAAGGGAACAACTGCAGATAACTGGACTGAAGGCAAGCATGGCTCAGCCACAACAGTAAGGGACATGAAACACACACAGGAGATACCCATGAAGTGCCAGGTTCTGGTGAACAGAGAACATTGTACTGCAGGGCACCAGAGGACCTCTTTTTCATAAAGCCACTGTCTTCAAGAGCTAGAGATGTAGCTAACTTTCCTAACACATAGAAGCAGATACAGAGAGTTGGACAAAATGAGGAGACAGAGGAATATGTTTCAAATGAAAGAGCAGGACAAAAATCACAGCAAGGGAGTTAAATGAAATGGAGAGAAGTAATATGCCTGATAGAGAATTTAAAGTAATGGCCATAAAGATATTCACTGGACTTGAGAAAAGAGTGGTCTCAGTGAGACCCTCAACAAAGAGATAAAAAAACATAAATAAGAAATCAGAGATGAAGAACTCAATAACTGAAGTTAAAAATACACTAGAAGGGATCAATAAGCAGAAGAATGGATCAGCAAGCTGGAGGAAAGAGTTATAGACAGTGATCAAGTTAACCAGGAGAGAGAAAAAAATTAAAAAAGGAAAATAGATTAAGGGAACTCAGCAACACCATCGAGCATAAAAACATTCAAGTTATAGGGGAAGGAAAGGAGAAAATGGGGCAGAAAATTTATTTGAAGAAATAATTCCTTAAAACTTCCCTAATTTGGGGAAGAAAATAGATATCAGATCCAGGAGGCCCAGAGAGCCCCCAACAATATCAACCCAAGGAGGTCCACATCAAGATATACAGTAATTAAAATGGCAATAAGTAGTGATAAAGAGAGAATGTGAAAGCGGCAAGAGAAAAGAAAATGGTTACATACAAGGAAAAACCTCTAAGGCTATAAACTGATTTTTCAGCAGAAATTTTTCAGGCCAGAAGGTAGTGACATGATATATTCAAAGTGTTGAAAGAAAAAAAAAAATCTATGATCAAGAATATTCTATCCAGCAAGACTGTCTTTCAGAATGGAAGGAGATATAAAGGGAAAAGATAAAAATGCTAAAGGAATACATCACCACTAAATTAGTCTCACAAGAAATGTTTAAGAGGACTCTTTGAGTGGAAAGAAAAGATTATAAGCAGGAATAAAAATAAGAAGCACAAAAGCAGTAAAATTAAGTATATCTATAAAAACTATTCAAGGGATTCACAATATAAAAGGATGTAAAGTATGACACCATATGCCTAAAGCATGCAGGGAGAGGAGTGAAAATTTACTGCTTTTAGAATGGGCTCAAACTTAAGTGACCATCAACTTAATACAGATGGCTAAATGCATAAGATTTATATATAAACCTAATGGCAACCACAAAGCAAAAACCAGTAATATATATGCAAAAATGAAAGGAAAAGGAATCCAAGTATATCATTAAAGAGACCAAACAAATTATGAAAGAGAGCAAGAGAAGAAAGGAACAGAGAACTCTTAAATTACTTTGTATATAAATGCATTTTGTATGTAAATGGACTAAATACTCCAACTGAAAGACACAGAGTGACAGAATGGATAAAGAACCAAGACCCATATATATTCTTCCTACAAGAGACTAATTTCAGACCTAAAGACATACAGATTGAATGTGAAGAGATGGAAAAGCGTTTATCATGCATATGGAAGTGAAAATGACGCTGGGGTAGCAATATTTATATCAGAAAAAATAGACTTTAAAACAAAGACTGTAACAAAAGACAAAGGAGGACAGTGTGTAATTATAAAAAGAACAATTTAACAAGAAGATATAACAATTGTAAACAGTTATGTGCCCAAAATAGGAGTAACCAAATACATACAGCAGCTAATAACAAACATAAAGAAAGTAATCAATAGTAATACAATTATAAAGGGGACTTTCTAAACAGATAATCAACAAGGAAACAGTGGCTTTGAATGACACATTGGATCAGAATGATTTTATATTCAGAACATTCCATCCTTAAAGAGCAGAATACACATTGTTTTCATGTGCACATGGAACATTCTCCAGAATAGATGAAGTTAGGCCACAAAACAAAGCTTAATGAATTTAAGAAGACTGAAGTCATACCATGCATCCTTTTGAATCACAATTCTTGGAGACTAGAAATCAACACAAGAAAAAATCTGGAAAGGACACAAATACATGGACGTTAAATAACATACTACCAAACAATGAACAAGTCAACCAAGAAATCAAAAAGGAAATTAAAAAAAATACAAGGAAACAAATGAAAATCAAAACACAATGGTAAAAGTCTTTGGGATACAGCAAAAGCTGTTCTAAGAGGAAAGTTTATAGCAAACAGCTAGAAAAAGAACAACAAAACCCTAAAACACTGGCAGCGAGGAAATAATAAAGATTAGAGAAGAAATAAATTAAAAAAAAATTTAAAAACAATAGAACAGATCAATGAAACCAGGAGTAGGTTATTTGATAACATCAACAAAATTGATAAACCTTTATCCAGACTCATTGAGGGGTGGGGAGGACTCAATCAAAATCAGAAATAAGAGATGAACAGCAACTCACCAAACAGAAATACAAAGGATTACAGGTATTGTTATGAAAAATTTTATGCCAACAAATGGGACAACCTAGAAGAAATGAAAAAATTCCTAGAAACATATAACCGAATGAATCAGGAAGAAACAGAAAATTTGAACTGACTGGTTATCTAATGAAACTGAATCAGTAATCAAAAAACTGCCAACATACAAACGACCAGGACCAGATGGATTCACAGGTGATTTCTACCAAACATTTGGAGAAGAGTTGATATCTATTCTCAAACTATTCCAAAAAACAGAAGGAAAGCTTCCAAATTCATTGTAGGGCACCAGCATTACCCTGATACCAATCTAGATAAAGACACTACAAGAAAAGAAAACTACAGGCCAATATCTTTGATGAACATAGATGCAAAAATCCTCGACAAAATATTAGCAAACAACCAACAATATATCAAAAAAAAAAAAAACATTCACTGCAATCAATGGGGATTTATTCCTGTGATGTAAGGGTGGTTTGCAAATCAAGCAATGTGATACATTACATCAATAAGAGAAAGAATAAAAACCAAATGATCATTTCAATAGATTCAGAAAAAGCATTGGACAAATTACAATATCCATTCATGATAAAAGCCCTCAACAAAGTAGGTTTAGAGGGAACATAACTCAACATAATAAAGGCTATAATGAAAACCCACAGCTAATATCATACTCAATAATTAAACGCTATGAACTTTTCCTCTAAGGTCAGGAACAAGATAAGGATGTACACTCTCACCACTTTTATTCAACATAATACTAGAAGTTCTAGCTACAACAATCAGACAAGAAAAAGAAATAAGAGACATCATTATAGGTAATAAAGAAGTAAATTTTCACTATTTGCACATAACATGATATTATACACATAAAACCCAGAAAGCTTCTACAACTGTTAAATAAATTCAGTAAAGTCACAGGATACAAAATCAATATACAGAAGTCTGTTGCATTTCTATACACTTAAAACGAAGTAGCAGAAAGAGAAATTAAAATAACAATTCCATTCACAATGGCATCAAAAAGAATGAAATACATATGAATAAATTTAACCAAGGAGATGAAAGATCTGTTCTCTGACAACTACAAAATACTGATAAAAGAAATTGAAGATGAAACCAATGGAAAGCTATTCCATACTCATGGAGTGGGAGAACAAATATTGTTTATACACCGATACTACCCAAAGCAATCTACAGATTTAATTCAATCCCTATCAAAGTACCAACAGCATTTTTCAAAAAATTAGAACAATCCAAAAATGTGTATGAAACCACCGAAGATCCTGAATAGCAAGAGCAATCTTGAAAAAGAACAAAACTGGAGGTATCATAATCCTGTATTTCAAGATATACTACAAAGCTGCAATAATCTAAATGCTATGGTACTGGCACAAAAATAGACACATAGAAATGGAACATAATAGAGAACCCATAAATAAACTCACAATTATATGGTCAATTAATCTATGACAAAGGAGGCAAGAATATGCAATGGGAAAACGATTGTCTCTTTGGCAAATGGTGGTGGGAAACTGGACACCTAGGTGCAAAAAAATGAAACTGGACCACTTTCTCACACCATACACAAAAACAAACTCAAAACAGATTAAAGACCTAAATATGAGACCTGAAATCATAACGGTCCCAGAAGAGAGCACAGAGAGTAATTTCTCTTACTGGGTGTAACAGCAGTATCCTAGATATGACTTCGGAGGCAAGGGAAATTAAAATAAAAAAAAAAACTATTGGGTCTATATCAAAATAAAAAGTTTCTGCAGAGCAAAGGAAGCAACCAACAAAACTGAAAGACAAGCTGCTGAGTGGGAGAAGTTGTTTGCAAATGACATATCTGAAAAAGGGTTAGTTTCCAAAATATATAAAGAACTTCTTAAACTCAATACCCAAGAAATCAAATAATACAATTAAAAATGGGCAGAAGACATGAATAGACATTTCTCCAAGGAAAATGATCAGATGGCCAACAGACATAAGAAAACATGCTCAACATCACTAATTATCAGGAGAATGCAAATCAAAACCACAATGAGATACCACCTCACACCTGTCAGAATGCCTACAATAAAAAACACAAGAAACAACAGTGTTGGCAAGGATGTAGAGAAAAAGAAACATCTCATGCCACTGTTGGTAGGAATACATATAGGTGCAGCCACTGTGGAAAATAGTATGAAAGTTTCTCAAAAATTAAAAATAGAATTACCACACAATCCAGTAATTTCACTACTGGGTATTACCCAAGGATTTTGAAAACACCAATTCAAACAAGTACAAGTTTCCCTCTGTAGATAGCTTTTGTTGTTTATATAATACAAAAAGCATTAATGCTAAGTAGCATGATTACATGCAACACATAAATATGAACTATCTGTACACATCTGAAGATCTAACTGAGAACTAAGGCACATAGAATTGAAAACTAAACAGAATGCTTTAATGTAAGTAAAAACTAGGACTGCACACTGCAACAAATCAGAAGTCCCTCATGTACATAACTTAATTATTTATAGCTAAAGTTAAGCATTACAACATTAATGTAACCATATTCACTTATATATAAAAACACAAGTTTCATACATCACAAAACCTTCCATTAACACAGACGTGATATTATCAGACAAGCATCAGTATAATGCCTCTTCTACTTGTTTTTGCATATTGCTATGCAGTACACCCAAGTACACTAGAGTCCTATACCCAAGTACAATTAAAATGTTAAAGAATCTCTCTGCAAGTGGTGCTGGATACTACTAAGAAGTGTACTGCAGCCATATTGGTTATGATTTTCAATGCAGATGGGTACAGTTACATTAAGAGCTGAAGTACTTTAAAAGCTTAAAATATTCTTTCTTGAACCAAAATATTCAAAAAAAAGGTACACGTGAAAAATTAACTTTTCAGACACCTTTGCAACTTAAAATTCAGATGCGTGTTATTCAGTAGAGCCCCTACATGTAAAAATAAAATGTAGTTTTAATTTTTTCTTGTAAATAGATTAATCCTAGTGCAGTCCTGTGCTACACAACAATTTGAGCAAAAAGAGTAATGCAGACATCTTCTGGGGCAGGCCAGCACAATAAGCTTCAAAGAGAGCTCAAGACCCTGCTGACTTGATGGTTATATTCATGATAACCAGTTGCCATGCCTACCTTTCACAGAATGTCCTATTTTACAGCTTCTAGAAGACCATTAGTCAGGCTTACATATGGCACCAAATACCAGTTTCATAGAAAGATCTGATCCTCTTTCTCGTTTTCCTCCTACTTCCAGAGAACATGTTGTGGAAATTAATAGGGTGAACTTTAACTATGGTAGAAGTAGAATGCCAGTCCTTTTCTGGTGTACCATTGAAAAAAAATACAGGCATATAACACCAGCCAAAGATTATACCTTGATTACATTCGCAGATACTGCAAACATGAAGAGATTTCATGTATTATGTTTAGCATGTGGAAACTAAATTTTGTCCCTGTTATCTGTGTATTTCAATTTGTTGTGAAGATTTTCATCCAACTTTTTTCAGGGGAGGACATATCCGTTTTGTAGGGCTGTATCTATCCAATTCTGCTTCTAACAAATACTCAAATATCCTAAAACACCAATTATAAGATAGACAAGGAAAAATCTGGAGAACATCAAATGAAAATAGCCATGCATCTGCTGTTTAATGTTTTACTATGATATATTAAAATAAAAACATTTCAGTCTCAGAGGAAAAAAAAAAGTTAATCTACAATGTCACAAGACAAACTCAAGTTTATGTACAATGTCTTCCAATCCTTCAAAGAACAGATAAGACTAGGGTATAAAAAGACTTTTCTGAGTACTCCAACTTATTTTATGAACCTATCGTTGTCTCAATACCAAACTGGATGTGGTAGCACAAATAACTCCAAAATACTACAGGCCAATGTCACTTGTAAAACTATATGCAATAATCCTGCATAAAAATTAGCATATCAAACACAGGCTATGATATTCTCATATAACACATCATAATTAAGTAGAATTTATGCTAAGAATACAAATATATCCACACTGGATACTCTATTAATGGTGTTTAACAGAAAGATTAAAAGAGGAATTCATTATACATCCCCATTGTGGGGGATTAGATATTCTCTGAGTTTTTCTATTTTTCCCACTAAGATGGGGAGTATCACTAAAAATTCAATTCTTGATGAAGTATTTCAGAAATCCCTACATGTCAAAATTTCCCTAAAACCATCAGAACATAGTGCATGTAATTGGTAATAAGAAAGACACAGGGGAAATGCCTGTGTTGTTGTTGAGAGAAAGGTAAAAGTGGTTTGGTTCTCGGACTTATGCCATTTTCCCTGTTCAACAAGCTAGTGAATATCTAATGACAAAAACATTCACCATGGGACACATCTATCCTCCCATAGTCCCAGTTCAATCCCCAGTCTAGAATGAAATAGAGAAATGATAAAAGGGAAAAGGGTGAAACAGAGAGCTGAGAGGAAGTCTGCCTAAGTCAATATTTATTATAGTTATGATAGCTCAGCTCAAAAATATGTACACATTTCATACAGCTCTCTTATAAGAGAATTTGATTTGAAACTAGCCAACACTTATTTCAACATCCTTAAAAATCTTCAGATATTAAATCAGGTATGTTTTCTTTATTTTATATCAACAATTTTCTTGATCCATTTGCTTGGGATTTTCTCTTTGGAAAATATTAATATGACCTTTAGCTACAGAGAGAAACTTAGAGCAACGGCTTATAATATTTGGACTTACAGTTTTGTGAAAATTTCTTCGCCCTGACTGCAAAATATTTACATCCATGTTAATGTGGTACAGAAAATTTCACTTGGGTATAATGGAAAATGGTTTAAGGATCAAGTTCTGTAACATTTGAGCTGATAGTTTTGGTTCTAAGTTTTTTTTTTCTTCCAAAAAATGGAGTAAAGGAGACTCTACAAAAACATACTAACATCACTTTATATTTATCCTAGTTCATCCCAGCCCAGTCCAGCACCTAGGCAAAATTGGCATTCAGTAGAAGGATGCAGTGTCACTCTCTGTGAAGATTTCTGACATTTTTCTTCTCCTGTCTCCCATATCTATTTCTCATTCACTTTCACTAAAATAAAGTTGTCATTTCATAGGTGACTGACTAAAAAATTTAAAAAATATGGTCAAGAAGAGTTTTACTCCCAATCTTTTCTTAAACCCATACTTTATCCTTTTGAATATGAATTCCCTTCCCCACAAGAGAATGGTCCAGGGTAGATGCCCCTTCTCACTCCAAGTGATAATTATTGATCTAAAGATTCTTTGGAATGGTTCCATTTTAGTTATGTTGTCACAGCATTCATTGTTCATTCACTTGACTGTTTTTTTTTTTTTTTCATGCTTCTTTGGGGGAGAATCTCTGTAAAGTTCAATATAGCAATAACCCAGTTAGAAAATATTACCAGGGAATAAGGTTTTCCAGGTTAATAAATTTTAAGCTAGAACTTAGCCCTTTAGGCAAAAAGCATTAACCATTTTGGAAAACAAAATACATATCCCCCTCCTACCTTTGTAACTAGAAAGTGCTGTTATCACAAAGTGCATTTATGGTACATTTAGAAATATTTAATAGGGTTTTGCATCAACTTCTTAAACTAATTTCTCATATTCCAATCTTGATAATTCCACTTGTCTATTCTTAAACCATACTCTTTAGGTTTCATTAGAGATTCTACTATCAAGGACTGTGAAAAGAACTTTGAAGAACTGGAGTGAGTTTCTGGATTTGTTACTTGCTAGTTGTATAATATTGGTCATTAACCTTTCTGAGTCTCAATTTCCTTATATGAAAACTAAGGACAAATACTTCCTCCTCACCAGATTGTTGTGAAAAGTTTGATGCTCACGTACTGCATGTAAAAACACTTTCAAGTTAAATAGTTTTTCTCACTGACCATCACTTTTTTTACCACAGTTTTTTTTTACAGAGATTGACACTTATCATTTCTAATTATAACACAAAAATTGAAAAGTGAGAGTCTTCTTTCTTAAAAATATATAAAAAAATTGTCTTCCTTTCAGTTAAAATATTCTTGTGTTTCTAAACACAAATTAAAAAAAAATCAATCTCAAATCCTTTCCTGTCTCTTTGGAAGTGTTTTCTCCATTATTCCAAAGAAGATGCAGACAGAACAGAAGCAGAATTGATTATTTTATAATCTATCAGCAAGTTATTATCTCAATTGTGTATTATATTATTTATTATTTCTTATTGTTAATTATCTCAATTTTTGCCTAATGAGAAAGTATGGTGTTGTTGAATATTTTTCAAATAATATACCTTATTTTAGTAAGTTAGAGAAATCCTAATCAAAGCCTACAAATTCTATATCTTGGATATAATTACTTCCTTTGGAAGTTTTCTGCAGTGAAAAATAACATGTTATAGTTGGCCTTCAAGTGGTCTACTTTTCAACTACCTTAACTAAATCAGATCTTTGCATTTCATTGCTATAATTACCTTATATATCAATATTCTGTTCTGATGTATTTGCCATCTCCGTTTACTTATTTTCATATAATACAATGTTAGCTTCAAGGAAGTTGACTTCAAAACAGCTATCACAACTTCAGAGAAAATATGTATTAAACACTTTTAATGGTGTAGTTGTTGAGATTAAGTAGTAGACAAAGGTCAGAGGCAAAGGAGAACCATATTAAAAGCCACAGTGAAAAAGATAAGTAAATGCAAACTTGGTCTCTTGAGAATTCTCTAAGACTCGAAGCTGCTTATTGGTAATCCCAAGTGGATAATGAACAGAAGCAGGGCAAGGAAGGTAGTAATAGGAAGAAAGGTGGTTTTGTAATACTGATATGTTATTTGCTTAGCATCAGATTTAACCCACAAATACATGAAATGGAGTTGTTGATTTACTACCTTTGCACCTCATAGCTTTCCTTCATTAGTAAGGACAACTGACAGAAGAAATATCTGTCAAAATTACAGATAAACTATTTCCTAATAGGACTAGCTCTAAATCATTTTAATGTTGAGACAAACCCTTCAGTATTGTGGTCTACTTTTCTTGCTGTTGATAATAATCTATTAATGTTTCTCTCTGTAGGTACTGCTCTTGTAGCCTGAGACCATGGATCAAGGAAATTATTCTAGGGTAGCTGAGTTTGTGTTGCTGGGACTCTGTAGTTCATGGAAGCTCCAGTATTTCTTCTTCGTGTTGTTTAACTTCTTGTACATTGCCATTGTACTTGGCAACCTCCTCATTGTCCTCACCGTGATTTCTGAACCTGCCCTGCACACACCCATGTACATCATGCTTGGTAACCTTTCTGTTCTTGATGTATTTCTAGCCACTTATGCAACCCCCAAGATGATTCATGACTTCATTTATGAATCTAAGACTATCTCCTTTGAGGGCTGCATGGCCCAGATATTCTTGCTCCATGTCTTTGCTGGTGGTGAGATGGTGCTTCTTGTAGCCATGGCTTATGACAGGTATGTAGCCATATGCAAACCTCTCCATTATACAACCATCATGAACTTGTACAAGTGTACAGGCCTGGTGGTAGGCTCTTGGGTCATTGGGATCATGCACTCCCTGAGCCAGTTAGCTTTCACTATAAACTTGCCTTTCTGTGGCCCAAACATAGTGGACAGTTATTACTGTGACCTTACCTTGGTCATTAAACTTGCTTGCACAGATACTTATGTCCCTGAACTGTTGATGCTTTTGGACAGTGGTCTCATGGGGGTGACTTCATTCTTACTCTTGCTGATCTCTTACACAGTCATCCTAATCACTGTACAACATCATTCCTCAGTGGGCAGGGCCAAGGCCCGCAGTATTCTGACTGCGCACATCACTGTAGTGACCCTCTTTTTTGGGCCCTGTATCTTCATCTATGCCTGGCCTTTCAGCAACTTCCCAGTGGATAAAGTCCTTTCTGTGTTCTCTACGGTCTTCACACCTATATTGAACCCCATTATCTACACACTGAGAAACAAAGAGGTGAAGTCAGCAATGCACAAGCTGAAGACCCGGTATGTGAGTTACAGGCTGCTTTCCCACCTGTCTCTCACAAGACTGATTTGCTGAATTGAGCAGACAAGAAACTTGAGAAAACATTGACTTATTTTTCTCTTCTTGTTACCGTTGTTTTAAAAGTTACCTTATTTGTTTGAAATGATAAATGTATGTTCTTTGTTATATAGTTATAGTAAAGAAATCTCACATGATTATGCAGTTGCTAATCTAATAAATTGCTTATATATGCTACCTAAAATCAGTGACAGGATGTTTCACAAATTATTATGTAATTTAAATTTTATGAAATTAATTTCATGAAAATTTCAGTGGATATCCATATTGGATAAACAAAACAATGTTGTTTCTTTTTAAAAATGTTTACTTATTACTGAGAGAAAGAGAGAGAGAGAGAGAGAGGGAGAGAGAAGAGAAAGGCAGAGAGAGAGAAGGAGGCAGAAAATCTCAGGCAGGCTCCGCACTGTCAGCATGGGGCCTGATGTGAAGCTTGAAATTACGAACAGTGAGATCATGACCTGAGCTGAAATCAAGAGTTGGATGCTTAACTGACTGAGCCACCCAGGTGCCCCAAAAATGCTGTTTCTTTTATGGTCTAAAATATTCCAAGTAATCTCTAATTTAGTTTCAGGAGTAAAAACAATCCTAATTGTATTCCTGTTTTCACATATTTAACATAAAAAAGTTTGTGCAATCCATCAAAAAAATCCATTTAGCATTAAAAAATAATTTCACAAAAATTCAAGGTAATACTCTTTTTTAATATTTAGTTATTTTGAGAGAGAGAGAGAGTGAGTGAGCAGGGGAGGGGCAGAGAGAGAGAGAGAGAGACAGAGAGTCTCAAGCAGCTCTACACTGCCAGTGCCAAGCCTGACACAGGGCTCAAACTCAGGAACCATGAGATCATGACCTGAGCCAAGATTAAGAGCAGGATACTCTTAGCAATCTACACATTCAATGCAATTCTAGTCAAAACTGCACCAGCATTCTTCTTGAAGATAGAACAAGCAATCCTAAAATTTGTATGGACCCACAAAAGGCCCCAAATAGCCAAAGTAATATTGAAGAAGACCACCAAAGAGGGAGGTATCACAATCCCAGACTTTAGCCTCTACTACAAAGCTGTCATCATCAAGACGGCATGGTATTGGCACAAAAACAGACACAGAGACCAATGGAATAGAATAGAGAACCCAGAAATGGACCCACAAACGTATGGCCAACTAATCTTTGACAAAGCAGGAAAGAATATCCAATGGAAAAAAGATAGTCCCTTTAACAAATGGTGCTTTAACAGACAGCAACATGCAGAAGAATGAAACTAGACCACTTATACCATTCACAAAAATAAACTCAAAATGGATAAAATACCTAAATGTGAGACAGGAAACCATCAAAACCCTAGAGGAGAAAGCAGGAAAAAAACTCTCTGACCTCAGCTGCAGCAATTTCTTACTTGACACAGCTCCAAAGGCAAGGGAATTAAAAGCAAAAAATGAACTATTGGGACCTCATGAAGATAAAAAGCTTCTGCACTGCAAAGGAAACAAACTAAACTAAAAGGCAACTGACCGAATGGGAAAAGATATTTGCAAATGACATTTCGAACAAAGGGGTGGTATCCAAAGTCTATAAAAAACTCACCAAACTCCACACCTGAAAAACAAATAACCCAGTGAAGAAATGGGCAGAACACATGAATAGACACTTCTCTAAAGAAGAAATCCAGATGGCCAGCAGGCACATGAAAAGATGCTCAACGTCACTCCTCATCAGGGAAATACAAATCAAAACCACACTCAGATACCACATCATGCCAGTCAGAGTGACTAAAATGAACAAATCAGGAGACTATATATGCTGAAGAGGATGTGGAGAAATGGGAGCCCTCTTGCACTGTTGGTGGGAATGCAAATTGGTGCAGCCGCTCTGGAAAACAGTGTGGAGATTCCTCAAAAAATTAAAAATAGATCTACCCTATGACCCAGCAATAACACTGCTAGGAATTTACCCAAGGGATACAGGAGTGCTGATGCATAGGGGCACTTGTACCCCAATGTTTATAGCAGCACTCTCAACCATCGCCAAATTATGGAAAGAGCCTAACTGTCCATCAACTGATGAATGGATAAAGAAATTGTGGTTTATAGACACAATGGATTACTACGTGGCAATGAGAAAGAATGAAATATGGCCCTTTGTAGCAACGTGGATGGAACTGGAGAGTATTATGCTAAACGAAATAAGTCAGGCAGAGAAAGACAGATACCATATGTTTTCACTCATATGTGGATCCTGAGAAACTTAACAGAAGACCAGTGGGGAGGGGAAGGGGGAAAAAAAGTTACAGAGAGGGAAGAAGGCAAACCATAAGAGACTCTTAAATACTGAGAACAAACTGAGGGTTGATGGGGTGTGGGGGACAGGGGAAAGTCGGCGATGGACATTGAGGAGGGCACCTGTTGGGATGAGCACTGGGTGTTGTATGAAACCAATTTGACAATAACTTTTATATATAATTTATATATATATAAATATAAATATATATATAAAACAATATATTTTATATATAAATTTTTATATACTCTTTTATAAAAGAGTAGGATACTTAACTGACTGAGACACCCAGGTGCCCCTCAAGGTAATACTTTTAAAATTCACCTTCATCTTTTCTGCCCCTCATACAGAACTTAAGAGTCTTCACACACATTTTTGTACAGCTTTATAAAATCACTTGATGTTGGTCTGGTACCATTTATTCTTCTTACCATTTTATTTGTAAAATTGTGTTGACATCAAAATATGGGAGCACATGAAGCTTTAGACATCTGACAATAAGACCATGTGAAAACAGAACAAGACTCCCATCATACATGCTCTGTATCAGGTATTTTGGGGGCACGCAGTCTAAAGGGAGGGCAGGAAATGCAAATGTAGTTACTTTGGAGATCACTCAACATTATGAACTGTAAACACATTTTGTTGCCCCAGTGTCATGTACCACCACTCCAACTTCCTCCAAGATGGTCTCACTCTAGAATGTTAGCCTCAACTGATAAAAAAAAAAAAATACAGTCTAACATTTAATCTGGGGAGGTATACTACTCATGCTATGCAATCACTGGGACTGTGAGTGTAACTTGTCCCAAGAACTTCATCATGGGACACTGTCACTGTCATCTTAGATTTTTAGGTTGTACCGTACTGTTGCTTCTTTCTTGGTATTATCATTATAATGAAAGATTACCCAGACAGCAATGACTGCTACGGATATGCCACATGCAGTATCTTTTCTATCATACTGTGAAAACTGTATTAACTCTATAACTCCATAGTAAGGAAAAGTTATTGGAGTTGCCTTGTGTTCTTCCTCTTTAAAATTTTGTATTTAAAACATTTTTTTTAATTATTTATTTTTTGAGAGATAGAGCATGAGCAGGGGAGGGGCAAAGAGAGAGGGGAACACAGAATCCAAAGCAGGCTCCAGGCTCTGAGCTGTCAGCACAGAGTCTAACATGGGGCTTGAACTCACAAACTGTGAGATAATGAGCTGAGCCAAAGTCAGATCCTTAACTGACTGAGCCACCTAGGCAACCCCTGTGTTCTTCCTTAAAATCACATATTATCCTTGGTTCTTCTTGAGGCTTTATGCCAATTATTCTGCTCATTTCACAATACAAGGGTTTCTTTTGTAAACACGCAAATCAGGATCATCCATACCACTGCATGCTTCAAGTAAAGTAGCAGGAAACAACATGCATTATAAACTGAGCCCTTCTGTTCAAAAAGTACAGGGCAGACTATGAGATTATTCTATGAATCTCTGGAAAATTATTAAAGTTTGCCATGAACCCATCACAGGAACTTAAATCAGATGCACTGAACATATATTCCAATGAATGTGTATTCCTCTGGTTTTGGAAAAACCTTAAATCCTGGACTAGGATGCTGGGCATGACATTTTGGAACTCTGTCATTTAGAGTATGAAGTATAGCTCACATTGTGAATAAGAAAAGTATAGTTGAGCTGATCAGGAGTAGATGGGAGTTTACCAGCACAGATGGAAGTGGCCAAGGGGATGAAGGCAGCAGGAACACTGAGCCAGGTCCCCACCCAGGCTACACAGCCAGGTAACAGCAAAAGCGACAGGTGACAACTGGCCTAAAACACCTCATTTCTGCAGCAACACTTGAGTCAACTGTGGTCACTCAGGTTTATATTGTAAGTATACTGGTATATTCCATACCTTATATCATAAACATTTTATCAGATATTTAAAAGTCCTAATGTATCTGAAAAGGGATTAATATCCAAAATATATAAAGAACTTATACAACTCAGCATCAAAGATCCCCCAAACAATCTGAAAAATGGGCAGAGGTCCTGAATAGGCATTTTTCCAAGGAAGATATACAGATGACCAATAGATACATGAAAAGATGCTTGATATCACTAATCTTCAGGCAAATGCAAATCAAAACCACAATGAGAAATCATCTTACATCTGTAAGAATGGCTAGCATCAAAAGGAAAGAAATGAAAAGTATTGGTGAGGATGTGGATAAAAAGGAGCCCTGGTGCACTGTTGGTGGGAATGTAAGTTAATATACTGTGAAAAACAGTATTAAGGTTCCTCAAAAACATAAAAAATAGAAATACTATATGATCCAATAATTCTGCTACTAGCTATTCACCTAAAGAAAACAAAACCACTAATTTGAAAAAATATGTGCACCCCTATGATAAATGCAGCATTATTTAAAATAGTCAAGATAAGGAAGCAACCAAAGTGCTCTTTGATAGATGAATAGATAAAGAAGATACGGTATATACACAATGGAATATTATTCAGCCATAAAAAGATGAGATTTTTGCCATTTGTGACAACACGGATAGACCTAGAGTATAATATTAAGTAAATAAGTGAGAGAAAGATGAGCAACATACAATTTCACTTCTATGTGGAATATAAAAAACAAATGAATAAGGAAACAAAGTGTATGATCAGACCTATAAATACAAAAACAATCTGATGGTTGCCATAGGGAAAAGATGGAGGCATGAGCAAAATGGGTAAGGGGAAGTAAGAGATAAAGGCTTACAGTTATAGAACAGATAAGTCACAGGAATAAAAGGTACAGCATAGGGAATACAGTCAATGATATTGAAATAGTGTTGCATGGTAAAAATGGTAGTTACACTTGTGGCGAGCATAGCATAACCTCAGAGTTGTTACAAAATTGTAATGGGATTCCTAATTTAAATAACTTTCTGCTGTTGTATTTTGAGTTCCCCCTATTGTTTTGTTACACACCAGCACTCCAATAAACATATTTTACATAAATAAATAAGTAAATTAATTAATTTTGGAAACAAATTGTCAATATACCTCATATACTTCGCACAATATCATAGTGTGGCTCAGTTTGGATTGCATAATTATTTGAAACTATTCATGAATTTTGTTTATATAATATTCAGTTTCTCCACTCTGGAATATGACAATCTATTTATTGAGGTCTGATTTTCTTTTACAGAAAAGTATTTAGTTTTCTATACATGTACTTCTACAATATAATGTCCTCTTTTACTAAATTACTTACTCATTCAATTATGATAAGTAAACTAAAGGAGATGAGAAAATAAGAATTTAACCATAATGGAAAAAAAATTAATTGTTCATTATTGTATTTTACATCTATTAATTTGAAAGTATATTCAATGGATTCTGTGTATCAAACACAAGTTAGGATCATGACTTATATTGCAAATGCCGAAAGGAGCACTCAGAATTATATTTTCCTCATCAACTTTTCCAAGAGATGTAAGATTTTAATTCAAATTATACATGTTAAATACCTACTTATTACTTTAGGTCACTGACAATGATAAATTTTAAATTAATTAAAATTCCCATATAGAAGAACCAGTCTTAGAGTAGCTTCCCAGAATAAATTTTAAAATTTATAATCATTGATTAGGTCATTACATATTTGGGCAGGTGTTTAAGATTTTCTTTTGTCTTTCTTTAGGCTAACATAATTTGATAGTTCCTTCATATACATGATTTTTTTCAGCATCTCCATAACTTTCATTGACTTCTGCATTTGTTACAAAACAAAAACAACCCAGATGATTTTTTTAATTCATCGTTTTCTTTCATGGGCTTCAAGGTTTCAACTATTTTTTCCCTCACTTTTATATAATCAATTTTGCTTTCCTTCTTGAACTTTTTCACCATTTACAGTTAATTTTTTAAATAAAAAGAAACAGCAAAAAAGAAAAACTTTTTGTTATCAATTCTTCTCTAGCTCTTGATCCACTTCTCAACTTTGTCCTTGTCCATAAACAAAATATTTATGGGGAAACCTCTGAAGACTTGTTCATGCTACCTCCAATAGTTCTCTTCTTTTTCTCTCTTGCGCCCACTTCAGTAAGGCTTTTATCTCCATATTCCACTAAAACTGCTTCTTTCAAGGTTACTAGTGACTTCTCTATTGCTATATCCAGAGATCAATTCCCAATCCTCATCCTACTTGATCACAGTTGTACAATATTTGATACAGCTACTCACACTCTCCCTGTTGAAACACTCTTCATTTGGCCTTTAGAACACTGGCTTCCTTTATATATTTTTGGAGGTGCTTTCTGAATCTCTTTTGGATCCCTCCTCCTTTCTCTGACCTCTTAGATTACCCCAGAGCTCATTCCTTGAGAGTCTTTACCATGAGTCTTTCTCCACCGTTGATCTCATTTAACTGCAAGGCTTTAAAAACTATATGGTGATGAGACATAGCTTTATATTTTTAACTGGACCTCTCCTTCAATTTCCAGACTTCATTATCCATCCTCACTTGGATATCCTCTGTCCCAGATTTAACAAGTCTAAAACTGGACTCCCCCAAAACCCTCAAATACCTGTTCCTTCAGGTAAATGGAGAAATCAATTTCAGTTAATGTAATCTTCATCTTTCCAACTGATCAGTCCAAGGGCTTTGGAATTATCCTCCATACTGTCTCTTACATCTCTTGTTATAGATCAGCAAATTCTACTGAGTCTATTTTCAAAGTATTCTCAGAATCTGACCACTTCTCACAACCTCTAACCTTTACTGCTACCACCGGATCCAAATCATCATCATTTGCTTAGATTATTACAAGTACTTACTCCTAGTAAATTTCTATGTTTCCACACTTTTCAGTCTACTATAATATGGCAGTTAAAGTAATCCTAATAAGATCTGTCATATTGTTTCACTTTTCTGCTCAGAACCTTCCAAAGGTTTCGTCTGTTTCATGCATATTGAAACTATAGTTGTTACAGTGACCCGTAAGCCCCAATATGTCTGGTTCTTCTAATTTGACTCAAACATTTCTCATCTTTGTTCACCCTGCTTTAGTCAACCTGTTCTTGTTAATGTTTCTAGAAAATTCCAGGCACCTACCTCAGGCTCTTTGCATTTGATATCCCTCCTGGAAGAAATTCTCTTCCTTTTGATATCTGCATGTCTTACTTCTTCACTTCCTTCAGGTCTTTTCTTAAACGAATCCTTTCAGTGAAGTCTTCTCTAACAACTACATCTACAACTGCAACACCTTCAACAGTATCTATCACGCTTCCTTGCTTTATATTTTGCTCCATAGCATTTATTACCATCTGACAAGGTATATTGCATACTTATTTATTTTGTTCACTGTCTGCTTCTCCCAACTACCTGATAAAAGCTTCATTGAGGACAGGCGTTTTATTTTATTCACTGCTATATCCATCAAGCTTGGAAAATTTCCTGGTACATGGTAGGCATTCAATAAATATTGTTTAATCAATAGGCTTTACTGCTATTAAGGCCAAAAAACACTCTCTACATAAACATAGTGAAAGTAAAAGCTATGTTTTTACTCACATTCCACAGAAAGGTTCTAAATAAAAACGCTAATTTATTTCCCAAACGTATAGAAAAGTTCTAAGCAAAAATGTCCCCTCCTCAAAGTGATTTATAAGCAGCTACTGAGTATCTAAAAGTCTACAAAATATTCCTACTGCAAGGGGCACCCTTTTTCCAATACTGTTACTGGTTGAACTAATTTGTCCACTGTGGTGGAAAGGGTTGGATTTTCAGTTAGGAGACATAGTTTTTACCCTCAGATCTGCTCTACAGTTCAACTTCCTTGAATTTCATTTCCTCATGTGCAGAAGGTACCTACTTAATTTTTCTCTCAGCCAAAATAAAAATAAGCACTGACAAACTTTTTGTTAAAATGTGAAACTATAGGAGCTTACTATGTCAACAGATAATTGTAAACCTGGTCTTACAAAGGTAGATTAGAGGGAGATCTGGAACCTTCACTTCCCTTTAGGAATACGTTGGGCCACTTGCACAATACCTCCAGGGTTCCCTGAATCAAAGTTTGAAATGCCCTGAACTAGAGATTCCTCTGGTACTTCCCGGGTTTTTTTTATATTCTGATTTCTTTCCCTCTTGATACTTGCTTGCAGACAATTAAGTCTGAATATCCAATCCCCAAAATTTTTATTTCCTTTGTCCTTCTTCATCTATACCCATTCTCAACTTCAGTAGGCACACAAGAGAGTTTTGAAGTACTCACCTCTAGCGTTTTATATGCTTTAGTTAATTCCCCAACCCCTGCCAGATACATATTCCTAAAGCATATTCCCCTGCACTGAAAAGGTGAGTAGCATTCCATTTTCCAACAGTTACAAAATCCTAAGAACTGTATTTAAGATACTCTAGGATAGGGGAAGATGGCGGCGTAGGAGGATGCTGGGCTCACTGCGCGTCCTGCTGATCACTTAGATTCCACCTACACCTGCCTAAATAACCCAGAAAACCGCCAGAGGAATAGCAGAACGGAGTATCCGGAGCCAAGCGCAGACGAGAGGCCCACGGAAGAGGGTAGGAAGGGCGGCGAGGTGGTGCGTGCTCCACGGACTGGCGGGAGGGAGCCAGGGAGCCGGGGTGGAGGGGCGGCTCGAGGGCCAAGCAGAGCCCCCGAGTCTGGCTGGCAAAAGCGGAGGGGCCTGACGGACTGTGTTCCGACAGCAAGCGCAACTTCGCGTCTGGGAGGTCATAAGTTAACAGCTCTGCTCGGAAAGCGGGAAGGCTGGAGGACAAAGGGAGGGAGAGCTGCTGAGCCCCCGGACAACAGAGCTCAGTTTGGTGGGGAACAAAGGCGCTCGCCAGCGCCATCTCCCCCGCCCATCCCCCAGCCAAAATCCCAAAGGGAACCAGTCCCTGCCAGGGAACTTGCTCCCTCCCCACAAACACCCAACTCTGTGCTTCTGCGAAGCCAAACCTCCAGCAGCGGATCTGACTCCCTCCCGCTGCCACAGGGCCCCTCCTGAAGTGGATCACCTAAGGAGAAGCCAGCTAAGCCTGCCCCTCCTGCCCCCGTGCACCTTGCCTACCCACCCCAGCACGCCACCCCACAGTGAATCCCGCCCCTAGGAGAGGGGAAGAGAAGGCACACACCAGTCTGACTGGCCCCAGCGGTGGGCTGGGGGCAGACATCAGGACTGACTGTGGCCACGCCCACCAACTCCAGTTATACACCACAGCACAGGGGAAGTGCCCTGCAGGTCCTCACCTGGGACCATCCAGGGACTCCAGGGACTATCCAAAATGACCAAGCAGAAGAATTCCCCTCAGAAGAATCTCCAGGAAATAACAACAGCTAATGAACTGATCAAAAAGGATTTAAATAATATAACAGAAAGTGAATTTAGAATAATAGTCATAAAATTAATCGCTGGGCTTGAAAACAGTATAGAGGACAGCAGAAAATCTCTTGCTACAGAGATCAAGGGACTAAGGAACAGTCATG
The DNA here is from genome assembly GCF_027475565.1 of Acinonyx jubatus. Taxonomy (NCBI): domain Eukaryota; kingdom Metazoa; phylum Chordata; class Mammalia; order Carnivora; family Felidae; genus Acinonyx; species Acinonyx jubatus. Next base: position 69,425,650 of record NC_069386.1, on the reverse strand, counting down.
AGGAGCTGAAAAGCGCTTTAAATGAAATGCAAAACAAAATGGAAATGACGACAGCTCGGATTGAAGAGGCAGAGGAGAGAATAGGTGAACTAGAAGATAAAGTTATGGAAAAAGAGGAAGCTGAGAGAAAGAGAGATAAAAAAATCCAGGAGTATGAGGGGAAAATTAGAGAACTAAGTGATACACTAAAAAGAAATAATATACGCATAATTGGTATCCCAGAGGAGCAAGAGAGAGGGAAAGGTGCTGAAGGGGTACTTGAAGAAATTATGGCTGAGAACTTCCCTGAACTGGGGAAGGAAAAAGGCATTGAAATCCAAGAGGCACAGAGAACTCTCTTCAGACGTAACTTGAATCGATCTTCTGCACAACATATCATAGTGAAACTGGCAAATACAAGGATAAAGAGAAAATTCTGAAAGCAGCTAGGGATAAACGTGCCCTAAAATATAAAGGGAGACCTATAAGACTCGTGACTGATCTCTCTTTTGAAACTTGGCAGGCCAGAAAGAACTGGCACGAGATCTTCAGTGTGCTAAACAGAAAAAATATGCAGCCGAGAATCCTTTATCCAGCAAGTCTGTCATTTAGAATAGAAGGAGAGATAAAGGTCTTCCCAAACAAACAAAAACTGAAGGAATTTGTCACCACTAAACCAGCCCTACAAGAGATCCTAAGGGGGACCCTGTGAGACAAAGTACCAGAGACATGACTACAAGCATAAAACATACAGACAGCACAATGACTCTAAACCTGTATCTTTCTATAATAACACTGAATGTAAATGGATTAAATGCGCCAACCAAAAGACATAGGGTATCAGAATGGATAAAAAAACAAGACCCATCTATTTGCTGTCTACAAGAGACTCATTTTAGACCTGAGGACACCTTTAGATTGAGAGTGAGGGGATGGAGAACTATTTATCATGCTACTGGAAGCCAAAAGAAACCTGGAGTAGCCATACTTATATCAGACAAACTAGACTTTAAATTAAAGGCTGTAACAAGAGATGAAGAAGGGCATTATATAATAGTTACAGGGTCTATCCATCAGGAAGAGCTAACAATTATAAATGTCTATGCGCCAAATACCGGAGCCCCCAAATATATAAAACAATTACTCACAAACATAAGCAACCTTATTAATAAGAATGTGGTAATTGCAGGGGACTTTAACACCCCACTTACAGAAATGGATAGATCATCTAGACACACGGTCAATAAAGAAACAAGGGCCCTGAATGAGACATTGGATCAGATGGACTTGACAGATATATTTAGAACTCTGCATCCCAAAGCAACAGAATATACTTTCTTCTCAAGTGCACATGGAACATTCTCCAAGATAGATCATATACTGGGTCACAAAACAGCCCTTCATAAGTATACAAGAATTGAAATTATACCATGCATACTTTCAGACTACAATGCTATGAAGCTTGAAATCAACCACAGGAAAAAGTCTGGAAAACCTCCAAAAGCATGGAGGTTAAAGAACACCCTACTAACAAATGAGTGGTTCAACCAGGCAATTAGAGAAGAAATTAAAAAATATATGGAAACAAACGAAAATGAAAATACAACAATCCAAACGCTTTGGGATGCAGCAAAGGCAGTCCTGAGAGGAAAATACATTGCAATCCAGGCCTATCTCAAGAAACAAGAAAAATCCCAAATACAAAATCTAACAGTACACCTAAAGGAAATAGAAGCAGAACAGCAAAGGCAGCCTAAACCAGCAGAAGAAGAGAAATAATAAAGATCAGAGCAGAAATAAACAATATAGAATCTAAAAAAACTGTAGAGCAGATGAACGAAACCAAGAGTTGGTTTTTTGAAAAAATAAACAAAATTGACAAACCTCTAGCCAGGCTTGTCAAAAAGAAAAGGGAGATGACCCAAATAGATAAAATCATGAATGAAAATGGAATTATTACAACCAATCCGTCAGAGATACAAACAGTTATCAGGGAATACTATGAAAAATTATATGCCAACAAATTGGACAACCTGGAAGAAATGGACAAATTAGTAAACACCCACACTCTTCCAAAACTTAATCAGGAGGAAATAGAAAGCTTGAACAGACCCATAACCAGCGAAGAAATTGAATCGGTTATCAAAAATCTCCCAACAAATAAGAGTCCAGGACCAGATGGCTTCCCAGGGGAGTTCTACCAGACGTTTAAAGCAGAGATAATACCTATCCTTCTCAAGCTATTCCAAGAAATAGAAAGGGAAGGAAAACTTCCAGACTCATTCTATGAAGCCAGTATTACTTTGATTCCTAAACCAGACAGAGACCCAGCAAAAAAAGAGAACTACAGGCCAATATCCCTGATGAATATGGATGCAAAAATTCTCAATAAGATACTAGCAAATCGAATTCAACGGCATATAAAAAGAATGATTCACCATGATCAAGTGGGATTCATTCCTGGGATGCAGGGCTGGTTCAACATTCGCAAATCAATCAACGTGATACATTACATTAACAAAAAAAAAAGAGAAGAACCATATGATCCTGTCAATCGATGCAGAAAAGGCCTTTGACAAATCCAGCACCCTTTCTTAATAAAAACCCTTGAGAAAGTCGGGATAGAAGGAACATGCTTAAAGATCATAAAAGCCATTTATGAAAAGCCCACAGCTAACATCATCCTCAATGGGGAAAAACTGAGAGCTTTTTCCCTGAGATCAGGAACATGACAGGGATGCCCACTCTCACTGCTGTTGTTTAACATAGTGCTGGAAGTTCTAGTATCAGCAATCAGACAACAAAAGGAAATTAAAGGCATCAAAATTGGCAAAGATGAAGTCAAGCTTTCGCTTTTTGCAGATGACATGATATTATACATGGAAAATCTGATAGACTCCACCAAAAGTCTACTAGAACTGATACATGAATTCAGCAAAGTTGCAGGATACAAAATCAATGTACAGAAATCAGAAATTGCATTCTTACACACTAATAATGAAGCAACAGAAAGACAAATAAAGAAACTGATCCCATTCACAATTGCAGCAAGAAGCATAAAATACCTAGGAATAAATCTAACCAAAGATGTACAAGATCTGTATGCTGAAAACTATAGAAAGCTTATGAAGGTAATTGAAGAAGATTTAAAGAAATGGAAAGACATTCCCTGCTCATGGATTGGAAGAATAAATATTGTCAAAATGTCAATACTACCCAAAGCTATCTACACATTCAATGCAATCCCAATCAAAATTGTACCAGCATTCTTCTTGAAACTAGAACAAGCAATCCTAAAATTCACATGGAACCACAAAAGGCCCCGAATAGCCAAAGTAATTTTGAAGAAGACCAAAGCAGGAGGCATCACAATCCCAGACTTTAGCCTCTACTACAAAGCTGTCATCATCAAGACAGCATGGTATTGGCACAAAAACAGACACATAGACCAATGGAAGAGAATAGAAACCCCAGAACTAGACCCACAAACGTATGGCCAACCATCTTTGACAAAGCAGGAAAGAACATCCAATGGAAAAAAGACAGTCTCTTTAACAAATGGTGCTGGGAGAACTGGACAGCAACATGCAGAAGGTTGAAACTAGACCACTTTCTCACACCATACATAAAAATAAACTCAAAATGGATAAAGGACCTGAATGTGAGACAGGAAACCATCAAAACCTTAGAGGAGAAAGCAGGAAAAGACCTCCGTAGCAATCTCTTGCTCGACACATCCCCAAAGGCAAGGGAATTAAAAGCAAAAGTGAATTCCTGGGACCTTATGAAGATAAAAAGCTTCTGCACAGCAAAGGAAACAACCAAAACTAAAAGGCAACCAACGGAATGGGAAAAGATATTTGCAAATGACATATTGGACAAAGGGCTAGTATCCAAAATCTATAAAGAGCTCACCAAACTCCACACCCGAAAAACAACCCAGTGAAGAAATGGGCAGAAAACATGAATAGACACTTCTCTAAAGAAGACATCCGGATGACCCACAGGCACATGAAAAGATGTTCAACGTAGCTCCTTATCAGGGAAATACAAATCAAAACCACACTCAGATATCACCTCACGCCAGTCAGAGGGGCAAAAATGAACAAATCAGGAGACTATAGATGCTGGAGAGGATGTGGAGAAACGGGAACCCTCTTGCACTGTTGGTGGGAATGGAAATTGGTGCAGCCGCTCTGGAAAGCAGAGTGGAGGTTCCTCAGAAAATTAAAAATAGACCTACCCTATGACCCAGCAGTAGCACTGCTAGCAATTTACCCAAGGGATACAGGAGTACTGATGCATAGGGGCACTTGTACCCCAATGTTTATAGCAGCACTCTCAACAATAGCCAAATTATGGAAAGAGCCTAAATGTCCATCAACTGATGAATGGATAAAGAAATTGTGGTTTATAGACACAATGGAATACTACGTGGCAATGAGAAAAAATGAAATATGGCCTTTTGTAGCAACGTGGATGGAACTGGAGAGTGTGATGCTAAGTGAAATAAGCCATACAGAGAAAGACAGATACCATATGGTTTCACTCTTATGTGGATCCTGAGACACTTAACAGGAACCCATGGGGGAGGGGAAGGAAAAAAAAAAAAAAGAGGTTAGAGTGGGAGAGAGCCAAAGCATAAGAGACTGTTAAAAACTGAGAACAAACTGAGGGTTGATGGGGGGTGGGAGGGCGGGGAGGGTGGGTGATGGGTATTGAGGAGGGCACCTTTTGGGATGAGCACTGGGTGTTGTATGGAAACCAATTTGACAATAAATTTCATATATTAAAAAAATAAATAAATAAAAAATAAACAGCTGTTAAAAAAAAAGATACTCTAAAATATGGTCCAATAAAACTCTGACATATGCTATACTCTAGCCAATCTAGAGCATCTGTTCTTGGATTATTTATAATTTTCTTTACTCATGCCTTTATGTTTGTCTGTATGTGTCATGGAATCTTCCATCACCATCTCTGCCTTTCACAACATTTATGTCTCATTTAAGGTCCTTTGCAAATATACACTTTTGTCTTCTTCTGTCTCTTTTGTATTTACCTCATCCTTTTCCTCCAGCCTCTTTTCCTTATTTTCACTTTTATCTTTTCTGAACTTTCCAACAAAATATAATCTCTCCTGATGTTCCACACATTATAAAGTGTATATATGCATTATACATATATATTTATAAACATACTATATATTATTAATATGTGTGTACACATATACATATATTTAAAACATTATAAATGTATATTGTACATATATTTATAAATATATTTTAAATGTGGGGTGCCTGGGTGGCTCAGTCGGTTGACCGCCTGACTTTGGCTCAGGTCATGATCTCACAGCTCTGTGAGTTCGAGCCCCAAATTGGGCTCTGTGCTGATGGCTCGAAGCCTTGAGCCTGCTTTGGATACTGTGTCTCCCTCTCTCTCTGCCCCAACCCACTCGCATTCTGTCTCTGTCTCTCTCAAAAATAAACAAACATTTAAAAAAATTAAAAAAATATTTTAAATGTATGCATGTACATATATACATATATTTATAATACATATGGTCTTCTATTTGAATTTTATGTTACATTGTTTATTTTAATTGCCCTTCACATTTGCAAGCTACTTACAGATAAGCGCTTTGTCTTAGGTTTTGAAATCTTATTTGCAGTTTTGCATGTAGTATTCAATTTTTATAAATTTCTGAATTAAATTTAATTGGGGAATACAGACAAAAATGACATATTCTATTTGGCCTAAGTGATTTATAGTTTTGCAATATTGTAATATTTTGCTATACCTATCTTTGCAGTATTAGAATGTGGCCTAAAACAATAGGTATTCCACAAAAGTGCTAATATTAGTGATTGGGACAGAAGTGAACCTGCAGAGAGAATGAGTTACTTTATAAGAACAGTCTAATTAAAACACTCAGAACCTTGCCTTTGGATATATTTTCACAGAAAATGAATGCTATTATCAGCTATAGTAAGGCATTAAAGTAACTAATGTGTAGATAGATTGGGAACATGATTTTTCAGTAATGTGAATCCCTAGATAGAAATAATACTTACTGGTCTCTAATATAAAAGTGCTTGTTAACAATCGTCCCAGTGGGACAAAATTATGCATCATTGAGAAATACACGGTCACCCTTACTTCCTTTTAAATAAAATGTGTAAAGCACAAGGATTATTGCAAGCCATATGAAAAGAACATTTCTCATATTGTCATGACACCTCAGGTTATACATGTGACACTTCTGAAATAAAAACAGTAAACAAATTCCAACCTCTCTTAGTGAGTCTGTATGGAGACTGCATGTTGATTCATGTAAGTTTTAATACTTCTGCCACCTCAAATAGGTCTCTGTAAATGAACTATTTTAATATAATACTCTGATTATAGGAATGAGATTGACTTTGTATATGCATGTTTGAGCTCCCTCTTAATGCTCTGATTGAGTTCATTTTTCCGCATGAAACTAAACTTCAGACCCTCTTCTGCACACTCAGCGACTGTTATCTTTAAGCTTACTTCTGATTATATGGCACCTAGTGTAGTGACACAGTTAATGGTCAATATATTTGCTTAAATTCACTTGCTTCTTTACACATATAGACACACATATAGTTTTTTAGTTGTTGCACTGATTTCCATGCAAATAGTTATGCCAACATACCATTATTAGAATGCTTAGTATACAATTTTTACAATGAAAATTTTGGCCTTGTTACTTGCTTGCGTTATTATTTAACTTGAGATTTGGTAATATAATGATAGAATATACCTGAAGGGTTATTGTGTGCATTCTAGATTTTATATGTACATATAATATGTATATATATGCATTTTTTGCTGAAGATTGTATATGTGTGGATAATCTAGGATATATATATATATATATATATACACACTTTATACTTCTGTATATGTCTATATTTCTGTCTACATTCTTATAGAATTCTTAGCACATAATAAGCACACAAGAAATGGAAGCTAATTATCTCATCCAAAAATTATAGGGTACATATAATAATCCAATTTTATTCTGTATTTAATAACTTCTAGATTTTTTTTTAGACCTTGTGCTTTGGAAATGACTGAATCAAGTATTATACATACATATATGTGTACATACACACACACATACACACACAACACATCATTTCTAAGTAACTGGATGAAACCAAAAAAGGTTTTCGAAGTGGAAAAATCAGTGAAATAAAAAAAATGATTATATTTAGTTATTTCAGTTATTTTAATGGCATCATTGGTTCTTCTAATTAAAAACTATTGATGGGCAATTTATAAACACTGTGTGCACTGAACCATTCTTAGTTTAATGTGAACTACAATGATTACTTCAGTCTCTATTATTTTACGGATCTTACAGTATTTGTGTACTGGCTTTGGTGACTCAGCTAGTGAGTAAAGTATCTGTAATATAGTGCTCAGAAAGAGTAACATACATAAAAATCTCTAGCTCACTTTCATTAGGAAAAGTTGGAGAGCCCATTTTCTTTATTGTATGTGACTTGTAGTTTGTCTCTTATGGAGTTTTTTTCACTTCAAAGATTTTTTTTTTTAATGTTTATTTTTGAGAGAGAGAGAGCACAAGCAGGGGAGGGAAACGGGGGGGGGGGAGGGACACACAGAATCTGAAGCAGGCTCCAGGCTCTGAGCTGTCAGCACAGAGCCTGACACAGGGCTGGAACTCAGGAACCATGAGATCCTGACCTGAGTCTAAGTCAGACGCTTAACTGACTGAGCCACCCAGGCACCCCTGTTTGTTCTTTTACCTTTAATCTACCTTATAATAATTTTGGGGCGGAAGGGCACATGCTTTTTTAAGTTTATAGGGTACAGAATTAATGGAATTACTCAAAAGTAAATAGTTAAAGGCAGAGATTTGGATTAAGATTTGGTCTGGTTGCTAGTTACATAGTCTGAGCACTGTGTGTCTTGCAAATTACAGGACTGAGTGATCCAAGAATTCTATTTATACAAAAATATGCCTGTATTCCTTATCATTTATAAAATTTCACCTGAATTAATAACATAATAATTTTTCTGGTGTTTAAAGCTCTCTATATAAGATGGATTCTTATGTAATCATTTCTAGGCCTACAGGGTCTTAGAGTATCCTCAGATCAACAAAATCTCTGGGATTTTCATATTTCTGTGGAAAATGTTTATAGTAAGCCTTGGCTTATTTTAAGAGATTAAGGTTAGGAGTAGTATATTTCCAATTGCAAGGAATATGCAAAAGAGATTAGCTTATTTATAAGGCTCCTTACCCTAGTATTAGGAAAACTGACGAGCTAGATGAGACAGAAATTTCAAGTTGAGAAGCATGCTGAGAAAACCCATTCCTTACCTTCCTTCAACTCTTTATTGATAGCTGTAATTTATAGGACAGAATTTAATTTTCTTTAATATAAGGCTTTGATTTCCATAAAAATGCCATCCTTTACAACCACCCCACCCAACATTGGCACTCCCCTTTCCAATAAGAGGCAGCATTGGAAGATGAAACCTTTCAAACTTTAACTCCTAACTACTTAAATATGCTTTTGCTTAATGTTTAAATGTTTTGTTTAAATACTGAATTAAGTAATATGCCTTTTAATAAATTTTAAAAATAATGAATCTAATTGATTATATAAAAACTTTTTTTTAAGTTTTGTTTTTGAAAAGAGAGAGCACACGTGTGTGTGCAAAGGGGAGGGAGGGAGGATGGGAGAGGTAGAGATAGAGAGAGAGAGAGAGAGAGAGAGAGAGAGAGAGAGAGAGGGAAAACCCCAAGTAGGTCCCCCTCAGTGCAGAGCCCTGATGGGATGCTCCATCTATGAACTCTGAGATCATGACCTGAGCCAAAATCATGATACACACACACACACACACGCACACACACACACACGCACGCACACACAAATGACCAATTCAATAAAGAATGAGGTAAAAAATAAATATTCTTATAGATCATTTAGTGGTATAAATTTTGGTACAATAAGTCAAAAATTTCTGAGCTCCTAAACAAATAGTTATGTATAATTCTAAGTTCAGCTAAATAAAAGCAAGGTTATTACACGTTAATAACAGGGAAAATTGAAAAATTCCATAAAATAAAAATACCACAAGTACATTAAAAAACTGGTATAAAAGTACTGTATTGACATGGGGAAATATTTATGATATATTGTTAGTGGTAGGTTATAAAAGAATATGTACTGTATATATAGGGATAATATATATTAATATTTATTTTTTGAGAGAGACAGAGCACAAGCAGGAGAGGGGCAGAAAGAGAGAGGGAGACACAGAATCCGAAGCAGGCTCCAGGCTCTGAGCTGTCAGCACGAAGCCCACTGGGTGGGGCTCAAAGGCACAAACCATGAGATCAGGACCTGAGCCAGTTAGACCCTTAACTGACTGAGCCACCCAGGTGCCCCTAGGGATATATATTTAAATTAATGGTTATTATCTCTATGTGTTCTCATTAAAGATAATTTTATTTCATCTTATTACTTGATTTTACTAAATTAAAAAACTGAAACTTGTAAATTAAAAAGAGCTTTGCTGTTTTTTCAGATTGAAAAGATTATATGCTTATTGCAGGAAAGAAAAACTCAGCAAATACATAAATGAATAAAGAATAAAAACTATTATACTCTCTTACCCAGAGATAACCACTTTTAATACTTTACAGTAGGTCTTCAAAAGTTTTTATATATATATGACAGTAACAAGAGATGTCCATACAGGTGATTTTTGCAAATGAGTTTCAGACCCCTATAGTACTTTTCCTTAATTCCAGAAAAAGAAACAGAAGTTTAGACATTTATCTCATCTACTGCAGGTTTCACTAGGTGTGTGGACAAAGGAACATGATGACCTTGTATTTTTAAGATAAAGTTTAAAAAAAATTTTTTTCTATTATTTATTTATTTATTTATTTTTGAGACAGAGAGAGACAGAGCATGAATGGGGAGGGTCAGAGAGAGAGGGAGACACAGAATCCAAAGCAAGCTCCAGGCTCCAAGCTGTCAGCACAAAGCCCGAAGCAGGGCTGGAACTTCTGGATCGTCAGATTACGACCTGAGCTGAAGTCCGTCACTTAACTGACTGAGCCACCCAGGCACCCCCCTTAAGATAAAGTTTAAATAAAAAAAAAAAAAGATGGAGTAGTAAGAAGGAGAGAGACCACTGGGTTGACAAAGGTTAAGTAGAGACAGACAAACTAAAGACAGACTCTATCATCTTGATTATTTTGCCTAAGGTGAGAAAGCTTCTTTGTGCCTTGCAAAGGCTTCCTGGCTTCTCTTCTAGAAATGGAGTGCCACGTGTAATGAGTTAATGGTCTACAATTCACAAGATAGGCTTTTGAGAAATTTCACTCCAGAAAAAGAGCCACCTACTTTTCTTAGTAAGTAGAATCTAAAGTAGGGTGTACATTCCCAAGCAAGTAAGCTGATTGAGTATAAGAAAACAACATTTAGAGTTCTCTACATTTATGAAATATTCTTTAATTTCAATTATAGTTTATAATGTATATATTATTGTGGTGATATGTACATATAATTTACAGGTAATATACACGGTCATAACTATTGCTGTTAGAGGAGTTCAGAGAAAAACTCAGGGCCGCTACCTATCTAAAGGTAAGTTTTCTTATGTTGTGGCATTCAGTTATTCTTCAATATGCATCCTGTTTAGTTTCTTCAGAGTCATCTTTAGTAAATTAATTTTAATACTTAAATAAAACTTCATAAGTTATCAACATAGAGCTATTTTTCAAAGAAAAGAATCAGAGCCTCTAAAAGAGAATTTTTTTTTTTTTTTTTTAGTTTCCTACAAACTATACAGGGATAATTAGCATGTAGAAGAAAATAAAAGCAATTCTCTTTTGGCTGATATGAAACCAAAAATTTTAGTTTTTGTATATTTGGATCAACAAATATTATTGAACACCATCTATGAGTGAGGGACTGTAGAAAAAGATCAAAGAATGAATAAAATAGAATTTCTTTGAGAATCATAACACCTGTTTACATAAAGTGTTAGAGAAGATATAGATTGATAATATCAGTAAACATGGGAATTTTTTTGTACTTAATTCTGACTGAAGATCACATGTTAAAGTCACAGAAATTCAGGGTCACTGGGTAGAAAAGAGCCATTATGCATTTACACAGAATCTAAATTAGAAACTAATTAAAAAAATAAAAATATATTATTAAGTCAAATAGTAACATGCTTAAATGTAAATAGACACCATTAAAATGCATGAAGGAGCTATTGTCTCAAGTAGGATGAATACATAATAATTTAGGTACTATGTTAATTTATTCCTGCAAATGTTTTCATCATTGATGGAACAAAGGCATAGTACCTAACATCTATTGATGTTATGGGCCATGTGCTGTCCTGAATATTTCATCTATTCTAATGCTCTTAATAATGACAATAGTCCTTTGAGGCATATACTATTATTTCTCCCAATTTACAGAAGGAAAAACTGAAGCACAGAAAGTTTAATTAACTTCCCCAAGGTCACACTGCTAGGAATTATAGGAAATACCATTCGAAACCTGTCAGTGTGACTCAGACCTTAAGTTTCCTATTTATCAAGAATTTTATTTATTTATTTTTTATTTAGCACATATTTATTTTTTCAAAAATACAAATAGGAAGAAGAAACCAGAAATAAGTAAAGTTGATTACTTATACGGAGTGATTTAAAATGAGATGGAAGTTATGGAAGGGATGACACTATTATCAGTATGCCATTAGTTGTGGAAGTCATATGTAAACTTATGTTTTAATTTTTTTAATGTTTATTTTTTTGAGAGAGAGAGAGGGGGGGAGGGGCAGACAAAGGGAGAGACAGCATCCCAAGCAAGCTCCATGCTGTCAGTACAGAGCCAGACACGGTGTTCAATATCACAAACTGTGAGTTCATGACCTGAGCTGAAATCAAGAGCCAGATGCTCAACTGACTGAGCCCCCCAGGCACCTAAAGTTGATTTTAAAACATGACTATCATGCTGGGATTCAGAGATGAAAGCCACGGTTACAGAGTCATTACAAAATGACTGCATGCAACATTTATTTGTGTGCTTATAAGGATCTAAATACATAACTATGCTGAGGGGAATGGGATACCAGGCTTGACTTTGCTTATTCACTGCCACAATACTATGATGTTTTTTTTTCCTCACTTTACAGGAATGTTTCTGATCCCATCTCAAAAATTTGAAATCATGGACCAAGGAAATAAATCAGGAGTGACTGAATTTATATTGCATAGTCTTTCAGGTTCTCAAGAGCTACAACTTTTCTATTTTAAATTTTTTACACTTTTCTATTTATCCATTGTGCTGGGGAACCTCCTCATTGTGCTCACAGTCATCTCTGAACCTGCACTACACACACCCATGTACTTTCTGCTCAGTAACCTCTCCTTCATTGATGTGTGTCTATCCACATTTGCCACCCCCAATGATTATTGACTTCCTTATGGAGCACAAGACCATCTCTTTTGAGGGATGCATGACCCAAATATTTTTTCTGCATGTTTTTGCTGGTGGTGAAATGATGCTCCTTGTTGCCATGGCCTATGATAGATAACGTAGCCATATGTCGACCGCTGTACATGCGTCCATCATGAGTGCACGCAAGTGCACAATCCTTGTGGTGGGCTCCTGGCTTACTGGGGTTCTGCACTCAATAAGTCAGTTGGCCTTCACAGTAAACCTTCCATTCTGTGGCCCCAATAAAGTGGACAGTTTTTTCTGTGACCTTCCCCTGGTTATCAAACTTGCCTGCACCAATACCTTTACTTTTGAGGTACTGATGCTTTCAGACAGTGGTCTAATGGCCATGACCTCCTTTGTGCTCTTGCTGATCTCCTACACAGTCATCCTGGCTAGTGTGAGACGGCGCTCCTCAGCACTCATGGCCAAGGCGAGGGCCACCCTGACTGCCCACATCACTGTGGTGACCCTCTTCTTTGGTCCCTGCATCTTCATTTATGCCTGGCCTTTTAGCAGTCTCCCAGTGGATAAGGTTCTCTCCATATTTTATACTGTTTTCACCCCTCTTTTAAACCCCATGATTTACAGCTTAAGAAATAAGGAGGTAATATCAGCAATGCAAAAACTAAGGACTCGACATGTGCATTTCTGAAAGTCTCCCAGATAATCCTTATGATAAATAAATAGCCTATAATAAAATCCAGGTTAGTGTATCTTACTCTGTAATCTACTGTTATGTCTGAAATATCAGAGTACTCATTTTCTTCTTTCTGGTATTTTCTAACAGTAAACGAACATGTTAGATAACAGAATTGGACTTATTTTTTGTTTATGAAATAATGTTTATTTAATTTGGACTACATTTATTTATAAGTCTTTTCCTATATGATGTGTCTGTCAAAATTCATGCTTCATCCAATAAACTTCATATGAAAATTTACAAAATATTAAAATATTTACCTCATATTTTAAAGTTTCAGAAGAGTGATTGATTTGCAGTTTTTCTCCAGTCATCATCTTATCTGGTATTACAAATTAGAAAGAGGAATTGCCATAAATTTTATCTTGTTCTTACCATCTTTAGGTGACAGAATAAGTTTTCTGATTATATACCTCAACTCTGCCTCTCTCCCTCTGTAAATTTATACAAATACCCACACTTACATTCTTTGCCATTCAAATGATTTCTCTCTGAATTAAGAAACTAAATAGATTGAGATTTTTCTTCTTGTGTATTTTGCAATGAACTCTCACAACAAACTACCCAAACATAGGGACCAAAGAGCAAATAGATTATGTTTCAGGATTCATGATCTGAACTGAGAAACCTAGGAAGATCCATACATTTACATTAACTATGTTACAAATACTAAAACTTGAGCCCACAATGCTGCTTTATATCAGCATATTAATGTGGGAAATCAAACAGCTATGTCGTGGGCTAGGAGGATATACGGAATGCATTGCAAAGCAGAAAACTGCTTTCTTGACTTGCTGAAAACAGCATGCCATGCTTCACTTATCTAGTTAATGTATATCTCATTTCGCTTATCTAGTTAATGTATACTTAGGGGCTAGGTCCTGCCTATGCTCATAAATTCCTTAGACCATGTTATTGCATGGAATATTTCACCTTGTCTTAACTTGTTTTTCTGCACCTTTCTATACGTTCTTACTGGCATGTAGCCCACTGAGTATTGCACAATGTTATCCTAAATGTCTGCTCAATAAATATGGGAGCTTGAGAGCAGCTCAGAGAGACTTCCCTTAGCCTCCCTCTCACCTCTCCTGACTTGCATGCAGTCTTGAGTAATCCTTTGCTGGGCAAAGCCGATAGCTGAACCCACATATTAAAGTTTAGAACTGACATTCAAAGTTCAATGACTACCTACAAAAATGTATATCACTCCATATATAAGTAGACACTTTTCACCAACAGTACTAAATATATATGTTTGCTCTATATATTTATTCTCTTACCTATCTATATCATTCATGCTCTCTAATCCACAACAACCAATAAAACGTAATTCAGAATATATTTTTTCAAAGCTCTAAGAACACAGAATGATTTTAACTTTTTAAAGGAACACTACATATTCACACTTCAATTTAATATTTAATTCTTACAGTCTATCCTCTCTTTCATCAATTAGAAGACTAAGAGTCACATGTTGTACAAGTTAAGTGACTTAAGCACATTCAAAATCAGCAAGTAGAAGAAATGATACAAATAACATCCATTTCTGATTTGTAGTATTTGAAAGGAAAGCCATACCCCAAAGGCAAGCTGTTTCTGAAACAGTGTAGAAGAAATGGTAGTTTGGAATAGGATTTAATACCAATTATGTTTTGAACAGTTTTTGATTCACTTTTCACTTTCATAATTTTACCACTCCACAAGGCTCTGGTGATTCCTTTGGGAAACATAGAATTAAAAAAATAAACCAATATAGTACAGAGTCATATGATAGGGGTGATGATGATAATGATAAAGCCAAACATACTTAATGATAACAATGTAATTTATAAATTATGTTAATATGTCATCTCTTTTGATTCTCACAAAATTTCTTTAGATAAGAAAAATAATATTATACCTCTGCTTCTGACAATATTGAAATTTAGGTCATTCTGAAACTCTTGCAAAAATACTTACGAATTCTAGATGCATTCTTTAAATAAATGACCTCATGGCATCTGAAATAGTGGGAGCTCTAAGAGAGGAAAATTGATGGAAAGTGACTGCAGGTCATAAAAATGATGGACAGTGCTTGGTCATTAGGGGGGAAATTTTGTCTGTCCAAGAGTGTGAGGTAGGATTGGATCTTTTCAATCTGGGACTCTTAGGGAAGGTATACAGAAGAGGGTGCTATGGAGCACAAGGAAAAGCTAGTGGCCTAGCCTACAGATAGAAAAACTGCTTTGTCTTAGAAATTATAATCATGGGATTGCCCACATATAAGTTTTGAGTTTGAATTTATAGTCTCTGCACAGTCAGAAGAGCTTTAACCTGAAAAATCAACATTAGCTATTGGGAACCCAATGGGTCATTGAATTTTGGGGGTCATTTGAAAACACAAAGACCAAAACTTTTCTGAGTGGTTGCATCCTAAAAACTGGTCCAAAGATTGAGATACATGAATTTTGGCTGAACCTGAGTTTACAGTCAAATTCAAAAACACACGAGGAGCCTATCCACAATGAACAGCAATTCAGGGGAACAAACAGCAGACTAACTTCCTGCTCTCTTCTCAGATCAGTAATAAATAGATAGGATACACGCTATGAAACAAATATGTTCAAAATGTCTAAACATACAAAGCCAATATAAAAGGAGAAATTGTTACTATCATAAAAGAAAAGCAGGTGACTTCTGTTCTGGGGAAGAGGAGTAGACATAATTTCCATATTCCTCCTCCTAAATATAATCATAATCACTTGTTGATATAAATTGATTTATATATAAAACAAATATTATAACACTCTGAAATTTGGAGAGAAGAAGGTAGACCGGATATGTACCCAAGAAATTACATGACATGACAGAAGACTCCAACAACTCAGGAATGCTAATGAAAACAGCCCCAAAAAAGCCCAAACAAAAGCCTGTTCATTCTAGCCAAACAACCAGGAAAGGGTCAGCCTAGCAAGACAGAAAACTTTATACGACTTCTCTACTTCAGCAAAACACTCTAAAAAAATCTTTGGTCCCACCTCACCTATACCAGCAAAGGCCAAATGGGTAGCCTAGGTTCCTACTGCTGGCCAAGATGTAACAAGCTACCCCAGCACTCCCACACACAGAGGTGGTGTCAGAAAAGGCCAAAGATGGAGCCTGAACTTTCATCTTTGTCAGACTGGACTCAGCACCTCCTCCTATGGTATAAGTAAGTAGCAGTGACAAAGTAATCCTATCCCTCCCAGCCAGGGAAATCAATGGAGGCCTAGTGAGGCGTCAGAACTCTTCTTACCTCCCAGTAGTAACAAAAAGTGTCCTCACCTCCCCTTTGGTGCCTACTGAAGCAGAGATGGGAAACTGAATTTCTATTCCCACCTGGCAGTAACAAAGTGGTGTTCCTTCCGTCTTTGCCTGTCAGAAAAGTGTAAAAATAAGCCAACTAAAACATAAAGTCTAAACAAGGTTCAGAGTCTTAAATATACTGCACATAATGTTGAGATTTCAATTCAAAATCAATCCTACAAAGGAGAAAAATCTCAACTGGAACAAAAAAAGAAAATCAGTATATGTCAACATCAAGGTGATAGAGGTGTTTGAATTATCTGACAGATTTTATAGAAGCCATCCTAAAAATGCTCCAATGACCAATTATGAATATATTTAAAATAAATGATAAAAAATTGGACCTCTCAGCAAAGAACAGAATAGAAAGTCTTCGCAATTAGAAGATACAAAAAAGAATCAAATGTAAATAAAAATGTGAATGTAAATCAAACGTAATCGATTATTAATGATTACCAAATATAAATTAAAAAAAATAAAAACAAACACCCGAAACTCAATGGATGGTCTTACAGCAGAATGGGAGACACAAAGGATTAAATCAGTGAAGTGAAAAGTGCAATAGAAATTTTTCATTTTGAACAAGAGAGAGAAAATAGACTAAACAGATCATTCTGCTCTCAATGAGACAGAAAATAATTCTTCCTACCTCAAGGGAAAGGGATAATGATATCGATTAATTTTGACTTATTATATTATGTGTGCATGTTAAAATTGTGAGGGCAGCCACTAAAGTAAAAATAAAATATATGATTTTCAAACTAGTAAAGGAAATAAATGTGAAACAAACTCAATCTGCTTGATAGAAGGCATGAATGAAAAAGGAAAGGAACATAGCAAAAACAAAGCATAAGATAGTGAACATAAATACAAGTAGCGGAGAGAGAGAGAGAGAGAGAGAGAGGAAGGAGAGGGAAGCGAGTCTTAATTTACCAGCTTTTTATAAACCTAATGACATAGCTTCTAAATGCATAAAGGGAAGAATTATAAGAAAAAGTGGAAAATATCACAATCACCATAAAAGTAACAGGCAGCAAAATTTGCTAATTCTACAGAACTGAAACATGATCAGCTAGATCTAAGGAGCATGTGGGAGAAAGACATAGCACAATTACCTTAGACATGTTATCTAGTTCATTTCCTGTGAATGGGCATACTTCTGATTGAACCAAGTCCACCTGGGTTCTGTGAATGAGAAAGATCATTAACAGTTTTTACAACTGTTAAAAACAGGCATTTCACAGAAGAAAACTAAATGTATAATAAATTTGTGAAACAAGTTAGAAGTAATAATCAAGGAAAAGCCAATAATAACCACAATAATATACTTGTGAAGATATGCTTAGCTGGTAAATATCAATATACACTTATTTTACTTTTTAAATGTTTATTATTTTTGAGAGAGAGAGAACAGGGGAGGGACAGAGAGGGAGACAGAGGATCTGAAGTGGGTTCTGAGCTGAAAGAAAAGAGCCCAATGTGAGGCTCTGATGAACCCCAAGGATCATGACCTGAGCTGATGACCTGAGCTGAAGTTGGACACTCAACCAACCTAGTCACCCATGTGCCCAAAAATCATATATGTGTCAATATATTTTATGTGTGCCCAAAGAAGGACAATCTTGAAAGGGCACAAACTCATTGGGGAAAGTGTGGTTCCTCTCACAGCTTAGTACAGAAATTCACTGGTTTGGCCAGGTAAGAGCTAGTCTTGATGGCTGGGCAAGAGTTAGGCTACTCATTGTGCTGGTGAGGAAACAGGTAGTCAGCAACTGGTGGGGTGTGTGTGCACAAGAACTCTAGGTTCTGGCATGGGTAAAAACCTTTCAGAGTGGGGAGACTTGGTTTTTGTGTGGAGAATGCTGTGAAAAGTTTATCACCAGAATGGGGCCACAAGGTCACAAAAGTATTGCATTCTGGGTCCCTGGCTGGGACAGCCTCCAGTGTGTTTCCATACATCCACACCACTGACCCTAGACCATGCCTGAACTGGTAGCAGAGTCTCTTCATCTTGCAATGTGCCTCTGGGTTCCTACTCTGAGAAAGGTTAACATCATGCTCACTGTAAAAGAGAAGTATTTAAAGGCATTCTGTTTATTACAGGGCATATAATGAAGGGTGAATTCAGAGCTGAGAAGCAATAAATTGATAAATAAAACTAAGTTCAAATGTGTTAAGCCATTTTGTAGGATAACTGGAAACATCTAGTACTGTTAAAGATACGTGCCCTTTATGATTTAGCAATTATTCTGCTAAGAATACATTCTGGAGAACCTCTAGCACATATTTACTCACAAAAATGTTCATTTTAATATTGTTTATAATAGCAAGCACTGAAACAAGCTGGGTGTCTATTCACAAAAACTTGACAGATTAGTAGTATATTCATACAATGAGAAAACTACAGCATTAAAATGAACTAAAACAGGGGCGCCTGGGTGGCTCAATCTGTTAAGCATCCGACTTTGGCTCAGGTCATAATCTCAGGGCTCATGGGTTCAAGCTCCACATCAGGGCTGACAGATCAAAGCCTAGGGCCTGCTTCGGATTCTGTGTCTCCCTCTCTGTTTACCCCTCCCCTGCTCTTGCTTTCTCTCTCTCTCAAAAATAAACGTTAAAAAAATAAATTAAATGACCTAAAACTATGTGTATGACTATTGATAACTGTCTCAAATAAATTATTTAGTGGAAAATAGCTAGTTGCAAAAGATTTAAATACACATGCAAATCCAGGCTATCTATTTCTTTGTGGATATGTTCCTGTGAGTAAAACTATAAAAATAAGTCATGGGGATGTTAAATACCAAACTCAGGTTAACTGTGGAAAATTAATTTGTGCTGCTATATAAGATGCTCCAACTAACAAGTGTAGGAGGGGAAAAAAACCATTTTTCCCTCTACCCATCCTAGGCTTATTGGCTAAGGCCCTGTACATTAAACAAAAGACAGATAAACAAGAGAAAAACACGCAGAAGTTTATTAACATGTGCAATGCATCTACATGAGAGCACTCAGAAATGAGTAACACAAAGAGTTGGTTAGAACTTGGTCTTATATAGCATTTTAAAAGAACTATGAATTTTAGAGAAATGACAAGACAAAAGAAAAGGTGTCTGAATTTCCATGGCAGCCAACTGTGGGAAGGCAAATATATGGAGAAACAAATAAAACATAAAAGTCATCAGCCTTTTAGTGAGTTTGTTATATAGATTCCTTTGTGCCCTCTCTGGGCTGAAAAGGATCTAGAGTTGTCTGTGGTAATTAACTTCTATCCTTCCTGGTAGAGAGCAGATGTGGGGACACCTTTACAAATTTATGTCCTACTTTTAGGCAAACAGCCGGGGGAGTAGTGAGCTTTTCTTGTATCTGCTTCTCAGTTACCTTCAGCTCAAAATGATTTAGATGCCAAAGTGGTATATTTTGGGGTGGTGTGTGTGTGTGTATGTATGTGTATGTATATATGTATCTATATAGTTATATATATATAGTTATGTTGTTATAATATATATATTGAGGATTGGGGTGGCATATTCTAATACTTTTCACAATGTTTTAGTCCTAATAAAAATAAAGGAAATATGGTAAACATTAAAATGTCACAAAGATGAACATTTTAAACAAAGATATTAATAGTTGTCTTTATTTTCAGTGTACTTGAAATATTTAAAATCATCTTATACAAGTAAGGATAAACAGAGACTCACAAAGTTAAGTCATTTGCCCAAATACTTATTCTTGGTTTTTGACAGAACTGAGAACAAGAATCCATGTCTTGTAAGTTCTAATTACTTATCCTTTCCTCCATATCCACCACGTGCTCTAGAAGCAAGGACACAGCATACCCTTCCATCAAAGCCAAAGCATTTCCATTTAGGCAAGAAATGTACTTTTCCACACATCTTCCCTAGAGTATCTGGTTGAATTGTGTAGAATTCACAGAAGATATTTACTCTACATACTGTCCAAGAGTTGAATGACCCTGTCTTTTGCTCCTATGGTCATCACTGTAATTGTCAATAATATGGGATGTTACTTACTTTTTTCCATTGGGCATATGCAGTGAAAGGTATTAACAATAATACCCATTGGAAGATGGAACTTGGCTATCTAATACTAATTCTCCAAAGCTTCAATTAGTCAATTAGATAAAACCATGGGACTACTCCAATTTGACAAAAAAGACATCTATAAATATTGCTACTAGAAAGAGATTAATCCTACAACAGAAAAATTGAAAAATTCAAGTTACATCTCTGATATGCATTATATCAGGTAGGTTATACCTGAAAAAGATATATATTAGAAATAGATTATGTCTAGTTACAAATTCAACTATTACACTGTGCTTTAGAGAAGATCTATAAATGGGAGAAAAGTGTATTAGAAGTCAAAGAAAGTGAATCAAGAGGAGGATGTTCATGTTGTCTTAGCATGATTAGGAAAATTTGTTAGCAATTATGTACAAAGGTAAAGTACCTTGGGAGATTATGACAAACTCTGTACTTAAAAAAATCCATTATTACACTCTTACCTATCACCTAAAGAAACTAAATAAAATGCAAATCAAGGCTATATATTTCTTGGTGGACATGTGCTTATGGAATAAAGCTATTTTTAAAAATAGTGGGTGTTAAATACCAAACTCAGGTATTTATATATATCAGGCTTTTATATAGCATTAATGATTTATTTTACTTACTGTGTGTTTAGAGTAAATCAGACAGCATTTATTTAACTTTATAGAATTACAGTGGAAATTTCTTCTAAGCATCTCATTTCTGTCACTTTTTAAACAGTTGGTAAACAAAATATGGTTTACTTTTAATACAACAAATAATATTCTATGCTATGACTCAAAAGAATTATTTTATCCCCTTTGTAATTGCTGGTTTGATTATTGGCACTGTTTTTTTAAGTTTATTCATTTTGAGAGAGAGTGGGGGAGGGGCAGAGAGAGAGGGAGCGAGAGAGAATCCCAGGCAGGCTCTGCACTCTCAGTGCAGAACCCCATGTAGGGCTCAAACTCACAAACCATGAGATAATGACCTAAACTGAAGTTGAATGCTTAACTAACTGAGCCATCCAGTTGCCCCAGTCATTAAGGTGTTAATGATTTAAGTGTGAGTTTGTATTGCTAATGAGATGGAATATTCTTGTTCCATGTAGAAATGGAGTTTATATAGGTGGTTTATTGTTTGCAGAGTTGAAAGTCATTCACTGGGAAGGTCTTTTTGGCACAGATTATAAGGCAGAAAAGTTGAATAAATGACCAATGTGAAGTGAAATATATTTCAGTTAACACTAAAACACATTCATGGAAAATATTCCATGCACATTTATTTAAAAAAATTTTTTTTAACGTTATTTATTTTTGAGACAGAGAAAGACAGAGCATGAACGGGAGAGGGTCAGAGAGAGAGGGAGACACAGAATCTGAAACAGGCTCCAGGCTCTGAGCTGTCAGCACAGAGCCCGACGCGGGGCTCGAACTCACGGACCACGAGATCGTGACCTGAGCCGAAGTCGGAAGCTTAACCAACTGAGCCACCCAGGCGCCCCTCCATGCACATTTATATAACAAGTCCTGTGAATGGTACATAAAAAGCATAAGAATACAAGAATCACCGAACATGGCAGAGAAAGAATATCTACACAAAAGCTCTTTGAGAGAGTACATAATCTACATACAAGCAAAGTGCTATAGCAACATTAAGAAAGAAATTTCAACTTTTAAGCCTCTAGGAAGGCTTTTAGAGGAGGTGGCATTTGCACTAGAATAGATTATCTGTGAAGGACATCAGAAAATGAATATAGGGGCACCTGGGTGGCTTAGTCGGTTGAGTGTTTGGCTTCGGCTCAGGTCGTGATCTTGTGGTCCAGGAGCCCTATGTTGGGCTCTATGCTGACAGCTCAGAGCCTGGAGCCTACTTCGGATTCTGTGTCTCCCTCTCTCTTTGCACCTCCCCTGCTCTCTCTCTCTCTCTCTCTCTCTCAGAAATAAACATTTTTAAAAAAGAAAATGAATATCAAGGTTTATCAGCTTGACAAATGTTGAATAGTCTGGTTTTGGCTAGAGACTAGCAAGTGATATATATATATACACCATAATATATGGTTGTCTGTCATGCTAAGGACTTTAAATTTTACTATCTTTTTTCACTTCAAGGAGTGATGAGATGTTACAAGTGGGAGAGGGAGGTCCAGGAAAAAGTAAGTTTATAACTTGGAAGAACAGTGGCAGTTTCATAGTGAAGAAAGGTTTAAAGGGAAAAAGAGCTGAACTGAGTAGAAAAATTTTGAGCTGTGGTCTGAGATGGCTGTGTAATGTCCACAACCAACAAACTGTCAGGAATATGTGTGGATTACTGGTGTGTAGTGAGAAATGGTGCTGCAAAATTAAAGGTCATCACACAGAGGCGGATGGAATGCTCAAGGAGGAGAGGGAACAAAATGAAGAGAGATAGATATGAACATAAAGTAAGAGAAAAAGAGAATAAGATGTATAGAAGGGGAAGGAACAAATCTGGAAATCTAGGCCAGGTCCTCAGTGGAAATCTATTTGTAAGGGGCAGTGCGTGGATGAAGGAATAAAAATATAAATTAAATAGTTAAATAATAAATTAAGACTATTTATTAAAATAGTAAAAAATTCCAAGAGGAATTCCAGGGGTTGTCTCACTTAAGAGTATAACAAAATTAGTTATCATAACCAGGTCTTTAAAAATATTTGATAAATAAAATTTTCCTTATTGTGGTAGCAAAAGGTATAATTGACTGTAGTAAGGTCTGAATAGGTAGAAAAGCAACAAAAGAAGGTAGAAGAATTAGGAAATTTTTTTCCTTGTTTTTGGGGAGGGGGCTTATTTCTCTGATGGTTCACACTGAACACTTTGTCAGTAGACATAAAGATAAAATGACAGTGGGAGAGACCACAAGGGCAAGCTAAAAATGGCTTAACTCAGTGATTCTGAACTCAAGGTGACTCTTGCCCTCCCTGATATTTGGCAATGTCTAGATACATTTTGATCATCACAACAGTGAAGTACGTGCTACTGGCATCTAGTGGGTAAGACCAAGGATGCTACTAAACATCTTACAGTGTACAGGACATCTTCATAACAATTATTCAAACCCAAATGTCAACGGTGCCCAGGTGGAGAAATTTGGCTTAAGTGAAGAACTAATATTTCATAGTAGGTGGAAAGATAAGAATCAAGAGCATTTATTGAGGAGCTCTTCAATTGTAACAGAGTTACACAGTTATGGGTTACACAGTATGGGTTTCATATCATTCAGATTTAAAACTGTATAATGCAGAGTCAGAGAGAGTTAGCCCTGAAGTCAAAGATCTGAGTTCAAGTGCTAGTTCTTGACTTTCCAGGTATAACTCTAGACAAGTTACTTATCATCTCTATTACTCTGATTTCTTACTGCAAAATGGGATTAAGTGTGTTTATCATGTAATATGGGAAAATACAATTAGTCTGCATAAATTGTGTGGAGATTACTAAATCCTTGTGTTTCTCCTCTATAGCTCCATAATAATAAAACCTTTCCCTCAGGTCTGGTGTACAGATCACTTGATATAAACACAAACCTCTAACTCAACAGATGCTACCAACAGGTTTTCAACAAATCCAAGCTTTCTTTTCCATTCCTTTTCAGATTAAAAATTTTTATTCATCACTAAAAAAATCTACCTCATTTGTTAATTTATAAATAATACATCCATAAACATTTTCATTAGGTAGAGTTCATTTTACATAACAAACCCATATGGATTGTTTATGGATTGTTCTTGCTCAAGAACACTTTATTTTAGAAATGGGGAAACAAAGAGTCACATACAGGATAAGGAAATAACATAATTTACAGTATATTTCAGAATCTTCTCAACTATTGCTCTCATATATTATAAATACTAATTATTAGTAATTCATTCATTAAATTTTTATGAATCATCTTAAATTTTTGCTCTAAATCCATACCCCACAAAAATGTCTATCTGAAATGTGGACCAAATGTGTTGCTCTGAATATTCTAGTGAGTACAGGAAATGGTTCTGTACTTGAGGGTTTTCCTGTATGGAATGTAATTACATTGTAGGAGTGGAAAGTTTTTAGTTTTCTCTTCTAGGTTCTTTGGCTGATAATTAAATTGATGTACGAAAGCTTAACAGGAGAAAAGCAAATTTAACTTTTATGTATGAGAGACCCATAAAAAGTATAAGACTCAAAGAAGTGACCAAAGCAGGAAGCTTTCATACCTTTTAGACAAAGAAACAATAAATATATGAGGAATTGACATGACAAAGGGCTTTGGGCTTGAGGTATTAAATTAGTGAAGAAGTAATAATGTTTGTTTATAGGAGCCTTCTTAGCCTTAAACTCCTTATGTCTGGTGATAAGGATAACTTCTACCCTCTTGGTGTATCGGAGATTTCACATGGGAGATTTATCTCCTTTCAGGGGAAGAAAGGAAGGTCAGGGTGTTCTTGCACTGGCTACTTCTCAAATAACATTAACTCAAAATAATCAATATGCCAAAGTGGTATACTTCAGGCTGATATAGTCATCCATCTAAATGAGCAGCTATATTGATGAAAGGATACCAAGTTTCAGATATTCAGAATGAATAAGAATGAATATTCAGAATGAATCTAATGTACAGCATGGTGACTTTAGCTAATAATACCACATCATATACTTGGAATTTGCTGAGAGTAGATCTTAATTGTCCTCACAAACAAAACAAAACAAAAAAACAAAAACAAAAACAAAAACGGTAACTATGTGAGCTAACAGACTTGTTAGTTTGTGTTAATCATCGCACAATGTATACGTATATCAAAACATCACATTGTATACCTTAAATATATGTAACTTTCGTTAATTATAACTCAATAGAGCTGGTGGGAAAAAATGAAAGACTTGGGATATATATCCTAGGGACTTAGACTGGTTTCATGTATGAAATAAACAGGAAGTGAAAGCTATTTTTGCTTTCATGTGGGGCTAAGATTACATCATGCTCAAGTTCCTTACTAAAACTGGTCAAATTAATTGTCAGAACTAATACGATTTCCTAAAATAGAACTTATTGAAATTTTTTCCAGTTCAATGAAATTAGATTTATATAGCAGGGCTGTGTCGTTACCAAAAAAAAAAAAAAAAAAAAAAAAAAAAAAAGAGAGAGAGAGAGAGAGAGAAAGAGATTGAGAAAGAGACGTGGTTTAAGCTAATTATTAGGATTAGTCTGATTCCAAACAAAATATATTTTTAGGAGCATGGGACATTTATAACTCAATAATTTTTCTCTCTGTGCAAAACATCCTAAAACAACTATTCTTTCATTAATTATAAAAAAGTATTAATAAGGTCACGGATAATAATAAGCAGGGAAACATAAGTTGGCCTAAATCCAATTTTTTTCTCGTTGTATTGAGAAATAAGTGACATATATCACTGCATAAATTTAAGGTATACAGAGTGATGGTTTGATTTACGTATTTTGAAATGATTATCAAAGTAGGTTTAATTAATACCCATTATATTATTCACATACAATAGAAAGAAAAGAAAAAAGATTCTTCTTGTGATGAGAACTTTTAGGATCTCTTAACAATTTCCTGGCCTAAACCTAATTTTGACCAGCAAAGGCAATGTATAAAGAAAATTCAGGCACTGCTTCTAAATAAGCAAGTAGAAATGAGTTTTAGATAATTAAGGTAAAGTTATAATATGCATTTTAAGAAATTACACAGATGAACAACTGATAGACTGGATTAACTAGAGACCCAGATAATATATAACAGTATCTTCTTAATAGGAATTATCTAAATTGTGTATGATTCCCACGATAGCAATAACATAAAATTTTGTTAATTTGGGGGTATTTAACATATTAACATTTACCATATTATAATTACTTTGATAGCAAAATGTCAGAACCTATTATCTTTACATTTCGAAGCCTTCTGTAAGGTAGGCATTTTTACCACCTCCTGTCTTTTTTGAAATGTAGAATTAAAGCTCAGAAAAAATAGTCTAAAGTCAATCAGTGTGACTTTACACAATAAACATGAAGCCATGAATATCTCTTGGAGAGTTAAAGAGATTACAACTTAAAAAGATTACAACTATGATGGAAAATGACCACAAGAACCACAGATGTAAATTATTTTTGCCAATCAACAAAGCCTATGCAATTGGTTTTAAGTCACTCCTCTTATCTTGTGATCACGAGTAAGCTCATGGATAAGCTTTTTTACTACTGTTTAGCATTATTAAGACTATCCAAAACTAAAGGGGTTCTAATGAAATAAAATTATTTAGCATTATTTAGACATTGCCCTAAGCTCCTTGCTACTTTCCAGATATATTTTTGTGATCCCTTCAAAATTTTTTATTTAGCAAATGCACACTATATCTGGGATCTCAGAATCCTTTGCATTAAAAGTCTATGGCTCATAATTCTGATCCTTTCCTATTTCCCCTTCCTTAGGGCTGTTCCAAAGCCTGTGTGCAGCCTGGATCCATGGATAAGGTCAATTCTTCAGTGGTGTCTGAATTTGTATTGCTGGGACTCTGTAGTTCTCAGGATCTCCAATTTTTCTTTTTTGTTTTCTTCTCTGTGTTATATGTGGTCATTGTGCTGGGAAACCTTCTCATCATCATGACAGTAACCTCTGATAACAGCCTGCACTCCCCCATGTACTTCCTCCTGGGAAACCTGTCCTTTGTGGACATCTGTCAGGCTTCTTTTGCTACCCCTAAGATGATTGCAGATTTTCTGAGTGAACACAAGAGCATCTCCTTCAGTGGCTGCATAGCCCAGATTTTCTTCATTCACCTTTTTACTGGAGGAGAGATGGTACTACTTGTCTCCATGGCCTATGACAGATATGTAGCTATATGCAAACCCCTACACTATGTAGTCATCATGAGCCGAAGGAAGTGCAGTTTCCTGGTAATGGTCTCCTGGGCTGTGGGCTTGGTGCACACATTAAGCCAGTTATCATTTACTGTAAACCTGCCTTTTTGTGGACCCAATGTTGTAGACAGCTTTTTTTGTGACCTTCCTCGAGTGACCAAACTTGCCTGCCTGGACTCTTATACTGTTGAAATACTAATTGTAGTCAATAGTGGAATTCTTTCCCTAAGTACTTTCTCTCTCTTGCTTGTCTCTTACATCATTATTCTTGTCACCATCTGGTTTAAGTCTTCTGCTGCAATGGCCAAGGCATTTTCAACACTGGCTGCCCATATAACCGTGGTAATATTGTTCTTTGGACCTTGCATCTTCATCTATGTGTGGCCCTTTACCACTTACCCTGTGGATAAACTTCTAGCCATATTTTACACCATTTTCACTCCCATTCTAAACCCCATTATTTACACACTAAGGAACAGGGATATGA
This sequence comes from Acinonyx jubatus, assembly GCF_027475565.1. NCBI lineage: Eukaryota > Metazoa > Chordata > Mammalia > Carnivora > Felidae > Acinonyx > Acinonyx jubatus. Next base: position 69,397,689 of record NC_069386.1, on the reverse strand, counting down.
AGGCTGCCATGAGGAAGATTATGACCTATTACCTGAGGCCCAAGAAAATTTCTGAAATGCCACTAGTAGTGAGGAATTCTCTTTATTAAGACAAAAGTCCTTCAAATTCCTCCAATCAGTACTCTATCTATAAATATTTTCAATATGTTCTTGTGGTATATTTCAACTATGGTGGAAGTGATAAAGAAGAAGATATAGAGAGAATATGATTGATATTAACAAGTCTTTTCCCAGCTATTACCTAAGCAAAAGCTAAATATAAAAAAATAAGGAAAAATATATCATGATTACTGGTTCTGAAAATAAAATATAGAATGATGAAAGGTGAACAGTATCAGTGCTTTCACTGCTTTAGTTGCAGGTAAATATGATGGAAAAAGGGGGAGTACCTGCTTATTTGGTGAGTATAATTCTTGGGGGGCATAAACTTAGATGCTTCCTGATCTTATCAATTTCCTAAATTATATACCTGTATACAATCTATATCGATGAATAGTATTCAGGAATCTGAAACTGAATTTTCCCAACCAGAAGATAGCCATTTCATAGATTTAAGTGTGAAAACTCAAGAGGAGATTCTTAGATTATGAAATCCCTCTGCTAATGTCAATTATGCCCATCCCATATTGTTTTCCAATAACCAATGATACTTTAAAATGAATTATACAGGGGCTCCTGGGTGGCTCAGTTGAACATCCGACTTCTGCTCAGGTCATTATCTCATGGTGTGTGGGTTTCAGCCCTGAGTTGGGCTCTTTGCTGACAGCTTGGAGCTTGAGCCTGCTTCCGATTCTGTGTCTCCCTCACTCTCTGCCTCTTCCTCACTTATGCTCTCAAAAATAAACATTAAAAAAAAATTTTTAATGAATTGTACATAATCAGGGGCTTGCATCTCAAATATTTCATTTTATGGTCTATGATCAGTTAAGTAATTTCAGTTTCCTCTGCAATTACAAGTTGCAGAAAAGACGGAATTTTTAAAGCTGAACTACTTCAACACTGACTTTTTACTTTGTGCTATAAGTAGTTGTATAACAGGTCTTGCATTTGGAGCAGGCATGGAGTTCTTAGTGACAATGAATCAATGTTAAACATACAACCCAACTGCAATCTGGACCACTCCTCACCCCCCCCCCCCCCCGCAAGACCTCTGGATCTCTACCCTGAACTCTAAAGACCATTAGATTTATTTATTAATGGTGAAGTTTTTACTTTCCCTAACTCCTCAATTCATAAAAAGTAATCAGACAAACACAAACATCACTCTCTCCTTTATGCCAAGAATGAAAATGCTACTTTTGCTTTTTGCTGTTTGCTTTATCTTCCCAATTCCATTTAATCTCTTCGAACTCAACTGTAATAGAGCATCGTTTAGTAAAATACTGAAAAAATCTTGAGAATTTTCTCTTCTCCCATCCCACTCAATTTTTAGTCTCTCCATAGCATTCTAGTGCTTCTGAGACCTGATATTCTTTGCTATTTTCTACTCTCAAAGTTTACCTTCCAATAAGGGTAGCTTACCAGTAATTTACATTTCAGTGCTAATATAAATCTACCAGTTATGTCTTAAAGGAAAACATACACATTCATTTTTTTCTAATTTTAGGATATAATTCCATCAACAGGAAGAGAGGAGAGTTAGCAGATTAGATCTGAAAAAAGAGCAGAAAGAAGAGATCTTATCAATGTTTCCTGACTCTGTACCATACAGGCTGCCTTTTACTCTATTCAGGGAACAAGGTCCAGCCTTATGATTCATCTTCTTATTGAATAAAGGATTATGTAATATATGATTTTTTTTTTCCTAATCAGCCTGTAGTACCAAAGTATGGGGGAGGCAGAATTCATTACAAAGCTTATTAATTTCATTCTTTCTGCAATGCTAGGTGGTTTGATTACTCTAATATGAAATTAAGCCGTCTTGCTTGGTATTTTATAAACATGTTATGCTAAATATAGTAAACAATGAGAATAAATATGCTAAGAAATTTAAAAGTATGTAATCTGCTTAACTACACCAGTTATTAGCTATTCAGTACTCATTCTGTGACTATGAGATTCTTTTGAAAATATGATGAATATTGTAGTTCTCCTTTGCAAACAAAGCATAAACACTTAAACATAAGATTCCATGTAATGTTTTACTTCAGAAATTAATTTCATTTTTTTGAATCAAATATAAACAGAATTTTAAAAAATTATTTCCTTTTTTACTTCTAGGATATTTTTGTAAAATTAATAAATTTTTACTAAAATAATATAAAACTTGTGTAAGTAATTTTAATTTTGTTCAGTTGTTCATTTTAATGGGAAGAAGGTTGTCAGTTTAAAAATACTTTGTAAAGTGATATTTAACAGGGAAAATTATATGCTGTCTATGATATTGAATTAATCCTGAAATTTTATCTTAATGGAATCCTTCAAATATAATAAGTATTAAGAAATGGAGTCTGCACTCTCATAGCTAACATTTACAGTCAAGGAAATGTTTGAGTCAAAGAACTCCAAATTCTTCCAAAGTTTTTGAGTTTTTTTCACATGGCATCACTTACATTGCTTATGAATGAACAAATTATTTTTGTAAGGTCTCATTCAAGAAAAGTTGATGTGCCACACATACTTCAGTGAAGTTCTTCAAAAGAATGCCTGGAAAGCCAACAAATTTTCTTGTAATAGAGAAAAACATATTTATTCTTAATTCTTGATATAATCTCATGGCAAGCTGGATATTCAAAGTCCTACATTTTGAATGTTGATGAAATTGACTACTTAGACACAATTTCAGAGCTGTTAGAAGGATTTCTAGCCAATGCATGCCAGGAAAAAGAACAATGATCACAACAACGTGTGGTGTTTCCTCTCACCAAAAAAGTAGCAAGAGCGGATACATTGCTGAAAATAAAATACTCTATTTAATAAAGAGAAATGTGTTTTTTCCTTTGTGTATTTCTTGACAAAGAAGCTCTATCAATGACCAACTTGTTGCCTCTTGACATGAAGTCCACCATTCATTGGCCTGCTTTGTGATACCAGACCTGGACTCAAACCTTTCTCCTTTGTCATGAGAGGATGCTGGATGAATATGACGGAAGGAAGAGGCTTCTCTTCCCACTTCCAGTATGCTTAATTTCTTTCTCCTACAGTGCAGCTGCCATGGGCCACTCAGTGGCACTCAACCTCCAGCAAGTTTTGTTGCCAGTCTCAGTCTTAAATTTCCTGCACCTCATTCATTCCATCTGTGGACCAGTTCTGGCACACGGCAATCTGGGGAACTTCTCATCCAGGAGGCCTATTCATATGCTCTCCAGAGTTCTGAAACCACCCTTGGGGAAGGGATCCCCCTTCCAAATTTATTCCTTTTTTGAGGTCTCTCCTTCAGCCTTAGTGCAATTTGGAGTTCTGTCTTACCCTCTTTTGGTAATCTCTATTACCAGTTACTAAGTCTTCATATTCAGTATTCCCTGTTCAAATTACCAGTGTGGTTTCTGTTTCCTAACTGAACTCTGATATAGAAACACGTAAGTATTTTGAAGATACTGAAAACTCAGAAGCGTCTAAAAGTGGTTCATAAAATATGACATATAATGAGGAAAGTCAGGAGCTGGCTGAACCAAAAAAGTGTTGGCAGTTTTATCTGTTTATATACTGAAGTGAAATTCATCTATAACATATTGCAAAATATGAAAAATCCTAGCACCTATGAAGTGGAAAATATCATTTGCAAACTCACTGTTTAAATTTATTTTCTCTCATTTAAGACAACAAACACTAACCTCAAAAAAATTAAAACAAAATAAAAATGCATTCTCTGCCCAAAGCCAATGAGACTATTTCCATTGATTAAATAAAGGTTTGTTTTTGTTTGTTTTTCCTCAATCATTCGTGGATTTTTTTTTTATGTGATAAGAAACCTTGTGGTGTGCTCTCTGAGGGAAAATAGATAACTCAAGTGTATAGAACACTTATTTCTTAAAGTCTGTATTAAAGTTTTAATCATCAGTCTGCTTTTCACAAAAAGATCCTACTGAAGAAAAGATAAAGCTGCTTGCTATCTTTACCCTGAAGCACTTAAGACCATCGCCAAGGCAGAAGCAGCACCACTTTGTGCTATCACATTTGTGTGTCATACATTCAATGACAAAAACAAAAAAATAAAGCCAAAGAGTTCAATGACTTTAATAAACTTTTTTCCATAAAATATTTCAAATTATTCTAGTTCCAATAAAACAAAGAGAGAAATCCATAATACTAAAACCAATGTATTTTCAATTTACTTTCTAACAGCTATTCAAGATAAATAGCATAATATTTCAGCTGGAAATGAGACATCTAGTACAATAGAATCCCATGAATCCCCTGTTATATTTTGTTTAAAACAAATCTTAATATAATTTAGTAATAAACTTTTTTTCATACACATATTTCAAAATGGTAAGACAATTCAAAGTATTTTTTTTTCTGTCTAGTTCACAGATATCTATAGACCTTTCCTCTACTACTGAGAAACTGAGAAATAAATTCAACTATAAAAAAGTGGCGAAATACATGTATATTTTAGAAATGTGAAAATAACATTTGTACTGCTTGTCAAAAGACTTGGATTTGAGCACTGACTACATTACTATTATGTGACCTTGAGCAGGTGACGTGCTTTTGCTCAGGTCACCTTCTTAAAATCTTTCCATTCTTATCCATTACTCTCAGGACAAAGGGAAAAAAATCCTCATTAACCTGGTTAATAAGGCTTTTGGCTCTCTACTCATATCACTGTGCTAACCCCACACCCTCATTTGATTAATATATTTCTCCCTGACAGAACTAAACTCCACGAGAATAGGGACTGTGTCTATGGTAATGAATATATTCCTAAAGGGTTTTTTGTAACATGAACATTTTAAGTAGTAGGGAGATGATACCAAAAGCTAGGGAAGACCTGTTTGTTCCCTCCACTTTCAGAATGTAAATTACTTCTGCTATGTGTATGAGCAAAACTTCAGACAAGGAATAGAAATTTAATGCATAGCTCAGAGGGTATTTAAAGGAGTTGATGTGATGTAGCAGACTCTGGAGAGAAAACAATATGGCTAGTGGGAAGTGGACCTCAAGATGCTAGCTTAGGATAAGAGGTGAAGAAATTTTAGTTCCATTAAAATCTAAATACATTAAAATCTTGGTTTGCAAGGATAATTCATTCCAGAAACAAGCTTGTAATCCAAAGCACTTGTATATCAAAGCGAATTTCCCTACAAGAAATAATGGAAAATCAGATGATTCATTCCACAACCCAAAAAGATTCATATAAAAATGATTACAATACTGTAATACAAAATAATAAAGAAACAACAGATGTTGGCTAGTATGTGGAGACATGGGAACCCTCTTACACTGTTGGTGAGAATGCAAACTGGAACAGCCAGTCTGGAAAACAGTGTGGAAGTTCCAAAAATTAAAAATAGAACTACTTCACAACCCAGCAATAGCACTACTAGCAATTTATCCAAAGGATACAGGAGTGCTGATTCATAGGGGCACATATACCCCAATGTTTACAGCAGCGCTATCAACAATAGCCAAACTATGGAAAGAGCCTAAATGTCCATCAACTGATGAACGGATAAAGAAGATGTGGTTTCTATATATTATGGAATAACATATAGAATAATATATTCTATTGCCATTCCAATAATATATTCCATATATTCATTGGCAATGAGAAATCTTGCCATTTGCAACAATGTGGATGGAAATGGAGGGTATTATGCTAAATGAAGTCAGTCAGTCAGAGAAAGACAAGTATCATATGTTTTTACTCTTATGTGGAATTTGAGAAACGTAATAGAAGACCATGGGGGAAGGGAAGGGGAAAAATAGTTTCAAACAGAAGGAGGCAAACCATAAGAGACTCTTAAATACAGAGAACAAACTGAGGATTTATGATGGGGGCTCAGGAGAGGGTAGAATGGATGATGGGCATTGAGGAGGGCACTTGTTGGGATGAGCACTGGGTGTTGTAAGAAAGGGATGAATCATGGGAATCTACTCCCGAAGCCAAGAGCACAATGTCTACATTGTATGTAAGCCAACTTGACAATAAATTATATTATAAAAAAAAGAAAAAGAAACAATTAACCTGCACTTACCTTTGAAAACCTTCATGGCTGGTGTCAGGAAGACAAAAGAGAAGAAGGTTATTGTGTAGGATGACTTTCACTATTGCTAGCAGAATCACTGCTATCTTTTGGCTCAATGGAATCTTTTTCTGCATGGGGGCCATTGTGTACACTTGCATGGATGTTGACTATAGTAAACTAGTAATAAATTATTGTCATATACTGTATTTAATGTAACTGGCAATAAGGCAGCAGAGCAAAGGGTCTATATCTGCAGGCAGCCTGACCTAGAATGAAGCACAGTATTCCTAAGGTTACTCTTGTATGGAAAAGCAAAGGACTGTCCATAGGTGCTTTGAAGTGACAAAAAATACACTAGCGCCAGCTGTGGGCACCTTCCAATGTTCTGAAAAATCACTGATTTCTGCCAAGCACTGTGGCCAGAGACTGAGCATGTGAGAATGGGAGACAATCATCCACAATCCTGCAGTGAGTGAGTGAGTGAGTGAGAGAAGAGAAGAGAAGAGAAGAGAAGAGAAGAGAAGAGAAGAGAAGAGAAGAACCACTGGATCAGTTGTGACCATGTGACTTTCAACATCACATATTACTCATATTGCAAAACATTAAAACATTGTTTATCGAATTAAAATTTATTACAAATGTTTGCTCATCTTGTGGGACACTCATAGAAGAAGTTATTCACAGTTCAAGGCTTTACTGCAATTAGAAATAATTTGATTCAAGTTAGCCATAGGGTAAAAGGAAAGCATTAGCAGTACAATCTCTAAAAATGCAGAGTAACAGAAACCTTCAGTAGAAACATTAAGTGCAAGACACTTCAAGATAGTCTTTAGAAGATCAAAAGGGGAGAGAACGATCTGAAAGCAGAGTCAAGATACAGTATTTTGCCATTAGTATTTTACTTTTTTGTCAAGAATTACATTTCATCATAAACTTTTCTTTGGAGAAGATCCTTGCTATATAATATGCTGTATTTTCAATATCCTGAAATTCCAATATAAATTTTTCTCAGGACCTAATACATGAAGGATACCATGAAGTACTGAAATGCCAATAAAAAGTTGAAGAAATCTTAACTGTTTTGTGATAGCATTCTCACAATTAAAGAAAAAAAATAGCAGTCACTCCCTAACCCTCTGAAACATTTACAGTTGACTCATTTCTGTACTGGCTCTCCTACTTTGTCACAATATAGTCCTTAGGGAACTTAATGGTCCTGGTAATCTATACATCTTAATAGTTCACTATATTGAAAGCATATAGTGATCAGACCTGTGAGCAGAAAGTGACATAAAACAAGGGTAAGAGATAATCCCTAACATTTCAGGAATCAGCCAAATCATTCAGGTTTCAAGGGTTTGTGAATACTCTGGGACATGCTATATAATCCCCTCATGGACATACAAGACATGTAATTTTGCTTTGTACTTCTTACAACTGATAAAGACACACACTGCTTGCAGGCTCAATGTATATTGGAGGCAGCATAAAGTTGCTTTGTAGACACTACTTTGGTACAATTTTAGCTTGACTCACACAGGATTTCCAGTTTTCAATAAATTCTTGTACTAAGTCCAGTTTTGAGTGCAAGCTTCCCTGCTACTCAGACTATATAAACCAGGAAAAGCAGAAAGAGAGGTATGGATGATACATAAGAACATTTTGGGGATGCCTGGGTAGCTCAGTTAAGCATCTGACTTCAGCTCAGGTCATGATCTTGTAACTTGTGGGTTTGAGCCTGCATCAGGCTCTGTGCTGACAGCTCAGAACCTGGAGCCTGCTTCACACTCTGTGTCTCCCTCTCTGTCTCTCTCTTTGCTCATACTCTGTCTGTCTGTCTCTCTCTCAAAAATAAATATTAAAAAAATTAAAAAAAGAATATTTGGTAAATCTTTTGGTAAAGTCACTTAGAAGAATGACAATACTAACCCCTAGGATCCTAGAAAAGAAGCCCTGCATCCTGCAGCAGAGAACTACACACTGACTGAAAAGCAAATCCTAGCATATTACAGGGCCTTATCAGAGACTGAGTTCCTAACCACGGGTTCTCAAGTGACTATGACACTAACACTGCTCATCACGAACAAGTATTAACAAGTCACTATTTCTAGCTGTCAAGGCAGCAAGCCATCATGTATTGTAACCAGTACATCTGGGAACGGGCTGAAATAGGTATAAAAACATAAATAATCAGCACCATGAAATAGTCCAGAATTCTATTTCTGTTTCATCAATGCCTTTACTTCAGATCAGTGTTATGGCTTTATAGAAGGGTTCTATAAGTAGTTTGACTCTATCTTGATGCAAGCCAAAAAATGGACTACTGTGGCATTCTAGCCCACTCAGATGACTCTAACAGAAACTGCTGAGGGAAAATTCTGTTCCTGGGAAGAGCCAGAAACATTTCATTCAATTATCAAATTTGGGATGGAGAATTGGTCCTAAGTAAAAATAAATATGAATTCCTGGACAGTGATAAATAGTTTTGCTTGTTTGTTTAGGGGTTTTGAAAGATCAAAATTGGAAAACATGGGAGAGAAAAATGAGGACAGATCTATGGGAGTAAGCACAAAGTGTGTGGATTTCTGCATTTCATATCAATGCCCATCTGAGACCAAAACCATGGAATCCCTTTTATCAAGGTTAGTTCCCAATACCTGATCAGCAGAAAGGACTGATCCAGAAAACCTGTTAAGGTGTTATTCCTCAGGAAGACCACATCCATTTAGTGGCAAGTCAACTACATTACACCCCTTCCTCCAAGCAGGGCATAGTGATTTGTCCTTATTGGGACTGACTCTTACTCCAGATATGGGTTTTCCTTCTCTGCCTGGGATCCCTCGTCTAGGACATTATCCTAGGAGTATGCTTTCATTAGCTTCTTAAACAGATAAAATAAAAAATGATAAATATTTTCTTAAAAATAAATATTTTTTGAAAGAAGTTACTTTATATTATATTTAGATTTGATTTAGAGACACTAATTTTTTGTCAACACTGATTCTCTCTAATCAATAAAAGACCCATGCCTCCCTATATCTTTTATTCCTTTCATATTTTCACTGTTTTAAAATTTTCATCATGTGAGACCTGTGAATTTATGATTAAATTTTTCCAGATACTTTACATTTTGTCTTTTGTTTCTGCTCTGAATGGAAACTGTCCTTCATTGTATTTTATTTGCAATTTTATAAAGTTGTTCTTAGGGGCATTTGGTTGGCTGAGTCAGGAGAGCATGCAACTCTCAATCTCGAGGTCATGAGTTCGAGCCCTACATTGGGCATGGAGCCTACTTAAAGTTTTGCTCATTAAAATGCATTTTTAAAATTATTTTGAAAATCATACTTTTACCAAATATTCAAGATATAAATGCATAGAAAGTAAAACTTTAAAATATTTCCTAAACTTACTATTATGTATATAGTAAATATATTTCGCCAGAGTTTATACTTTTAAAAATATTTACATTAGTAATTTACGTTAACTCCCTTTTATACATTTCTTTACCCATATCATTTTCTTTCCAGTCCAGAATTTGTATTACTAAGACATTTTAAAACTTTTTTCATAAGTTTGTCCATATTTTTGTTTTGGTTTATAAAAATGTACACAAAATTATTTTATCAGTATCTGTTTTGACATGTTTTATAATCTCACACATATTCAGATACAAAAAGTTAATATACAAAAATAATTGTAATAATTGAATATATTCCATTACATCAAAAAATTATATTGCTTCACTCTCAAATTCATAGGTATGTAAGTTTTTTCCAGTATCACCTCTTTCAATCAATGCTGCAATACCACTGTTCATACATCACTAGGTATGTGAACATTTTACTAGGGTTTACACACACACACACACACACAGTGCTTATGTGCTAAGTGATAGGGAAACTTATTTTCAATTTCCTTCTTTAAAGAGGACCACTTGAAACACATCTACATTGCAACTTTTGGAAATCTAGAAAACTTAATATGTAAAATATAGTTGGAAAGACTGGTGACATATTTTTAGGGAGAAAGAAAAGATTTGTCATGGAAAAGAAATGACATCACCTTCAAATATTTGAAAAACCGTCATGTTGAAGTGAGAATATTTTGTTCTATTAAACTACTAATGGCAGAACCACTTGTGCACTTTAACAATAGATGGAACTGTCTTGGGAAGTAGGGAGTTCCTTATGATTAGAGGAAATCACCCTGATTTATTTTATTCTGAGAGAGGGAGAGTGAGCGAGCATTGGGAAGAGAGGCAGAGAGAGAGAATCTTAAGCAGATTCCATGCTCAGGGTGGAGTCTGACGTGGGGCTTGATCCCACAACCTGGAATCATGACCTGACTGAAATCAAGAGTTGGATTCTTCACTGGCTGAGACACCCAGGCACCCCAAACTGATTATTTTAACAGAAAGTTCATGGTTGAAAAACCAATTGCTGGCTGGTTGTCGGTGAAAATCTAATAATATTTTGCTTTCCTAGGTACCAAATAGTTGGTTAAAACAAAACACACCTTTTTTTCTTTTCCCTTTCAGGAAAGGTAATTTTGTAAAACATAATTACTCCCACTGCAGGGTGACAACAGATTTCTAACAGTAATTTCTCACTTCCCCAGTGAAATGAGTTTCCTAGAATGAGGAAGAAGGCTTTATATTGCCTTAACTTAGGAGACTGTAATTGTATGGTCCAGGAGCAGAGGAGGAGCCTCACTACCTCAGGGCACAGCCTGAAGGGCTTGCTTCTGCTCAGCTTAGTGCAGAGACCAAGTTAAAATGCCTCAAGAATATATTGCACATATTTTCTGTATGAAGACTCAAAAGAAAGTGGGAAGCTAAGAAACTAACTGTGGGACACAAAATTTGGAGAAAATAAGGAAGAACTAAAGGACTGGGAGAAATCATTAAAGTGTAAATACTTCACATGCATTTGATCATTGTGTTTAGACTAACTGATTTGTAAATTGTCTTCTAGATGCAAAATCAACAACTGGAAGATAGCAAAGGAAAGGTTATTGTGGTCTCAAACTGGAAACTCTACCTAGAAGAGGGAAATGCCTGCTCTCCACTTCTTTGTTAATTTCCCTCTGCATTGGCTTAAGGTAGCTCTGATTAACAGGGTCAGCATCTGATAAACAAAGGGAAGTATGCCATAACCATTATCTGTCCTTTCTCTGCTCCTCTCATGCTTTCTATTCAGAGAATATTTAGCCATTTGTTAAGCAATTATTTATTGACCAAGGGAATAGATATACAAAGTAGGTAAGTAAGGGTTAACCCTTATTGCTTTTTGCTGCTAGGCTTACAGGTAATCAACTATTATAAGACAAAATAATGAAAAGAAAAATTATGCATGTTTAACAGTTTTAAGGGCAAAGAGAGAGGGAGACACAGAATCTGAAGCAGCCTCCAGACTCTGAGCTGTCAGCACAGACCCCAATGCACGGCTTGAACTCAGGAACTGCAGGGTCATGACCTAAGCTGAAGTGGCACACTCAATCGACTGTGCTACCCAGGTGCCCCTGATGTAATATCATTTTCTATATATCAAACTTTATATTACATCAGGAATGGGGAATTCTCTGTTTATTTTGTGATCTGAAAACATTTTATCTCTGAAGTATACTAGCAATGAAAAAGTGAATGACTCATTAATGGAGAAGATTCTGGGTGTTCTGTGCATAGTACAAGGAATTCTGGGTGACTTGTATAAACTTCACATTTCCATATTATAACTCTGCACTTAAGAATTTTATAGATGGGAGCGCCTGGGTGGCTCAGTCAGTTGGGCGTCTGACTTCGGTCAGGTCATGATCTCACCGTCTGTAAGTTTGGGCTCCACATCGGGCTCTGTGCTGACAGCTCAGAGCCTGGAGCCTGCTTGAGATTCTGTGTGTCCCTCTCTCTCTCTGCCCCTCCCCCACTCACGCTCTGTCTCTGTCTCTGAAAAATAAATAAAAAAGCCTTAAACAAATTAAAAAAAAAGACTTTTATAGATGAAAAAAGCCTTGGAAATAGTCTAGTTCTATCTTCTAAGGTCAGTCACACAACTAGTAAGTGGTGTATATTATTTACCTTTTCTTTTTAAAAATATTTTTTCATGTTTTATTTTGAGAGAGAGAGAAAGAGAGAGCACAAGCAGGGGGAGGCAGACAGAGAGGGAGAGAGAGAATTACAAACAGGCTCCACACTGTCAGCATAGAGCCTGATGTGGGGCTCGAACCCACAAACTGTAAGATCATGAACTGAGCCACTCAGGTGCCCTATGATTTATCTTTTCTAATGAGGATTACCTTAAGTATCAAGAAGAAAATGAGGTATAACAGTGAACCTGGTTTACTCCACTTGGATTAAGAAAATCAGTAAATTAGAGTAGAAAGGATTTTCCAGTTGGTTCCTGTATTTTGGAAAATGACAAATCTTATCATTCATTAGATATTAGAAACATGGAATTTACAGAAAATTTCATTTTCAGAAAATCTTTTTTCAAAGATAAAATGATCTTTAAAATTTCTATTAATACCACTAACTTCATCTAACATGTGTTAACATGAAGCTTTCCCCATCTCTTCCTCCTCCTCCACCTCCTCCTCCTTCCTTTCACTTTTTATTGTTATCTTACTAAATTAACATAATATTTGGCAGGCTTTACACAATGACTCAAACACTGTAAGAAGTTCCTCATGGCATCACCTTAAACATTTTAATCTTATCGTTTTTTAAAAATTATTAACTGTAGTTCTTTGGGATTTTAGGTCTTAGGTCTTTAGGTCTTTTTCCTTTCTAATGTTTATTTTCCTCCTTCTCTACACTTTACATTGTAAATATATGATCAGACATGTGAGCACTGTCTCCATCTTTCCACATGGAGATAAAAATCCCATAATAGAAGTTCATATGAAGGTCAGTTCATGCCTTATTTGTCTGTTTATATTCTTGAGTAATTTAAGTTTTGGCATTATTCTTAAAACTAGATATCGTAATTCAACTGCAAAGATGGAAACCTGCAAAAGGGTAGGATTTAGTGCTTCAGCAACCGTAATGAAAACTTGCAACAGTTTAAACATTTTTAAATTGATATGTTTACCTGTATAATTTTGCTTTTAAAGTTTTAAATATTTATTATATATATATATATCATGGGAAAATACAGAGTACCAAGCTTCAATCAATATAATGACAAATAAATGTCTACTGTGTACTGTTGGGTACATAGGACTAAAGCCAAAAATGATTCCTGAACCACTGGAGGTTATGCACGATTTTCTTCTGGCTACATGGTGTCCAAAAAAACCCCAAAAAACCAAAAAAAAAAAAACCCAAACAAACAAAAAACCCCACAAAAACAAAACAAAAAACAAAAAACAAAAAAACCAAAACCCATTCAAGAGGCGTTTACATACTAAACTTTACTCTTTTGAAAATCCATCATGCACTCAAAATGCACCATGTATAGTTATATGGAATATTTGAAAAAGGATGGTTTCTGAAAGTTGTCACAGGTTTTGCTGAATCCAGGTATGTAAGATGTGTTTAGGAAAAGACAAAAAGCAGGGTCAGAATAAACTGAAAACATACTGGTGGTTCATGCAAAATCGATCTGTATGTGACAGAAGGTAGACTTTGATAAACTACTGTTAAAAGGATGAAAGAAACATTTTTAATCTTTACAGAAACTTTCAGAGTATAAACAGTGCCTCTTCTTTCCATAAATAATACGGCAAACTGCTTCCATTAAGCTTCTGAAAACACTGTCAAGCAATGTTTTGATGTTTATGACTCTCAATTTCAAGCATATTAATCTAGTCCACTTAGCCTTTCTTTCAGGGCTAATTGCATCCATGCTTTGCTCCTGAGGTACCATTCCCACCTTCATTTTTATTGTTCCTTAGCATACCCTCCTCCAACCAGGCCATTCAACAGATGGCTTCATGAATATGTCTTTCATACTTTTACCTTTAAATCTTTCTTCCTGTTATTCCTTTTGTATGAAACAGACTTCTCCTTCAGTTTTCGCTGCCAAATTCCAAATTTTTAAGAGGTTTTAGCTTAAATTTTATCTATTTCATGACAGCTTATCTCACCATTCTGGCATAATTTCTTTCATCTTACACTAATATTTGTTATATTATCGTATCATTTGCATTTGTTTGTTTTAGACTTAATATTTTTATTTTTTAATATGTGTATCTACCAAATCATGATAGGATCCACAACGTACCTTTTTTTTCATACTTTACTTTCCATAGCCATCACAGATGTTAAATATTAGTCAACTGATTATTAATAGTTTCATTAAACTAAATTGACTTTTAATTGAAATCTTATATTTTTTTGTCTATATACTAGATATAATGCAACAACTGTTATATTTTTCTGATTTTCTTTTACTTAGGTAACAGGAGAGTGGCTATATGGCTCACACAAATGAATCAGTGGTATCTGAGTTTGTGCTTCTGGGACTGTCTAACTCTTGGGAACTTCAGCTTTTCTTTTTTGCCATCTTCTCTTTAGTGTATGTGACATCAGTGCTGGGCAACATCATGATTATTGTCATAATTTCCTCTGACTCACATTTGAACTCTCCTATGTACTTCCTACTCAGCAACCTTTCTTTTATTGATATCTGCCAATCTAATTTTGCCACCCCCAAGATGCTTGTGGACTTCCTTGTTGAGCATAAGACTATCTCCTTTGAGGGCTGCATGGCCCAGATATTCCTTCTTCACAGTTTTGTTGGGAGTGAGATGATGTTGCTTGTAGCTATGGCATATGACAGATTTATAGCCATCTGGAAGCCCCTACATTATAGCACAATTATGAATCGGAGACTATGTATAATTTTCGTATTTATTTCCTGGGCTGTGGGTATTCTTCATTCTGTGAGTCACTTGGCTTTTACAGTGGATTTGCCATTCTGTGGCCCCAATGAGGTAGATAGCTTCTTTTGTGACCTTCCCCTAGTGATAGAGCTGGCTTGTATGGATATTTATGAAATGGAAATTATGACCCTAACTAACAGTGGCCTGATATCATTGGGCTGTTTTCTGGCTTTAATTATTTCCTACACCATCATTTTGATCACTGTTCGTCGCCGGTCCTCCAGTGGGTCATCCAAGGCACTTTCTACATTAACTGCTCACATCACAGTGGTGATTCTTTTCTTTGGGCCTTGCATTTACTTCTATATATGGCCTTTTAGCAGACTTTCTGTGGATAAGTTCCTTTCTGTGTTCTACACTGTTTGTACGCCCCTGTTGAATCCCATCATCTACTCTCTAAGGAATGAAGATGTTAAATCAGCCATGCGAAAGCTGAGAAACCGTCATGTGAACTCCTGGAAAAACTAGGGATGACCATGAAGGAATATAATCCTGAGTGGGAATGAAGAGACTCTACTGGATCACAGCATCATGCCAATTATCTTTGCTAATGATATGGGTTACTGAATTATGGAATTGGAGTTTTGTACTAAGTGCAAGGGTATTGCATAAAATCAGTTCTTGGTTTAATACTGAATATAATTTTAACCCATTTTCCATTGCTTATGATTCTAAAGTATAAATTATCTTGAAAATATTTGGTAATCCTTTTAAATATTTATAAACTTAGAGACTCTAATCTACATAAAATGCTACTCATGTTACTAAACTTATGATTCTCTTCAACCCGAACACATGACATTTTTATAGCTTGCAAACAAAATATATAAGCAAACTGAGCTTCTGATACCTTCAACTTATTAATAGCATTTTTCCATATATTGACATAGTAGAAAGAAATGTGTTTTACAACACAGATTTAACCTCATTAATGTATGTTTGTTAGTTTATATTTTCTTTCCATACTGAATATTTTGGTCATTCATAATTTGGTTGTATAGACAGTTGATTCCTGAACAACATGGGTTTGAAGTGTATGGGCCCAATCATATGTTAATTTTTAAAAATAAATACAGTATTATACTATAAATTTATTTTTTATGATTTTCTTAATAACACTTTCTTTTCTTAAACTTACTTTATTGTAAGAATACAGCACATAATATGTATAACATATAAAATACGTGCTAATTGACTGTTCCTGTTACAGGTAAGTCTTCCAATCAAACTTAGGAGTTCAGTTTTGAGGGAGTCAAAAGTTATACCTGGATTTTCAACTATGCATGGGGTTGGTGCCTCATAATACCCACATTGCTCAAGGATCAACTGTATTTGGTTATTTATAATTTTCCCTATCTAGTAATAGGCTACAGTAACATTTTTCTATTTTCCTTTAGATTATTTAATATGCATTTATACTCATTACAAACCTTTTTCTAGATATTTAGTATATCAGTAGCATATGCAGACCTTCCTCAAAGTATAATGGAGTTACATCCTGACAAACCCGTCGTAAGCTGAAAATGCATTTAATACACCCAACCTGTTGAACATCATAACTCAGCTTAGGCTACCTTAAATGTGCTTAGAACACTTACATAAGCCTACAACTGGGCAAAATAATCTAATACAAAGTTTATTTCATTAATAAAATATTCAATATTTCATATAATTTCTCGAATACTGTACCAAAAGTGACAAACAGAATGCTTGTATGGGTAAAAAATGGTGGTAAGTATATTGTTTGTTTACCGTCATGATCATGTGGCTGACTAGGAGCTGTGGATGCCAGGATCATGAGAAAGTATCATACCAGAACATGATCAAAATTCAAAATTCAAAGTACAGTTTCTGTTGAATGCTTATTGCTTTCACATCATTGTAAAGTAAAAAAGAATTGATAGGTCAAATCATCATAAGTTGGGGACTGTCTGTATATTCATTTTCCAAGTTTACTTATTTTTAAGTAGAATAAATTGATTATAATGAATTCTTCATTATTCACAGAAAAGGTTTAAAAGTTCCATATGTACTTAAAATATGCCAATGTACAAAGTGACAAAATTATTTGATGACCAACTCTGAAATCTATCCTTTCCTATTTCTTAGAAAGCAGAAATGGAAACATGAGATTCATGCTCATCACATAGTAAAGTTAAAAAAATCTATTATTATTGTTTCATTTGCTAGCCAAAGATTTTCTTATATACCTCTCCCTGTGATTTGCATTATGAAAAAGGCCTTGTAACAGAAAGATTAAATGTATTCTAACAATGAAGAAAAAAACAGCCATTTAACAGAAAACAGAAGGCTTGCAACTGTCATCATTCTGGATTCAGTATTTTAATTATAAGACATTAAAGTTAGTGGCTATATGCATAGAAATTAACTCTGCATGCTACATCCTAGTACAAGCTGTTTTTTAGATATAGACACATAACCTTTTAGAACCATATTAATACTTATTAGCTAAGGTCTTAGAACTTCAGACTTACTGGTTCATTTGTCCAATGTCAAACATGATAATGATCTTTTAAACTTCACTACTTTTTATATATTTTTATACATTGCCAAAAACTTTTAAAATATGCAATAAATATTAATGCAGTAATTACATTGTTGATAGCATTTTTTTTTCCTTTTAACTCTGCCTTGCTGATGAAAATGGAAGTATACTAATTAAGGTCTCAGAAGGAAACAGAAAACACATTTGGCAGATATTTTGAATATAAGGAACAACTATTCCTACAAGTCCTGGCAGAATTAAATGACATATAGGAGGACCATCAGCAGGAACTTTTGCCACCCTTATCCTGAAGGACAAGACAAGGGAATGGAAACCAGTAAGAGTTGAAGGCATAAAGGGTACCACAGGATCAGAGCAGTAAAAGATGAAACTCCTGCCAGAATTTTAGTGATGTGGCAGAGAAGTAGAAGTGGTATCAAACCATCCCCAAATTTATTAATTTAAAACAAGAATTTAGTTGTAAGTCCATTCTGTTCCATTGATCTACCTGTCTGTTTTTGAGCCAGTACCACATTGTCTTGATCACTTTAGCTTTGAAATATAACCTTGAAATCTGGAATTGTGAGGCCTCCAGCTTTGCTTTTCTTTCTCAAGATTGCTTTGGCTATTTGGGGTCTTTTGTGGTTCCACACAAATTTTAGGACTGTTTAAACTCTGTGAAAAATTCTGTTGGTATTTTGAGAGAGACTGCATTAAAGGTGTAGAATGTTTTGGTCAACTTATCTCTGACAAAGCAGGAAAAAATATCCAATGGAAAAAAAGTCCCTTCAACAAATGATGCTGGAAAAACTGGACAGTAACATAGGATTTCACTCATGTGGAATGTAAGAAACAAAACAAATGAATATGGAGGGGGGAAAAAAGGAGAGAGGCAAACCATAAAAGGGACTCTTAACTGTAGAGAACAAACTGAGGGTTACAGGAGGGGAGCCGCATGGTGGGATAATTTAAATGGCTCATGAGTATTAAGGAGAACATTTGACATTTTAGCAATATTTATTCTTCCAATCCATGAGCACAGAATATTTTCCAATTTCTTTGTATCTTCAATTTCCTTCATAAGCTTTGTATAGTTTTTTGCATACAGACCTTTTAGATCTTTGGTTAGGTTTATTCCTAGGTATTTTATGCTTCTTGGTGCAATTGTGAATGGGATCAGTTTGTCTTTCTGTTGCTTCATTATTAGTGTATAAGAATGCAACTGATTTCTGTACATTGATTTTGTATCCTGCAACTTTGCTGAGTTCATATATCAGTTCTAGCAGACTTTTGGTGGAGCCTATCGGGTTTTCGATGTATAATATCATGTCATCTGCAAAAAGGGAAAGCTTGACTTCATCTTTGCCAATTTTGATGCCTGTGATTTCCTTTTGTTGTTTGATTGCTAATGCTAGGATCCAACACTACTTTAAACAACAGCGGTGAGAGTGGACATCCCTTTCGTGTTCCTGATCTCAGGGGGAAAGCTCTCAGTTTTTCCCCATTGAGGATGATATGAGCTGTGGGTTTTTCATAAATGGCTTTTATGATGTTAAGTATGTTCCTTCTATCCCGACTTTCTCGAGGGTTTTTATTAAGAAAGGGTGCTGAATTTTGTCAAAGGCTTTTTCTGCATCGATTGACAGGATCATATGGTTATCTTTTATTAATGTGATGTATCACATTGATTGATTTGTGAATACTGACCAGCTCTGCAGGCCAGGAATGAATCCCACTTGATCATGGTGAATAATTCTCTTTATATTCTGTTGAATTCGATTTGCTAGTATCTTCTTGAGAATTTTTGCATCCATATTCATCAGGGATATTGGCCTGTAGTTCTATTTTTTTTACTGGGTCTCTGTCTGGTTTAGGAATCAAGGTAATGCTGGCTTCATAGAATCAGTCTGGAAGTTTCCTTCCTTTTCTATTTTTTGGAACAGCTTGAGAAGGATTGGTATTATCTCTGCTTTAAACGTCTGGTACAATTCCCCAGGGAAGCCTTCTGGTTCTGGACTCTTATTTGTTGGGAGATTTTTGATAACTGATTCAATTTCTTTGCTGGTTATGGGTCTGTTCAGGTTTTCTATTTCTTTCTGTTTGAGTTTTGGAAGTGTGTGGGTGCTTAGGAATTTGTCCATTTCTTCCAGGTTGTCCAGTGTGTTGGCATGTAATTTTTCATAGTATTCCCATAATTGCTTGTATTTCTGACTGATTGGTTGTAATAATTCCATTTTCATTCATGATTTTATCTATTTGGGTCATCTCCCTTTTCTTTTTGAGAAGCCTGGCTAGAGGTTTATCAATTTTGTTTTTTCAAAAAAACAACTCTTGGTTTCATTGATATGCTCTACTGTTTTTTTAGATTTTATATTGTTTATTTCTGTTCTGATCTTTATTATTTCTCTTCTGCTGTGTTTGGGGTGTCTTCGCTGTTCTGCTTCTATTTCCTTTAGGTGTGCTGTTAGATTTTGTATTTGGTATTTTTCTTGTTTCTTGAGATAGGCCTGGATTGCAATGTATTTTCCTCTCAGGACTGCCTTTGCTGCATCCCAAAGCGTTTGGATTGTTGTATTTTCATTTTCATTTGTTTCCCTGTACTTTTAAATTTCTTCTCTAATTTCTTGGTTGACCAATTGATTCTTTAGTAGCATATTCCTTAACCTCCATGTTTTTGGAGGTCTTCCAGACTTTTTTCCTGTGGTTCATTTCAAGTTTCATAGCATTGGTCTGAAAGTGTGCATGGTATGATCTCAATTCTTGTATACTTATGAAGGGCTGTTTTGTGACCCAGTATGTGATCTATCTTGGAGAATGTTCCACGTGCACTCGAGAAGAAAGTATATTCTGTTGCTTTGTGATGCAGAATTCTAAGTATATCTCTCAAGTCCATCTGATCCAATGTATCATTCAGGGCTCTTGTGTCCTTATTGATTCTGTGTCTAGATGATCTATCCATTGTTGTAATTGGAGTATTAAAGTCCCCTGCAATTACCACATTCTTAGCAATAATGTTGCTTATATTTGTAATTAATTGCAATCTCCACATTCAATGCAATCCCAATCAAAATTCCATCAGCATTCTTCTCGATGCTAGAACAAGCAATCCTAAAATTTGTATGGAACCACAAAAGACCCTAAATAGCCAAAGTAATATTGAAGAAGAAGACCAAAGCAGGAGGCATCACAATCCCAGACTTTAGCCTCTACTACAAAGCTGTAATCATCCAGACAGCATGGTATTGGCACAAACACAGACACATAGACCAATGGAATAGAGTAGAGACTGCAGAATTGGACCCACAAACGTATGGCCAACTAATCTTTGACAAAGCAGGAAAGAATATCCAATGGAAACAAGACAGCCTCTTTAACAAATGGTGCTGGGAGAACTGGACAGCAACATGCAGAAGGATGAAACTAGACCACTTTCTGACACCAAACACAAAAATAAACTCAAAATGGATAAAGGACCTGAATGTGAGACAGGAAACCATCAAAACCCTAGAGGAAAAAGCAGGAAAAAACCTCTCTGACCTCAGCCGTAGCAATTTCTTACTTGACACGGCTCCAAAGGCAAGGGAATTAAAAGCAAAAATGAACTACTGGGACCTCATGAAGATAAAAAGCTTCTGCACTGCAAAGGAAACAATAAACAAAACTAAAAGGCAACTCACTGAATGGGAAAAGATATTTGCAAATGACATATTGAACAAAGGGCTTGTATCCAAAATCTATAAAGAACTCACCAAACTCCACACCCAAAAAACCCAAATAATCCAGTGAAGAAATGGGCAGAAGACATAAATAGGTACTTCTGTGAAGAAGACATCCAGATGGCCAACAGGCACATGAAAAGATGCTCAACGTCACTCCTTATCAGGGAAATACAAATCAAAACCACACTGAGATACCACCTCATGCCAGTCAGAGTGGCTAAAATGAACAAATCAGGAGACTATAGATGCTGGAGAGGATGTGGAGAAAAGGGAACTCTCTTGCACTGTTGGTGGGAATGCAAACTAGTGTAGCTGCTCTGGAAAACAGTGTGGAGGTTCCTCAAAAATTAAAAATAGATCTACCCTATGACCCAGCAGTATGACTGCTAGGAATTTACCCAAGAGATACAGGAGTGCTGATGCATAGGGGCACTTGTACTCCAATGTTTATAGCAGCACTTTCAAAAATAGCCAAATTATGGAAAGAGCCTAAATGTCCATCAACTGATGAATGGATAAAGAAATTGTGGTTTATATACACAATGGAATACTACTTGGCAATGAGAAAGAATGAAATCTGTCTTTTTGTAGCAACGTCGATGGAACTGGGGAGTGTTATGCCAAGTGAAGTAACTCATACAGAGAAAGACAGATACCGTATGTTTTCACTCTTCTGTGGATCCTGAGAAACTTAACAGAAGACCATGGGGGAGGGGAGGGGGAAAAATTGCAGAGAGGGAAGGAGGCAAACCATAAGAGATTCTTGGACACTGAAAATAAACTGAAGATTGATGGGCGTGGGAAAGAGGGGAAAGTGGGTGATGGGCATTGAGGAGGGCACCAGTTGGAATGAGCACTGGGTGTTGTATATAAGGATGAATCACTAAATCCTACAACAGAAACTATATTATACTGTATGTTAAGTGACTGGAATTTAAATAAAAACTTGAAAGAAAAAAATTCTTTTTTAGTGTAAGTATTATTGTGTCTCTGCTGAACCTTATGTATACCTGATTGTAGTATATTAAAATTATTGACTCATAAAACAAACAAACACAAGTACTTAAATAAATAAAACAACATGCATTTTATATTTAATCACAAACCCACTGGGTTCTTTTTCTGGTCTGGGCCAGCAAGTCTGATCTCTGCTATACTGCCTGGTGAGTCTGGAAACTGGAAGATTAACAATGACCTCACTCACATACTTGGTGGCTGGCAAGTTGCCCATTGGAGCTTGCAATTAGCCAAGGAACCTCAGTTTTCTCCATATGGCCTCTCATTTGTGGTTAGCTGAAGCTGCTTAAATCAGTCCTTGAGAGCTGATTATTAAGGTGGGGGATAACCTGTTGGTGGCTTGAAATCGACCATGGTATGAGTATTTAGATCACAGACACAAGGAAACACTACAAGTCAGGGCCCTCCTGTGCCCTAACCCCGCTGCACCTAGAACCAATTCTTAAATATTTACCAGCACACTATTGCTTCTTATGCCTTAGAAGACCAGCTTGCACTCATTCACATCGTGGCCTCAAGATTTTAATGGAGACAAGAAAGGGCAGCTGCAATGCAAAATACTTTTGTGCTTTCTATTATCCTTTTGGACAGAACTAGACATACGACCGAGCCCAGAGTTGGAATATAATAGTACTCAGCAAAAAAAGGAAGCAACTATTGATTTATAAATGAATCTCAAAGGCATTATGTCGGGTAAAAAAAAATCCAGTATAAAGAGGAAACATATGATCCCATTCATGTCACATTCTCAAAACAACAAAGCTTTGTAGTATTTCATAAAAATAAGTAACCATTTCAAGGCCAACTACATATTCAATTAGTCACTGAATCAATACTATCATTTCAGCATATACCATTGCTCAGTTCTGTGCCAGGTATAATACTTATCTGAGAGACTCAGATGTAAGCCAACAGTCTTGGGGTATAGAGGTGAAAAGGAAAAACAAACACCAACATGTAAACAAATGTAAATAAAATAAATTGTAATGAGTGTTATGAAGGGAGCAAATAATGTGAGATAAAAAAAATTAAAAATTGGGAGTATGACAGAGGGAAGGGTGCGCAGATAAAGCTGTTCAGTGAAATGATCTTCCTCTCCTCCCTTCTCCTCTCCTCTCCCTTTCAATTTTTATTTAAATATTAATTAATCGACATAGAGTACAATACTGGTTTCAGGAGAATTCAGTGATTCATCACATATAACTTGCAGTGCTCATCACAACAAGTACTCTCTTTAATACCCATCACCAGTCTAGCCCATCCCCCACCACCTCCATCAACCCTCAGTTTGTTCTCTAACATTAAGAGTCTCTTGTGGTTTATTTCCCTCTCTTTTTTTCCATCCTTCCCATATGTTCATCTGTTTGGTTTCTTAAATTCCAAATGAGTGAAATCATGGTGTCTTTCTCTGATTGACTTATTTCTTTTAGCATAATGCATTCTAGCTCCATCCAAGTCCTTGCAAATGGCAAGATTTCATTCTTTTTGATGGGTGATTAATATTCCATCATATATATGCCCCACTCCTTCTTTATCCATTCATTAATCCATGCATATTTGGGATCTTTCCATAGATTGGATATTTTTGATAATGCTGCTATAAACATTGGGGTGCATGTATCCTTTTGAATCTGTATTTTTGTATCCTTTGGGTAAATACCTACTAGTGCAATTGCTGAATAACAGGGTAGTTCTATTTGTAGTTTATTTGAGGAACCTCCATGCTGTTCTCCAGAATGGCTGCATCAGTTTGCATTCCCACCAACAATGCAAAAGGGTTCCCCCTTTCTCCACATTCTCACCAATACCTGTTGCTTCTTATGTTGTTAATTTTTGCCATTCTGCAGGTGTGAGGTGGTTTCTCATAGGGGTTTTGATTTGTATTTCCTTGATGATGAGTGATGCTGAACATTTTTCATGTATCTTTTAGCCATCTGGATGTCTTCTTTGGAAAAGCGTCTATTCATGTCTTCTGCCCATTTCTTATTTTTTTTTTTTTGCAGGGGTGGGTGTTGAGATTGATAAGTTCTATATAGATTTTGGATACTAACCCTTTATAGGATATGTCATTTCCAAACATTGTCTCCCATTCCATTGACTGCTTTTAGTTTTGTTGCTTGTTTCTTTTGCAATGCAAAAGTTTTTATCTTGATGAAGTCCCATTAGTTCATTTTTGCTTTTGTTTCCCTTGCCTCCAGTGATTTGTCTAGTAAGAAGTTGCTATGGCTGAGGTCAAAGAAGTTGCTGTCTGTGTTTTTCTCTAGGACTTTGATGGTTTCTTATTTCACATTTAGGTCTTTCATCCATTTTGGATTTATTTTTATGAGTGGTATAAGAAAATGGTTCAATATTATTCTCCTGCATGTTGCTGTCCAGCTTTCCCAACACCATTTGTTGAAGAGACTGACAAAAGAACTAAAATCTAGTGAAGCTGAAATCAAAATTGCTATAACCAAGATGCAAACCCAGTGGATGCCATAAAAATGAGGATTGACAAAGCAAAGGAAAGAATTAATGATACAGAAAATAACATTATGGCTGAGTACCTGGGTGGCTCAGTAGACTGATCATCTGAGTCTTGATTTCATCTCATGGGTAGTGAGATACAAGCCCCATGTCAGGGTCCATGTTGGCAGCATGAAGCCTGCTTGGGATCTCTTTCTCCCTCTTTCTCTGCCTCTCTCCACTTGTTCTCTCTCTTAAAAATAAACAAACTTAAAAAAATAAAACTATGGAAAATAAGGAATCTGAAAAGAAACAGGAAAGAAAGGTAAAGGATTACAAAGGTAGACTTAGGGATCTCAGCGACTTATTAAGACGTAATAAAATTTGCATCATAGGAATCCCAGAAGATGAAGAGAGAGAAAAAGGGGCAGAAAGTTTACTTAAACAAATTACAGCTGAAAACTTCCCTAATCTGGGGAAGAACGCAGACATTAAAATCCAAGTAGCACAGAGAACTCCCATTAGATTCAACAAAGTTGACCATCACTAAGGCATATCATAGTCAAATTTATAAAATACACAGACAAGGAAAGAATCCTGAAAGCAGCAAGGGAAAAAGTTCTTAACCTAAAAGGGAAGACAGGTTAGGTTTGCAGCAGATCTGTGCACAGAAACTTGGCAGGTCATAAATGGGTGGCAGGATATACTCAATGTGCTAAATTGGAAAAATATGCAGCCAAGAATTCGTTATGCAGCAAGGCTGTCGTTCAGAATAGAAGGAGAGAGGAAGATTTTCCCAAACAAAAACTAAAGGAGTTTGTGACCACTAAACCATCCCTGCAAGAAATTTTAAGGGGACTCTTTGAGTGGAGAAATAAAAAACTAAAAGCAACAAAGACAGAATGGAGGAGAGAACATCACCAGACACACCAACTCTACAGGTGACACAGTGGCACTAAACTCATAACTTTCAATAATTGCTGTGAATGTAAACAGACTAAATTCTCCAATCAAAAGACATAGGTTATCATAATGGATAAAAAACAAGATCCATCTATATGCTGCCTATAAGAGACTAATTTTAGACCTAAAGACACCTGCAGATTGAAAGTAAAGGGACATAAAAATACCTGTTATGCTCATGGATGCCAAAAGAAAGCTGGAGTAGCTATTCTCACAACAGACAAACTAGATTTTAAGCCAAAGACTATAATAAGAGATTACGAATGGCATCATACTATAATTAAGGGGTCTATCCATCAAGAAAAGCTAACAATTATAAATACCTATGCCCCCAAATTGGAGGAACCCAAATATATAAATCAGTTAATAATAAACATAAAGAAACCTAGGCAATAATAGTAGGGGACTTTAACATCCCTCTTACAGCAATGGACAGATCAACTAAACAGAAAATCACTAAGGAAACAATGGCTTTGAATGACACACTTAACAGATAAATTGAGAACATCTCATCCTAAATCAGCAGAATACACATTTTTTGCAAGTGCACATGGAACCTTCTTCTGAATAGATAACATACTGTGTCACAAATCAGCCCTCAACAAGAACAAAAAGATCAGGATCATACCATGCATATTTTCAGACCACAATGTTATGAAACCTGAAGTCAACCACAAGGAAAAATTTGGAAAGCCCTCAAATATACAAAGCTTAACATCCTACTAAACATCCTACTAAAGAATGAATGGGTTAACCAGGAAATTAAAGAAGAAACAAAAAAAATACATGGAAGCAAATGAAAATGAAAACACGACAGTCCAAAACTTTTGGAATGCAGCAAAGGCAGTCCGCAGAAGGAAGTATATTGCATTACAAGCCTGATTGGAAAACATCAATGGTACAAGGTAGAAACCATTAGAAGGCCTTTGAGACACTTAACGGGAAAGGTAACAAAGGTTTAGCCATGGAGTTAAGAGGGAAGTAAGTAGATAAATCAGGAATATTTGGGGGGAAGGAAAAGCAGGGTTGAAAAGGAACTGAAGAAAAGGAAGGAGCTAAGTTTCTGACCATAATCACAGGAAAGAGAAATACCATTAGCTGGGATGGGGCAGAGTAAAGGACAAACAGGTTTGGAAACAGAAGAACTGAAGTATCCTGTGAAATATTAAAGGGAATATGCCAAGAAGGTATGTGTTCTATTAGCTACGAACTAAGAGAAGTCGGGGCTCCTCCATTAGACTTGCCAAATTTTGGGGGCAGTTCCTCTGTGTCTCAACATTAAGTATGTTCTCTCTGTAACCTGCTCTTCTCTCTAGACCTTTTTAGCCCCTCTACTGCTCTGAAATATCTTTCCACAATGTTAAAAAGCAAGCTATGTGTACATAAGCAGTTCAATCCATGTATGCCCAAATAAGCTTTCTTTCTGATTCTAATGTATTGCCAGGTGTTGAGCAATGACAACTGAAAAAGTTGGAGGGTTTTTTTTGGTAGCATATTGTGTAGTATGGAGTTTAAAAATTTAATCATAAATATTTCCATGAAAACAAAGAAGTGAAGAATTAGAAAAAACAAAATTCCAATTCTCTTAGCCCCACTGTCAGATTTCATTTTTTCTGATTAGATTTCCTTCAGGTTCTGAGCATAAGACCTAGTGCTTATGGGCACAGTCACTCTAAACAATGGAAAAGAAATCACATGAAGGGAAACTGATTATTAAATGAGAGTAAATGTAGCTGTTGTAAGCTTCTGGGTCACTAAATTTCCCCCTTGTGATATATGCCACATTTGTAATTATAGACAATTTAAAAATTCTTACCATCTAGTTTTTGGGTAAACCAACTGAAATTGTAATAACTCCCACAGCAAGATGACTTCACTTCATAAAGGAAGTTCGTTAATTGGCTACTGCAATCCATGGTACTGGTTATCTAAGATATATAGCATGTACTATGGTATTTAAATACTTGTTTTATGGGCTTTTGTGACTCAGTCTTTAAAAAGAAAAGTTTGGAGATTTATCTTCTTCAACCTGTTATTACTCTCCTGGCATTTTTCTCAAAATTGGTATGTGGAAATTAATCACATCAGGCAAAAAATTAAATATAAAGGTTATCATTTGGAGAGTTAAAGGGATTCTAGGTTAAACTTATTACTAGAATTAAGATGACTTGGATTTCTTGAGCATGAGAATTTGGAGCTTGTTGATGAGATTCTAAAATCTGAAACAAAATATCAGACTATGTCTGGTTATTGTCACTGCTAACACAGGTGACAGATTGAGACACCCAGCAAAAAGTAAGCATACTGGTATATAATTTTCAAAGTACAGAGATAATGATAGAGAATGGAATGGGGCACAAAACTGTCATTTTAATAACCAGGTAGACTTCCCCTGATAGATTCTTAGTTATCAGGTAATATATATAATTAAGTAAGTAATATATTAGTAATATAGTAATATATGTAGTGGTTAAATATGTGTTTTTTGGGTACAGAATTCCTATTGACTAGCACTATGCCCTGATGACACTAATTGTACTGCTAAGATTTAGCTGTATAGTTAGGATTATAATAGTACTTCTTTTGTGCCATTGTTGTAAGAATAAATGAGATAATGGATGAAGTGTTTAGCACAGTGCTTTGTATGAAGTTGACTAAGAAAATGCTGGCTGTTATGATTAGCAGAAGCTCTTTCTTTCCAGCGTTTTACCAATATAGAATACTATAATTTGATCTTTCTTTCTTATTAAGGACCTTTTCCAAATTCTATTCTTTTGCAGTCTCTTGTATCATACATATTTATGTAATTATTAGTCATATATCAGTGTAAGGCAACTAAATTGAGTCCTTCATATCCAAAAGCCTTTCTCCAATTTAACTATATACACAGGGGCAAGAAGCAGATTTCCTTATATAAATATGGTTCTTTACTGTGAGGCTATCTTCTTTCTCTTCCACGTCTTCCATTGACTCTTTTCATTGACTCTTTTCTCTCTAGAACCATCACAAAAAAAATTATTGTGTTTATGAATCTGAGCCAAAAAACCTAGAGCTTCACCCAAAGAAACTTCAACAATTTGACCTCCTGTTTGTAAACTTCTGTTTTTCTGTTTAACTGGAATACTTTTAAACTTCTGGCTCAGAAAAATAAATTTCTGAGTCCAAAAATTACCACATATAAATTTCACATTTCTTTTTAAATGGAAGTCTGGTTTTGCTTTCAGTGTATTTTCATCTTAGGTAGAAATTTCCAATTGGTTAGTTTCCAAAGTCAGGAACCAAGAAAGATTATTTCTAGGATAGCCTGATGTCCAAGACAGGGAACTATTTAACTCTGTATTCTAAATATGAAATAAATATCATAATGAAACATTAAAAAATTCCTTTCTCTTTTTCACAAGGATAGCTAGCTTGGTTTACCCTATTTTCATTTATAGGTTAGAGCTTAATAACTCTAAACACTAGTGGTGTCTGGGTGGCTCAGTTGGCTAAGCGTCTGACATCAGCTCAGGTCATGATCTTGCAGTTCCTGAGTTTGAGCCCTGCATCAGGTTCTGGGCTGACAGTCAGGAGCCTGGAGCCTGCTTCAAATTCTGTGTCTCCCTCTCTCTCTGCCCTTCCCCCACTTGCACTCTGTCTCTCTCTCTGTCTCTCTCTCTGTCTCAAAAATAAACATAAAAAAAATTAAGAAAAAAAAAGAACTCTAAAGAGTAGAAGTAACTGCAAATGAATACAGACATCTGTAAAGAACACTACCTGGCTCTTTTTAAGTATCTCCTTTTTGTCAAACTTTCATTTCATTGTTAGAATAAATTATATAAATTTATTAATGAAAAATTATTTCATTCTAATATTTTATTTTAATCTTATTTTTCATTTTTAAAAATCTCATAGATTGTTAATCTGCTCAGAAGCAGATATTTTCACATTCAGATTGACTTTACCTGAGTAGAGGTAAAATTTTATTATCTGATTTTTAAACACAACAGTATGCTCACTCAACTAATATTTATCACTTAATAGTTTGCACACCTCTTTCAAATGTATGCTGTAACAAACACAAAGTTCAGAGAATTGCAGTGATTACATGAAGATAAGTATCCTCTCTGTTTTGATTATCATTATATCTGCAGGCCTACAGAGTGCTTGGCATATAATCATAGTAGGTGCTCAATAAGCTGGAACAAATGGATAAACACTAAGAAAAAGAGTAGTGAAGCCAGGAATTGAACTCAGATTTTCTGATCTCAAACTTGTGCTATGTATATTATGGCATACTGTGGAAATTTTCACTATCTGCCTTTCTATGAAGACTGACTGACTACACAAGTGTGAATAAGAATATGATTATCTCAATGTGGAAAAAAATCATTTTAGAATGGTTTTAGAGAAATTCTGCCTGTAATTCTAGAACTAAATGAAGTCACTTCAATAAAACTAACTGTAGACAAAGAGGAATGGTTTAAGATCAGAAAACTTTGGTTAATAGATTTATCACTTGGCAAACTGTCTTCAGGCCTTGTACACACAGAGCTATAATACAAAAAGAGGTTTCAAAAGGCATAAGATCCTATAAGGTATTATTAAAAAAGTAATTGGTAATTTTTATATTTTTAAATGGCCTCAATACTTGAAAGTCATGTCATGAATAAATAAATCATCTCAACTAGTTGTCACTGAGTGTTAATATAGACACACAGGGAACTCTTCCCAGATTCTGAGATCTGACCATGAGCTTCATTTCAAAGGATTCCTTCTGGAAATCACAAATTATTTCATTTTAATTTTGAATGAAAAAATTGGCACATTCAAATGAAAATAAATTGCTGTTCAAATCTGTTTATAGGTGTGTATGTATGGAAATAAAAACTTGGAAATAAATTTTTATTATGTCCATATTTCATTCTAGAAAATAAAAAGGATAGTTTTAAATACAGGTCCTTGTTGTAAAGACTGAATTTATAGTTCCTGAAAACTGTGGACATATTTAAGCCTATGACGTAGAATACTATTCAGAAAAGATAATTATGCATTTGTTAATTCCATAATAAGGCAAAAGTCAAATTCTCATTCATTTAATTTCTAACAGATCTGCTAAAATTATACTTATGTTTCCCAAGAGAAAGCTTATTTCACATGAATAAGTTATTGCCCAAGCTTGCTATTATGCCCTTTGTGTCAAGGCTTGCTCTTAATTTCCCGGTGTGGGAGAAAATGTAACCCTTCTAGTGATGGCTTTCTCTGATCACCTGGTCAGTCAATATGCCTTTGCTCTGATTTTTTCCCATAAACCTAGTCACAAACTGACATAAATATATATTTTATTTATTTTTAATCACCTCTGCCAGCCCAGCCACCACCTTTAGAATGTAGGCTACATGCAGGTCAAACACTTCTGTTTTCTTTTTCTTTCATTGCTTTGTCTCCAGAATCTATAAAAGTGTACGTTATAGAGCAGTAATCTAGAATATTTGTTGAATGAGTTAATTACACCAATTATGATATTCAGTAGGCTTTGGAAAATACTTTTGTTATTGTGATAAGTTCATGAGAGAAACTAATTAAAATTACATTCAGTCTCATCTTTGATGAGCAGACTAAATAGTATTACATTCAATTTTTATAAAAGGGAAATCATTGAAAAAAGTAAATAGTGTAATTGTGATATTAAAAGACTATTTTTTTGCTTGTTGATTCATTTGTTTTGTTTTTCTCAGTTGGACTTATTTCACATAGCATAATACCCTCTGGGTCCATGCACGTTGCCACAAATGGCAAGACGTCATCCTATTTTATGGCTGAGTGATATTCCATTAGGTGTGTGTGTGTTTAATATATATATGTATACCTTCCTTATACATTCGTTTATGTTTCTTTTTTCAGTTCTACATATAAGTGAAATCATATGGCATTCACCTTTCAAATCTTATTGACTTATTTTACTTAGAATTATACCCTTTAGGTACATCCATGTTGTTGCAAATGTCCACATCTTGTACTTCTTATGGCTAAATAATACTCACTGTGTGTATATGTGTATGTATGCATATCATCTTTGTCAATTCTTCTACTGATGGATATATTTTTTAATTGAAATCTTATTTCTTTAGTTCCCAGTGAGATTGCACATCTCTTAAAATGGCCATCGGCTATTTGTTGTACTCCTTCTGTGATGCTTGCTTGTATCCATTTCCCATCTTTCTAAAAGAATAATTTTTCATTTAAAAAATGTGTGCTTCTCAGGTTCTGGGAAGATACATTTTCACTGCTTAATAGTATAATTAACTGCTGTAAAACTTAATTGTTTTAATATAGAAAAGTGAATGCAATCTGTTGCTCACACTAATTTAGTTTGTCACAATTTCTCTAACTCTCTCTTTAACCGCAGATATTTCAAATACATGGCCACATCTCACTCCATTTCTCTGATATCATTTACAAATTAACTGGGCTGATTTCCATCTCTTTACATTTGGCCTAAATTTTCTCTCCCTTCAAGATTCTGTAAAAGGCATCAGGCTCACTTTCTGCTACTCAAAATCTGAATGTGTAAGTATAGCATATGTATCTTTAAAAGTATTATAGGGACCTTGAACTCTTCCTCAAAAACACGTCAGAATCCAGAGGCAAATACTCAACACCTTCCATCCTTCCATACTGACTTCATGTTAGATAAATAACTATCTTTCTTTTTCTCCTTCTCTCCCTCTCTCTTTCCCTCTCGTGCCAACCCATAAATGCAAAAAGTAAAGTACAATTCATATAATTATGTAAATAATCACAGGGAAAATATCAATTCCTAACAGTAATGTGAATAATTATTTTCCTATAGCCTCACCATATAATTTTTATAATTATTAGAACTGAAACATCTACTTGATTTGCAATATGGTAAATGGCTTATTATTATCCATTTTTAATTATTTTTCTTTCCTATAGATAACTTCAACAGCCCAGAGTCAGTTAATGGATGGAACAATAAATCAGTGGTTACTGAATTCATTTTGTTGGGCCTGTCTAGCTCTCAAGATATTCAACTCTTCCTCTTCTTTTTCTTCTCTGTGTTTTATGGAGCTGCGGTTTTGGGAAACATCCTTATCATCCTCACAGTAATTACAGACTCTAGCTTACATTCCCCAATGTATTTTCTTCTTAGCAATCTCTCCTTTATTGATGTGTGTCAGGCTACATTTGCCACTCCCAAGATGATTGCAGACTTCCTCAATGAACACAAGACCATCACCTTCCAGGGATGCATGTCACAAATCTTTTTCTTGCATGTTTTTGGGGGTAGTGAGATGGTGCTTCTTGTTGCCATGGCCTATGATAGATATATTGCTATTTGCAAACCTCTGCACTACATTACCGTCATGAGCCGAAGGGTGTGCACTATTCTGGTGGGAGTCTCCTGGACCATTGGTATTCTGCATTCAGCCAGCCACCTGGCATTCACAGTCAATCTTCCTTTCTGTGGACCCAATAAGGTAGACAATTTCTTTTGTGACCTTCCCCTTGTGATCAAGCTTGCCTGCTTAGAAACATATGTTTTAGAGATCCTCGTGCTAACCAACAGTGGCCTGCTCTCTCTTATCTGCTTCCTCCTTTTGCTCATTTCTTATACTATCATCCTTGCTACTGTCCATCAGCAAACCTCTGGTGGGACATCCAAGGCACTTTCCACCCTGTCTGCCCACATCACTGTTGTGGTTTTGTTCTTTGGCCCATTAATCTTCATTTATATTTGGCCTTTTGAAAGCTTCCCAATTGATAAATTTATTTCTGTGTTTTTTACTGTCTTCACTCCTGTCCTTAACCCCATGATCTACACATTGAGGAATAAAGATGTAAAGGAAGCCATGAAAAAGCTACGGACCCGACATGTGGGTTCTAAGCAAGTCTTTTAGACAATTGTGAGGTAGTAACACAAATCCTTAATTATTGTCCTTTGTAATGCACATAGGTGATTTTATTGTTGTGTTTCTATCACAATTAGTCTTTCACTATTATAGAACCTATCTCTAGTTATCTGAAGTTGTAAATGAAGTGCAGAATCTCATATTATACCAGTTCCAATATTCTGTGGCTCATCTCATCTTCCCTGAAACAATCAACAACATATATTAAAATTCCTAAGTAGTTTTTTCCTCCTTATATAGGCATTGTTTAAAAAAGCATCCTGTAGCATTTTGAAATTACCTCCGTATTAAAGCAGATTTGTTAACACATCTGACTTGATTGGGGTAGCATTCTTTGAGTTAAAAACAGAATATGCTTTGACATGACAGGCTATATTAAGACTCCGAGGGCACCTTTTGGGATGAGCACTGGGTGTTGTATGGAAACCAATTTGACAATAAATTTCAAAAACAAAAAGTCTCCTCTACTTTTATCAGTTTATTTTATCAATATTTCACCTATTAACTTGGCCCCTATAAATAGCTGCAAATTTCCCACATTCACAAAGAAGCCACTGACAATTATAAATCATGTTTTTATAATAATTACCATTTTGCTAAATTTTAAATACCTAAAATACTACAGTGTCAATTCTAGTACTGAGTTTTGCCACTTTGGCTTTGAAACAAACAGCACATCAATAAATATCACCAAGTTCATAGTTCAAATTATAGGAGTACTCTTACACTTTCTGGGAGAAATGTTCTAGCACTTAAATATACAGACTATCATACCACTGGTAATAAACCTACCATCAGCTGAAAAAGACTGCAGGGTATTTGAATAGTGAGTTTGTTCATTAATATTAATTCAGAGTGAATATTTCAAAGTAGTAACAGTAAGAATATATATTAGTGATTAGAAAATATATCCCATACTTATTTTTCTCAAATTTTAAGTGAAACTTAAGAAGAATACTAATAAATCATGGAAAGAATAGGAGAAGGAATGTGAGCATGATGGATTCAGTCCCTTATTAGTCACAGAATCATCATTCCATCACCAAATCCATGCCAAGAGGAGTTTATCCCATTTATGCCAGCTTTAAGTTCAGATTTGTGGTTTCTGAACCGAAGATATGGCTGTGTTCTTGTTTTTACTACTTAGGATAGTTTGTGAGTCCCTAAGACAATCATTTTCTGTTTCGTACCAAATGTGTCAGTCTGCTAGAAGTTTAACATTCAAGCACATACAGCAAGTGTCATAAGGAGAATGCAAGTACCCAGAGCATTGATTTCTAGGTAACTTCTACTACTGTTTCATATAAACAAGGTATTTCAGAGTGATGTCATAAGAAGCCAGTGGAAAACTAAATTGTCCATACCTAAGTGTCAGATTTTTATGAGTCATTGTATTCCGTAGCACTCTGATCTTGTTTTCATATTTGGTTTTTCATGTTTGAGAAACCTTCATTGTTTGAATTGTATGAATAATATTATTCATTGTATGAATATTATGAGTATTAAATGTATGAATAATATTCATTGTATGAATAATATTAAAATGAGCGATCACAGGTATTACAAAAGAGGCAAAAGTCATAATCCCATGTTTCAACGAAGGCTTTCAAACCAATCAAGATAGCTATAAAAATGTTCATTATTGGTTAGGTAATAATGACAAGTAGGAGATAATAGATAATAGAAAACAGATACAGAGTTAATAATCTCAATGTGGTAATGTTCAGTTTTGTTTAACTTGAAGCAACCTCTTGCAATTTTTTACATTAATTTATGCCAGGTATTGCGGATGAATAAAGAAGATTAACGAACATATCAGGTCTCATGGAAATGACTGAATACAAATGAAGCAGATAATCATTAAAGTTTTAAATGAAAAAAGGCTTATTCTGTACAAGGATGGCAGAATGGTACAGCTAGAAAGGGCATTTAGCTGGGCCAGCCACCAAAACACCTTATAGTTGGCATTAACTTAATGAATCATCCCAGTTCAATTTTTGGCCTACACACTTACAGACCCACAAATTATAACTTGTTAATAATTGTAAGAAAATTGGATAAATTTGTCAAATAGTATTTTTAAAATTTTTTAATGTTTATTTTGAGAGAGAGAGAGACAGCAAGCACATGGGGGAAGGGCAGAGAGCAAGGGAGACAGAATCTGAAGCAGGCTCCAAGTTCTGAGCTGTCATGACAGCATGGAGCCCAATGCGGGGCTCAAACTCATGGACTGCGATATCATGACCTGAGTTGAAGTCAGATGTTAACCACGTGATCCACCCAGGTGTCCCTCAAATGGTATTGAAAATTAATTGTCAAATCAAATAGAGCATTATTTGCTCTATTTGATAGAGCAATCCTTCTGGAGGTGTGTTAATGCTTCTCACCAGTTTAAAATCCCATAAAGCTATCAGCTTATTTTTCAGCAGAAACCTTGAAGTTTCAAACCAAATTATTAGTAAGTGGTATTGGTGAATCTATGCTAAAATTTAGCTTTGGTTACTTGACTGACATGTGGAAGATGATCAGGCTCTGGTAGGCTGGCAGGGAAACACCCACTTGAACAATGCTGGGATGGGTACTGTATGCTTTGTCTCAGTGACTCCTCTTCCTATCTATCCATACATTCAGGGCTATATACAATCCTTCTGGAGGTGTGTTAATGCTTCTCACCAGTTTAAAATTAAGACACACTGGTCGAGGAATTATTCTAACCAAGAGTTGGCATATGCTCTCCTATCCATAACGTGTGCTTATAGAAATCAGCTTTCAAATGACAACCTTATTTAATTATTTATAAAAGTTATGAGTCAAATATAATAAGCAGCAAATCTAAAGAAAAATATACAAATAGTAAAAATAGAAAAATATTCAATTTAACAGGTAATGAAATGTTAATTAAAACAAGAGAGATGTGTCATGTCCCCTATTAGATTGATAAAAGATAAAACAAAAGAATAATACTGAATAGGACTGAAAATTTGGAACTGTGAAAGTTCTATTTGGTCAAAATTTACTGAACAGTTTTTAGAAAGCAATTTAGTGTATTTATCAAAATGTGTTTGCATTCATGACCCAGTAATTTTATTTCTGGGGATCTTCTCTCTTGAGTACTGTATCTCCCTGTTCTGAAGCACAAAATTAGATATGCATAATGTTGGGCAGCATGGACTCTAGGAAGTATAGTCCCCTTTAAGAACTGGTTAAAGCAAGTCACAAATAAAGAAGATAATCTGTAACTTTTTTTATGCAAAAGAGTGCTCTCTGAAAATAGAGACTGCTACTTGTACTATTTATTGGGAGAACATTCCTCCACTCATTTAATGAAGCCACAATAACCTGGATTCCAATTTTACAAGTATCATATCATATAATAAGGAAAGTTTTTAGTCCAATATCACTCAAAAAACAGTTATAAGGAGGAATGTGGGGAGATGGTGGAGTAAGAAGATCCTACGCTCACTTCCTCCAGGCCACAGATACACTTAGGTAACAGCCACATCTATGTAACTAACCCAGTAAATGAACTGACGACTGCTAGAACAGACACTCCACAGTTAATCACAGAGAGGAAGTCACATCTAAAAATGGAAGGAAGGGAAGAGCCCTGGTTAGGAACCAAATTAACCAGTGAGACTAACCACAAGAGGGAGGGACACCATAAGCATGGAGAAGGGAGAGGAACAGACCCAACACCAAACACTCCAGACATGGGGGACCTGCACTGGGAAGACTAGTCCCCCTACATTTGGCTTTGAAAACCAGAGGCCGAATTCTGCAAGTTATTACAATTAGTAGGGGCTTAACACCAGAAACTTTAAAAATCAATGGGCCCTGTTCTGAGAGAGACAGAGGGTGATAGGAAACTGAGTGCTTGTCCTTAAAGAGCCAGTATAACAAACAACCCCTCCAAGATACAGCATAGAAGCAGCAGTTTGAAAAGCACCTGGGATATAGGGGAAGGTGATTTATTTATTAATCTCAGAAAATGTGCTGGAGGGGTAGGGATCATTAGAAGACTTCTCCAAGAACAAAAGAACTAAAGGGTGCCATTTATCTCCCCCTTCCCCCAAGCCTAGATACCCAGACACCCTCTGAGACCAGAAAAAACACTCCCCATGAAGCTTGCCACCATGTTCCTTGCCCTTGTTTTTTTTGCTGATTCACGTCATCCAACCCACCCAAAGGAGCCCCTGCAAAGTGACTCAGGCCAGTCCTCATACTTCAAGCATTGACACATACACTGCTAACAATGAGCACTAAACCCTCATTTTCTCCTATAAGTGACGCTTCAAATCTACCCCACTAAGCAGGAATCCATCTAAAGTGGAAACTTATGGCTCTTTGACCAGCCAATTCCACTCCAGAGTGACTCATGCTCTGGGAAGAGGCAAAGATAACCACATACATCAGTTTGACTATAGCCCCAACAGTGGGCTGGGAGCAGATATCTAATATGACTGCCAGCGTCATCCACCAACAAAAACCTCTCAGGTAGCAGCATAAGGAGATAGCTCTATAGTTAGGGTC
Organism: Acinonyx jubatus; assembly: GCF_027475565.1. NCBI lineage: Eukaryota > Metazoa > Chordata > Mammalia > Carnivora > Felidae > Acinonyx > Acinonyx jubatus. The sequence goes on along the minus strand of NC_069386.1, from coordinate 69,359,582 downwards.
ACTGCAACCTCAACAGACAGAATGGGGGTAGACATCTGTCCTGACTGCAGGCCCTATCTACCAATGAAAGCCTCTCAGGGGTAACATAGGTAGAGTGCCCTGCAGTTCAGTGCTGCCACAGTTCCAGCAAATGGGCTGAGATAAGTCACTTGGTGTGACTCAACTACAAGCCCAACACAGCCTCAGACTGGCCCCTTGATAGTACAGGAATGAAACCTAGGCCACAACAGGCAAACTGGGCCACTGCAGCCAATAGGACTGAGGCTCAACCACAACAGCAAGGCACACACAACATACACAGGAGACAAATATGAAACACCAGGTTCTGATACACAGGGCACTGTACTAGAGGGAACCATCGGACTTCTACAGAAGGCCACTATGTTAAAAATTAGGAGATGTAGCTGATTTCCCTAATACACTGAAACAGACACAGAGAGTGAGACAAAATGAAAAGTGAGAAGACAGAGGAAGATGTCCAAAATGAAAGACAAAGACAAAATTACAGCAATAGAGCTAAATGAAAGAGAGATAAACAATATGCCTGATAGGAAATTCAAACTAATGATCATAAAGATACTTATTAGACTTGGGAAAAAAAAGTAGAGGATCTCAGTGAGACCTTCAACACATATATAAATGTATGTATATGTATGTTTATGTATATATACACATACATATAAAAGAACCAGCCAGAGATAAAGAACTTAATAACTGAAATTAAAAAGGCACTAGAGGGAATAAACAGTAAACTAGAGGAAGTAGAAGAATGGATCAGTGAGCTAGAGGACAGAGTAATGGCGAGCAACCAAGCTGAACAGAAAAAGGAAACAAGAATAGTGTAAAAAAAAAAAAAAAAAAAAAAAAAAAGATGTTAGGAAAACTCAGTGATGTCATCAAGCATAATAACCTTCACATTATAGAGATCCCAGAAGGAGATGACAGACACAGGGGGCATAAAATTTATTTGAAGAAATAATAGCTGAAAACTTCCTTAATCTGGAGAAGGAAAACAGACATCCACCAAAGAGGTACAGAGAGTCCCCCCAACAAAATCAACCTAAAGAGGTCCACATCAAGATACATAATACTTAAAACAGCAAGAAGTACTGATAAAGAGAGAAGTTTAAAAGCAGAAAAATAAAAGAAAACAGTTATATATAAGGGAAATCCCATAAAGCTATCAGCTTATTTTTCAGCAGAAACCTTGAAGTTTCAAAGAGCTGTAAAGAAAAAACCTGCAACCAAGAATATTCTATCCAGCAAGGCTATCATTCAGAATAGGAGAGATGGAATTTCCCAGACAAACATAAGTTAAAGGAGTTCAGCAGCCTTATGAGAAACATTAAATGGAATTCTATGAGAGGCAAGGAAAGGCCATTAATTTCAGTAAGAATATGAGGAAAAGAAAATAATTTCACAGGTATAAACAAAGTAAAAGTGGTAGATTAATTACTAAAAACTACTACAGGGGTTGCAACAGAAGAGGTATAAAAGGTACATACCTATCAACAGTAACTTGGAATGTAATGGAATAAATGCTCCAATGAAAAGACAACTGAAGAGCTAAAAAAGCAAAATCTATATATATATATATACTGCCTACAAAAGATTCATATCCAACTTAAAGACATATACACACAGAAAGTGAAGGGATGGAAAAACACTTATGCAAATGGAGCTAAAACATGGGATAGCAAAACTTATACTGAACAAAGTATACTAAAACAAACACTGTAAAAAGAGACAAAGAAGAACACTACATAATCATAATGGGAACAATCCAACAAGAAGACATAATTGTAAATATTTATGCACTAAACATGGAGACACCCAAATACAAAAAGCAACAACTAACAAATTTTAAGGAGGAAATCAACAGTAATACAATAATAGCAGGGCACTTTAACACCCCACTTACCTCTATGGATAGATCATCCAGGCAGAAAATCAATAAGGAAGCAGTGGGCTTTGAATGACACATTGGACCAAATGGATCTAATAGATATATTCAGAACATTCCATCCAAAAAGAGTGAAACACATATTCTTTTCAGATGCACATAATACATTCTCCAGAACAGATCACATAGCAGGCCACAAAACAAGTCTCAAAAAATGCAAAACGACTGAAATCATATGCATGTTTTCTGACCACAACCTTTGAAACTAGAAATCAACCACAAGAAAAAATCTGGAAAGAATACAAATACACAAAGGTTAAATAACATGATACTAAACAATGAACAGTCAACCAAAAAATCAAAGAGGATATCAAAAAATACAAGAGACAAATCAAAATTAAAGCACAATGTTCCAAAATCTTTGGAATGCAGTAAAAGCTGTTCTAAAAGGGAAGATTAGAGCAATAAAAGCCTACATCAAGAAGAAAAATCTCAAATAAACAACTTAACCATACATCTAGAGGAGTTAGAAAAAGAAGAAAAAAGCCCAAAGACAGTAGAAGGAAGCAAGTAATAAAGATTAAAGCAGAAATAAATGAAATAGATACTAAAAACAATAGCAACATCAGAACTGCTCAATGAAACCAAGAGTTGGTTCTCTAAAGAGATAAACAAAATTGGCAAATTGTTAGCCAGACTTATTCTGAAGAAAGACAGAGGCAGAGAGAGAGGGAGGGAGAGAGAGGGAGAACCTACATAAATAAAATCAGAAGGGACAGAGGAGAAATAATATTCAACACCACACACATATAAAGGATTATAAAAGAATATTATGAAAAAATTATATGACAACAAACTGGTACAATCCAGAAAAAACAAGTAAATTTCTAGAAACATATAACCTCTCAAAACTGAGTCAGGAAGAAATACAAATTTTGAACAGACCAATTACTAACAATGAAATTGAATCAGTAAATAAAAAACTACCAACAATCAAAAGTCCAGAACCAGAGGAATACAGAGGTGAATTCTACCAAATATTTAAAGAGAAGTTAATACCTACTCTCAAGATATTCCAGAAAATAGAAGAGAAAGGAAACCTTCCAAATTCATTCTATGAGGTCAGAATTACCCTGGTACCCAAATCAGATAAAGTCCTCCCACCAGAAAAACAACTAAAGACCTGTATCTTTTATGAACTTAGATGCAGAAATTCTCCATAAAATATTAACAAACCAAATGCAATGATATATTAAAAAAACCATTGAACACAATCAAGTGGGGTTTATTCCTGGGACACAAGGGTGGTTCAATATTCATAAATCAATCAACAAAAGGATAAAAACTGTATGATCCTTTCAACAGATGCAGAAAAAAAAGCATTTGACAAAGTGCAACATCCATTCATTATAAAAACACTCAACAAAGTAGTGTTAGAGGAAGCATACCTCGACATCATAAAGGCCATATACAAAAAAACAAAACAAAACAAAACAAAGCTAATATCATCCTTAATGGGGAAAAACTGAGAGCTTTTCTTCTATAGTCAGGAACAAGACAGGGATGTCCACTATCACTGCTTTTATTCAACATGTTACAGAAAGTCCTAGCCACAGTAAGCAGACAAGAAAAAGAAATATAAGGCACCCAAATTGGCAAGGATGGAGTAAAACTTTCACTATTTGCAGACAAACTGATAATTATATAAAGAAAACATGAACGACTCTACCAAGAAACTACTAAAACTGAAAAATAAATTCAGTAATGTTCAAGGATACAATGTATGGAAATTTGTTGCATTCCTATATACTAATAATGAAACAACAGAAAGTGAAATTAAGAAAACAACCCCATTTACAAGTACACCAAAACCAATAAAATATCTAGGAATAAACTTAACCAAAGAGGTGAAAGACATGTACTCTGAAAGCTATAAAACAGTGATGAAAAAAATTGAAGACAACACAAAGAAATGGAAAGACATTCTGTGCTCATGGATTAGAAGAACAAATATTGTTAAAATGTCTATAATACCCAAAGCAATTTACACACGTAATGCAATTCCTATCAAAATATCACCAGCATTTTTCAGAGCTAGAACAAACAATCCTAAAATTTCTATGTAGCCACAAACAACCCCAAATAGCCAAAGCAATCTTGAAAAAGAAGAATGAAACTGGCAGTCTCACGAGCCCAGATTTCAAGATATATTACAAAGCTGTAGTAATCAAAACAACATGGAACTGGCAAAAAGAGAGAGAGAGAGAGAGAGAGATAGAGAGAGAGAGAGTGAGAGAGTCCAATATAACAAAATATAGGGCCTGGAAATAAACTTACACTTATAAGGTCAATTAATCTTTGACAAAGGAGAAGAAGGTGCAATGGGAAAAAGACAGGCTCTTCAATAAATAATATTGGGGAAAACTGAACAGCTACAAGCAAAAGAATGAAGCTGGACCACTTTCTTAAACCATACACAAAAATACTGAACAGGAGAAGATATTCGCAAATGACATATCTGATAAGGGGTTGATATTGAAGATATAAAGAACTTGGAGGCAGAGAAGATGGTGAAGACCCTAGGCTCAGCTTGGCCTATGAACACAATCAGATGACTATCAAATCATTCTAAATACATCACAAGTCAACCCGAAGACTGACAGAACTCCACAACTAAAAGGAGAAAAGAAGCCACATGAAAGAAAAGATAGGGAGTGTAGACACTTGGTTTGGGGGAGAAATGGGTCGCAGGTGCTGTGGAGGGGAGCCCTGGTTGCTGAGAAATGTGAGAAAGGATTACAGAGAGGAAAGTACAAGGAGAACATTTTTCCAAAGCCTTTGGCTGTAAAATGAGAGGGGCTGAAATTTAGTGAGTTCTTGCAACCAGCAGGGCTTGAGGACTGGAGTTTTAAAGGTCTGTGGGCTTGGTTGGGAAGAGCCCTGAAGGTACTTCCCTAATCCTGGACAGAAGGCAGGGAAATGACCCAGGGGCAAATAGTGTGAAAAAGGGGATCTGAAGAACACCTGGGGCACACAGGGAGAGATTATTTGCTCCTCTTGGAGTGCATCCCTGAGAGGCAGCATGCATGGAGACACCTCTCTGGGGCCAAAGGAGCTTGCAGGCACCATTTTCCCCCCCTGCCCCTCAGCTGAAACAGCAGAGCCACCTGCAAAGGGCAGCTCAGACCCATAACTGACTGCCTAGCCTGCTTGCACCAAGTCTTATGCCCCTGCACTCTGTCAAAAATTCTCTTTTCAGTGAAGTTTATTTAATTCCCAGTGTGGCAGGGCCCTCCGCCAGAACAGCACAGGCCCCTGCCCAATCACGTGTCTCTAAAGACTGGAATTTTAAAAGTCAGCAGGCTGGGCTGTGATAGAGTCCAGAGGGCATGTGTTGCTCCTGGAGAGAAAACAGGAAAACAATTCAGGGGCCAACAGTTGGAAACCACAAAATGAAGAGCACCTCAGGCACATAGAAAGATTATTCGCTCTTGTCAGAGAGTGTCCCTGAAAGGCAGCATTTACAGGAGACACCTCTCTGGGAACAAAGGAACTGCCCAGTGTCATTTCCCCTCCTCTGCCTCTCGGCGTAAACACAGAGCCAGCTGCAGTAAGCAGCACAAAGCCCATACTGGTCTCCTAACCTGTGTACTTCAGGTCCCACACCCTCACACTCTAGCAGTACTGCCCTTCTTGGTCAAGCTTGCCTCAGTGTCAGTGCAGCATGTCCCTTCCCCATAGGACGAGCAGAAACCTCTGCCCATACCATGTCTTCTGACTAGAGAGTTCTGAAGGGCTTCAGTTCTAGTGGAAGTAGCATCAGGCCAGAGCAGACCAGAGCACACCTACCTAAAACTCGACACATTCTGAAAAAAAACAAACATTGCTCACAGCAGGTAAGGAATGCCTCTGCAGACTACTGTCCTGAAGGACAGAGAAGCCAAGATAGAGACACTCACTAAAGCACCAGGACCTGGACAGTCTATGACCTCTTCTTGATAAGCCCATTACTCTCAGGAGCAGGAAATATAATGGGCTTGTCTAACAGAGAGAAGAAGTCAGAGACTTGGACAAAATGCCAAGTGGGAGGAATTCATCCCAGATGTAAAAACAAGATAAGGTGACAGCCAGAAACCTAGGCGAAACAGATACAAGTAACATGCCTGATGGAGAATTTAAAGCAATAATCCTAAGGATACTCACTGGGATTGAGAAAAGGATGGAAGACTTCAGGGAAGGTCTTACTGCAGAGATAAAAGAGTTAAAAACCAATTAGTCAGAAATGAAAAATGCAATAAATGAGACTGGAAACAGACAATGCAATGAACACAAGCCTGGAAGAAGCAGAGGAACAAAAAATGGTATTTCTATAGAAGATAAAACAACGGAAAGCAATGAAGCTAAACAAAATAAAGAAGAATTATGGAACTTGAAAACAGACGTAGGGAATTCAGTGACTCCATGAAACAAAATAGCATTCATATTATGGGAGTCCCAGAGTAAAAAAAAGAGAGAAAAGGGGGAAGAAAATTTACTGAGGAAATAATACCTAAAGCTTCCCTAATCTGGGGAAGGAAACAGACATCCAATTCCAGAAGGCACAGAGAACTTCTATTAAAAATCAACTAAAGCAGGTCAACACCAAGACATACTGTAATTAAATTTGCAAAATATAGTGATAGCAAAAAAATTTGAAAAGCAGCAAGAAAAAAGAAGTCCCTAAGTCACAAGGGAAGACCCATAAGGCTAGAGATTTTTCAACAGAAACTTGGCAAGCCAGAGGGAGTGGCATGACATATTCAAAGTAGTGAATGGGAAAAATCTGCAGCCAAGAATAATCTATCTAACAAGGTTATCATTCAGATAAAACGAGAGATAGTTTCCCAAACAAAAACTAAAGGAGTTCATGACCACTAAACCAGCCCTACAAGAAATATTAAAGGCAACTCTCTGAGTGGAAGAGACCAAAAGTGGCAGACCAGAAAACAAACAAACAAACCCAACAAGACAAAAAACAGAGAACATCTTCAGAAACAATGGCAGAACAGGTAATAAAATGGCACTAAATACATATCTTTCAATAATTTCTCTGAATATAAATGGACTAAATTATTTCAAGAAAATACACAAGGCGTCAGAGTGGATATAAAAACAACACCCATCTATATGCTGCCTATAAAAGCCTCATTTTAGACCTAAAGATACATGAAGATTGAAAGTGAGGGGATGGAGAAACATTTATCATGCAAAATAAAGCCAGAGAAACAATACTTATATCAGAGAAACTAGACTTCTTTAAAAAGTTTTTTGAATGTTTATTTATTTTTGAAGGAGAGAGAGAAAGACAGAACATGAGCAGGGGAGGAACAGAGAGAAAGGGAGACACAGAATCCAAAGTGGGCTCCAGGTTCAGAGCTCTCAGCACAGAGCCTGAGGCAGGGCTTGAACTCACAAACCATGAAATTATGACCTGAGCCAAAGTTGGACACTTAACCAACTGAACCACCCAGGCACCCCCAGATTTTTTTTAAGTTTATTTATTTATTTTGAGAGAGAGAGAGAGAGAGAGAGAGCGAGCGCACAAGTGTGGGAGGGGCAGAGATGGAGAGAGAGAATGCCAAGCAGGATCTGTGCTGTTAGCACAGTACCCGATGTGGGGTTTAATCCCACAAACCATAATAACATGACTTGAGCTAAGTTCAAGACTCATACTTTTAACTGACTGAAACACCCAAATATATAAAACAATTAATAACAAACATAAAGGAACTCAGTGATAATAATACAATAATAGTAGGGAATTTTAACATCACACTTCCATCAACTGAAAGATCATGTAAGCAGATAATCAACAAGGAAACAATGGATTTGAATGACTCACTGGACCAGATGTACTTAATGGACATATTCAGAAGATTCTATCCTAAAGCAACAGAATACACATTCTTTTAAGTGCATATGGGACACTCTCCACCATAGTACAAATACTAGTTCATAAATCAAATCTGAATTAGTACAAAAAGCCTGAGATCATACCATGCATATTTTCAGTCCATAATGCTATGAAACTTGAATTCAACCATAAGAAAAAAATTGGAAAGACCACAAATACATGGGGGTTAAAAAACATGTTACTAAACAGTGAATGCTTCAACAAGGAAATCAAAGAAATTAAAAAAAACAAACACGAACACAACTGAAAATGAAAACACAATGGTCCAAAACCTTTAGGATGCAGCAAAAGGAGTCCTAAGAAGGACTTATTTAACAATACAAACCTACCTCAGAAAGCAAGAAAATTCCAAAAAACAGCCTAATCTTACACCTAAAAGAGGTAGAAATAGAACAAATGAAGCCTAAAGCTAGCAGAAGGAGGGAAATAATAAAGATTACAGCAGAAATAAATTACATAGAAACTAAAAAAAACCAATCAGACCAATGAAATCAGGAGATGGTTCTTTGAAAAGAAATTATTAAAAGTGATAAACACCTAGTCAGATTTGTCAAAAAAAGAAAGGACCCAAATCAATAAAATCACAAATGAAAGATGAGAAATCACAACCAACACCACAGAAATACAAACAACTATAAGAAAATATGATGGAAAGCTATATGCCAACAAATTGGACAACCTGGAAGAAATGGCATGGCTACTCTGCCTTTCTTTTCTTTTTTAATTTTTTTCAACATTTATTTATTTTTGAGAGAAAGAGACAGAGTAGGAGTGGGAAGGGAACAGAGAGAGGAGGCACAGAATCCAAAGTAGGTTTCAGTCTCCAAGCTGTCAACACAGAGCCCAACGTGGGGCTCGAACCCACAAACCATGAGATCATGACCTGAGCCAAAGTCAGACATTTAACCGACTGAGCCACCCAGGCGCCCCTACTCTGTCTTTCTTTTGAAGTCCATTACCATGACAGAGTTTCTCTATCCTGTCACTTTCTATATGTGGATGTATTTAGGTTTAAAGTGAGTCTCCTGTAGGCATCATATAGATGGGTCTTGGGTTTTTTTATCCATTCTGATACCCATTGTCTTTTGATTAGATGGTTTAGTCCATTTGCATTCAGGGTGATTACTGGAAAATATATTAGTGCCATTGTGTTACCTGTAGAGTTGGTGTGTCTGGTGATGTTCTCTAGTCCTTTGTAGTCTTTGCTGCTTTGGGTCTTTTTTTTCCCTCACCACTCAAAGGGTCCCCCTTAATATTTCTTGCAGGGCTGGTTTAGTAGTCATGATTCTTTTAGTTTTTGTTTGTCTGGGAAACTCTTTATCTCTCCTTCTATTCTGAATGACAGCCTCGCTGCATAAAGAATTCTTGGCTGCATATTCTTCCCATTCAGCATGTTGAATATATCTTGCCACTACTGGCCTGCCAAGTTTCTGTGGACAGATCTGCTGTGAACCTGATCTGTCTTCCTGTGTATGTTAAGGACTTTTTTCCTTTATTGCTTTCAGGATTTGTTCCTTGTCTGTGTATTTTGTGAATTTGCCTATGATATGTGTTGATGATGGCCAGCTTTTGTTGAATTTAATGGGAGTTCTATGTACTTGTTTGATTTTGATGTCTGTGTCCTTCCTCAGATTAGGGGAATTTTTAGCTATAGTTTGTTCACATAAACCTGCCCCTTCTCTCTCTTCATCTTCTGGTATTCCTATAAGAATGTTATTTTTTTTTCATATGTTGCTGAGTTCCTTACATCTACCTTAATTTTCAGTTATCTTTATCTTCTTTTCAGCTTATTTTCAATAATTTTATCTTCTAGGTCACTGATTTTTCTCCTCTGCTTCATCAATCCTTTTTTTTTTTTTTAATGGCATCCATTTGGGTTTGCATCTTGGTTACAACATTTTTAATTTCAGCCTGACTAGATTTTAGGTCTTTTATCTCTGCAATAAAGGATTCTCTAGTGTCTTTTTTGTTTTTTTAAAACCCAGATAGAATTCTTATAATTGCTATTTTAAAATCTGGTTCAGACATCTTATTTATAAATGTATTGATTAAATCCCTGGCCATAATTTTTTTTTCTCCTTTCTCTTCCTTCCTTTGGGATGAATTCCTCATTTTTGTCATTTTGGAGGAGAAAATAACAAAATAAAAATTAAAAATAAAAAAAATCAAATAAGGAAGCTGGATCCTAGTTGTGTTTTGGTCTGTTTGTTAAGAGAAATAAAAGAGAAAAGAAATTTAATAAAAAAAAAATAAGGGTGCCTGGGCAGCTTAGCTGATTAAGTGTCTGAGTCTTGATATTGGCTCAGGTCATGATCTCACAGTTCGTGGGATCAAGCTCTGTGTCAGGCTCTGCTCCAATAGCATGGAGCCTGCTTGGGATTCTCTCTCACTGTATCGCTGCCCCTCCCCCACTTGCACTCTCTTAGTGTCTCAAAATAAATAAACTTTTTAAAAATTTTAAAAATAGAAAAAATTTTGCTCTGTATCCACAAAACCCCAACAAAAGAGCAAAATAGCAGCAACAAAGAAACAAATGAAGAAAGAAAGTAAAAACCCAAATGAAGCTAGATTCTATTTCCCCTAGACCTGGAGTTTTGTAGCACTCTATGATCAGTTGCCTTAGTGCATGGAGGGAATTTTTGATGGTCTTTTGGGGGAGGAGCATGCAGCTCTGATTCTCAGGCTTACTTGCCCTAGTGGAGATGTGCCTGAAGGGCACAGGGGGCTGGGCTTGTTTTAATGGCTCAGTTCTTCACTTGGTGGTACTGTTTAGCTCACTGGGGTCATCAGTGTTGATCGCCTAATGGTTAATATGGCTTCACCTTCCTCTCTAGTCTCTAATGCAGGAAGTTCTTGCCCTCACAGATGCACATACACTTCCTGTATCTCTGGCTTATGTCAGCCACCACCCCCTCACCCACCACCTCCCCCTGCCCCGCCCCATATGTGCCTGAGCTGTCTGCTAGGGTGTTATCTCAGGCATGGCTGTGTTTCAAAACCCAATATTTCAGAGACCTCCCATGGCTCAGATCTATGTTGATCCTCTGGAGGTGGGTCTCCCTGCATTGTGGCCAGTACTGGCTTGTCCCAGTAAATGTTTGCACAATTGCACAGTGGCAGCACCTCAGTTTATGGTAAATTGCAATACATAGCTGGCACCAGCATTTGCTGCCCTCAGTCAGCATCTTTGTTCCTAAACCAGTGACTGGAGCAGCTATATGGTGTCTGCCAGTCTTTTGCCTAAGGAGAGGCCAAATCACCTCCACTGAATGTACTCTAAGCAGGGGAACTGCTTCTTCTCAGGAGATCCAGGGGATCCTCAGACCACACTGCCCACTCCTAGGGCTCTGCCCTTTTTCCTTCCCAGAGCACTGCCAGGCACTGAGCTTGGAAACTTTAGACTGTGCTCTGTTTATAAAAAACTGTTGATATTGAAACCCTCTACTTTTTTTGCCATCAATGGTTTTGGAGAATAGTTTTCTTGTGCAGTCCCCTGAGTGTGCTTTCACTCTTCCTCTTTTTTTTTTTTCCTCTCTAGTCATTTTCAGTGGGAATGCTTTTCTTGCATGAACACAAGGCACTGCTCAATGTCCCTGCTCTCTTTCTCCTCTCCATGAAAAGGGCTCCTATCCCTCGCTGGCACTATGGCTCTTCTGTCCCCAATTCACCTCTTTTCACTGTATGTCTGCCACGTTCTCTCCCTCAAATTATGTAGATTGTTCTGTTAATCCTCACTCAGATCAATTTCTTAGGTGTTCAAAATGGTTTGATACAGATCTAGTTGTGTTTGAGGGATGAAACAAGCCCAGGGTCCCTTACTACTCTGTCATCTTAACTCCAAAAGTAAATTTGGTTAAGAAAATTTATTTTAGTTATTTTCTAAAAAATGATACATTTAACAAATATTTTGAATAAAAAGTTTAAATATAAAAAGGAATACTATTTATATTGTCAAATGTTACAATATAGATTAATAAAATGGAAAATAAAGGTTATAGAATAATTTTAAAAAATAAAATAAAATGAAAAATGGAAATGAAATGAGATACTGTGGGAAAAAACCCAACAGAGAGCAGGAAAAGTGGGAAAAGGAGCAAAAATAGATAAAATAGAAAAAACAATAGCAAGATTGTAGATGTAGAACAATTTAAATTATTAAATTACCTGCAAGTGATCTAAGGACTCTACTAAAAGTCCGATATTGGCAGAATGAAGCAGGAGGAAGACCCAACTTTTTGCTGTCTACAAGGAATCAACTTTAAAGACATAGCTTCAAAGTAAACAAATGCATGAAAGATAATGCAAACAGTAATTAATAAGTGAACTGAGGCAGTTATTACATCAATATTTGATTCTGAAGACTTTGGGTCAATGAATATTACCAAGACTACAGATATTAGGACAGAAAGATATGTCCTAATGTTAAAGAGCTCAATACATCAAGAAGATGTAACAATCCTAATCTATTTGTGCCAATATCCGAGCTTTATAATTTATGGAGGCAAACATTTCTTGTTACCAAGAAATGATTGAAAAACTATACACACATAAACCTGCACGTGAATGTTTCCAGAAATGTAAATATTATTCATCATCACCAAAACACACAAAAAATAAGATGCCTTCTAATAGATAAATGGAAAAATGAGCTGAGGCACATACATACAATGGAATACTATACCATAATATAAAAGAATGATTTTCTAATGCATTCAACAGACAAATCTTAAATGCATATCACTAAAAGAAAGAAGATAGTTGAAAAGGCTACATACTGTATACACTAAACATATGATGCTCTGGAAAAGGAACATTTATAGACCCAGAGAACATGTTAATGGTTGCTAGGGGTTTTTGGAAGGGGTATGTGATCAAATACCAGGGGACCTTCTTGTGGTGATGAACTGTATAGTTCATCTGGAGTTTTGGGTATTAATTGAGACTCATAAGCGTTCAAAGTCTTGATTCCAGTATTTTTACCTTCAAGAACTTGTCCTGAGAGGCAATTAGGATTTTTCAAGATGACTTTTATATAAGTTATATTAAATCACACTTCCATTTGGGTCATCTGGGTGGCTCAGTCGGTTGAGTGTTCAACTCTTGGTTTCAGCTCAAGTCATGATCTTGTAGTTCATGAGTTCAAGTCCTGTGTTGGGCTCTGCACCAGCAGTGTAGAGCCTGCTTGAGATTCTCTCTCATTCCCTCTCTTTCGGCCCCTCTCCTGCCTGCATGTGCTCTTTCTCTCTCTCACAAAATGAATAAACTTTAAATCCATGAATCAATCAATCACACTTATTGTCAACTGGGAAAAAATACTTTATATTTTCTACAATGTAGGAATAATTATTTTATTTATAAATTGGAACATAATGCAACCATTTAAAATCAAGTTTACCAGTTATATATAACAACAAGCTAAAATGTTCATGATTCATGTTCAGAGAAAATAAGCATTAAAAAAACTATATAAACAGTATGATCCCATATACAATAAATTTTGGAATTAAATATAGGAATATGAAAGAAGTAGACATCATCTATCATATTGATGATTTAAGCCTCATATTTCAGAATATAATGATCACATAAGCAGAGTTGGAATTTATTGTGAAAGAAAACAAGTTAATTTTGCAGATATTAAATTTGTGGTACATACTAAATCTTAGAATTAGAGGTGGTTTACTCTTAGGCTTTTTCTTATAAAGATGTAAAGTTATTTCAATGTATTAAATCTCCCAGCAGGACATCCTAAGGAGAAAAGAAAATCCAAAAAACAGATTTTTAGAGGTTATATACATGAAAAGAGTAGTGGAAAGAACAGGTATCCAGGAAGGGTACTGGAAGTACTGGTCAAAGAGACATTTAGGAGTACTCTAAATTCATGTATATGGGAAGAGATGAAACTTCAGCTTGGCTCTAATCATAAATTTAAAATGTTCCAACCTGTGGAACATGAATCAAGGTAGAGCAGGAAAGGTATTAGACAAAGGATTAGAAGATATGTCTCCAAACTGGGCAGTACAATCTCAGTCAAATAACTAACTCCTCAAGAATTCATTCAACCCATCTAGCTCATTTCTAGTGTTCATGTTAGCATCAAGATTCTATGTGAGAGTAAGAAGAAAACTCTTTCTTCTTTTATATTGTCCTTGAATATAAACTAACTTCATGGAAAGAGAAAATCAGAGCTTAACTCAACAGCATTTTTTTTCTAAAAATTTCAACAAAAAAAATTCAAATTTTTGTGAGATTACTTTAATCTCACAAGGGGATTTAAGTCTCTTCACTTACTTCTTCCTAATCTGTAGGATGCAGTGTTTATACTGTAAAACAGCTCTCGGTGCTCTACCCTAGAATGCTTGCTCTGGAAACCAAGCATGTGGCTCTTCTAGAACTATTAAAATACCAAGACCTTGCACTGCTATGTACCATGCAAAGGCACAAATATCTTTTCATCAATTTTTGAGACTCCTGGAAGCCCTTGTTCTAAAGTTCTCCTGAAGCAGAAAGGAATAACCAATAAAATTATTCATTGCTTTTCTTTCCACCATGTTACATTTTCTCCAACAGGACAAAGTATTTCCAGCAGTCCTGCAACTTTCTCCATTTGCAAAATTCTCAAGGTGATGCAGTGTAACTCTTGTGTGCAAACAAACTCTCTTATGTAATTAGTCCTAATGAAGGTGATTTCTATTATTACATCTCTCTTCTGGGTCTCTTGATCACTGCAATCCAGTGACATTAAATTGCTAGTTAGCTTCTAACTATTTTGATGGCTTTTCTTATATCTATGTGCTGAGGATACTTCAAAATATAAATGATAGAGATTAAAGTATGGAAAGACATGGGTTCCTTACATTCACACCCCATCCAGTGGATCCTGAAGAATATTGTTTTCCCAGTTGGTGCAATATAAGGATAAGAAGAGCACTGTTGTTCGGTAGCCTCCTAATTCCAGTCACAGCAGAGAACAGAGAAAACTAGCCCTCACCCTTTCAATTAATCTTTGAATATTCTATGTCCACTTTGCCTATTAACTGTCCACATATCCTAACTCTGAGTAGTGACTAATGGCCATATCACTTTCCTGAAACCAGAACGGGTTTACCCTTTTAATTTAACATACTTTTATTTCAACACAACCGTTTGTAATTTTATCATTGAATTAGCTTTTGGAGGGGTGCCATGCTTTCAAAACCCAGAGAATTAGAGAATATTAGAATTATGAGGGAGATTTTTTCCCTCCTTTTTTGAAGAGAAATGGAGCACCGTGAAGGGTAGGTGATTTGCCTCAAGTCGTGAAGTTACTCATTGAGAGTTAAAATTTGAACACTTTCTATAACTCAGGTTAATATTTGTCTTATCATCTACAGTATCTTTGGACATAATCTATTAATTTGGACTTTAGGCTATTTGAAATATTGTAATTTAGAATGTTCTTTGTTAATTCATGACTAGAACATACAAATATAAGTAACATGAAAATTAAAATATCCTGCTTGATATATATCCTACTTGTGAAAAAAAAGGAGGAGAGCCCATACGTGATTACTATCTTTGAAAACATTATTAATACTATGGTAAATCCATTATATTGCTATTATACAAAATGTTTGATTCAATTACTTCATGATCATTTATAACACATCCCTGAGAAATAGGGAAAAAACTTATCTACACTTTGAATGAAGGAGAATTAAGACAAAGGGAAGAAAAAGCCTAAATATTCCCTAAACATGGTTTTGATAAAATGACGCAATATTTCCACTACCTCTGTTTACAGACCCCAAATCATATAATAAATACTGTGTCGTAAGTGATACTTTGTAAAAATATTCTTGCTGATATTTAAAAGAAAACTTAAATGAAATGTTGTAGATTAAGTTGTTGAAACTTCCATTTATGAACAATGTTTAAATCTCTGAAGAATTTCATCCATACTTATGGACCTGATGAGCTTAAGTTGAAAAAAAAAAAGCATTTTCCTAATATATGCGGGTAAATATTCTATACTTGAAGTGCAATGGAGACTAAGAAATAATACTTTTCATGTGATTTTTAGTTACATATAATTGGTATTGATTTCTACAGGTCTCTATTTGTAATCATCTAGTGTACTGTACTGAAAATATAAGCAAGATAGCTAAAGTTAGGTTAAATTATTTGCAAAACTGTGAACCAGAAGATTTTGTTTTAGCCTTTCTTCCTTTTTGTCTACTTCTTTGCCTCTTAGATTCCTGACTGCTCCAAGTACTCTTCCAGCTACTCTGGACATAAATTCAAATACTACTGCATCTAGCCCTCTCTCACTTCTATGAAGACAGTCTATCCTGGCTACGGACATCCTGAGTCTATTTCCTTCTTATTTAAAATGAAACTTTATGATTCATTTCTTCAGAGCCAGCTATACTTTCTTAGGATATGTGGAAGTAACGATTAAATTCCTACCAACCATTACTGACTATAAATTACAGGCTATATCCACACTTCCCATTTCATCTTAGGTAAGTGAAAGCACTTTGTCAGTATCTTTACAAACACCACGCACCAGCATTTGTCTCCACAGTGACTGTTATATCTCTGATCTGGATTTAGAGAGGGAGGGGAAAGGGAATAGTAATGCTGGAGAGCTTGTGAAAGATGTATTTTTATCGGAGAAAACTTGCTGGCCTCTGTAAACAATACTCCTACTTACTTCACTTAATCCACCAGTCATATTATCCAAGATGGAAGTAGTAGGAAAAGATTTATTTGACAGAATTTCAGAAAGGAGGGACCTGAGGGTCACCCAGTACAACCTAGCACACCTAGTAAAACTCTGTATGTATTAATTTACTTTCAAATAGTACAAGAAATGAAAGATTGGTCTTTACAGTAACACATCTACTAATTAGAAACTCAATCTTGGATGAATCAATCTTGGATGAATGCTATCTTTGAGTATGTAAAATTATCAGAAAATACTTAGTCTGATCTGAAACAATACATTATTAAGAATATTTACATATTTTGTCATTACAATTGATTAAAGATTTCTCCATACACTTGTTCAGAGTATTTTTAAATTGAGAAATTGATAAAAACTACTCTTGCAAACATTTGATAGCCACATGAAGTTGTAATTTCTCAAGATTGTTGAACATTCTCAGAAGAGCCATCCAATAAAATGGAAAAGCTCAATTAGATGTTGTCAACTATATCTGCAACTGATAAAAAAAACTTACACACTCATGCTCATATATAATTGGTATTTATGACACAGTCCATTGATTACTGTGAATATTTATTGAACACAAAATATATGGCAAGTGTTGTGATAACTTTTGAGGAAGAAATAGGCACCTTTCTCAAAAAATTGAGTTTGATGTTAATTCTTGCTCATAAGTTTCTATTTCAGTAGGAAAAAGTCCTACTTCATATTTTAAGCAACTATTTGAAAGTTAAAAAACTTTTCACATAATGCCCTTGGTTGTCACCCTGTGCACTTAAACCAAGTCGATCCATTTTTAAGAGCATATTTATTGCTTTACAAAATGCCTTTGCTGGTGTAAGGTGTACCTACCTGCTTTTTTCCCAGCTGGATTTTCTGCTCCCTTCTACTACAATATCAATTCTATGAAATCAGAAATGTTTGTTGTGCATGTCAATATATTTTAATGCTTAAACACTGCATGGTGCATACATGATGTGGGGCCATTTAGCAAATGCTCAAGAAAGAATTCTTTACACTTTTTTGGTGCAAAAGGTGTTTTTGTTAAAGGACAGACAGGACCAGTGGGCAGAAAGAGCTTCACGGTGATTGTGAGGAGCAATTAATTATATATTTTTAAGTTGGGGGAAAGAGAAAAAAAAGAAAAAAAAGATTTATCATTTGTGTAATTAAGAAACATTTTCAGTGTCTCTTTAGAATAATAATGTTCCCATATTTAATATTTGAGGATAATGAGCCCTGAAAGGCTAAATAATCTGCTCAGTTATACAGCTTTAAATTTAAGTTTTTTTTAAATAGCTTTACATTTTCACCACATTACAGCCATTTTATTTGGTATAAAAGACAGTCCATTTCATCTAAAAAGAAATGTGTAGTGAGTGAAGGAAAATTAGGACTCACCAACTTCTCTAAATAAACAAGGGATAAATATTGGTAAATGATCTCAGAAGAGGCACCTTACAAACCTAACTGCTCTATCACTAGTGCAAAGCACAGTGCCCTGAGCAAAGGGGCATTTACATACTTACACAGCAAATGAACTAAAAAAGAATTCATTTTCTTTGTATTTTGTTAAAGTTTATTTTGAGAGAGAGAGAGAGAGACAGCAGGGGAGGGGCAGAGAGGAGGGAGAGAGAGAGAATCCCAAGCAGGCTCTGCACTGTCAGCACAGAGCCCAAAGTAGGGCTGGAACTTACGAAATCATGAGATCAAGACCTGAGCTGAAACCAAGAGTCAGACACTTCACTGAGCACCCAGGTGCCCCTAGAATGCATTTATATCAGAAGAATTTATGTTGAAAGTACATTTATTTAGAGTTTTTGTTGCTCATCATTTTGGTTTTTTTTATATTAAGAAACCCAGTTCTTGACTGAATCAATTTGCCTAGTATTTTCCTCCATGGAAAACAGGGTCTTTTCTTTTTCTGGGCCCCTAAGAAGCCATTGCTGATGAAACAACAGTGCTTTGCTGAAGATTTATCGGTATGATTCCTGTGATTTTCTCACATAAATGGATTATGTGTTTTATTCCTAAGGAACTAGAAAGTCTTCTCTGCCACCTGTTTCTGCTGTATCTCTAGAAGGTCTCCCTGGGAGAATCATTTCCTGTGCTTAATTTGAGGCTTTGTTGCTCCTGACAGGACACATATGAACCCCTAATTAGTTGGTCTTGTTGGATATCATTTCCTTTCCTTCTTCTAGGCATTCAATACAGTATTTGGGTCAAGAAATCTGTGGGTCAGGGTGTTTCCCAGGGACAACAAGCCATGGTATGTGCCTGAAGTTAAAAACAGGCTACCAAGAAATGATGAGGAAGGGAGAAATGTACTGAGGAGAATGTAGTGGCTTCTCAAAGACAAACTTATTCCATTGTATAATTTTACTTCCAGCTTGCTCTGACTTCAGACTGCTGTTAATCTCTTCTGAAATTCTTAAAGTTGTAGTCTTATATAATCAGTGATGATACGTGACTTAATTACTTGGGGGAATTTTCTAGAAAACTGGAGATTTGAAATATAGGAGTGAGTCCCTGAATGTGGTTTTTGGGAGTTAAAATTATTCATCACAGGCTCTGTCCTTATGTGTAAATCCTCCATGAAACTCAAGGAAACACTAGGCAATTTGCAAATTAGGTCTAAGAAGATATTAATATCAAAAATGCAGATAATTAGAAATCAATAAAATAAAAGACACTTTCTTCCAAAGGCCTGATTTAGATGTAGAGGGAGATACTTCTTTAAATTTCACCTTTTATTTTTCTTATTCACTATATAATGTTTCCAAGTTCTAGGTAGTTTGCTTTCAGGTAAGTAGTTCCAAGTTTGCTTTTCTTATAAAAGCAAAAATAAAAAGTAAAAAAAAAGCAATAGGGAAAAGTGCTGATAAAACAAAGTAGATTAACTGAGTGGAAAAGAAGAAACTTTTCTTTCATGGTCTAAATTTCTTACTATGAATACTATTATGCAATATAACTGTAATTTTTAAAAGCCCCACCAAATCAAATGAAATGTCAACCATAATTCAAAAATATGCCTATAGTCATTAACAGCAATATCTGAGCTTAGTGAAATAATATCAGGGAACAATTGAGAACAAATGCACTAGTTTCCTTCATATAAGAGAACTCCAGGAAGAGCTAAGTCACAGCTCTAGACCTTTGGATTTTAACTAGGTTTTGTACTGTCATGTAATTTGTAAATGAATAGAGGAGGAAGTAAGATCGAGTCACTCAAGGCAATGGGTCTGCCTATTGAGCTCTTACACAAATGTAATGGTGTCTCTTTATCTCCTGGTTTATTTTTTATTAATAAAATAAGCACAAAAGTACACCAAAGAGAATTTCATATCTTGTAAGTTTTCACAAAGCAAACATTTTTACCTCAAGACAGAACATTACCAGCACTTCAGAAGCCCTTCCTGTCATCTTCCTGTCCCTATTCCCTTCCAGGATAATGACCACAGGAGCTTTTTTAATACCATAGATAAGTTTAGCCTATTTTTTAACTTTATTTAAATAGGTTCATACAGTACACGGGCTTTGTGTCTAACTTTTGGGGTCAACATTGTGAAATTATCTTCCTCTGTGTCAGTCATTTAAAAAATGGTTACATTATTTACTGTAGAAAAAAAAGATTCAGATTTTGTTTCTGTAGTTTCTTAGACTGGATTTCTATAATATCAAGAAAAACATTTCAGATTTCCAATTTCATTTGTAAAGTAAACTACATTCCTCAAATTCATGTAACTGAATATACCAATGTCAAACATCCCCTCAATGACTCTCTCCTCCATCCCTCTTTAGTATTGCTGTTATGCTATCTATATAATTTTTAATTATGAAATGATATATGATAATTCAGATATATAAACATAAGTAGAAATTTGAATCCCTAAGGAAGGGAGCAGAACTGGGAAATGAAACCCACTGATTGATCTCTGTCTCTCTTCTATTCAGGTAGCAAGATAAGTTCCTGCCAAGTCAATGAATGAGACAAATCATTCCCGGGTGACAGAGTTTGTGTTGCTGGGACTCTCTAATTCCCAGGAGCTCCAACCTTTCTTGTTTGTCATATTTTCACTACTTTACCTAGCAATACTGCTGGGAAACTTTCTTATCATCCTCACTGTAACCTCAGATTCTCACCTTCATACCCCCATGTACTTCCTGCTTGCAAACCTCTCTTTTGTAGATATATGTGTTGCCTCTTTTGCTACACCCAAAATGATTGCAGACTTTCTGGTTGAGCAGAAGACTATTTCTTTTGATGCCTGTTTGGCCCAGATTTTCTTTGTTCACCTTTTCACTGGCAGTGAAATGGTGCTCCTTGTATCCATGGCTTATGACCGTTATGTTGCTATATGCAAACCTCTCCACTACATGACAATCATGAGTCGCCGTGTGTGTATTATTCTTGTTCTCATCTCCTGGCTTGTGGGTTTTATCCATACTACTAGCCAGTTGGCATTTACAGTTAACTTGCCTTTTTGTGGCCCTAATCAGGTAGATAGTTTTTTCTGTGACCTCCCTTTAGTGACCAAGCTGGCATGCATTGACACTTATGTTGTCAGCCTACTTATAGTTGCAGACAGTGGCTTTCTTTCTATGAGTTCCTTTCTCCTCTTGGTTGTCTCCTACACTGTGATACTTATCACAGTCAGGAAACGCTCCTCTGCTAGCATGGCAAAGGCCCGTTCCACGTTGACTGCCCATATCACTGTGGTCACCCTATTCTTTGGACCATGCATCTTCATCTATGTGTGGCCCTTCAGCAGTTATTCTGTTGACAAAGTCCTTGCTGTGTTCTACACAATCTTTACTCCTATTTTAAACCCAATTATCTACACTCTAAGGAACAAAGAAGTGAAGGCAGCCATGTTAAAACTGAAGAGTCGGTATCTGAAGTCTGGCCGGGTTTCTGCAGCCATAAGAAATGTCCTTTTTCTGGAAACAAAGTAAACTTCACAACTATATCTACTGTAGCCTCCTCTCTCAACAATTACAAACGGAATCCCTATGATGTTCAAGCAGATCATTTTGACCAGGGGAAGGGTTAACTTGAATGAAAGAATAATGATAAGAACAAAAAGCCAGATAATGGACCTTACTGATATTTAAATTCTCTTCCTTTATTGTGTGATTTTTTGTTTCTATTTCCTAGTTTTTAATTAAAACTTTTTAATTTAATATATAGCCTTCGAATACACTGAGAAATGGCATTTACTCATATAGGATAAATAAGCTATACTCCCTCTCAAAACAGTACTGCTCAGATGCCAATTTTGGAGTTATACTAGATATATACCTCTGTACAACAGAGATAATAGATTTATTTATTTATTTATTTATTTATTTATTTATTCATTCATTCACTCATTCATTCATTTATGAATAAACCTAGATAAGAATGCATTTCACACAGTACTATGTAAGTAACAGCACAGGAAGACAATTCTATGATTGGTGTTAATGGAACAGTAACATGTAAAATAGCAAGGCTATCCAGCAAAGGCATTTATAGTCAACACTTTCACAAATCTTTCTTCAATGGTGCTGTTTAATATATATTAGTCATAGAAAGCAACTCGCTGAATAAATTTATTCATGAGAGTGTTTTGTATTATGTTAATTTCTGTTTAATAGTGATAAAATATCAGAGATGAGTTAAAATTCTCTACCACTTGTCATCATGATGATGGGAGCCTGAAACTTCATGTTTCTTTTCTTCTCAGATAAAGTAGTTTTGTATATTAAGAGCTGGTAGGAATAATCATTTTTCTATGTGGACTTAATTAAAATTTTATTTTTATATTGTGTAATTCAGGTCCAGAAAATGACAGAACCCTATTTCAAGAACTTCAGGGTAACCATGAACTTATTCTTCCATGACCACTTATGAAAATAAGATTTTCTATGATTGCTCATTATAGGTTATTCTAGGCTTTTACTCTTATTGCATTGAGGTTTTTCCTATTTTTTCTACTGTGTTCTCACAATCTGTTATAATGTTACCTGTTTTCTAGATTCCAATCCTTAGAATCTCCTAAAGGGATTTTATAATTGCTATTACTGAGAGAAAACAGTAAGTTCTAACTTTTGAGTCAGAGGGTATCAATTTATTGTGGACATAAAGGCAAAAGCAATTCTAAAAGGGATATTTACAGAGATACAGGGCTCTATCTAGAAATAAGAAAAATGCCAAATAATCTAACTTTACACCTAAGAGAAGAGAAAAACAACAAACAAAAACCAAAGTTAGGGATGCCTGGGTGGCTCAGTCAGTTAAGCGTCTGACTTCAGCTCAGGTCATGATTTCACAGTTTGCAGATTCGAGCCCCGCAATCGGCTCTGTGCTGGCAGCTCAGAGCCTGGAGCTTGCTTCAAATTCTGTGTCTCCCTCTCTCTCTGCCCCTCCCCCACTCACACTCTGTCTGTCTCAAAAATAAACAAACGTTAAAAAAATTAAAAAAAAAACCAAAGACCAAAGTTAGCAGAATAAAGGAAATAAGAAAGATTAGAATGGAAATAAATGAAAGAGACTAAAAAAAATTAGAAAATTTCAGTGAAACTAAGAGTTAGTTCTTTGAAAAGATAAACAAAATTGCTAGCTGTATAGCCAGACTCATCAGGAAAAAACACAGGACACATATAAATAAAATCAGAAATAAACCAGTATCAACTGATACTATACAAATCAAAGGATTATATGAGAACACTATCAAAAATCATATGCCAATGAATTGGACAAACTAGAATGAATGGATACATTCCTAAAAACATAATCCAACATCTTAAAAACATCTTCCAAAACCGAGTCAGGAAGAAATTGAAAACCTGAACATACCAATTACTACTACAAAATGAAATCCACAATCAAAAGATTACCAACAAATAAAAGCCCACTACTGGATGGATTAACAGGTAAATTCTATCAAATATTCAAAGAATAGTTAATACATAATACGTCATATCAACAAGAAAAAGAATTAAAACCATATGATCATTTCAAGAGATGCAGAAAAAGCACTGGATAAGTACAACATCCATTCATGATAGAAAAAAACCCTCAACAAAGTAGGTTTAGTGGGAACATACTTCAACATAATAAAGACCATATATGAAAAACCCACAGACCATATATGAAAAACATCATACTCAATGGTGAAAAACTGAGAGCCCTTCCTCTAAGATCAGGAACAAGACAAGAATGCTTGCTTTCACCACTTTTATTCAACACATTACTGAAAGTCCTGGCCACAGCAATCAGACAAGTAAAAGAAAGAAAAGGCACCCAAAGAGGCAAGGAAGAAGGTAAACTGTCACTACTTAAGACGACATGACACTATCTATAACAAACCTAAAGACTCCACCAGAATTCTACTAGAACTAACAAATGAGCTCATTAAGGTTGCAGGATACAAAACCAATATGCAGAAATCCATTGCATTTCTATACAATAATGAAGTAGCAGAAAAAGGTACCCTCATGTACTGTTGCTGGGAATGCAAATTGGTGCAGGCACTGTAAACAATAATATGCAGGTTTCTCAAAAAATTAAAAATAGAATTACCATATGATCCAGTAATTCTACTACTGGGTATTTATCCAAAGAAAAGAAAAACACTAATTCAAAAGGACATATGCACCCCCACCTTTATTGCAGTATTATTTACAATAGACAAATTATAGAACCAACCCAAGTGTCCATCTATCGATAAATGAATAAAGAAGATGTGGTACGTATATATACACAATGGAATATTATTCAGCTATAAAAAATGAAATCTTGTCATTTGCAGCAACATAGATGGATCTACAGTGTATATATTAAGTGAAATAAGTCAGCCAAAGAAAGACAAATACCATATGATTTCACTCATATGTGGAATTTAGGAAACAAATGATCAAAGAAAAAAAAGAGACAAAAAAACCCCCAGACTCTTAAATATAGAAAACAAACCAATGATTACCAGAGGACAGGTGGGGGGAGGGGGTGGTAATTGGTGAAACAGGTGAAGAAGATTAAGAGTACACTAATCACAGAAATGTATAGAATGTTGAATCACTATATTGTAGACCTGAAACGAATATAACACTGTTAATTATACTGGAATTAAAAAATAGTAATAAAAAAATAAGAGTTAATACCTATTCTCCTCAAACTATTCCAAAAAAAACATAAGGAGGAGAGCTTTCAATTACAACACATCCTATAAGGACAAACGAGACATAGACACCACAAAAAAAAGAAAACTACAAGCCAAAACCCTCATTAATACAGATGCAAAAATCCTCAACAAAATATTAGCAAACCAAATCCAACAATACATTAAAAAAATAATTCACCATTATCAGGCAGGATTTATTCTGGGGATGCAAGAAGAATTCGGATTGTATTATAAATAAATGTAATACACTGTATCATAAAAGGAAGGATATGAATCATATGATCATCTCAATAGAGGCAGAAAAAACATATGACTAAGTAGAACATCCATTCATGACAAAAACACTCAATAAAGTGGATTTAGAGGGAATATACCTCAACATAATAAAGGCCATAATGAAAAACCCATAGCTATTATCATACTCAATACTGAACTGAGAGTTTTTCTCTAAGATCAGGAGCAAGACAAGGACATTTTCTTTCACCACTTTTATTCATCATAGTACTGGAAGCCCTATTTCACAGCAAACAGACAAGAAAAAAAAAGAGGAAACCATATTGGTAAGAAAGCTAAACTGTCACTATCTGCAAATGAAAGGATGTTATACATAGAAAACACTAAAGACTACACCAAAAAACTATTAGAAGTATTTAATTCAATAAAGTTTCAGGATACAAAATTATACACAAAATTGGTTGCATTTCTATACAGTAGTAACAAAGTAGCAGAAAATTAAGAAAACAATTCCATTTACAACTGCATTAAAAAGAAAAAAATACCTAGAAATAAACTTAACCAAGGAAGTGAAATACCTGTACTCCAAAAACTATAAAACACTGATGAAATAAATTGAAGATGAAACAAACAAATGGAAATACATTCTATGTTCGTGGATTTGGAGAATACTGTTAAAATGTCCATACTACCCAAAGCAATCTACAGATTCAATTCAATCCCTATCAGCATTTTTCATAGAAATAGAAAAATACTAAAGTTTGCATGGAACTAAAAAAGACCTTGAATAACCAAAGCAATTTCAAGAAAGAAGATAAAAGCTGGAGGTATCACAACTCCAGATTTCAAGATATACTACAAAGCTGTATTAATCAAACCAGTATGGTATTGGCATATGCACGCACGCGTGCGCACGTGCACTCACACACACACACATACACACACACAACACATAGATCAAGGAAACAGGGTAGAGAGCTCAGAAATAAATCCATGCTTGTATAGTAAATTAATCTATGACCAAGGAGGCAAGAATATACTGGGGAGAAACAGTCTCTTCAATAAATGGTTCTGGAAAACTGGACAGCTGCTTGCAAAAGAATGAAATTAGATGCCTTTCTTATACACAAAAATAAACTTCAAATGGATTTAAGACCTACATATGAGACCTAAAACCATAAAAATCCTAGAAGAAAACACTGGCACTAATCTCTCTCCCATTTGCCATAGCAGTATTTTTCTAGATAGATACCCTCAGGCAAAGGAAACAAAAGAAAAAATACACCTAAATGAAAACGCTTTTCTCAGCAAAGGAAACAATCAACAATGCAAAAATGCAACCTACTAAATGGGAGAAGACATTTGCAAATGACAGAGCTGATAAGGAGTTAATATCCAAAGTATATGAAAATTTATACAACTGACCACCCAAAAAACCCCCAAATAATCCCACTAAAAATGGAGGGCCAGAATACATATTTTTCCAAAGAGTATGTACAGATGGTCAACAGAAACATGAAAAGATTCCCACATCACCAATCATCAGGGAAATGCAAATCAAAGCCACAACGAGATATCACCTCAGATCACATTACTGCCAGAAGTGCTAGAATCAGAAAGAAAATAACAAGTGTTGGTGAGGTTGTAGAGAAAAAAGGAACCCTTGGGCACTGCTGGTAGGGATGTATGTTGGTGTAGTCAATGTGGAAAAAGTATGGAGTATCCTCAGAAATTAACAAAATAAATACCATAGGATCATAGGATCCAGTAATTCCATTACTGGATATTCACACCCCCTTACTGCCACACCAAAAAACCCTGAAAACACTAATTGAAAAAGATACGTGCAACCCTATGTTTATTGCAGCATTATTTACAATAGCCAAGATATGGAAGCAACCTAAGTGTTCATGGATAGATGGATAAAAAAAGGGTGATATACACATGTACAAACACATACATACAGTGGTAATATATATAAAACAGTATAATGGAATATTAAACAGCCATAAAAAATAATGGGATCTTACCATTTGTGGCAACTGAATGGACTAGAGGGTGTTATGCTGAATGACATAAGTTAGATGGAGAAAGTCAAGTACCTTATTGTACAGCTGAAACTAATGTAATACTGTGTACCAATTATATTTCAGGAAAAAATAAAGATTCTATGAAGTAATGTGGAATAAGAAATTAGCATAATGTCACAGCCTAAAAATGTTAGACTTACCCTTTTCAGGATGCTATGTGTGCACAATCTTATTTTCCTTTGTCTTCTTTTTTCAAAAACAGTTTTATTGAGGTATGGCTGTCATACAAAAGTTGATGGGGGGAGCACCCAGGTGGCTCAGTTGGTTGAGTGTTTGACTCTTGATTATGGCTCAAGCCATGATTTGAGGGGCATGCGCTAAAGTCCTGCATTGGACTCCATGCTGAGTGTGGGCCCTGCTTAAGATTCTCTCTCCCACTCTGCCCCTCTCCCCCGCTCACGAACTCTCTCTAAAATTAAAGAAAAAAAAAGTCTAAGTCTATGCAGTCATTATCTCTTTATCCCAAGGAATGGTGTCTGAGTGAATAGCTGCTTTAATTCCTTCTCTTCAAACAGTAATAAGCATGTGATATTCTGCAAGATGGCCACCATCAAATGCTCCTATTACAACATTTAATTATACCAATATATCACAATTTTAAAAACGCTTTCTAATACTAATGCTAAAAAATAAAGGATGACAAATTGTATCAAATCAGAACATGGTTTTCAAACAGTTATATCTGCAAGTGTGAAAATTATTCATCATATAGCAATGGAAGCAAAAAAGTGAAAACTTTTAAAACATTACCAATAGTTTAAACACAATAAGCCTTTTTAAAACCCATCTCTTATTTTCTTTATATTTAAAGAACAAAATTATTGGTATATCTCACTATAATTATTATAATTCTATCAATTCCATCTTTCCTATCATGCTGTATTCCAGAATTGGCCTATTTTTCCATTTCTTTTTTTCAGCAATTTATTTCTCATCCTTTACTCTTACCCTGAATCAATGCTTCATATGTCTCTGAGAAGTATTGACAATAAATTATGAAAATAATTTAGTTTTAAAAGATATCAAGATTTTACAAACTGAAAGATATAATCAAATAGGTTTCACTTGAAAATGTGTGATATGACATTATCTATTCAAGAATACCAAGATTGCAAAACAAGGAATAAATGATTATGCAGTGACTTCTATGGCCATGTAAACTGTGAAACACACCTGAACATGCCAAGAAGTGTCTGGGGAGCTTTTACTTCAAAGTAGTTATTTAGGACTCACATGTGATTTCAGTCTTAACACTTTCCTATTAAAATGTCCAAATAAATTCAAAAGTCATAAAAATAATCTGCATTGAAAAATAATACTATAAATATCCAGAGGAGTAATTTTTGTGACCATAGATTAGACAAAGTTTTCTTATGTTTGAAACCAAAAGCACAAGTGACAGATGAAAAAAGGAGATAAACGGGACTTACTTAAAAGTCAAAACGTCAAAGGACACATTCAAAAAAGTAAAAAAAGACAGCCTACAGATTGGGAGAAATTAATTTTAAATCATATATCTGAATAGGGACTTATATCCAAAATATATTAATACCTTCTACAAATCAAGAATAAAAAGAAAACCCAATTTAACAATGTTCAGGGGATTTGAATATATATTTCTCTAAAGACAAACAGATGGCCAAAATAAGCACATAAAAAATGACCAATATCATTAGGGAAAACACTAATTAAAACAAAAAGGTACATACCACTTCACACCTACCAGGATCACTAAAGTCAAAAAAGTAAAAATAACAAATACTGGTGAGAATACAGAGAAGGCTAAAATCTACATTACACACATTGCTAGTGTCATATAAAACTGTTGTGGCTGTGGGAGGCCGGACCCCGGTGCCAGGCTGAGACCGGGTGGAGCAACGGCTCCCTGTTGACTCAGCCAATCCGGTGGTTCCCCCTCCCATTCCCCCATTTACAAAGGCATACGAAAGCCTTGTCAAGGCTGAGAAAGCTAATTCCTGAAGCCTGTGGTCTCTGGGTGTTGGCAGTAATGTTACCCCCCTTTTTCTACCCCGGGTCAAATAGAAACAAACATGGGAACTGTGTTTTGCTAGCCATCTATCAACAAGGTCTTGTTGTGACCCGTTTAGAAAGTTCACAAGGTACACAGAACTAAATGTTTTGGCTGGCAGTGATCATGTGAAACCTGTTTATTCTTAGAATGACCTGATCCATAAGAGTCTTGATATAAAAGATTGTGTATAAGCAACAATAAAGCGGTCACTTGGGCCATCAGCCCAGGGGACCCTCCTGTTCCCAAACTGGCTTCTCTTCTTTTTTTCTTACATTCCCCTACCCTCAGGACCCTGATCTCGGTGTTTGTTGTGCCGGTCGCAACATGTAGCCTCTTTGGAAAATAGTCTGACAGTTCCTCAAAATGTTAAATTTAGAGTTAACTTATGACCCAGCAATTCAACCTATGGGGATATACCCTAGGGAAGTGAAAACAGGTTCACATAAAGATCATGACTGTTGGGGCACCTGGGTGGCTCACTCAGTTAAGCCTCTGACTTCGGCTCAGGTCATGATCTCATGATTTCTGGGTTTGAGCCCCACGTCAACGCTCTGTGCTGACAGCTCAGAGCCTGGAGCCTGCTTCTGATTCTGTGTCTCCCTCTCTCTCTGCCCTTCCCCCACTCGCGCTCTGTCTCTCTCTCAAAAAAGATGACTGTTACAGCAGCATTACTAACAATACCACAAACCAGAAACAATTTAAATGTCCAACTGTTGAATGGACAAAGCAAATATTTTACATCCAAATGATGGAATGCTATTCAGCCCTAAAAAGGAATGAAGTACTGATATTCTCTATAACACAAATGAACCTTGTAAACATCATCCTAAGTGAAAGGAGCCAGACGTACTGTATGATTTTTTTAAATTAAATTAATTAATTTATTTTTTGAGAGACAAAGAAAGAAGTGGGGGCTTACCTGAAGCAGGGCTCATGCTCACCCAAAGCAGGACTCATGCTCACTAGATGCAGTGCTGGAACTCATGTGATGTGGGGCTCGAGCTCATCTGATGTGGGACTTGAACTCACCAACCGTGAGATCATGACGTGAGTCAAAGTCAGATGCTTAACCCACTGAGCCACCCATTTATATGATGTCCGGAATAGGTAAATACATAGAAATGGTGTTGCCAGAACTTGAGAGAAGGAAAAGTAGGATACTGGGAGAGTTACTCAGTATAGGCTTTGTGGGATAATGAAAATTCTAGTTAAGAATATGAGATACAGTATTCTTGAGACAGTGAGTAGAGGCAAATCTAAGCACTCCAGCAACTGCATCAGTACCTGACAGTTCCTAGCCATTACACCCTAACCTAGAGAGGGCAAAAATGGCAAATCAAGAAAAGGCAAAGCATGGTTCATCCCAAATAGAGATCTTTTCAAAAACAATTCTTAGAATATATAATGGAAAAAATTAATGGCAGCCATATGGATCTAAATATTAAGAGTATTTTCACTAAAATTTGGTGAGGAAGTAGGAGGAAATACAAATATGATAAATAATGAATCACCTTTCCTAAGAATGTATCTTGCCTTGTTTTTAATATTGACACAAGAATTAACACCTAAATGTTGTCTTCTAAACTTAGCATACATAACTTTAGACTGAGAAAATTTTAGTAATAACTGTAAACTATAGGACCGATTATGTGTATGCATGTGTATATGATATTAGCAGCAAAATTTTAACTAGTATTAAATCAAAATGTCTGAAATATTAGTGATTATTTTTCCCTTATTTTAATTTGAATTTGAAATATTTCACTATTATTAATTTTCTCTAATGAAAATGAAGAGATGGATACAGTTAGCTTTAGAAAAATCTATTACGATGGCTGTTCCTCCTCCCCCCAAAATATTTTTCTAATCCAGTTAATATAATTGAATATCAAACTTTTAACTATTTCACATACATCATTTCAATTGTGAAAAAAATTCTTCAAAGATTTCTTCCACACCTCTGACTAAATCTCACAATCCTCTAATTTTCTCAGAGCTGCCTTCATCTCTGATAGAGCAAGGAATTACTTCAGCTAGATTGTCTGCTGTTGGACTTACATATACAACCATGATAGAGCCATAAAACAGGGATACCACAGCCAGATGGGAGCCACACGTGGAGAAGGGACCCTGAGCACAGTTCTACTCACCAGGACGTAGGAGCTGGCAATAAAAAGAAA
Source organism: Acinonyx jubatus (assembly GCF_027475565.1). Lineage (NCBI taxonomy): Eukaryota > Metazoa > Chordata > Mammalia > Carnivora > Felidae > Acinonyx > Acinonyx jubatus. Next base: position 69,328,315 of record NC_069386.1, on the reverse strand, counting down.
GGTGGGGAAAATGAAGACTGAGTTAAAGATGGCACAGATGATCTCAGTGGCAGGAAATGGCATACAGGACAGATTTATGAGGATATCTAGGTCACACAGGAAGTGATCAATCTTACTGGAACAACAAAATGGGAGCTGAGAGATCAGGTAAATAGGCAACTATTTCCAGACAATACTGGAAATACAGGAAGCCACATACCCAGCACCCAGCTCCTGTTCTGATGCAGTGCTGAACTGACATGACAGTGGGGTAATGCAGGGGCCTGAAGATAGCAAGGTACTTGTCAAAGGCCACGGCAGACAAGAAGAAGGTCTCAGTGGTGCCCAGGGAGAAGAAGAAGTAGGATTGGAGGAAGCAGCCAGAGACAGAAATGGTGTTGGTCTCAGAGAGAAAGTTGGCTAGCATATTAGGGACAGTGGAGGTGATAAACCAGATCTCCAGGAAGGAAAAATTGGCCAGCAGGATGTACATTGGCATTTGTACTTGATGGTCCCACATCACAGCACAGATAACAGATTTCCAGTTAGTGTCAACATATATATTCCAGAGAAGACTGAAAAGATTTTCCTCTTTCCTCTGAATTTCCCAGGTATAAGGGAAACCCAAAGGATGAATTTACTCCTAGAACTAGAGCAATTACTTATGTTGGAATATTCATTTGTCTGTAATGCTGCAAAAATAACAAATTTCCATATGAGAAATGGCCTTTTAGTATTGCACATTAAGGAAAATACCTTGATTAGGGTTACATCACTCTGCATGTCAGTAAATAAAATATCTCTCATGCAGAAATATTTTCATCGTTTTTAGATCTTCAGAGTCCTATTCTATATATAACAAATACAAAGTGAACAGATACTTGCCTGTCATCCTGAGGTTTACTGTCAGAGTCAGTTGGTATTGACAGTAAACAATTCTATACAAAAATCTACAATGCTAGGTCAAGCAGTGGATGAATACAGACTGAATGAATATAGCCAAGAGATAACTCAGTGTTTTTGACATATAAAATATATTAAAGAGAATAATAGTTAATAATCTTTGCTCTATTTGTGAGAGTAATATGTCAAGCTGATTTGAAGACAATATCCAATAGTTTTAAGTACTGTATGCAAGATAATTAATTGCTGTTTTATTGTTATGGGAAATACTCCTATATCTATTTTAGAATAGATTATAAGTCAATAGTAAAATGAGAAATTATTATAAGATTTCAAATTTCAACTCCTCCCTTCAGTAAAAATACACTCTTAAAAATACTACATGTAGGGGTGGCCAACTCTTGACTTCGGCTCAGGTCACGGTCTCATGGTTTGTAAGTTCAAGCCCTGCGTAGGACTCTGTGCTTACAGCATGGAACCTGTTTGGATCCTCTGTCTCCCTCTCTCTGCCCCTCCTCACTCTCTCTCGGTTTCTCCCTCAAAAATAAATAAATGTTAAAAAATGCTACATGTGTGTAATTTTTTAAATGTTCAGTATTTGGCATGCTGCACAGAGTCAGAGATCTTGATCATTGCATTTGTATCAACAAAGACAGCCCAGGAAAATGGGTATGTTTCCTATTCATACTCCTACAGGGAGGAAATTCCTCTTTTAAAATTTCAGATCTAATGATAAATATTACCTTATGATAGTTTCTCTAAGTTGGTTTTCTAACACTTAGTTATCATCATCATTAATTTAAATATAAGACAGAAAGGACAGTATTTAATGAGGCTCTTCAATACCATGAGATTAGTATGGAGGGCAAGTCTTCAACTCCCAGGTATTTTATGTGGAAAAGGACATAGACTCAAAGGTGGTGTTCTAAAAAACGGTGGTTCTCAAAGTGTTGTTGGGGACCCCTGAAGGTCTCTGAAGATTTATCAGGCATTTAGGCCAAAATTGTTTTCATACCAATACTATTATTTGCTTTATAGACTCTAATTGTTTCTTGATTACTGAATGGTGTTTGCCAGGCTGCATGATCTCATACCAAATTGTTTGATCTCACAATAAATGTTTGGTTATCTCACGCTAAAGAACATCCTACTGACCTCTCTTAAAGTAAATATTAAAGAGATTTATTAAAAATATTAAAAACACAAATCTTCATTAAGTTTTATTATTTTGACAAAGCAAAAAAAGTTTTTTTTAAAATTAGCATTTACGGTATTTTGATTAGTTTATTATCTCTACGAATGAATTTATGTATAAACATTATTTTTTTAAATTTCTAAATGGTAAATACAAATAGCTGTAACTCATACAAACAAAACTACTCTGGGGTCCTTGATGAGTTTTAAGATTATGAAAGGGTCCTGAAATCAACAAGTTTGAAAGCCACATGTTCTAGATAAACCTTGGCCTCTGCAGAAGAATTAAGTCCTTTTCAACACTCACACATTACAGAATGATGAAGTCTTAGTTTGCAAAAATTACATCAATCTATAAATAAAATGGAGAGATTATAGTTTTGGTTTTGGTTTGGTTTTGGCTTGATATTGCAGAGCATAGATATTTGCATGCTAAACTGTAAATAAAATGTGAGAACACAGCATATTTCAAGTATACAAATTTTTATTATTAACTATTGCCACCAAGCTGTACATTAGATCTCCAGAGTTTATTCACCTTATAACTGAAACAAAATTAAAGTATGGGAAGTTGTGAATATATTAATCAGTTTGATGGTAGCCATCATTTTACAATGTATATCAAATCATGTAATTGTATACTTAAATACGGAAAATATTTATTTGTCTATTATACTTCAATAAAGTTGGAAAAAAATAAACTATAAAATAGGATGGTTTGGAAATTAAGAGCAAATAAAGAAAGAAGAAAAAGAATCCACAGCGCTAAGGTCTGAATCATGAATTCACATATATTTATACCTTTAAATTAATAGAATTATGTACCTTTTTTAAGGTTATTTTTAAAAATAAGCTTTGAAATTTGAAAAGTAATGGATTCATACTTAGGAAGAACTTTTCCAAGCCAGTAATTTCAATGCAATTCCAAAGTAATCAGAGATAATAACCCAAACTAATGCCTTAGATTTAGTGTGTGGCAAAGTGTTACACAATTGCAGCCCACATAAGCCCTCCATAATCTCCTACTGTTTTTGCCAGTGACTTTGGGTTTTTCTTCATTTATTCCATTATTTCTATATGTGTGTGGAAATGTCTCAAATAGCTTTGTGTCCATATATCTCTCCCTGTTTCCTTTGGGTTCTTTCTGTTAAGAGTACATGAGTGAGAGAGAGAGACAGAGAGAGAGAGAGGGAAGATTTTGTTAGATTTTGTTAATTCTTTCAGTCTCTATAATTCACTCACATGTGATTAGGTCTTTTCCAGATATCATATAATACATGCCTGGAGTTTAGCCTTCTATCCAATCAAGTTCATTCTTTAGCTTCCTCCCCCAACTTTATATTTACCATTTAATGTCTTACTCTGTTTCCCAACTGTAACTGAATACATATGAAAGTAAAACTCACATTATACACACACACACACACAACAAATATACACATATATATGGAAAAAGAATGTGTTTTTTTTAATATTTTCAATTTGAAAAACTAATGTGTGAAATACTGTCTTTCTTCAAAAGAAAATAAATTTTAAAAAGCTACTCATAAATAATGGACCCACAAACATGGCCAACTCATCTCTGACAAAGCAGGAAAGAGTATCCAATGGAAAAAAGACTCTTTTTAGCAAATGCTGCTGGGAGAACTGGACAGCAATATACAGAAGAATGAAACTGAACTACTTTCTTACACCATACACAAAAATAAATTCAAAATGGGTAAAATACCTAAATGTGAGACAGGAAATCATCAAAATCCCATAGGAGAAAACAGGCAGCCACCTCTTCAACCTCTGGAGGCAAGGGAAATAAAAGCACAAATGAACCACTAGGACTTAATCAATATAAAAACAAAACAAAACTTCTACACGGCAAAGGAAGCAATCAACAAAACTAAAAGGCAACTGATGGAATGGTAAAAGCTTTTTGTTAATGACATATCAGACAAAGGATTTACCAAAAATCTATAAAGAATTTACCAAACTCAACACCTAAAAAACAATCCGGTGAATAAATGGACAGAAGACATGATAGACACTTTTCCAAAGAAGACATCCAGATAGCTAACAGACACATGAAAATATGCTCAATGTCACTCATCATCATGGAAATACAAATCAAAACCACAATGAGATACCACCTCATACCTGTCAAAATGGCTAAAATGAACAACTCAGGCAACAAGAGATGTTGGTGAGGATGAGGAGAAAGGGGAACCCTTTTGCAGTGTTGGTGGGAATGCAAACTGGTGCAGCCACTCTGCAAAACAGAATGGAGGTTCCTCAAAAAATTAAAAATAGAACTACCCTACCACCCAGCAATTGCACTACTAGGAATTTATCCAAAGGATACAAAAATGCTGATTTGAATGGGCACATGCTCCCCAATGGTTATAGAAGTGCTAAGGACAATAGCCAAATTATGGAAAGAGTCCAAATGTCCATCAACTGATGAATGGATAAAGAAGATGTGGTATGTGCAATACTACCTGGCAATGAAAAAGAATGAAATCTTGCCATTTGCAACAATCTGGAACTAGAGGGTAGCATGCTAAGTGAGATAAGTTAGAGAAACATAGATAATCATATGATTTCACTCATATGTGGAATTTGAGAAACTCAACAAATGAACATAGGGGAAGGAAAGGAAAAGTAAAAACAGAGAGGGAGGCAAGCCATAAGGGATGCTTAAATACAGAGAACAAACTGAGCGGTGCTGGAGGGGTGGTGGTGGGGGATGAGTTCAATGGGTGATGGGCATTAAGGAGGGCACTTGTCAGGATGAGCACTGAGTGTTATATGTAAGAGATGAATCACTGGGTTCTACTCCTGAAGTCAAGACTACACTATATGTTATCTAACTTGAATTTAAATTAAAATAAAAAGCTACTCATAAACAATCTTCATCTTTGACATATAAAAAATATTTTCCAGAATGAATTAAAGACTGGAATGTGAGTGCCAGTAATTAAAAATACAGAAAGAATATAGAAATGTTTAATAGAATATTGTGCTACCAATTAGAAAACTTCATTAAACCAAGCTAGAAAAAACAGATCTTGAAGGGCTTAACATAATTTTAATGGTACTTTTAAAAAGTTCTGAAAAGCAAAGGATGCCATGAATAATGAAAAAAGAAATGCCAAAATAATTTCAAATAAATAAATAACATCCACTATACAAAGAAATGCTACAAATCAATAAAAGACAAGTAGCATGTTAGAAAAGGGGGTAATGTTTATATTGTCTCTGAATACAAAAGAGTCATTGGCAATGTGCCATATTTTCCCAAGAAAATTAAGGAACCAAGTTCCTTAATAATATTGCCCTTCAAATCAATCTAACATTGACCTTTATAACACACTCAGTGCTTGCGTGATATTGTTCTTCATTAAGATTACAGTTGATACCTTAATAGACATTGAAGTCAAGTATGTATCATTCATAAACACATGTCAAATGGCTGTGCTCACAAAGGCTGTTTCTCAAATTTTGCAAAGTATGAATAAAATTTCCTCATTTCCTATCCTCTAAAAATAACAGAAATTAACAGGTGATAGGCAATATATCACTTGAAGTTTCACTGAAGAAATACGTATTCACATTCACTTACTGGAATTTTCCCTGACATAGGCCCAGCTCCTACATAGAGCTATGCAAAGGGAGACTGGCAAACTACTTTACAACTTCTAATGCATTTTTGAAGTAACATTTGTTTATAAGCTCTAAAAGAATGCTTGGCTTTGATTCTGGAGAAGGACTATGTTCATAATTCATATATTAAGGGGTATAATATAAAGCTAGAGAATATTGGAGCCATAATGAGCTTTACCTTACCTGAAGACACATGATGGGTATCATAGAAACCCGTATGGATGAACATCATCTTCTATATCAGAGTGAAATCTCTAATCTCAGATCTTGGAAAAGCCAAATATAGCAGTGTTCCATGCATTATTGTGGTGATTCATATGAACTGCTGACCGTTTTAGGAGCAAGAACATTATGAAATCAGTCATGGACCTCTCTGGACTTGCTCTCTTACAGTTCTCTTGGTTATTTATATAAACTAATAAAGCAACAGGAAACCTGACAGTTGAAAAGAGAATCATAGTCTCATGATCTACACAGAACTAAATGAACATCCGAAATATTAATCCTTTTTACTTTCTGCAAAGATCATCTATGGGGAGTGGCTCTCTAGAGAGGGAATTTATAACACAATAGTCCCATTGAACATATTTCCTATTCTCCTCCTTACTTAGCATGCCGGAATTTGTTTCAAATTCTAATACATTTCCTACTTTAATTCAAGGATTTTTATTTGGAATAACAGGAGAAATAGAAACAAAATTATTTGGGCAGGTATAAATTTGCTATTTAACTGTAATCAGAAGCAATATTCTCTCTGACGATAAAGGAAAATTGTGACAGTAAATGAGCCCTGGTTCCAAGCTTAGAGAAAAGTCTGAGGAATATAGGCCAACACAGAGGTTAGGAGCCTAGGTATTTAAACATATTAAAGACTCCATATTAAAGACTCCCTTCTTTTGTTTCAGACTCTTCATCATCTTAACTCTAACTTGTTTGCCCCAGTCCAAGCTCACCACTACACGGAGATATGCATTCTTTAGCTATGAGTAAATTTCTTTAAATAAGAAAGACATTTACAGAAATTCCTCATGCAGTTAACTACTTTGATAATATTCTTTAATGGCTCCATATGATAGCATTAACATTTTATGAATAAACAAAAATGTAAATAATGATCCCCAGGTTTTGAGACCCAGGTACAATAACCTGAGCGACACAATTTTTATTTTGTTAATTTTTTAAAATTTTTATTTATTTTTAAGGCAGGAGGAGAGGGCAGAGAAAGAGAGAGAATACCAAGCAGGCTCCACACCATAAGTGCAGAGCCCAATACATGGCTTGAACCCACGAAGCAGGAGATAATGACCTGAACTAAAATCAAGGGTCAGATGCTTAACCAAATGAACCACCCAGGCACCCGCAAAGATTTTTATTTATTTTCCCCCCAAAGATTTTAAATCTAATATTAAGTCATATCTCAAGCAGAATATTTCCAAATAATAGAATATGATCAAGTAGGGTTTATTTCCTTAAGAGGTATCCAATACTGTATCATATGTGAATATATAACTTTTTATATTCATTAATTGATAGAAAAATACAGGAATATATAACTAAATACAGAAATAATAATAGATAAAATTGAGCGTCCATGCTTGATAAAATTTATAATAGGCCAGAAATAGAAGGAAATTTCTCTACTTGGCAAAGAATCTCCACCAGAAGTAATTGGCTAAAAAATTATACAATAGTAAAATGAAAAGCACTCTAATTAAAATCAAGTACAAACGAGAATGGCCACCATGGTAAACAGAGTTACTGTTCCATGTGATTTAATGGCCTTCCTCTAAAAGATTATATATCCACGTCTTCAGATGTTACACTAGGCAATGTGACTTGATTTGCCCAATGTAGTGTAAGGCAAATTTAAATGTGCCATTTCTAAAGAAAACCTTTAACAATAATTATGAAAATACACCAAAACTCTTTTTCCTGTGCAATGAAGAAAGTTATTTTCTTTTGTCTTAGATCCAAGAATGAAAGTAACATATAGAACCAGTCATGGGTCAACAAGTAATATGATTAAGGAAGAAAAAGGAAGTTGTTATAAATCATTGATATTGACAGGTAATTTTTATGACAACATAATTTGGGAAAAGCAATTGATACAATTTTCCAATTCACAAAAATGAAATGAGACAAAAACAATTTATGGTATGAATATTACAAGAGAGAAATTTTAATTGCTGGCTGGATAAATGATGTATACCATGAACAAGAGAATTAACTAAAATATAAGACAATTCAATAAATTGGCTAGTTATAAAATATGTAGAAAATACAGTCTATCTTTTATGGAGGCAATAATTTGTAAACTAATGTGGGGAAATTATTTCATTTTCAATAGCAACACAGATTCAAAATAACTTAGAAATAAACTTTGCAAGATAACTGAGAATCATGAAAAAAATAACAAATCTTTACATTAGTATATAAAAGAAAACCTGATTAATAGGAGAGACATACCATGTTCCTCAATGGACTGACTACTTAGTGCTAAGGGTAAATATTTAACTATAAGTCAATATACAAATTCACTGCAATTTAGACAAATCCCAGTCAGACTGTGGGAGGATTGTTATAGGTGTTACAGGTGTTTGAAACTTGACAGATATTTTAAAATCTTGTTTGAAATAAATTCTCAAGATTTGACATATATTTTGAAAAAGAATAATGAGATAAAATTTGGTCTATCATATACTAAAACTATATTTAAACTAAATTAATTAAAACTGTCATAGGAACTGCTGCAATTAATTGACCAAGTAGACAGCATATAGTACTATCTATAAATACTCAATTTCAGAGAGTTCAGATTCTGATAAAGGTTATATTCAATTAAAATGTGGAGAAAAGATAAATGATTAAATACAAAGTGTTGAAAAATTAAATTCTGACTCCATATCTTACTATATATAGATAAAACCTAGATCAATGAATGTGATTGACTTCAAAAGTAGATCAAAACACCAGAAAACATACATACGTTTATAATGTAGTATATAAGAAACACATTGTATAGGGGCACCTGGGCAGCTCAGTTGGTTGGTTAAGTGTCTGACTTCAGCTCAGGGCATGATCTCAAGGTATGTGGGTTTGAGGCCCACCTTGTGCTCTGTGCTGACAGCTGGTGCTGACAGCTAGAGCTTGGAGCCTGCTTTGGATTCTGTGTCTCCCTCTCTCTCTGTCCCTCCCCTGCTTGTGAGCTCTTTCTCTCTCAAAAATAAAAAACAAAAACATTAAAAATTAAAAAAAGAGCTTTTGTATAAAAAACTTATATTTATAATAGAACAAATTAACTTTCATTGACTTCATAAAAGTTAAATGTTTGAATGTAAAACAGTGCCACTAAGTGTTAAGTGGCAAAGATGAAATTTTTGAGTAGTACACATGGAACAGAAACCACTATCAGATTTTCACTGCCACCATAAATTACTATAAAATTTTAACAAGTATATACAAATTTGCTTGATTTAGATAGTTTTCAAGGAAAGTCTATAATATTTGACAAAAGGGAAGGTTACAAGTTCCAAATTGACTCCCAGCATATTCTTTGAGGGCATTTTCTTAACAAAAGTCACAGGAAAAGAAATCCATGGAAACAGTGAAGGTCTCTGGGCAAGGAGCCAGCTAGAGTTTGAAGTTGTCAAAGTAGCATATTTTGGGGAAAATGGTTCTGAAAAGAAGAAAAGTGAAAAACAGAAGCTCAAAAATCTATGGAAAATTTACATCAAGTCCTTGGTTGATTTATAAACCATGGATACATAGGGCAATATTCTAGAATGTCTAGTAGAAAATAAATGCTAGCAAGCTCAAGAATAGGCAGACATATCAAAGGGAGCACCATATTTCCAGCCTGAATGGAGACACACTGTCTTTCATTTCAGTGATCAGAAAGACGATTTTTAAGAATAAGGCCCGAGTGCCTAGGTGGCTTGGTCGGTTAAGCAATTGACTTTGGCTCAGGTAATGATCTCATGGTTTGTGAGTTTGAGCCCGGCTTCAGGCTCTGTGCTGACAGCTCACAGCCTGGAGTGTGCTTTTAGGATTCTGTTTCCCTCCCTCTCTGCACCTGCCTCTCTCTCTTCTCTCTCTCTCTCTCTCTCTCTCTCTCTCTCTCTCTCTCTCTCTTTCTCTCCCTCTCTCTCTATGCTATAGCAACTATTCAATAGAAATAACTGAGTCCAGTAATAGATATTTAAAAAGTGAAGAAAGAAAAGAAAAATTAACCAACCTAAACCTATGTATACAATAAAAGGTCCTCATAAGTGGAGGCAAAAATAAAGATTTTTCAGAAAAAAAAGCTGAAAGAATGTTGCCATAATAATTCTCACACTACAAAAAATAATAGTAGTTCTTTATGCTGAAGAAAATGATCCCAGAAGGAAACACAGGACATCAGGAAGAAGTGAAGGGACAACAAAATATAAATGTTGGGTGAAAGTTGACTACTCAAAATCATAAAACAATTGTATGACTTATAATAAATGTAAAACTAAACTATTAGAAAATAAACGCATGTGTGAGTAAATAAAATCAAAATGTTCTTGTTTTTTCCATTGTTTAGGAAGTCTTAAGTAATATTTTAGATGAAGTATAATATATTCAATATATATATTAAGAAATCACTGCTTAACACAAAAGCAAAAAAAAAAGGAATAAAGAACAGATGGAATTATAAAAATCAGCAAAATGATAAACTGAATTACATTGGTAATTACATTAAATATAAAAAGATTAAATAGTCCAATTAAAAGTAAACATTTTGAGACTCCATTTTTTTTAATTTTTTTTTTTTAACATTTATTTATTTTTGAGACAGAGAGAGACAGAGCATGAATGGGGAAGGGTCAGAGAGAGGGAGACACAGAATCTGAAACAGGCTCCAGGCTCTGAGCTGTCAGCACAGAGCCCGACGCGGGGCTCAAACTCACGGACCGCGAGATCATGACATGAGCTGAAGTCGGCCGCTTAACCGACTGAGCCACCCAGGTGCCCCGAGACTCCATTTTTTTAAAAAGACAAGGCAAATGCTGTTTAAGTTACACACTTTAACATAAGGACACATCCTTGAACACAAGAATTTCACCCTTGAAATAGAGGATGGAAAAGAAATAAAATACAAGACTTAGCAAAAATAAATAGATATTTCTTAACGCTACAAGGGTCAATTAATCAGCAAGAAATAATCCCAAATTTGTATACAGCCTATAATTTCAAAATACATAAAAGTTAGCAGGATAGACAAGTTATAATCACTTCAGATTTTAACACACAACTCTAGGTAACCAAGAAGACAGATAAAAAAAAATATCAGTAAGATTTTAGAGATCTTAGCATGAGTAACTAACTTTAATTGACATACGTAAAAAGTAAAATCATGCTTGGGCAATAACCCCAGAATGCACATTCTTTTGCAAGGACACAAAGCATATTTACCAAAATAGGCACTTTTCTGGTCCAAAATACAAGTCTTAAGGATTAAAACCATAGATTGTATGTTCTTAGACCACTGTGAAAATAAGTTGGAAATCAATAACATAAAGTTAACCAGAATATATACAAACGTTTGTAGAATATACATTTGGCACTTAAAAATCTTATAGGCTAAGGGAAGAATCCTAATAGAAGAAAATACTTTCATCTGAATGCTAATAAAAAGCATGGTATAGCAAACCTTCTGGAATGCAACTGAAGTGGTGCTTTAAGGTGAATTTTACTATAAATTCATATAATAAAAAAAGGTTAGGTCGAAAGTCAATCATCTAAACTTTAAAGTCATGGACTATTAAATCCTAAGAAACTAAAGAATAAAAATTAGGATGAAAGCACAAATACACAAATTAGCAGACAGACATGCAAAACAGTTTGTTTCTTTGGGAAAAAAAAATCAAAATGGATACACTCTAACAGTACTAAAAAAGAAAAGGAAACCCCAGATATTAAGGATAATAGAAAAATTTAAAGTGTATAACTACAAACCCTACACACATTAAATGATTAATAAGAGAATATTATGAACCACTTGATACATTTTAACTTTCGGACAATGAATAAAAAAAAATTGAAATGCAGAGTACACCCAAACTACAACCATTAAATACAGTAAATTTTAACAATGTCAAGCATATTAATGCTATTGAATCTTTAACTTAAAGCCATCTCTAAAAAATTCTAGGCCCAAATGGTTCCATTGATGAATACTTTCAAATATCATGGAAAATATTTACAAGATTATTCCACCCAACACTAGCAGAATACAATTTTTCTCAAGCACACACAGAACATTCTCCACAGCACGTTAAATCGCAAAATAAGCCTTTAAACATGTAAGAAAATTGAAATAATAGCATCTTCTCCAACCATAATGACATGAAACTAGAAATGAATAACAGGAAGAAAACTGGAAAATTCATAAATGTCTGGAAATTAAATAACACACTCCTGAAAAACTAATGGGTCAAACCAAATGGGTCAAAAACCAATGGGAAATAAATATATCCTAAAACATGTGAAAAATGTGAATGCAACATATTAAAACTTATGGGAAGCAGCAAAAGCACTTCTAAGAGGTAAGTTTATAGTGATAAAGGCATTCATTAAGAAGGAAGAAAGGGGCACCTGGGCGGCTTAATTGGTTAAGCGTCTGACTTCAGCTCAGGTCTTGATCTTGCGGTTCATGAGTTTGAGGCCTGCGTCAGGCTCTGTGCTGACAGCTCAGAGTCTGGAGCCTGCTTCAGATTCTGTGTCTCCCTCTCTCTCTGCCCCTCCCCTGCTCACACCATGTCTTTCTCTCTCTCTCTTTTAAAAATAAACATTAAAAAATCTTAATAAAAAAAGGAAGATCTCAAATAAACATAATTTTATACTTCAAGGAACTAGAAAAAAGAATAATCTAAGCTCAACAGAAGGAGGAAATAACAACAATCAAAGCAGATACAAGTGAAATAGACAAGAGAACCACAATAGAAATGATCAACAAAACTAAAAGGTGTTTTTTAAAAAGATAAAGAAAATTGATAAAACCTTAGCTAGAATAAGAAAAAGAGAGAGAAGACTCAAATAAGTAAAATCTAAAATAAAAGGGGAGAAATTATAAATGGTACAACAAGAATATAAAAGAATCATAAGAGATTACTATGATTAATTATATGCCAACAAATTGGGTAACTTAGAAGAAATGGATAAATTCCTGGAAAAACTACAACTTATCAACACTGAATCATGAAGAAATGGCAAACCTGAATATACCAATAACAAATGAAGAGACTACATCAGCAACCAAACAAGTTCCAAAAAAGAAAAGCCCAGGATGAGATGGTTTCAATGGTAAATACTGCCAAATATTAAAGAGGAATTGATAGACTTCTAGGGAAGATGGTGGAGTAGAAAGATATTAAGCTCACCTCATCCTATGGATGCAACTAGGTAACACTCACATCAGGGTAAAAATAACCAAGGGTAAAATGACCTGAAGACTGGCAGAATAGACTCTCCACAGCTAAATGTGAAAAAGAGGCCTCACAGAAGAGGGTAGAAAGGGCAGTGGTAAGTCTGGGCACCAAAATGACCCATTGGACTGTCTGCAGGAGGGATCATCTGGCAGGCATGGAGAGTGGGGAAAGGACCAGACTCCCACACTGGGAACCCCAGGCAAAGAGGACCCACACAGGGAAGATGAATCCCCAGAACATCTGACTTTGAAAACCAGAGAGTCCAGGTTTTCTTGGACCCTCTTGCTCTAGGACAGCCAGGAGGATGGGGTCCCATGCTTAAAGAGACAGCACAACAGACCCACAGAGATACCGCACAGAAGCAGTGGTTTGAAAAACACCTGGGGTATATAGAAATATTTATTTACTAATCTCAGAGCATGAATTGGAGGGGCAAGGATCTTTGCGAGACTTCAAGAACCAAAGAGTGGGCTGGCAACATTTACTTCCCCTACCCCCTAGCCTAGATACATGGACACCTGCAGGAACCAGCACAGTGCCAACACTCTCCACCTAGCTTGCTAACAGCATGCCCCTCCCTGCCCAGCTCTCTTCTGCAGATCTGCCCCCTTCAACCCTGTTGGCCTTGGTAGGAGTTTTCCCAAGCCTGCATGTCTCCTCACACAGCCAATCAGTATGGACCTTGCTGGCATCATGTGTCCCACCTCTGCATTCTCCTGTGGACCTGCCCCTTCCAATATGCCTTTGGTGAGATCCCATTCAAAGCAGTGTCACAAACCCAGCAATTTGCAAGTATCCTTGACAGGCACCAGGACCACTCCAAACTGACTCCTGCCCCATGGACAGGAAGATGGGGGGAGAGGGAGGGAGGGAGGGAGGGAAAGAGAGAGAGATAACCATACACCAGTCTAACTGTGGCCCCAGCACTGGACTCGAGGAAGATATAGGGTCTGACATTAGGCCTCATGCATTAATGAAAGCTTCTCGGGAGACAACACAAGGGAAGTGCACTGCAGTTCTAAGTTACTGCATCTCTGGCAAATGCCTAGTCTGACTCAATTGAAGCCCAAGGCAGCCCACTAACAGCACAGGGACCAAACCCTGCTCACAACAGGCAAAAAGAATCACAGTAGACAATTGGACTGAAGGCAAAAGTGACACAATCACAATAGCAGGTCACATGCAACTCACATAGGAACACTCCAGAAGCACCAGGTTCTGGTGAATATGGGACAATGCATTGCAGGCTACAACAGGAACTCTTATTCATAAGGCCACTACTTTCAACAGCAGGAGATGAAACTGTCTTTCCTAACATATAGAAACAGATACAGAGAGTTAGACAAAATGAGGAGGCAGAGGAATATTTCCCAAATGAAAGAACAAGACAAAATCACAGAAAGAGTCCTAAGTGAAATGGATGTAAGTAATATGTCTGATAGACAACTTAAAGTAATGGTCATAAAGATACTCACTGCACTTAAGAAAGAGAGAAGGACCTCTGTGAGACTCTCAACAAACAGAGAGAAAACATAAAAAATAAATCAGAGATGGATAACTCAATAAGTGAAATTAAAAATATACTAGGGGGAATAAGTAGTAGACTAGAAGAAGCAGAAGAATGGATCAGTTACCTGGAGGACAGGTAATGGAAAGCAATCAAGCTAAAGAGGAGAGAGAAAAAATAATAATAATAAACGAAAATAGACTAAAGGAATTCAATGACACAATCAAGCATAATAATATTCACATTGTAGAGATCCTAGAAAAAGAGAGAGAAAGGGGCAGAAAACTTATTTGAAGAAATAGCTGAAAAATTTCCAAATTTGGTGAAGGAAACAGACATCCAGATCCAGCAGCCACAGTCCCCAACAAAATCAACCCAAGGAGGTCCATGCCAAGCCACACAGTAATTAACTGGCAAGATATGATGATAAAGAGATAATTTTAAAAGCAACAAGAGAAAACAACTACATACAGGGAAATTCCATAAGGCTATTACTTGATTTTGGCAGAAATTTTGCAGGTCAGAAAGGAGTCTCATGGCATTTTCAAAGTTCTGAAAGAAAAAAAATGCAACCAAGAATACACTTTGTCCAGCAAAGCTATCATTTAGAATAGAAAGAGAAATAAAGAGTTTCCCAGACAAACAAAAATTAAAGGGAATTAATCACAACTGAACCAACCCTACAAGAAATATCAAAGAGGACTCTTTGAGTGCAAAGACCATAAGTAAGAGTAGGAAAAGTAGAAAGTACAAAAGCAGTAAAAATAAGTGTATCTGTAAAAATAAGCCAAGGGATTCACAAAATCAAAGGATGTAAAGTACAACACCAAATACTTCAAATGTGGGAGAGAAGGAGAAAGAAGTGTACAAAGTTAAGCAATTATCAACTTAATACAGACTGCTATACTCATAAGATGTTATATATGAATCTAATGGTAACCACACATCAAAAACCAGTAATAGATACGCAAAAAATAAAGAGAAAGGAATCCAAGTATATCACTAAAGAAAGCCAGTGAAGTGTAAGAGAGCAAGAGAATAAAGGAACAGAGAATAATTGCAAAAACAATCATAAAATCAGTAACAAAATAGCAATAAGTACATATCTATCAATAACCATGTTAAATGTAAATGGACTAACTGATCTAATTAAAAGACATAGGGTGGTGGAATGGATAAAAAAACAACCCCATCTATATGCTGCCTAAGAGACTCATTTCAAACCAAAGGATACATGCAGATTGAAAGCAAAGGGATGGAAAACCATTTGTCAAACAAATGGAAGTGACTAGCTGGGATAGCAATGCTTATACCAGACAAAATAGACTTTAAAACAAAGACTGTAACAAGAGGCATAGAGGGACACTAAATACTCATAAGGGGAACAATCCAACAAGAAGATATAACAATTGTAAATATTCATGCACCCAACATGAAAGCATGCAAATACTTAAGGCTAGGAATACACATAAATGAAGTAGTGGATAGTAACACAATAATAGTAGGGGATTTTAATAGCCCACTTACATCAATGGATAAATCATCCAGGCAGAAAATCAACAAGGAAACATTAGCTTTTAATGACACATTGGACCAAATGGATCTAAGAAATGTATTCAGAGCATCCCAGCCTAAAACAGCAGAGTATATATTCTCTTCAAATGTACATGGAACATTCTCCAGAATAGAATACAAATTAAGCTACAAAACAATTCTTAAAAAATTAAAAAAGACTGAATTTATGCCATGTATCTTTTCTGAACACAACATTATGAAACTAGAAAGAAAAGATCTGGGAAGGAAAACCTATTGAATGGGAGAAGATATTTGCAAATGACATATCTGATAAAGGGTTAGTATCAAAATATATAAAGAACTCCTACTCAGTACCTAAACCCCCACAAATAGCCCAGTTAAAAAAATGGGCACAAAATATGAAAAGACATTTCTGCAAAGAAGACATACAGATGGGCAACAGACGAATGAAAAGATGTTCAAAATTACTCATCATCAGGAAAATGCAAATCAGCATTGCAATGAGACATCCCCTCACTCTTAAGAATGGCTTAAAAAAAAGAACAACAAATGTGGGCAAGGATATGGAGAAAAAACAACCATCTTGCACTATGGGTGGGAATGAAAACTGGTGCAACCACTGTGGAAAACAGTATAAAGGTTCCTCAAAAACTAAAAATAGAACTACAATGCATTTCATTAATTCCACTAATGAGTATTTACACAAAGAATACAAAAACATTAATTCAAAAAGATATATGCACCATTATGGTTATTGCAGCATTATTTATAATATCCAAGATATGGTAGTAATCTGTGTCCATAGTTGGGTGGATAAAGAAGATGTGGTATATATATTTAATGCAATATTACTCAGTCACAAAAAATAATTAAATCTTGCCATTGCAACAACATTAATGGACCTAGAGGGTATAACACTAAGTGAAAAAAGTCAGAGAAATACAAATACCATATGATTCCATTCATATGTGGAATTTAAGAAACAAAACAAATGAACAAAAAAAAAGTGAAAAAAAAAAAAAAAGAAACAGACTCTTAACTATATGGAACAAACTAATGGTTACCAGATGGGAGATGGGTGGGGGGATGGATGAAATAAATGAAGGGAATTAAGAATATACTTATCATGATGAGCACTGAGTAATCAAATGGACAGAACTGTTGAATCACTGTACTGTACACCTGAAACTAATATAACATGATATGTTAACTATACTGGAATTCAAATAGATAAAAAAGAATTGACACCAATTCTTCTCAAACTCTTCTAAAAATCTCAAGAGGAAGGTACATTCCAAATCCATTTTACAAAACCAGCATTACCCTGATATCATATAAGTACACCACAAGAACACAAAACAAAACAAAACAAAAAACTACAGGCCAATGTCTCTGATGAATATAGGTACAAATATTCTAACAAAACACTAGCCCACCAAATACAACAGTACAAAAAAGCAATTGTACACCAAGATCAAGGATTTATCACTGAGATGAAAGGGTGATTCAACATACACGTTCAATAAATATGATACACATTAATAAAATGACTGATAAGTCATATGACCATCTCAAAAACCATTTGACAAAAGACAACATCCTTTCAAGCTAAAATCTCAGCCATTTGTCTATAGAAGGAATGAATATACCAGAATCTAATAAAGGTCATAAATGACAAACCCACAGCAAACATCATACTCAATGGTGAAAGATTGAAAGCTTCTCTAAGATCAAGAACAAGAGTGCCTACTATCATCACTACTGTTCAATATAGTACTGTAAATCCTATCCAGAGCAATTAGGAAGGAAAAAGAAATAAAGGCATCCAAATAGGAAAGGAACAAGTATATGTCGTGTGTGTGTGTGTGTGTATAAAGTTTCAGGATACAAGATCAACAAACAAAACTCAGCTGTGTTTCTATACGCTAATAATGAACTCTTTGAAAGAGATAAAAGAAATCTATCCCAATTACAACAACATTGAAAAATAGAAAATAGCAATAAATTTAATAAAGGAGGTGAAAAACCTATATATTTAAAACTAAGACATTGAGTAAAAAGACTGAAGAAGACACATAAATGAAAAGATATAGTGTCATAAGACTGAAAGAATATTGTGAAATACTGTCAACTAATACTGTGAAAACAATACTGAAACTATACACATTAAATGAAATCTATACATTCAATGCAATCTGGATCAAAATTCTAACAACATTTTTCAAAAAAACAGAAAAAATATCCTAAAATTTGTATGGAATCACAAAAAAGTCTGAATGATCAAAGCATTCGTGAGAAAGAAACCAACATAGAGGTGTCACAGTACTTGATTTCAAGTTATGTTACAAAGCTATACTAATCAAAACAATATGGTACTAACATTAAAACAGGCACATAGATCAGTGGAATAGAATGACATGAATGAATCCAGAGGACATTATGCTAAAAAATAAGCCATAAATGGAAGGACAGATTGTGTATGGTATCATTAATACATGGAATTTTATTAAGTTAATTTTATAGAATGAGAATAGAATGTTGGTTACCAGGGGATGGTGGGGGGAGTGGATATGAGGTGATTAGATCAAAGGGAACAAATTTCCAGTTATGAGAACAGTAAGTTCTAAGGATATAATGTATAGCATGGTGACTACAGTTAATAAATATGTTGAGAGTAGGTCTTAAGCATTCTTCATACATACACAAAAATAGTTACCTTTGTTAACTATGACAAGTAATGGATGTGCTAATTATCTTCATCTTGGTAGTCATTCTGCAATGTGTAAGCGCAACAAAACATTCCACATTGTACACTTCAAACACATAAGACACACACCCAAAATTTCTTAAGTCCAAGGAATTAGGGGGAAGGGAAATATTATGTTATGTTTAAGTATTTGGTTCCAGGTTGAAATCCTTGCATGTCATCTCTATTCAGCCAGTTAGTATCTGTATTGCCTTGAGGTTACTGGGTATCTCTAACTTCACTAAAACCACAAAGGGGTGTAAAGATTCAAAGAAGTAATGTGAAACAAGCAATTGCATATTGCTTGCTCAGAGTCACAACCTAAAAACATTGGACATACTCTTTTCAATATGCTATGTACACCCAATCCCTTTTTCTTTTTCCTTTAAACAAAACACAATTTATTGAGGTATGACTGGCAAACAAAAGCTGTGTATATTTAATGTATACAAATTGATGTTTGGAGATAAGTCTACATCCATGAAATCATCACCACAGTCTATTGCCTAATCATATTCATTACCTTTCAAAATTTCCTCCCACTCTATTATTTTTTTTTTTTTTGGTGCGGTGTGTGTGTGATAAGTTAACATGAGATCTACTCTTAGCAATTTTTAAGTATTCAATACAGTACTATTAAGTACAGACACCATGATGTACAGTAGTTCTCTAGGAAATAGTCACCTTATATAACTGAAACTTTGTGCCCATTAATACCTGTTTCCCCCTTGCTCTAACCCCTGGAAACAGCTGTTATACTGTCTGTTTCTAAGAGTTTGCCTATTTTTAAATTCCTCATCTAAGTGGTATCACATAGCATTAGTCCTTCTGTATCTGGATTATTTCATTTAGCATTATTTCTTCCACACACCACACACACATACCATATTTTATACATCCATTCATCCATTGATGGAGATTTAGCTTGCTTCCATGTCTTGGCTTTTACGACTAATGCTGCAATAAACAATGATGTTCAGATAGCTTTTTGAGATCTCTTTGGTATCCTGATTTCAACCCTTGGATACATACCCAGAAGCTGGATTGTTGGATTATATGGTATTTCTCTTTTAAATTTTTTGAAGACCCTCAGTACTGTTTTCCATAGTGGCTATACCAATGTACATTCCAGTCAGTGGTGTACAAGGGATGACTTTTCCTCACCAATACTTGTTATCTTTTGGTTTTTTGGATAGTAGCCATCCCAGCAGGTATGCAGTAATATCTCACTGTGGCTGTGATGTTCATTTCCCAGATGCTTAGTGATGTTGAGCATCTCATCACATACTCACTCACCATTTGTATAACTTTTTGGGGAAATGTCTATTCAATCCCTTGCTCTTTTAAAAAACATGTTTGATTATTTATTTATTTATTTATTTATTTATTTATTTATTTATTTATTTGAGAGAGAGAGAGAGAGAGAGAGAGAACACGCAAGCATAAGCAGTGTATGGGTAGAAACAGAGGGACAGAGAGAATCCCAACCAGGTTCCACACACCCTGGGAGCTCAAACTCATCAACCATGAGATCATGACCTAGGCTGAAATGAAGAGTTGAACACTTAACCAACTGAGACACCCAGGTGTCCCTAATCCTTTGCTCATTTCTTAAAAATGTTTATTTTTTTTGAGAGAGAGAAAGAGACAGAGAGAGAGCAGGGAAGGGGCAGAGAGATGGGGAGACACAGAATCCAAAACAGGCTCCAGGCTCTGAGCTGTCAGCACAGAGCCTGACAGAGGGCTTGAACCCATGAACCATGAGATCATGACCTGAGCTGAAGTTGGAGGCTTAACTGACTGAGCCACTCAGGCGCCGTTCCTTTGCTCATTTTTTAATAGACTGTTTCATGTTACTGAGTTATAAGAGTTACTTATGTATTTCAGACATTAACCCTTATCACATACATTGTTTGTAAATCTTTTCTTCCATTCTGCAGGTTGATTTTTCATGTTGTTGATTGTTTCCTTTGCTATGTAGAAGCTTTTTAGTTTGATGTAGTCCTTTTCTATTTTTTTCTTTTGTTGCCTGTGCTTTTGGTGTCATATCCAAGACATTACTGCCAAGAACAATCTAAAGAAGATTTTCTCCAATGTTTTCTTCCAGGAGTCCTACAGTTTTGGTTTCAGATATTATATCCAAGTCATTAATTCATTTTGAGTCGATTTTTCTGTGTGATGTTAGATAAGGGTCCAGTTCCATTCTTTTGCATGTGGATATCCAAATTACCAACAACATTGTTGGAGATACAATATTTTCCAATTGTGTACTCTTGGACCCTTGTCAAAGGTTAGTTGACTATAGCATGTATGTATTTCTATGCTCTCTATTCTGTTCCATTGGTGTTTAAGTCTGTCTTTATTTCAAGAAAAATAGAGGGGTATTGAAATATGATTAAAAACGAGGGTTGGTGTATTTCTCCTTATACTTCCCCAAACTTTGTTTTATGAATTTGAAACTGTACTTTTCAGGATAGGAATGTTTAAGGTTTTTAATCTTCCCTGATTGAATGTATATTTTACTCTAAATGTTAGTATATTGATAATTTTTAAGACTATGTATTCCACCTCATAATCTGTATCACATCTATCTTGTTGACCAAGTTTTTCTCTTATTTATGAGTCTTATTTTCCTGCCTATACACGTATATAGTAATTTGTATTGGATGCTTCACATTATTATACATAGATTATTGATATTTTGTTGTCTCTCTCTGAGTAGTGTTTAAGATGTTTTTCAAAGTTTTTAAGATATTTTAAGTTTTCTTATTCAAATAGCTAAAGTGCAATGAAATTATTTCACGAAAGTCTGCACAGTATTTGGATACTTTCTTAAATGTATCACAGTATTTCCTATTTTACCTCTACTCTTTTTTTTCTAAATTGTTTTTAACATTTATTTATTTTTTGAGATACAGAGTATGAGTGGTAGAGAGGCAGACAGAAAGGGAGTCACAGATTTGGAAGCAAGCTCCAGGCTCTGCGCTGTCAGCACACAGCCTGAAGCGGGGCTCAAACTCACAAATGTGAAATCATGACCTGAGCCGAAGTCGGATGCTTAACCAACTGAGCCACCCAGGAGCCCCAATTTCATCTCTACTCTTAATGTCATTCATTCTTTGTCTTTCATAGTGAGCTAAAATTCAGGATTGTATTGTCAAATCATACTTACATGAATCAGTCATCTTACCCATTATAAATTTCTTTATTAAATAATTATGGGTTATAGATGATTAAGGGGTTCACAAAAAAAACAGTTAAGTTTCTGGTATATTATGGCCAGTTCCCCAGGTCCTTCATTAGTGGAAAACTAATTCCTCTGGCCCCAACTCAGACAACCTCATCCAGATTGGTACAGATTATATTTCTAAGTGAATTTCACAGAGGTCTTCATACAACTAGAAGCATTTCCATTCTACATTACCATTCTACGTTATGCAACTTACATGACATTTCCTAGAGAGCCATGCCTCATAAATTCTGGATTCTATTTATAATAGGCAATCCTTTATCAGCAACATTCTGATAAAGGAATTTAAGAAATAAAGGCTCTTTCTTTTAGTAAATAGCTTTGGTTGATTTTCCTGGAGTCTAGTCAACAAGCAATTCAGTGTGGTTCCCCTGTCTTCTTTCCTTTACCCTAAGGGATTTCTTCATCATGAAGAGAATGAATGGATAGCACATAAACTGCTTTAATTCCATTCTCTCACACACTGATAAGTACGTTACTTGCATCAATGTGCCCATCATCTAAGTTACCTTTATTGTAACATTTTAATTGTACCATTATATCACAAATTTTGATGTGAAAAAATAAAAACAATGGCCAATTAAATCAATTCACTAAAATGGTGTTCACAGTTATACCTGACAATATAAAAATTTTCCATTATGTAGAAGCAGAAGCAAAGAAAAACTTTGAACATTTTTTTAAGTTTATTTGCTATTTTGAAAGAGAGAGAGAGAATGGGGGAGGAGCAGAGAGAGAGGGAGAGAGAATCCCAAGCAGGCCCCATACTATCAGCACAGAGCCTGACATAAGGCCTGATCCCACAAACCACGAGATCATGACCTGAGCTGAAATCAAGAGTCAGATGCTTAACCAACTGGGCTGCCCAGGCACCCCTGAACATAATTTTTGAAGATACCAATAGCTTAAGCGTACTCAGTCTTTTTCTATAGACCTCTTGTTTTCTTTATAATGTATTTAAAGAAAAATAACTTCATTATGTATTGTTATAATAATTTCATTAATTCCATCCTTGCTTTTACTCCATCTATTTACCTATTTCTTGTTTCCTGTAATCAACAATTTATTTCTCATTCTTTACTCCTACCCTGTATCAATGCTTTATTAAAATGACTCTAAGAGATATCATTTGGTCATAAATTATGTCGATATTTTAAAAAGATTAGATCAAGATTTGACAGTCAAGGACATAAACACATTTCCTCTTAAAAAAATGTGTGATAAGTTGGGTCACCTTAGTGGCTCAGTCGGCTAAGGTCTGACTTCGGCTCAGGTCATGATCTCACGGTTTGTGCGTTCAAGCCCTGCGTAGGGCTCTGTGCTGACAGCTCAGAGCCTGGGGCCGTTTCAGATTCTGTGTCTCCCTCTCTCTCTGCCCCTCCCCCGCTCACAGTCTGTCTCTGTCTCTCAAAAGTGAATAAACGTTAAAAAAATTTTTTTAAATGTGTTATATGAGATAATATATTCAGGGATATCAAACTATTCAATAGAAAAAAAGATTATGCTTTGACTCATATGACCCTATAAGTTTGTGACACATCTGACTATGCCATCAAATGCTTGAAGAGCTTTTATTTCAAAGTAGTCATTTGGAGCTTGCACTTGATTCCTCTCTTAATGAATTCCTATAAAATAACCAAGTGAATACAAAAGTTGGAAAAATCATTTACAAGAAAACATTAAAATATAAATAAATAGAGCAGTAATTTTTGTGACCATGGATTATGCAACAACATAGCATCATATGTATGTAACATCAATATCACAAGTAACAAAACCAAAGGGGATAAACTGGACTACATCAAGTGGAAATTCAAAAGCAGACAATTAAGAAAGTAAAAAGACAGCTCATAGATTGAAAGAAATATTTGCAAATTATACATCTGATAAGGGACCTGTATCCAGAATATATAAAGATCTTCTGAAACTGTAAAAACAGAGCCATGCCTCATAGCAACTAAAAAATGATCAAGGATCAGAATATACATATTTTTTAAGACATACAAATGGCCAATAAGTAGATGGAAACATACTCCTATCATTAGAAAAATGCAAATGAAAACCACAATAAGATACAACTTCATACCTAAAAGGATGGCTAAAATGAAAGAAAGAAAGAAAGAAAGAAAGAAAGAAAGAAAGAAAGAAAGAAAGAAAAGAAACAAAGCGAAAGAAAGAAAAGAAAAGAAAAAGAAGAAAAAAAGGAAAAGTGTTGTTGAGGATACAGAGAAATTGAAATCCCCATACATTTCATCCTGGGCTCATATGATAGTAAGATGGTGCAACCACTTTGGGAAATAGTCAGCAGTTCCTCAAAATATTAAATACAGAGTCTACATAAGAGCCAGAAATTCGACTTCCAGGGATGTACCCTAGGAAAGTGAAAACATATGTTCACACAAAAACTTGTTAATTCATAACTCATAATAAGCAAAAAATGGAAACAACTCGTATTCAACAACTACTGAATGGATAAATATAAGATGGTATATCCATAAAAGGAATGTTATTCAGCCATAAAAATAAATGAAATACTGATACATATTACAACATAAATGACCCTTGTACACATTACGCTAAGTGAAAGAAGCCAGTCATAAAAGGCTACATATCCTGTGATTCCATTTATATGAAATGTCCAGAATAGGTCAGTCTGCAGAAACAAAAAGTAGATTAATAGTTTCCAGGGTCTAGAAACTGAGAGGTGACACTGGAGAGTGATGGGTCCAGAATCTCTTTGTGGGATAAAGAGAATTCTGTTTGAAAGTATGAGATACTAGTGTCCTTGAGATAACTGGAAGAAGAAAATCTAACAATTTCTTTAATTTTAACAGTACTGGGGAGTTACTGGTGATTGTCTCCTAAACTGTGTAAGGCACAAGTGGTGTATAAGAAAACACAATGCATGGTTCATTCAAAATAGAGCTATTAAAAATAATTCTTGAAAGTGTATATATAATGGAAAAATTGGCAGCCATCTGGATCTACATATTAGGAGAATTTTAACTGGATCTTGGTGAGCAAGTGGGAAGAAATACATTTATGATAAGTCAACATTCAAAAGTCAGTGCATCTTATGTTTTTTTAATATTGACACAAGAATTAAAAAGTTTTGTAAATGTAGCATGTTACTTCGACTTATAAACGTAAAATATAATACAGATTGATATTTATGTATATGACTATAATATGGACAGAAAAATTTTAACTAGTGTTAAGTCTAAATGTCAAAAAGATGCGTAATAGTTTTTTCTCTGCTTTGAAACATTTTAAGTTCAATGTACATTTTTCTCTAATAATAACAAAATGGATAGACGGCCAGTTAACTTAGTAACATTTAATTATACTTGAATATGTTCTTCTCTCCCCCCAAAACATACATTCCTAATTTAGTTAATACAACTGAATGCCAATTTTTAATTACTTATTTCTCATACATTATTTCAGTTGTAAACAAAAGTCCTTCAAAGATTTCTTCCATGCCTACGACTAAATCTCACCACTCTAAATAACTTTCTCAGAGCCACCTTCATCTCTTTATTTCGAAGACTATAGATCAAGGGGTTGAAGAGTGGAGTTAACACAGAATAGGACAAAGTCACATATTTCTGAATCCCTGCTGGATTGCCTGCTGTTGGGCTCACATATACAACCATGATAGAGCCATAGAACAGGGACACCACAGCCAAATGGGAGCCACATGTGGAGAAAGCCTTATGCCGACCTTCTGCTGAGGGGACCTTCAGCACAGCTCTGATCACCAAGGTATAGGAGCTGATAATGAAGACTAAGGTGGTGAAAATGAGGACTGAGTTATAGATAGCACAGATGATCTCAGTGGCAGGAGCTGGCACACAGGACAGCTTTATAAGAGGTCCTGGGTCGCACAGGAAATGATCAATTGTATTGGGACAACAAAATGGCAGCTGAGAGATGAGGTAAATAGGCAAGAGGAAGTACAGGAAGCCACACACCCAACACCCAGCTCCTGTTCTGATGCAGCATTGAACTGTCATGACAGTGGGGTAATGCAGGGGCCTGCAGATAGCAAGGTACCTGTCAAAGGCCATGGCAGACAAGAAGAAGGTCTCAGTGGTGCCCAGGGAGAAGAAGAAGTAGAACTGGAGGAAGCATCCAGAGACAGAAATGGTGTTGGTCTCAGAGAGAAAGTTGGCTAGCATATTAGGGACAGTGGAGGTGATAAACCAGATCTCCAGGAAGGAAAAATTGGCCAGCAGGATGTACATTGGAGTTTGTAGTTGATGGTCCCACATCACAGCACAGATAATACAGATATTTCCAGTTAGTGTCAGAATATATGTCCCAGAGAAGACTGAAAAGAGGAAAATCTGAATTTCCCAGGTATAAGAAAAGCCTAAAAGGATGAATTTACTCACAGAGCTAGAGCAATTATTTATGTTGGAATATTCATTTGTTTGTAATGCTGCAAAAATAACAGATTTCCAAATTACAAGTATAGAAATTAGGGCAGATCCCTTGCTTAGGGTAAAATCATTCTGTGTGTCAATAAATAACAAAATGCCATAATCCATGCAGTGATAGTTCCATGATTTTCATATATTCATGACTCTATTCTGCATACAGTATATAAAAGTGAAAACTCTTCTGTCATCCTAAGGTTTACCATCAAAGTTACTTGGTATTATCAAGAGTCAAGTGTGCCCAAGGATCTACAATTTTAGAATAAGCAGTGAATGAGAGGAATGAATAAACATAGCTAAATAATTAAGTGGTTGTAACCTACAAAGATATCGATGACACTGATATTTAATATTCTTTGATCTATTTGGGAGAGAAATAGGTCAAGCTGATGAGGACAATATAAATAGATTTAAATAACATTTGAAACTTAACTGATTTTAGTTTTACTGTGTTAGATTATGTGAAATATTCCTATGTTAATTTTAGAATATATCATAAACTAATGTTAAAATAAAAATCTATCAGAAGTTTTCACATTTCAATTCCTCTCTTTACTAAAATTACACTCAGAAAGACTTACTGGCAATCTTCCTTATTTTACAAAGAAACTTAAGGAACAAAGCTCTGTAATATAGTCCTACATTGCCCTATATATCACAATCAATACTTGATATATATGATGTTTTTCATTAATATTGCAGTTGATATCAGATACTTTAGTAGATATTAAAGCCAAATATGTATCATTTATGAAGATATGCCAAAGTTGGCTGTGCCCACAAAAGCTGTTCCTCAAAGTTTGCAATCTCAAACAGGAATAAAATTTTGTCTTCTATGCTGTAAATATAACAGAAAGTAACAGATGGTAGTCACTTGAAACTTCCTTGAAGGAAGGTCTATTCCCATTCACTTACTGGAATTCTCCCTGACCTAGGGCCCTAACTCCCACAGAGAGCAATATAAATGGGAAACTGGCAAACCACTTTAAGAGTTCTAGTAAGTTTTGAAGTAACATTTTTTTATAAGCTCTTAGAAAAAATTTAGCTTTGATTCTGGAGAAGGAATACTTTCATAATTCACATATTAAGTGGTATTTAATACAAAACTAGAGAGGCGTGGAAGGAGAAAATAGAGAAGCTTTGAGTCCTGTGAGCTTTACCTTACCTGAAGATACAAGATGGGTATCATAGAAATCTGTATGGCTTAACACCATCTTCTATATCAGAGTGAAAACTCTAATCTCAGATCTCAGAGAAGCCAAATATAATAGTTCCACGCATTACTGTGGGGATTATATGGAATGCTGACCCTTTTAAGAGCAAGAACATTATGAAATCTGTCATGGACCTCTTTAGGCTTGCCCTCTTACAGTTCTCTTGTTTATATAAACTGACAAAGCAACAGGAAACCTGACAGTTGAAAAGAGAATCATAGTCTCATGATCTACACAGAACCAAATGAACAACTGAATATTAAGCCCTTTTACTTTCTGCAAAGATCATCTTTGGGGACTGGCTCTCTAGAGAGGGAATTTATAACACACTAGTCACATTGAACCTGATTTCCTATTCTGTTCCTTACTCAGCATACTGGAATTTGTTTCAAATTCTAACACATTTCCCAATTTAGTTCAAGGAGTTTTATTTGCAATAACAAGAGAAATAGAAACACAAAATGATTTGGGCAGGTTTAAGTTTGCTACTTAACTGTAATCAGAAGTAATTTTCTCTCTGATGATAAAGGAAAAATTGTGACTCTGCCCATTTGCCTTGGCTCTAAGCTTACAAAAAAGTCTAAGGAATATAGGTTAACACAAAGATTAGGAGCCTGTGCATTTAAACATATTAAATATTCCCTCCTTTTGTTTCAGACTATTCATCATCTTAACTCCAACTTGTTTGCCCCAGCCCAAGCTCACCACCACACTGAGATATGCATTCTTTAGCTATGAGTAAAATTTTTAAAATAAGAAAGACATGAAAATATCCTATTCAGTTAATTAACACTTTGGTAATATCTTTTAACTGTTCCATACTACAACATTAGCATTAAGTGGCTATACAATATTTTACATAATTAGTCCCTAATTGTTGAACCTTTAGGTATGATAAACAGAGTTACAAAGATTCTTAATACAAATTAAAACATACCCTATAATAAAAAATTCCAAATGATAGAATATGATCAAGTAAAAGTTATTTAAGAGTGGTCCAACATTATGTGTATGTGAAAGCATATATTAAAATAAATATTCACTAATTAATAGAGAAAAATATAGGAACATGTTATAAATCCAGTGATGGCAATAGATAAAACTGAACTTCATTCTTCACAAAATTAACCAGAAATAAAAGGAATTCCTTAACTTGGTGAAGAATCTCTTTAACAGATATGATTGGCAAAATCATTGTCTAATAGTAAAACACAAAAAGCATTATAATTAATCAAAGACAAAAAGGAAATGAAAGTCTCTGAGCAAGGAGACACCTAAGAGTTTGATGCTAAGTGGAAGCTATTTGAGGAGAATGGTACTAAATGAGAGGAAACTGAAAAGAAAAAGCCCAAAATCTATGTAAAAGTTTTAAAAAAAACAGGAAACAAAAATAATGGATACAAAATTTTCAAAAGCAAAATAAATCATAGGACTTATAATACCAAATATTAAAATATTTGATAAAGTTAGTGCAAGGTGGAAATAGAATCAAAAGATCTTTTTTTTCAATTGTTTAGGAAGATTTAAAAAATTTTTAAGTAATCTGAATAAATTAAATATGTGGAATGCATTAAAATAAAATTCAGAAAAACCAAACATAGAGAAAATTACATTTAAACTGATAAAGGAGCCCCAATGAGAAAAATGCCAGTTTTGAAATAATCAAAACCAGAGGCAAGTGGCACAGTAAAGGTGCAGTTCCACATACCAATACCAGGGGATGGAAGATAACAGAAAAGGTTTGAGAAGACCTAGAACCCCTCGTCATGTTGATTGGTGGAGATCTCCTTTTGAAAAAAGAATCAACCTCAAAACTTAGAACACTAAAAAAAGGCATATCTATGAACTGCCTGACAGAGAATTTTTAAATAACTGTTATAAAGATGCCCAATGAACTAAAAGACAGATACACAATTAAATAAAATCAGGAAAATGAGGAACAAAATGAGAATATCAACAAAGAGAAAGAATTTTTAAAAAACAAAAATTCTGGAGTTGAAAACTGTAAAAACTAAAGTGAAAAATTTCATTAGAGGGGTTGAACATCAGATTTGACAGGTAGGAGAAAGAGTCTGGAACTGGAAGATGGGTCATCTGAAATCATGGAACCAAAGGTACAAAAGGCCTTATAAAACACCAGCAAGAGGATGAATATATGTCTATGGGGTCATGAGAGAAGAAGAGAGAGACAAAGGGGCTTAGCTTATTTGATGAAATAATGGCCAAAATTTTCCAAAACTCTGAGGAGAGTGATGGACATACAGAAGTTTAAATAACTTGAAGTAAATCTGAACAGAACCACATTGAGACACAGTATAACCAAACTGTCTAAAGTCAAAAATAAAGAAAGAAATCTTCAAAGAAGAAAGAGAAAAGCAATTCATCACATACATGGGAGCTTCCATAAGAATATGAGCAGACTTCTCATCATTTACTTTTCAGAACCCAGGAAAGTGATGGGATATATTCAAAGTGCTTAAAAAAAAGAAGCAATAAAACCCCCACTATCAAATTATCAACCACGAATACTGTATCAGTCAAAACTTTCATTCAAAACTGAAGAAGAGAGAGAGAAAGGTATTAAAAATGGTGGAATAGCAAGATCCTTTATACACCTCATCCCACAGGCACAACAAATTTACAACTACACACAGAGAATAATTTTCCTTTGAAAAAGGCCTGAGAATTAGATGAATAGTGCCTTCACAACAAAAGACAAAAGAGAGACATCCAGAAGAGTAGGAGAGGAGAGTCACAGCCTTCCCAGGACTACACCCCAGATACAGTAATTCCACAATTAAGAAAAATAAAAAAATTAGGAAACTCTCCCTCAAGGAGTAAAGGGATTGTGCCCCATATCAGGCATTCCAGTGGATGGGTCCAACAGTGGAAATGTAAGATGACTAAATGTCCAGTTTTGGAAATCTATGGTGATGAAAACCAGGAGAATTATAGAACCATAAAGAATGGATACCCAGTATTAAAGAGCTTGCATGCAAACCCATCCACTCTCCAATCCAGTTCAAAAGCACCAAAGTGAAAAGCCCCTAGTCCATAAGCAAGGGAGACCCACTTTCTAACTTTAAACAGCTACTGGAGAGGCAAGAACCCGAAGGGATTTATCCAGGATGCAAGCCCTGGTTGACATCATTTTTGCAACCTCATTGTAACTTACTATGGTAGGAGCACCCAACAGGTGGCAGTTTTGGTGCCTTCTCTCTAGCCTACTAGTTAGCAATGGATATCCTTTGTCCACCCTACACAGAGAGCTAGCTGTAACCAGTATAGGTAAGCATTTGGTATGTTCAATCCTTGTTCAGCATTTGATATGATATGTAAAGCAAGGCAGGGAGAGTGCCCTGAGCCCTGCCCATTATATTCAGCAGCCAGGCTGCAATTGGGAAAAGCAAATGACATAAATTCTACTTCCCATCTGCAGTGGCACTTTTGAAAATTGCCAGGTGGGTGCCCCAAGCCCTGACTTGCCTGTGCAGTATTGTGTCTCAATGTGGTCCTATCATAGCTAGCAGGAACACATAGCCCACACAGAGTACCTGGCTCTAGTGATCAAGGGAGACTGCACTTCTGGCACATGTGGCTCATGCATAAGTTAAGTCCCTAAAGGGGTTCTTGGGTGGCTCAGTCAGTTAAGCATCTGACTCGGTTTCAGCTCAGGTCATGATCTCATGGTTTTGTGGGTTTGAGCCATGCATCAGGTTCTGTGCTGGTAGCACAAAGCCTAGTTGGGATTCTTTCCCTCTCCCTCTCTCACTCTGTCCCTCCCCCATTTGTGCTGCCTCTGTCTCTCTCAAAACAAATAAATAAACTTTAAAAAAGATAATTCTTTCAAGACTAAGAGAGGCAGCCACTTCACCTAATACATATAGACCAGCAGAGTGACAAGCAAAATGAGGAGACAGAGGAATATGTTCCAAAATAAAAAACAAGGCAAATCCCAGAAAAATACCTTAAGAAAACAGAGTTAACCTACTTGATAATGAGTTCAAAGTAATGGCTATAAAGATGTTGACCAATCTCAGAAGAATTAAAGAACACAGGGAGAACTTCAATAAGAGAGAAGATACAATAAAGTACCAAATGGAAGTTATAACTGAACTGAAAAATACACTAGAAGGTTTCAACAGCAGAATGGATGAAAGAGAAGCAAAAATCAGTGAGCTGGAAGACAAAGCAATGGAAAACACCTAGACAGCATCCAAAAAAAAAAAAAAAAAAAAAAAAAGAGAATTCAAAGAAATGAGAATAACTTAATGGACCTCTGGAATAACATCAAGCAGAATAACATTAACGTCATAGTGGTCCCAGTGGGAGAAGGGAAATAATGGATTAAAATTTCCCTAATCTGAAGAAAACAGACATCCAATTCCAGGAAGCCCAGAGAGTTCAACACAAGATCAACCCAAAGAGAAAAACATTGAGCCACATTATAATTAAAATGATAAAAGTTAAGGGTAAAGAAAGAATCTTGAAAGTAGCAAGACAAAAGCAACATACTACATACAAGGAAAACTACATAAGGCCATGAGCAGATTTTTCAGCAGAAGCTTTACATGCCCGAGGGGAAACCCATGACACATTCAAAGTGCTGAAAGGAAAAAAATTGCTGACGAAGAATTCTCTAACCATCAAGATTATAATTTAGAATTAAAGGAGAGATTAACAGTTTTCCAGATATCCAAAAGCTAAAGGAGTCCATTACCAATAAACCAGCCTCACAAGAAATGTTAAAGAGACTTCTCTAAGCTAAAAATATAAAACACTAATTAATAATGAGAAAACATGAAAGTAAAAATCTGACTGGAAAAGGTAAATAACAAATGTGTGGATCAACCACTTACAAAGCTAGTGTGAAGGGTAAAAACAGAAGTAGGAGAATTTATTAAAAACACAATTAGTTAAAATACATATAAAACAAAGTGATAAATGCATCATCAACAAAATAAAATGTGCGAAGGGAGTAAAATATAAACCTTTGAGATGTGTTCAAAATTAATTTACAAGAGACTTATATACATAAGATATCATATATGAACCTTACAGCAACTACAAAGAAAAACATATAGTTAATACAGAAAATAAAAAGGATTAAATACTAAAAACAATAATCAAAATACAAGGGAAGAGAGAAAGAGAAGAAAAAAGGACCAGAGAAGAACTACAAAAACAGCGAGTACACAATTAACAAAATGGCAATAAATAGATACCTATCAATAATTACATGGAAATGTACTAAATTCTCCAATCAAAAGACATGGATGACTAAATGGATACAAAAACAAGACCCCTGTATATGCTGCCTACAAGAGATTTACTTTAAGCCTTAAGGTCATTCATAGATGGAAAGTGAAGAGATAGAAAAAGATTACCATGCAAATGGGAATAAGAAGAAAGTAGGATAGCAAAACTTGTATCAGATAAAACAGACTTTAAAACAAAGAGTATAAAAAGATACAAAGAAAGACATTGCATAATGACAAAAGAATCTTTCTAACAAGAGGATGTAACAGCTAGCTGTAAACCAACACAGTAGGACCTAAATATATAAAGCAAATATCAACAGCCATAACAGGAGAAATAGATAGCAAACAACTATAGAGGCTTTACTCTACTCATGTGAGTGGAGAGATTATCCAGACATAATATCAATAAGAAACAATAGCCTTAAAGGACACATTAGGCTAGATGGACCTAATAGATACATATACAGATCATTCCACCCCAAAACAGAAGAATGCAGGTTCTTTTCAAATGCACATGAGACATTCTAAAGAACTGATCATACATTAGACCACAAAATAAGTCTCAATTTAAGAAAACTGAAATTCTATCAAGCCTCTTTTCTGACCACAAAAGTGTGCAAATAAAAATTAATTACAAGAAAACTGGAAAACAAAACAAAACAAAACATGGAGATTAAACATGTTACATAACAACCAATAGAACAATGAGAAATCAAAAAGGAAATTAAATAAAAATGGAAATATAACAATCCAAAATGTTTGGGACACAGCAAAAGCTGTTTTAAGAGGGAAGTTCATAGTGATACAGACCTACTTCAAGAAATAAGAAAAATCTGGGGCGCCTGGGTGGCTCAGTCTGTTAAGTGTCTGACTTCAGCTCAGGTCATGATCTCGCAGTCTGTGGGTTCCGGCCTTGCGTTGGGCTCTGTGCTGCCAGCTCAGAGCTTGGAGCTGGCTTCAGATTCTGTATCTCCCTCTCTCTCTGCTCTTACCCTGCTCATGCTCTCTCTCTCTCTCTCTCTCTCTCTCAAAAATAAATAATAAAACATTTTTTAAAAAAAGAAATGAGAAAAATCTCAGATAAACAATATAACTGTTTTTTTTTTTTTTGAGAGAGAGAGAGAGATAGAACACGAGGAGGAGAGGGGCAGAGATAGAGGGAGACACAGAATCTGAAGCAGGCTCCAGGCTCTGAGCTATGAGCACAGAGCCCAATGCAGGGCTCAAACTCACCACCCATGAGATCATGACCCGAGCCAAAGACAGTTGCTTAACCAACCGAGCCCCCCAGGCACCCAACAATCTAGCTCTACAATTAAAAAAAAAAAACTAGGAAAAGAACAGACAATGCCCGAAATCAATAAAAGGAAGAAAATAATAAATATCAGAGCAGAAATAAATGGAGATTTAAAAACAATAAAAAGATCAGTGAAACTGTAAGCTGGATTTTTGAAAAAAAAAACCCAAATTAATACAATTTTAGCCAGGCTCATCAAGAAAAAACAATCATAAATGAAAGATAAAAAGTTATAAATGATTCCACAAAAATATATTCCACAAATATAAATTGTATTTCTTAATCATCAGAGAATATTCTAAACAACTATACACCAACAAATTAGAGAATCTGTAAGTGAATACATTCTTAGAAATACATAATCTTTCAAGAGTTAATTATGAAGAAATAGAAAATCTGGATAGTCTAATTACTAGTAGTGAAATTGAATCAATAATCAAAAAACTCCCAACAGACAAAAGTTCAGGTTGATATGGCTTCACAAGTTAATTCTACCAAACATTTAAAGAAGAGTTACTATTTATCCTCCTCACATTATTCCTAAAAACCAAAGAGGAATGAACACTTCCAAACCCATTTTACAAAGCCAACATTTACAAGTGATCATTTACAGCTGATACCAAAAATAAACAAACACACTTCAAAAAAGAAAAGAAAAATACAGGCCATTATCACTGATGAACATAGATGCAAAAATTCTCAACAAAATACCAGCAAATCACATTCAACAATACATTAAAAGCATCATATACCAGGACAAACCATCCTTCATTCCAAGGATACAAAGATGGCTTAATATCGGCAAATCAGTCACTGTGATACATCACATTAACAAAATGAAGGATAAAAATCATATGATCATCTCAATGGATGCAGAAAAGCATCTGACAAAATTGGATATCCATTTATGATAAAAACTCACAACAAGTGGGTACAGTGGGAGCATACCTTAACATATAAAGGCCACATATGACAAACCTACAGCTAACATCATACACAATAGTTCAGCTTTTCCTATAAGATCAGGAATAAGATAAGGAGAGCCACTCTCGCCACTCCATTCAACAGAGTACTGAAAATCCTAGACACAGAAATTAGACAAGAAAAAGAAATAAAGGACATCCAAATTGGAAAGGAAGTAAAACTGTCACTGTTTGTAAATGGCATAATACTATATAGAGAGAATCCTAACGACTGCACCAAAAATTTATCACAATAAATGAATGCAGTAGGGCTGCAGGATACAAGATTAATATACAGAAGTCTGTTGTGTTTATGTACACTAATAACAACCTATCAGAAAAAAAGAAAAATACTACCGCATTTACTACTTCATCAATAATAATAAAATATTTAGGAATAATTTTATTAAAGTAGGTTAAAGACCTGTATTCTGAAAACTATAAGACACTGATGAAATATTGAAGATGACACAAATAAATGGAAAGCTATGTTGTGCTAACAATAATACTGTTAAAATGTCCATACTTTCCAATGCAGTCTACACATTTAAAGCAATCCCTATCAAAATACCAGTGGAATTTTTCATAGAACTAGAACAAACAATAATAAAATTTGTAAGGCGTCAAGAAAGACTCTGAAAAGTCAAACAATCTTGATAAAGAACCAAGCTGGAGGTATCAGAATCCCAAATTTCAAGATATATTCCCAAAGATGCCATAATTAAATAGTATGGCACTGGCACAAAAATAGATACATAGATCAAGGGAACAGAATAGAGAGCCCCAAAATAAACCCATGCTAATCTGGTCAATCAATCTATGACAAAGGAGGCAAGAACATACAATAAGGAAAAGATAGTCTTCAATAAATCATGTTAAGAAAATTAGATGGAATGAAATTGAACCACTTGTAGCATATATACAAATAAATTCAAATACATTAAAGATTTAAATGAAAGCCTTAAAACCATAAAACTGAACAAAACATAGGCAGTAAGCTCTTTGACATTAGTCTTAGCAAAATTTGTTTAGATCTGTCTCTTCAAGCAAGAGCAACAAAAGCAAAAATAAATGGGACTACATCAAATTAAAAAGATTTTGTACAGTGAAGGAAACCGCCAAGAAAATGACCAAGCAAGCTCCAGAATAGAAGAAGATATTTATAAACACTATATCTAATAAAGGGTTGATATCAAAAATATATAAAGAACACATAACACTCCACAGCAAACAACAACAACAAAATAATACGGAGAAGATTTGAAAAAGCAGGTCTCCAGAAAAGACATACAGATGTCCAAAAGACACAGGAAGAGATGCTCAACATCACTAATCATCAGGGAAATGCAAATCAAAACCACAATGAGATACCACTACATACTCGCTAGAATGGCTAGCATCAAAAAGACAAGAATAGTAAGTGTTGGAGAGGATATGGAGAAAAGAGAATCCTCATGCACTGTTGCTGGGAATGTAAATTGGTGCAGCCACTATGGAAAACAGCATGGCGTTTCCTCACAAAATTAAACATAGAACTATCACATGATCTAGTAATTTCACTTCTGGGTATTTATCCAAAGAAAACAAAACACTAACTTGAAAAGATACAGGTATCCCTATATTCACTTCAATATTCTTTACAATAGCCAAGACATGGAAGCAACCCAAGTGTCTATCAATAGATGAGCGTGTGTGTGTGTGTGTGTGTGTGTGTGTGTGTGTGTGTGTTTGTATTGGCCATAAAAATGAAATGATTCATAAAAATGAAAGATTGCTATTTGTGACAACATGGATGGACCCAGGGGGTACCGTGCTAAGTAAAATAAGTTAGACAAGCACAAATACCATATGATTCCACTTATATGTGAAAACTTAAAAACCACAGAAATAGACAAAAAAACAGACTCTTAAATACTCAGAACTAGTGGCTGCCAGGAGAGAAGTGGGTGGTGGATAGGTAAAACAGATGAAGGAGATTAAGAAGTAGAAACTTCCAGTTATAAAATAATTGTGATGCGGATGAAAGGTATAGCTTAAGGAATATAATCAATAATATTATCATAATTGTGACAGATGGTGACTACACTTATTCTGGTAAACAGTGAGTAATGTACAGAATTGTTGAATCAAGATGTTGAAATCTCGCAGTAATACAATAGTGTATGTCAATTATACATCAATAAAAATACATAAAAATTAAAAACAAAAACAAGGAATAGGAATAGAAGAAGTACCTCAATACAACATTTATGAAAAGCCACAGCTAACATTACAATAGTGAAACACTAAAAGCTTTTTCTCTAGATCAGAAATAAGCAAGAATGCCCATTCCCATCACTTCTATTCAACATAATGTTGGAAGTACTACCCAGAGCAATTATGCAAGAAGGAGAGATAAAAGGTATCCATACATAAAGGAAGAAATAAAATTATCTGCTTGTAGACTACATGATCTTATATGCAGAAAATCATAAAGATTGCATCAAAACAAATGTTAGAACAAATTCAGCACAGTTGCATGACACAAAATCAACACAAAAAAATGTGTTGCACTTGTGGTGAGCACAGAATGGTGTGAGTGTTGAATCACTAAATTGTAGACCTGAAACCAATATTACACTGTATAACTAACTGAAATTTAAATACAAACTAAGACATCAGTTGCATTTCTATATACTAACAATAAAGAGTCCAAAAAGGAAATTTTAAAATTAATTTCATTTACAATAGCATCAAAAAATACTTTGGAATAAATATAACCAAGGATATAAATGACTTGTACACTTAAAAATACAAAAATTGATTGAAGAAATTATAGACACAAATAAATGTAAATATATCCTACATTAATGGATTGGAAGACAATATTGTTAAGATGTCCACACTACTCACAGTGATCTACAGATTTAATGTAATATCTATGCTATGTGAATTTAGTGAAGTTGCTACAACCAATCTATAAAAGAAAAAATTGACAGTAGTTCAAAAATGTCATAAAGATGAAAAAAATCTAACAAAAAATGATACAAGACCTTTACGCTGAATACTGAAACACTCAACTGAGAGAAA
This sequence comes from Acinonyx jubatus, assembly GCF_027475565.1. Lineage (NCBI taxonomy): Eukaryota > Metazoa > Chordata > Mammalia > Carnivora > Felidae > Acinonyx > Acinonyx jubatus. The sequence continues at coordinate 69,289,847 of NC_069386.1, read as the reverse complement.
TTAAATGAAGAGATTTATCATGTTCATGTATCACAACACTCAATGCTATTATATGGCAATTGTTATGAAACTGGTGTATGGATATATTAAAACCCCAATCAATATCCTTATTAGTATGTTTTAACATATTGAGATGTTGATTCTCAAATGTAGGTGAAAATGCATAGGACCTAGAATACACTAAGACACATGATAGAAGAAAGAGGTATGATTTATACTATCAGTTATCAAGATTTAATATAAAGCCTAGCATGATTAGGACAGTATTCTATTACAAAAGATCAGAAATATAATGCAGCAGATTAAAATGGAGGCCCATACATACACAGTCATGTTATTTATCACATAGCCTCCATTGCAATCCAATGGGATATTAATGGTCTTTTTAACAAATGTTTTAGGTCAACTGAACAACTACATGGAAGAAAAGAAAACTTGATGCCCTACCTCATACCACCCACAAAAAACTAATTTAAAATAGATCATATTCCTAAATGTGAAAGCTAAAATATTTAAGCATCTAGTTTATAAAAAATAGAATATTTTTATGACTTTAAGAGAGACAATTTCTTAAAACAGAAATGTCTTTAACCATATATAAAAAAAAACCTTAAAATCATTAAAGAACTTTTGCTAACTAAAATACACCAAGAAATGATTATATTACTGAAAAACATATATCCAACAAAGGATTTGATTATACATTATACAAAAAAATTTGTGTAAGCCAATAAAATAATGCACATGACCCATTAACAACTGAGCAAAAAAACTTCAATGGAGACTTCATGAAAAAGATTTCCAAACAAAAGGCAGAAACGGACTCCTAAATACAGACAGCAAACTGTTGTCAGAGGGTAGAAGGATGGGATGATAGGCAAAATGGGTGTATGAAGAATGGGAGGCACACACTTCCAGTTATGGAATGAACAAGTCATGAGGATGGAAGGTACAGCATAGGGAATATAGTCAATGGTATTGTAATAGCCTTGTATAGTGATAGTAGCTACACTTGTGAGCATAGCATACCATACTGACTAGCTGAATCACTACGCTATACACCTGAAACTAATGTAACATTGTATGTAAATTATACTCAAAATAATTTTATTTTTTTAATTTTTTAAATGTTTATTTATTTTGAGAGACAGAGCACAAGCGGGGAAGAACAGAGAGAGAAGGAGACACAGAATCGGAGGCAGGATCCAGGCTCTGAGCTGTCAGCATAGAGCCTGATGCAGGGCTTAAACTCACAAACTGCGAGATCATGAACTGAGCAGAAGTCGGACACTTAACTGACTGAGCTACCCAGGTGCTCCTCAAAACAATTTTAGATAAAAATTTTGAGCAAAAAATTTTTCCACATGAAAAATGTGTTCCCTATCATTACTTATCGAGAATGTGCAAGTTAAGATACAATTAGATACCACCCCACACCCAGCAGAATGGCTACAATATATATTTTTCAAAGATGGATAATAACAAGTGTTGAAGAGGCTGTGGAGCTACAGAAACTCACTTACAATGCTGGTGAGATTATACATCAGAACAATCACATATGAAGAATGTTTCACAGTTTCTTATATTAAACCAGTATCTACTCTAAGATTAAAAAGTTCTACTTAATATAACATCCAACAGAAATGAGTGTTATGTCCTTTAAAAATCATGTACAGGAATGGTCATAACAATTGTATTTTTATCTTACAAAAATGAGAAACCATCCAAATGTGCAACAACAGAGTCATGTGTAAATAAATTACGGGTATGTTCATGCAATGGAAGCAATAATGCAACTCATTGACAACAAAAATGTACAAATGCTGATAAACGTAATAGTTTGGATAAATTTCACATAGTATAAGTAATCAAATACACAGAGATCATGTATCATATAATCCCATTTAGGTGAAGTGCAAAATTTAAGGTGATAGAAGTTAAAACAAAAAAAAAAAAAGCTAACTGCAGGGGTTACCACCTGAGAAGGTAGAATAAGGATGTATATTTGAAGAACTGTTAACATTCTATTTTTCCATTTGGTTGTAAGTTTACATAAGTATAAATTTGATTAATTGTAAATTTATACAAAAAGTAAATATTTCAAGCATTTGCATCATGTAATATCTTTGAAATCTAGAGAACCTCTGTATATTAGTAATGAAAACATAATAAACAGTAAGCAAAGTGACAACACGAACATGGAATCTTCAGAAGGAAAATATGTAACTGAAAAAATCCTTAAAAAAATGATCATTCACACTGCTGATAAGGCAAATACAAATTAAGATAACAAGGTATCATTTTTACCCATCACATTAGCAAAATTAAAGTTAAATAACAGTAATGGCTGATATTATCCAGGGTTGAATAGTGTGAAATTAACACCATGTATGTTCTTCAGGGGAGTATATAGTAGTACAGAAATGTGGGGAGAAAAAAAATTCTGTCAATAACTGCCTCAGAAACTTCACTTTCAGGCCTCTGTCCCTTACAAATAATAAATGTCTATGGATCAACATTGTTTATTGCAGCATTATTTGTAATAGTAATAAAATAATTCATGATCTACATGCTATCAAGAGTATTTTATCATTGCATACACTTTTAAAAAATATCATGTATCAGTTAAAAAAGGAGTTAGAGCTACATATATTACATGTAAGCATATCCAAGAATTTCTTCTCTCTTCTGTCTCTTGCTCTCTCTCTTTCCCACCCCACACAGTGGTAGAGAAGTGGAAGTGAAAGAAAGGGGGATGTTTCTTACTTGACATATTTCTGTAATTTAGAAAAATAAGATAAAATCTAAAGTCAAAAATTCTGATTAGAGAATATTCTCTAATTTCTCTGATTTCTCCATATGGAGGAAGTCATGAAAGCAAAGGTGTACTGTTTTTGGCAAGGCACCTGCAGCCGAACTTGCTTAATGTTCCATTATCCTTCCCATCAACTGGAATATTCAGGGCTGGGAACACTTACTTCCCAACATAACCCAGCTGACAGTATTCCAACTATCATATCTTTGTTTTAAATTCTCTTTCCTATCCATTGGCTTTTCCCTTCACACCCTATCATCATCCCCCAACAACATATTTCTGAGTTACATAATTTCTGGCAGAAGGCTGTGATTCAAATTTTTTAATGATTCCCTTTGTGCTTTAACTGCAAGTATCCGAATCCCTAAATCCCTAAACATCAAAATTTCCTAATGATGGTCCGTGAAACCAGGGAGTTCCATCTAATTTATTTATCATCTTGGTTCTATCATGTCTAGGATGGCTCTGTAGTGTTAGCATGCCAGATGTGTGCGACTGCAGGACCTAAGAATCTACACGTTACAGAGGTGTGTAACACTAAAGTCCATTATATTGAAAGCTTTTTTCATGCTCCTGTCATCTGTAGCACTTGCAAAACCAGTATTTAATAATAATTATGTTATTTTAAAGTAACACATCACATTGAATATACAGTAATACATCAATTATATAAATTAAGTAATGCATTTAAAAAAGGTTTTAAGAATATATGACTAGTTAAAGTTAATAGTGCTTCCCTTTTGGTGTTGAATGATTGTTTTCTTCATGTTTTTCATGTTTCTAAATTTCAGCAATAAGCATTATTTTTGTAATCAGAAAAAATTTTTAAACATGAAAAATTAAATAGTAAAACACTTCTTGCAAACCAACTCCATTATTGAAAACCTATTTTTCATAAATCTGAAGTTGTACATGTAAGCAACAACTATTACTCTCAAAAAAAGTTACATGAATTATAATCAAGAGGAATTTTTATCTGAAATTTAGTAATTATAAATTAATAACTAAGTTGTAGAAAAAGAACAAACTCCAAACATCAGAGTTTTCATATAAAAATAGTAAGTCCTAAGACCTGTGGATATGCACAACCACACAAATTCACAGAAAGTTTATGTATTTATCATAATACATAATAAACTAGTATTTATACATAAATATTATAGCAAATTTGAAACTACTAATAAGTAAAAAGCCCAGCTATAAAAGTCAACATTTATGAAGATTTTGTTGCCTTTACCTTTAATCTAGTTGCTTATAGCTTTACTTTTCTGTATATATAGATTTTGTAATATTTTGAATGTACTTTGGTGTCTTTTTCCCTTTTTAATGTAATCATTTTCTCAGGTTAATGTATCTTTTTGCAATCATTTTAACAAAATAATATTTACATTTCTGGATTTTTCTTCATATTATTTTTTGATATTTATAATTGTTAGAGTAAATTTCTACTGACATATGTAAATTTTGTTTAAACTAAACTTTATATAGTTTGAAATTAATTTTTCAAAACTATTCTTACTGAATTGCCTATATATATTTAGTTTATAGAGGATACATAAACTATGATGAGATAAAGAAAATTCACCAATATCCAAACTTTAAATTATTATGCCCCTTATTTGATAAAAATAGTTCTCTGTGTTGTAGAACTGTAGAATTTGAGTCAACAGCAGCTATCATGAACCCCCACATTCCTCATAGGACTATCACCTATTTCATCTCATGCGGTAGTACCTTACAGCCATTGCTCACATAAATGCATAAAAAACACAAACACATATATACTCCCTGAAATGCTAATTCTTTTATTGCAGGGAAGTAATTTCCTTGTACTCAATTTGATAGGACAAAAGAGGGAGTCACCTGAATGTATAAATTACCCTTTTATTCTATTTATATAATGAAGGGCATAACTTGTGCCCACAGCTATGATTTAATATGAGAAATGAATTATACACAATAATAAGCTGAACAGAAATGTATTACATACAGGCAGATATCCAGGAAACTTAGGCAACAGTCAATGAACTAGCAATAAGCCCAACTGGAACCTGATCCTTCCTACACTCGTTTGCATAGGGTAGAGCCCCATAAGAGTTATGCTGACAGAAAAGGGTACAGGGTTATTATAGTAGCCTAACCATCTACATAGTCAACTTCCCATCCTAAATTAAAACCTCTACAAATCCTAATGCCTGTTCACCAGAATCTTAAATTTTACCTTCAAGGTTTTTTCCTGAAGATTTTTATTAAAAATTAATATTTCAGGGAAATGTTAACTTACATCTTGTGACTGAATGTAAAAATGAAAAGAGAAGGAAAATACTGATTAATGGGAGACAGAGATGCATCAAGTTAAAGTTAAAGGCTGTAGACCTTCATGCTCGAAGATATCTTGGACACTTCATCATTGTCTTAAAGTTGGAACTATTCGAGAATATATATTCAGTATCATCTCAGGAGAAACAAATTTATTCTAATCAACCAGGATATATCCTAGAGAAAAGTATCTCCTTTGAAATGAGAAGATTCTTGTATTTTGTGTGAAATATCTCACCCACTTTCATTGTTACTAATGCGTCTTGTTTAATTTATTTGATCAGGGAGGCAGGTCAAATGGATGAAAATCAAACAGAGGTGGTGACAGACTTTGTCCTGGCAGGCTTCTCGCAGACACCATCTACTGAGGCAGGACTATTTGTACTATTTCTTTTCTTCTATGTGTCCACTTGGGTAGGCAATGTCCTCATCATGGTCACAGTGGCCTCTGATAACTATTTGAATTCATCACCTATGTATTTCCTTCTTGGCAACCTCTCTTTCCTGGACTTATGTTATTCAACAGTAACTACTCCGAAGCTTCTGGCTGACTTTCTTGATAATGACAAGCTCATTCACTATGACCAATGCATTGCACAGCTCTTCTTTCTGCATTTTGTAGGGGCAGCTGAGATGTTCCTGCTCACAGTGATGGCCTATGATCGCTTTGTTGCAATTTGTCGCCCCCTGCATTATACCACTATCATGAGTCGAGGATTATGCTGTGTGTTGGTAGCTGCCTCCTGGATGGGAGGATTTGTGCACTCTACTGTCCAGACGATTCTCACTATCCGTCTACCCTTTTGTGGACCAAACCATGTGGACAACTTCTTTTGTGATGTTCCCCCTGTCATCAAACTTGCCTGTACAGACACCTTTGTCATTGAATTGCTAATGGTATCTAACAGTGGGTTGATCTCTACCAGCTCCTTTGTGGTACTGGTTTCTTCCTACTCCACTATCCTGGTCAAGATTCGCTCCAAGGAGGGAAGGCGAAAGGCACTCTCCACCTGTGGCTCCCACCTCATGGTGGTAACACTCTTCTTTGGACCCTGTATTTTCATCTATGCCCGTCCCTTCTCCACTTTTTCTGTGGACAAGATGGTGTCTGTATTCTACAATGTTATTACCCCCATGATGAATCCCCTCATTTATACGCTTCGGAACAAAGAGGTCAAGTCAGCCATGCAGAAACTGTGGGACAGGAGTGGACTTACTTGGAAAAAGTAGGAGACATAAGCAGTTAAAGTGAGTTTTTGAGAGCAAAAAACCTGAAATTAAAATACTTTTTCACTAAGGAATTAAGAGTAGGTAGCCTAGTTGTTTGGTTTTCTTCCATTAAACCATAATACTAGATAGGGCACTATAATTAAACTCAGAAAAACTCCTTTCATGGTGAATTGTTCTGTCTTCTGCTTCCTTTTTCTTCCCTGAAGCATCCATTTTGTTTTTCTGTCAACTGTGTTCTTCTATCCATTCATCTGATCAAACCTTATTCCATTCGTTCTTTCCATTTAGTTTGCTGCCACACACTGGTACAAACTACCCTTTCCAAACTCTCACCACTTTCTTCACCTTGTCTTTGATTTTCTTCTCAATTTTCACATTCTAGCCAGATGTCTGAACTGGATAAGGAATATATATATATGGTTCTCACTCTCACAAAATATTTATATGGTAATCAGTTAGATGAAGTAGAGTAAATCTGATTTATACGACTGTATAACAACACACTAATGGGATATATCAGTTGGTTTCATCACATTACCACACCACTAACTACCACCTTGTGCAATTAAGAAAGCAATCGCCTAGGGGCTCCTGGGTGGCTCAGTCAGTTAAGCATCCAACTTCAGCTCAGATCATGATCTCAAGGTTCTTGAGGCTCAGGTCATGATCTTATTGTACTTGAGTTCAAGCCCTGTGTCAGGATCTGTGCTGACAGTTCAGAGCCTGGAGTCTGCTTTGGATTCTGTCTCCCTCTCTCTCTGCCCTTCCCCTGCCCATACTCTTTCTTTCAAAAATAAATAAACATAAAAAAAGCAATTGTCTAATAGTGTGGGTGCAACTAAATTTCTTTGAATTACAAGCCAAGTGAATCTAGACAAGTCATTTAATTAACTGAAACTAATTTCAACTGTAACATGCACAGAATGATGCCTACTTCTCATTGTCCTTGTGAGGGCTAAAAATGTCAATAGATGTGAATGTATCTAGTTTGGTGCTTGGTTCATAACAGGAGTTCACCATTATTTATTCATTAAATTTGATTTTTCAATGACAGCAAAATACAGATGGTAAAAATTTAAACTGGCTGATATGCCTTATGTAAACAATATTATCTACTGTAACTGGTTTAGGGAGGATGCTAGAAAGTATACAGAAATGAGCCATGACATTTTCATTATTAATGTGAGGCACAATTTATATTACTAAAACCATTATCATAAAAAAACCCTTATTGGCATTGGTTATCCTCAGAATTATATTAAGACTAATTCATAGGCTTAGGTACTCCTTACTAAAATTTTATAATCAAAGATGGGAAAATTGATTGACATTCAAGTTAAAAACAAACTAGACACAAAATACAAATCTAAAATACAAATGGACTATAAAGCAGTTTTTATTTCTACAGCCTTTTAAAGCAAGAAAATTATAGAAGCATTTTCAGCAACTTATTTGTGCAACAGAGACAGAAGCCAGGAATGTTAGGTAAATTCATTGGGGACTGAAGTTTTGTCTTTATTATCTTTATATCCCTGAAGCTTACTTTCTAAAATATCTAAAATAAAAGATATTCAATAAAAACATGTTCAATAAATGAAGGAGGTTTTTATATGCTCTCTGATCAATGTGGTAAGGATTAAGGAAGAGATATTTCAGAGTTGTTTTCTTTTCCCGTACTTGGAAAGATAATTTGTAAATTTTCATTGAGAAGTAGGAAACACTGAGAGATATTACAGAAGGAGGACTTAATGAAAAAAAATTATAACATTATTATTGTTAGAGAAGTCAGATATCTAAATATTAATTAATTAATCAAATTCACAATACAAACAACTTTAAATCATGTGATTTTCATCTATGAAATCAGAGAAGTGTGTATTTGAATTCTTAGTACTTTAATAACAGTATTACAAAAGGAGGAGATATTTGAGGGTCAAAATTCAGCAAAATTGAGGCAATCATGATACAATCCAGTTTAGTTTTCACTACAAATTAATACAGCACTCTAGTGCTGTAGGATTTTCCCACTAATCAATGATATATGGAAAAAGTGAAATGGGAATTTAAAAAACAGTTCAATATTTTGGAGAAGGAAAAGATAAAAAATTAGGTAAAATCAATGTTCTGAGGAAATATAAAGAAACATATAATGGAAAATCCTATAGGATAAATGTATCTAAATATAAATATAGGACACCTGGGTGGCTTAGTAGGTTGAGCATCCTACTTCAGCTCAGGTCATGATCTCGTGGGTTGTGAGTTCTAGCCCCACATCGGATTCTCTGCGATCAGCACAGAGCCCACTTTGGATCCTCTGTCCCCCTCTCTCTATGCCCCCCCCATGTTCTCTCTCTCTCTCTCTGAAAATGAATAAACATTAAAATAATAATAAATATAAATACAGATCTCTAGAAATTCTCAAAAAAAAGACAAAAAAAGGGATTGCTTCTTTATATTTAAATACTCAGAAATTGTTCACCATACAATTAATTTTAAAATTGCTTTTTTTCTTATCCTTTTCAAAGGTTGCTTTCATTTCAACATAAAATTCTATAAGAAAGGTTTATTATAATAAGATACTGAGACACAAAGTTAAAGTTGATTGGTGCATTGAAATCTCAACTTCAGTATGTAATGCTTTTATTCAAATAATATGAAACCTCAGATTCTAAACAAAAATTCTTACCTAGTAGTGGAAATTCTGGATAATATGGTATTTTTATTTATTTGTTTTTTTAGGAACCTCCATACTGTTTTCCACAGTGGATGCACCAATTTGCATTCACATCAAAAATGCATCCTTATCAATACTTGTTATTTCTTATCTCTTGATTTTAGCCATTCTGACAGGTGTGAAGTGACATTTCATTGTGGTTTTGATTTTCATTTCCCTGATTATGAGTGATGTTGAGCATCTTTTCATGTGTCTCCTGGCTATCTGTATATGTTCTTTGGAAAAATGGTCCTTTGCCCATTTTAATTGGATTATTTGGGGAATTTTTGGTGTTGGATTGTGTAAGTTCTTTATATATTTTGGATGTTAATCCCTTATCAGATATATCATTCACAAATATCTTCTCCAATTGAGTAGGTTGCCTTTTTGTTTTGTTGACGGTCTCCTTCATGGTACAAAAACGTTATTTTGGTAAAGTCCCAATAGGTTAATTTTGCTTTTGTTTTCCTTGTGTTTGGAGACATACACAGAAAAATATTGCTATAGACAATGTCAAAGAAATTACTGCCTGTGCTCTCTTCTGGGAATTTTATGGTTTCATGTCTCACGTTTATGTCTTTAATCCATTCTGAGGTGTTTTTTTTGTGTGTGTGTGTGTAGTGTGAGAAAGTGGTCCAGTTTCATTCTTTGGCATGTAGCTGTTCAGTTTTCTCAGTACCATTTTTTGAAAGAGACTGTCTTTTTCCCATTGTATATTCTTGTTTCCTGTCATAGATTAATTGACCATAAACGTGTAGGTTTATTTCTCGATTCTTTATTCTGTTGCATTGATGCATGTGTCTATTTTTGTGCCACTACCATACTGTTCTGATTACTACAGCTTTGTAGTATTTCTTGAAATCTGGGATTATAATACCTCCAGCTTTGCTCTTCTCTTTCATAATTGCTTTGTCTAAAGCAGGAAAGAATATCCAATGGAAAAAAGACAGTCTCTTTAACAAATGGTGCTGGGAGAATTGGACAGCAACATGCAGAAGAATGAAACTAGAACACTTTCTGACACGATTCACAAAAATAAACTCAAAATGGATAAAGGACCTGAATGTGAGACAGGAAACCATCAAAACCCTAGAGGAGAAAGCAGGAAAAGACCTCTCTGACCTCAGCCGCAGCAATTTCTTACTTGACACATACCAAAGGCAAGGGAATTAAAAGCAAAAATGAACTACTGGGACCTCATGAAGATAAAAAGCTTCTGCACAGCAAAGGACACAATCAACAAAACTAAAAGGCAACCAACAGAATGGGAAAAGATATTTGCAAATGACATATCAGACAAAGGGCTAGTATCCAAAATCTATAAAGAGCTCACCAAACTCCACACCCGAAAAACAAATAATCCAGTGAAGAAATGGGCAGAAAACATGAATAGACACTTCTGTAAAGAAGACATCCAGATGGCCAACAGGCACATGAAAACATGCTCAACATCGCTCCTCATCAGGGAAATACAAATCAAAACCACACTCAGATATCACCTCGTGCCAGTCAGAGTGGCCAAAATGAACAAATCAGGAGACTATAGATGCTGGAGTGGATGTGGAGAAACGGGAACCCTCTTGCACTGTTGGTGGGAATGCAAATTAGTGCAGCCACTCTGGAAAGCAGTGTGGAAGTTGGTCAAAAAGTTAAAAATAGACCTACCCTATGACCCAGCAGTAGCACTGCTAGGAATTTACCCACGAGTACTGATGCATAGGGCCACTTGTACCCCAGTGTTTATAGCAGCACTCTCAACAATAGCCAAATTGTGGAAAAAGCCTAAATGTCCATCAACTGATGAATGGATAAAGAAATTGTGGTTTATAGATACAATGGAGTACTACGTGGCAAAGAGAAAGAATGAAATATGGCCCTTTGTAGCAACGTGGATGGAACTGGAGAGTGTGATGCTAAGTGAAATAAGCCATACAGAGAAAGACAGATACCATATGGTTTCACTCTTATGTGGATCCTGAGACACTTAACAGAAACCCATGGGGGAGGGGAAGGATAAAAAAGAGGTTAGAGTGAGAAAGAGAGTCAAAGCATAAGAGACTGTTAAAAACTGAGAACAAACTGAGGGTTGATGGGGGTGGGAGGGAGGGGAGGGTAGGTGATGGGCATTGAAGAGGGCATCTTTTGGGATGAGCACTGGGTGTTGTATGGAAACTAATTTGACAATAAATTTCATATAATAAAAAACAAAAAAAAAACACCAAAATTGCTTTGTCTAGTCAGGGTCTTTTCAGGTTACTCAAAGAAAACAAAAACACAAATTTGAAAAGATACACGCACCCCTATGTTTATTGCAGCATTATTTACAAGAGCGAAGATACTGAAGAAACCTAAATATGTCCATCCACAAATGAATGGATAAAGATGTGGGGTGTGTGTGTGTATGTGCCCACGTGTGTGTGTGTGTGTGCGTGTGTGTGTGTATACACGAAATGGAATATTACTCAGCCATAAAAAATAATGAGATTTTGCCATTTACAACAACATGGGTAGACCTAGAGGGTATAATGCTAAGTGAAATAAGTAGTCACAGAAAGACAAATACAACACTTCACTCATATGTGGAATTTAAAAAATAGATCATAGAAAAACATAGACAAAAAACCAGACTCTTAAACACAGAGAATAAACAGGTGGTTGCCAGAGGAGAGATGGGTGGGGGTGGGGGGGGGTGGATGAAATAGATTAAGTGGATTAAGAGTATATTTACTGTGATGAGCATTGAGTAATGCATAGAATTGTTGAATTATTATATTTAAAACTGAAACCAACATATAACACTGTATGTTAATTATACGTCAATAAAAATAATTCTAACCAATGCTGCCAGTATGGTTCAGTTTATGATTAAATCACAAATGATCCCTAAAATTTCATTCTCTTAACACAACTAGTATTTATTCTTCATTCCTACCACATTACTAATATAGGGTGCAGAACAACAGTTGGTCTCTGCTCCACCTCTACTTGGGATTCTATTATCATTAAAGCAGGGGAAAAGGCATGTGGTGAATCTCACACTACCTCTTGAATATCCTCCACCCATTGCAATGGCCAAGTGAATTATACCAAGAAGTTCAATAATTTGAATAAAATTTCCTGAATACTACAACTATTCGAGGCAGTAAGCTGAGATATATTAAAAATATTAAATCTATTCTTAAAATCATTCCCACAAAGAAAATCCACTAGTGAATTCTTCAAACATATAAGGAGGTAACTCTTCCTGTGAAAAATGGAAAACAAATTTTAAATCTTTTTATGCTACCAGCTTATCTTTAATTCTAAAACATGACTTGAGGTTTAAAAGAAAATTTAATTTCACCTTTGAACATGAATGTAATAATCCTTAGTAAAATGTTAGCAAAATGAATCTGACATAAAAAAAGATAATACAACTTGTATTATTTCAGGTATGTAAGGCTGATTTAACATTCAAAAATTAATTTATGTAATTAACCATGTTTACATACTGATAGATATAGTAAAACATTTGAAAAAGTTCACACCAATTCATTAAAAAACTTATAAACTTAGAACATAGAATCTTATACCAGAAAACATTTAATCTGATAAAGAGTATTTATACAAATACCTAAAATAAATATTGTGTTCACTATTGAACATTAAATACTTTCACCTTGACAATGGAAAACAGGTAAGAACACTGGGAATTACCACTTTAATTCAGCACTGTTTTCAAGGGTCTAACGGTGTAATGAGGCAGGAAAAAGAAAACGGAAGAAGAAGTGGAAAAGAAAAAAACTACTCACTATTCACAAATGACACAATATATGTATATGGGAAATTGAAAGGAACCTACAAAAAGTCAAATCTATAAAAGAGTTTAGCACAATCACTGGAAACAGAGTCAGTATTTTATTTTAATCAACTGTGGACGCCTAGATCTGAGACAAGATGGAATAAATGTGCTTTTCTGTGTTCCTTCTACTAAGAGCTGGTTTTTTTTTTTAAATATAACAAAACTGATAACCTTTCAGCTAGACTAAGAAATATTCAAAATAAGAAATGAAAGCACAGACATTACAACAGATGCCACAAAAATACAAAGAATCATGAAAGATTATTAACAATTATACACCAACAAACTGGATAACCGAGAAGAAATGGATAAATTCCTAGGAACATACAGCCTACCAAGATTGAGTCATGAAGTTTGGCACTAGGTGGTGTTACTGGCAAATTTTACCAAACACTAAAAAATAAGTGACATCAATTCTTAAAATTGTCAAAAGGATAACAAATGCACACGAAGGAAAAATTCCACCTTACTTTACAATGCCAGAATTACCTTGGTACCATAGCTAAATAAGTACACTATAATATGAATATAGGCAAATATCCCTAAGAAACATATATGCAAAAATTATCAGCAAAATATTAACAAATCCAATTCAATTCCATATTAAAAGTATCATATACCGTGGACAAGCAGGATTTACCCCCGGGATGTAATGTTTCAACATATGCAAATCAACAAATATGACACACCATTTATACAAAATGATAGATAAAAATCATATGATCAGCTCCATAGATGCATTTGACAAAATACGTTACCATGATTAAAAAACAAACAAACAAACAAACTCAAGTTGGTATAGAAGGAACAAATCTCAACATAATAAAGGCTATATATGACAAGCCCACAATTAACATCACACTCAAAAATGAAAGGTTGAAAGCTTATTATCTAAGATCAGGAACAAGGCAAGAGTGCCCTATCTCACCACTCCTATTCAACATAGTACTGGAAGACCTAGCCAGAGCAATCAGCAAGAACAAGAAATAAAAGTCATCTAAATCAGAAAAGAAAAAGTAAAATTATTTTTGTTTGCACGTGATATCATCCTAGATACAAATCAACAAATTCAGAAATGTTTCAGGGTACAAAATCAACACAGATACATCAGTTACATTTCTATACACTAACAACCAAACATCTAAAAAAGAAATAAAAGAATCCCATTCACAATAGCATAAAAAGCAATACATTACTTAAGAATAAATTTGATCAAGGAGGTGAAAGATCTGTACACTGAAAACTACAAGACTTTGATGAAAGAAATTGAAAAAAGACATAAATAGGAAGACATCGTGTGTTCATAGAATGGAAAAAATAATATTGTTAAAATGTCCATACTATCCAAAGACTTCTATATATTTAATGTAATTCCTATCAATATTACAATAGTAATTTTTCAAAGAATTAAAAAAAATCATGAAATTTGTATGAAACCACAAAAGATTCTGAATACCCACAAAAAATCCTGAGAAAGGAAACCAACACTGGAGTAATTATACTTCTTGACTACAAAGCTGTAATATTATCAAAACAGAATGGTCATTGGCATAAAAACAGACATACAGACCACTGGAATAGAGTTGAGAGGCAAGTCACATATAGTCAACTAGTATTTGACAAGGGAGTAAAGAATAGTCAATGAGGAAAGAGTAGTCCCTTCAATAAATAGTGCTGGAAAACTGGATAACCCAGACAGAAAAATGACATTAGACCCCTGTCTTACAAAACTCACAAAAAATTAACTTGAAATGGATTAAAGACAAAAATAATACCTGAATCCATAAAACTCCTAGAAGAATACATAGGGAAAAATCCCTTGACATTAGTCTTAGCAATGGATTTTTGGATCTGATACCAAAAGCAATAAGCAACAAAAGCAAAAATCAAAATGTGGGACATCAAACAGCTTTTTCATAACAAAAGAAACAACAAAATGAAAAGGCATCCTACAGGATAGGACAAAATACTTGCAAATCATATATATGTTAAGAAGTTGATATCCAAAATATATAAGGAAATTCTACAACTGAATAGCAACCAATTAATCAATAAACAATCTGACTTAAAAATAGGCAGAGAGAGAGGCACGTGGGTGGCGCAGTTGGTTAAGTGTCTGACTTAATTTTGGTTCAGGTCATGATCCCACAGTTGTGAGATAGAGCCCCATGTTGGACCCTGCACTGCTTAAGATTCTCCTTCTCTGCCTCTCCCCCAGTTCACGCTCTTGTTCTCTCTCAAAACAAACAAACAAGCAAACAAAAAATAGGGAGAGAAACTGAATAGAATTTTTCCAAAGATGACATTCAACTAGCCAACAGGTACATGAAAAGGTACCCTAGGTCACTAATCATCAGGGAAAAGTAAATTAAAATCACAATGAGACATCACCTCATACATGTTAGAATGACTGTCATCAAAAAAGACAAGAGGTAAGTATTGGTGAGGATGTGGAGAAAAGGAATCTGTGCACTGTTGGTGTGACTATAAACTTGTGCAGCCACTACAGAAAAGAATTTAAATATTAAAAATGGAACTACCATATGATCCAGCAATCCCACTTCTTGGTATATATCTAAGGAAAATGAAAACAGGATCTCAAAAGCACTCCCATGTTCATTGCGGCACTGTCCACAATTGCCAAGATATGGAAACAACCTACATATCTGTCAACAGGCAAGTCAGTAAAGAAAATTTGAGATATAGACACATACACACACACACACACACACACACACGAATATTATTCAGCCATGAGAATAAATGAAATCTTGCTATTTGTGACAATATGGATGGACCCTGAAGGCACTATGCTAAGTAAAATAAGTCAGAGAAAGACAAATACTGTATGATACCACTTATACATGGAATCTAAAAACATAAGCTTAAAGCACGTGAAAATATAATGTTATTTACCAGAGGCATGGGTTTGAGACAACTCAGAAAAGTTAGCAAAGTGTACAAGTTCCAGTTAGAAGACAAGTTTTGGGGACCTAATGTACAGCGTGAGATTATACTGAATAATAATGTATTATATATTTTAAGATTGCGGAGAATGCATATATTAAATTTCTAACCACAAAAAGAAAGGGAATTGGAAATCCTGGGAAGATGGTGGCGTAGGAGGACGCTGGGCTCACAGCGCGTCCTGCTGATCACTTAGATTCCACCTACACCTGCCTAAATAACCCAGAAAATCACCAGAAGACTAGCAGAACGGAGTCTCCGGAGGCAAGTACAGATGAGAGGCCCAAGGAAGAGGGTAGGAAGGGCAGCGAGGCTGTGCGCACTCCACGGACTGGCGGGAGGGAGCCGGGGTGGAGGGGCAGCCTGCCAGGCAGAGCCCCAAGTCTGGCATGCAAAAGCCAAGGGGCCGGATGGAGTGTGTTCTGAACAGCAAGCGGACTTGACATCTGGAAGGTTATAAGCTAACAGCTCTGCTCGGAGAACGGAGAACCGGAGGGCTGGAGGACAATGGGAGGGAGAGTTGTTGAGCCCCAGATGGAGGAGAGAGCACAGCTTGGCGGAGAACAAAGGCGCTCACAAGCGCCATTTCCCTCGCCCATCCCCCAGCCAAAATCCCAAAGGGAACCAGTTCCTGCCAGGGAACTTACTTGCACCGCCCAAACACCCAACACTGTGCTTCTGCGGATCCAACCCTCCAGCGGGTCTGATTCCCTCCCAGTGACGCAGGGCCCCTCCTGAAGCAGATCTACAAAGGAAAAGCGAGCTGAGCCTGCCCCTCCCGCCCCTGTGCACCATGTGGAACTACCCCAGTGAATACTCCAGATCCCCAGCACCACAATCCTGGCAGTGTGCAAGTAGCCCAGACGGGTCCGCCACCCCACAGTGAATCCCACCCATAGGAGAGCGGAAGAGAAGGCACACACCAGTCTCACTGTGGCCCCAGCAGTGGGCTGGGGGGCAGACATCAGGTGTGACTGTGGCCCCGCCCACCAACGCAAGTTATTCAAGAGCACAGGGGAAGTGCCCTGCAGTCCCGCACCACTCCAGGGACTATCCAAAATGACGAAACGGAAGAATTCCCCTCAGAAAAACATCCAGGAAATAACAACAGCTAATGAACTGATCAAAATGGATTTAAACAATATAACAGAAAGTGAGTTTAGAATAATAGTCTTAAAATTAATCGCTGGGCTTGAAAACAGTATAAAGGACAGCAGAGAATCTATTGCTACAGAGATCAAGGGACTAAGGAACAGCCAGGAGGAGCTAAAATATGCTATTAATGAGCTGCAAAATAAAATGGAGATGACCACAGCTTGGATTGAAGAGGCAGAGGAGAGAATAGGTGAACTAGAAGATAAAATTATGGAAAAAGAAGAAGCTGAGAAAAAGAGAGATTAAAAAATCCAGGAATATGAGAGGAAAATTAGAGAACTAAGTGATGCACTAAAGAGAAATAATATACGCATAATTGGTATTCCAGAGGAGGAAGAGAGAGGGAAAGGTGCTGAAGGGGTACTTGAAGAAATTATAGCTGAGAACTTCCTGGATATGGGGAAGGAAAAAGGAATTGAAATCCAAGAGGCACAGAGAACTCCCTTCAGACGTAACTTGAATCAATTTTCTGCACGACATATCATAGTGAAACTGGCAAAATACAAGGATAAAGAGTAAATTCTGAAAGCAGCTAGGGATAAACGTGCTCTAGCATAAAAAGGGAGACTGATAAGACTAGTGACGGATCTCTCTACTGAAACTTGGCAGGCCAGAAAGGAATGGCAGGAGATCTTCAATGTGATGAACAGAAAAATTGCAGCTGAGAATCCTTTATCCAGCAAGTCTGTCATTTAGAATAGAAGGAGAGATAAAGGTCTTCCCAAACAAACAAAAGCTGAAGGAACTCGTCACCACTAAACCAGCCCTACAAGAGATCCTAAGGGGGATCCTGTGAGACAAAGTACCAGAGTCATCACTACAAGCATGAAACCTACAGACATCACAATGACTCTAAACCCATATCTTTCTATAATAACACTGAATGTAAATGGACTAAATGCGCCAACCAAAAGACATAGGGTATCAAAATGGATAAAAAAACAAGACCCATCTATTTGGTGTCTACAAGAGACTCATTTTAGACCTGAGGACACCATCAGATCGACAGTGAGGGGATGGAGAACTATTTATCATGCCACTGGAAGTCAAAGAAAGCTGGAGTAGCCATACTTATATCAGAGAAACTAGACTTTAAATTAAAGGTTGTAACAAGAGATGAAGAAGGGCATTATAAAATAATCACAGGGTCTATCCATCAAGAAGAGCTAACAATTATAAATGTCTATGTGCTGAATACAGGAGCTCCCAAAATATATAAAACAATTGCTCACAAACATAAGCAACCTTATTGATAAGAATGTGGTCATTGAAGGGGACTTTAACACTCCACTTACAGAAATGGATAGATCACCTGGACACATGGTCAATAAAGAAACAAGGGCCCTGAATGAGACATTGGATCAGATGGACTTGACAGATATATTTAGAACTCTGCATCTCAAAGCAACAGAATATACTTTCTTCTCGAGTGAACATGGAACATTCTCCAAGATAGATCACATACTGGGTCACAAAACAGCCCTTCATAAGTATACAAGAATTGAGATCACACCATGCATACTTTGAGACCACAATGCTATGAAGCTTGAAATCAACCACAGGAAAAAGTATGGAAAACCTCCAAAGCATGGAGGTTAAAGAACACTCTACTAAAGAATGAGTGGTTCAACCAGGAAATTAGAGAAGAAATTAAAAAATATATGGAAACAAACGAAAATGAAAATACAACAATCCAAACGCTTTGGGATGCAGCAAAGGCAGTTCTGAGAGGAAAATACATTGCACTCCAGGCCTATCTCAAGAAACAAGAAAAATACAAAATACAAAATCTAACAGCACACCTAAAGGAAATAGAAGCAGAACAGCAAAGGCAGCCTAAACCCAGCAGAAGAAGAGAAATAATAAAGATAGAGCAGAAATAAACAATATAGAATCTAAAAAAAGCTGTAGAGCAGATCAATGAAACCAAGAGTTGCTTTTTGAAAAAATAAACAAAATTGACACACCTCTAGCCAGGCTTCTCAAAAAGAAAACAGAGATGACCCAAATAGATAAAATCATGAATGGAAATGGAATTATTACAACCAATCCCTCAGAGATACAAGCAATTACCAGGGAATACTGTGAAAAATTATATGCCAACAAACTGGACAACCTTGAAGAAATGGACAAATTCCTAAACACCCACACTCTTCCCAAACTCAATCAGGAGGAAATAGAAATCTTGAACAGACCCATTACCAGAGAAGAAATTGAATTAGTTATCAAAAATCTCCCAACAAATAAGAGTCCAGGACCAGATGGCTTCCCAGGGGAGTTCTACCAGACGTTTAAAGCAGAGATAATACCTATCCTTCTCAAGCTATTCCAAAAATAGAAAGGAAAGGAAAACTTCCAGACTCACTCTATGAAGCCAGTATTACTTTGATTCCTAAACCAGACAGGGACCCAGTAAAAAAAGAGAAATACAGGCCAATATCCCTGATGAATATGGATGCAAAAATTCTCAATAAGATACTAGCAAATCGAGTTCAACAGCATATAGAAAGAATTATTCACCATGACCAAGTGGGATTCATTCCTGGGCTGCAGGGCTGGTTCAACATTCGCAAATCAATCAATGTGATACATCACATTAATAAAAGAAAAGAACAATATGATCCTGTCAATCGATGCATAAAAGGCCGTTGATAAAATTCAGCAACATTTCTTAATAAAAACCCTTGAGAAAGTCGGGATAGAAGGAACATACTTAAACATCATAGAAGCCATTTATGAAAAGCCCACAGTTAACATCATCCTCAATGAAGAACTGAGAGCTTTTTCCCTGAGATCAGGAACACAACAGGGATGCGCACTCTCACCGCTGTTGTTTAACATAGTGCTGGAAGTTCTAGCATCAGCAGTCAGACAACAAAAGGAAATCAAAGTTATCAAAATTGGCAAAGATGAAGTTAAGCTTTCACTTTTTGCAGATGACATGATATTATACATGGAAAATCCGATAGACTCCACCAAAAGTCTGCTAGAACTGATACATGAATTCAGCAAATTCGCAGGATACAAAATCAATATACAGAAATCAGTTGCATTCTTATACACTAATAATGAAGCAACAGAAAGACAAATAAAGAAACTGATCCCATTCACAACTGCAGCAAGAAGCATACAATACCTAGGAATAAATCTAACCAGAGATGTACAAGATCTGTATGCTGAAAACTATAGAAAGCTTATGAAGGAAATTGAAGAAGATATAAAGAAATGGAAAAACATTCCGTGCTCATGGATTGGAAGAATAAATATTGTCAAAATATCAATACTACCCAAAGCTATCTACACATTCAGTGCAATCCCAATCAAAATTGCACCAGCATTCTTCTCAAAGCTAGAACAAGCAATCCTAAAATTCATATGGAACCACAAAAGGCCCCGAATAGCCAAAGTAATTTTGAAGAAGAAGACCAAAGCAGGAGGCATCACAATCCCAGACTTTAGCCTCTACTACAAAGCTATAATCATTAAGACAGCATGGTATTGGCACAAACACAGACACGTAGACCAATGGAAGAGAGCAGAAACCCCAGAACTAGACCCACAAACGCATGGCCAACTAATCTTTGACAAAGCAGGAAAGAACAGCCAATGGAAAAAAGACAGTCTCTTTAACAAATGGTGCTGGGAGAACTGGACAGCGACATGCAGAAGATTGAAACTAGACCACTTTCTCACACCATACATAAAAATAAACTCAAAATGGATAAAGGACCTGAATGTGAGACAGGAAACCATCAAAACCGTAGAGGAGAAAGCAGGAAAAGACCTCTCTGACCTCAGCCGCAGCAATTTGTTACTTGAGACATCCCCAAAGGCAAGGGAATTACAAGCAAAAATGGGACCTTATGGTCCCCTACTGGGACCTTATGAAGATAAAAAGCTTCTGCACTGCAAAGGAAACAATCAACAAAACTAAAAGGCAACCAACGGAATGGGAAAAGATATTTGCAAATGACATATCAGACAAAGGCTTAGTATCCAAAATCTATAAAGAGCTCACCAAACTCCACACCCCAAAAACAAATAATCCAGTGAAGAAATGGGCAGAAAACATGAATAGACACTTCTCTAAAGAAGACATCCAGATGGCCAACAGGCACATGAAAAGATGCTCAACGTCGCTCCTCATCAGGGAAATACAAATCCAAACCACACTCAGATATCACCTCACGCCAGTCAGAGTGGCCAAAATGAACAAATCAGGAGACTATAGATGCTGGAGAGGATGTGGAGAAATGGGAACCCTCTTGCACTTTTGGTGGGAATGCAAACTGGTACAGCCGGTCTGGAAAACAGTGTGGAGGTTCCTCAAAAAATTAAAAATAGACCTACCCTATGACCCAGCAATTGCACTGCTAGGAATTTACCCAAGGGATACAGGAGTACTGATGCATAGGGGCACTTGTACCCCAATGTTTATAGCAGCACTCTCAACAATAGCCAAATTGTGGAAAGAGCCTAAATGTCCATCGACTGATGAATGGATAAAGAAATTGTGGTTTATAGACACAATGGAGTACTACATGGCAATGAGAAAGAATGAAATATGGCGCTTTGTAGCAACGTGGATGGAACTGGAGAGTGTTATGCTAAGTGAAACAAGCCATACAGAGAAAGACAGATACCATATGGTTTCACTCTTATGTGGATCTTGAGAAACTTAACAGAAACTCATGGGGGAGGGGAGGAAAAAAAAAGATTAGAGTGGAAGAGAGCCAAAGCATAAGAGACTCTTAAAAACTGAGAACAAACTGAGGATTGATAGGGGGTGGGAGGGAGGGGAGGGTGGGTGATGGGTATTGAAGAGGGCACCTTTTGGGATGAGCACTGGGTGTTGTATGGAAACCAATTTGACAATAAACTTAATATATTGAAAAAAATGAAAATAAAAAAATTAAATTAAAAAAACAAAAAAAAACCCAAAAACACAAAAAAAAGAAAGGTAATTATGTAATGTGAAGAATGTGTTGACTAACACTATAGTGGTAATCATTTTGGAAAACATGTGTATGAATCAATACATTTTATACCTAAAACTTACATAACATACACAACATTTTGTGTCAATTATGTCTCCACAAAGCTAGAACAAAAGAGATACATTTAAGACTCTATAGATAGATCAAAATAAAATTGTAAATTTTTAGGTAAGCCCCACGACAGAAGAAGAAAAGAAGAGAGAGAAATGAAAAATGAGGGAGCCTAAAATTAAAAAATAACTTGGGAGACTCAGAACTACATCAACATTTCATCATATATAAATAGTTTAAATTCACCAATTTAAGGAGAGAAGTTGGCAAAGTGGGAAAAAAGACACTTTAGTGCCATCTATAAGAAACTTAATTCAAATATAATGATACAGCAGTTGAAAATTAATAAGTTAGACCATGTAAACACCTGTAGAATCTGGAATAAGTATTAATATCAGATACATTCAGAACAAAGAAAATTATCAGAGGCATTGAAGGACATTACACAATGACAAAAGGGACAGTCCAACAAGAACAAAATAGCAATCCTAAATGTGTATATACACCACACAAGAGAACTGCAAAATATGTGAAGCAAAACGTGATAAGGCTGAAAGGCAAAATAGGCAAATTCACAATAATAGATACTTCAGCATCCCTCTCTCAACAACTGATAGAACTAGATGGAAATTCATTAAGTATATAGAATGTGACTATACTATCAACTGACAGAACTTTATCAAACTTTATTAGAATACTCCATCCAGCTACAGCAGAATATACATTCTTTTCAAATACAAAACAATTAGCACAAGAGACCATATCTTGGGCCATTAAAATAACCTCAAAAAATTTAAGACAATTAAAATTACAGAAAGGTTGTTCTTTAACTATGGTTCACTCAAATTGGAAAGCAAGAATAGAAAGATAATTGGATAATTTTCAAATACTAGAAACTAAAGAAAACACTTTTAAATAATTCATGAGTCATAGCAGAAATTTCAAGTACAATAAAAAATATATTGGACTGAACAAAGATGAAAATACAAATTATCAGAATCCATGGGACAAAGTTAAATGAACACTGAAAGGGAAATTTATACCATGAAGTGCTTATATTAGAGAAAAGGAAAAGTCTCAAATCAGTTATATCAGTTCCCACATCAAGAAACTGGAAAAACAAGAGCAAAATAAATCCAAAGCAAGCAAAAAGTACATAATAAAGAGAAGAGCAGGAATCAATGAAGTTGACAGCAGAAAAATAATAAAGTCATGAAATAAAAACCCGGTTCTTTGAAAAGAACAATAAAATAAACCTCTAGCAAGACTGAAGAAAAGAGATAACACATAAATCACCAATGTCAGGAATAAAACAGGGAATGACACCACACAGCTTGCAGATATCAATAAAATAATATGAGAATATGACACACGTAAATTTGACAACTTAGACAAAATGGTCCTCATTTTCAAAAACTAGCCCAACTCACCCAACATAAAACAGGTAATTTATATAGTTCCATATTCTTAAGGAAACTCCAAGCCACATATCTGAAAAATCACCTATCATTGGAATATGCAAAGAATTCTCACAGCTCCACAGGAAAAAAAATCCAATTAGAAACTGGATAGAAATATCTCACTAAAGTATGTATGTGTGTAGCAAATACTTGAAAAGATGTTCAGATCACTAGTTTTGAGGAAAGTTCATACTAAGACCATGACGGTATATGACTACATGCCTATTAAATCAGTTGAAATTTAAAAAATAGTGACAATACTAAATACTGGTGAGGATGTGCATGAACTGGATCTCTACATGAACCGATCCAGCTCCTCTACAAAATAATATAACAGTTTCACAAAAGACTATGCACACAGTTGCTATATGTCCTAGCAATAGCACCCCTGGATGTATATCACAGAGAAATGATGATTTATATCCACAAATGAGACACAAATTTTCAGCACCTTTATTTGCAATAATCAAAAACTGCAAACAACCAAAACATCCCTCAATAAGTGTGTGAATAAACAAATTATACAATATTCAAACCAGGGAGTATTACTCAGCAATAAAAAGGAATGGGCCAATGACACTTCAAGAACTTGATTATATCTCAACATTATTCTAAGTGAGAAAATCTCAATCTCAAAGACACCATACTGTTTGACTTCCTTTACATAACATTTTACAAATGACAAAACTACAGAGTTGGAAAACAGATGAGTTGTTGCCAGGGGTGTAAAGATGATGGGGAGAATGGGCACAAGGGAAAGAGTTTTGGTGATGGAATATTTCTGTATCTTAACCGGGTTGGTGGTTACATGAATCTAACAAGTGACATATATATGTCTATGATAAAATGACATAGAATAATGCATATTGTTCCAATGTCAAGTTCCTGGATTTGATCCTCTATGACAGTTATATAAAATACAAGCATTGAGAGAAATTAGTTAAAAAGCATACAGGAACTTTCCACACTATTACTGCAATACCCATAAATCTGTATTGTAAAATATGAAGTTTTAAAAGTCCATTATATTTCTATACACCAGCAATAAAAAAATTGAAAGTGTTATTAAAAGCATAGCACTAAAACTATGATGCATGGAATAGCACCAAAAACAAAAGAATAAAATATAAAAATAGTTGTTTACTTAATAAATGTTGAAAATTGGATGAAATTCATCACCCACTCATGATAAAACTCCCTAGAAAAATGAAAATAGCAGGGAATTACTTAATCTTACAGAGGATATCAACAAAGATCTACTGGAAACATTCTACTTCATGTGAATTTTTAAAAGCTTTTCCCATGATATAGGAAATGAGCCCACGATTCCCAATATGATAGCTTTTGTCTAACATTTTGCTAGAGATCCTATCTAGGAACAAGGAAAAGAAACCAAAAGCCGTACATTTTAAAAACAAAAAGACAAAACAGTCATTTACAGATGTTGGTGGCACAAGTGCACATATGATATAATTTGATTTCTGTAAGTTCAAGGAAAAAAATGTATGCATGAAAAGTTGTAACTGTGCCCTCGGTGGTAAAGAATGGAAGGGGGAGTGAAGGAATTTTGGGTGTACTGGCAATGTTTCTCCATGTGGGTGCTGGTTACAGAAGTGTGTTCACTTTTGAAAGTTTGAGTTATAAAATTATTATTAGTGTACTCCTCTGCATGTACGTAATTCTTCAGTAAAAATGCTTACATATAAATGGTAGAAAGATAAAGTGTTATATATTTATGTGTTTATTTTTTATTATATGAAATTTATTGTCAAATTAGTCTCCATACAACACCCAGTGCTCATCCCAAAAGATGCCCTCTTCAATGCCCATCACCTACCCTACCCTCCCTCCCACCCCCCATCAACCGTCAGTTTGTTCTCAGTTTTATTTATTTTTATTTTTTTAATTTTTTTGATATTATTTATTTTTGAGACAGAGAGAGACAAACCACGAGCAGGAGAGGGGCAGAGAGAGAGGGAGACACAGAATCTGAAGCAGGCTCCAGGTTCTGAGTTGTTGGCACAGAGCCCAACACGGGGTTCAAACTCAAGAGCTGTGAGATCATGACCTGAGCTGAAGTCGGACGCCCAACCGAATGAGCTAACCAGGTGCCCCTGTTCTCAGGTTTTAAGAGTCTCTTATGCTTTCGCTCTCTCCCACTCTAACCTCTTTTTTTTCTTTTTTTTCCTTCCCATGGGTTTCCAACCCATGGGTTTCTGTTAAGTGTCTCAGGATCCACATAAGAGTGAAACCATATGGTATCTGTCTTTCTCTGTATGGCTTATTTCACTTAGCATCACACTCTTCAGTTCCATCCATGTTGCTACAAAGCGCCATATTTCATTCTTTCTCATTGCCACATAGTACTCCATTGTGTCTATAAACCACAATTTCTTTGCCCATTCATCAGTTGATGGACATTTAGGCTCTTTCCACAATTTGGCTATTGTTGAGAGTGCTGCTATAAACATTGGGGTACAAGTATCCCTTTGCATCAGTACTCCTGTATCCCTTGGGTAAATTCCTAGCAGTGCTACTGCTGGGTCATAGGGTAGGTCTATTTTTAACTTTTTGAGCAACTTCCACAGTTTTCCAGAGCGGCTGCACCAGTTTGCATTCCCACCAAAAGTGCAAGAGGGTTCCTGTTTCTCCACATCCTCTCCAGTATCTATAGTCTCCTGATTTGTTCATTTTGGCCACTCTGACTGGCGTGAGGTGATATCTGAGTGTGGTTTGGATTTGTATTTCCCTGATGAGGAGCGACGTTGAGCATCTTTTCATGTGCCTGTTAGCCATCTGGATGTCTTCTTTAGAGAAGTGTCTATTCATGTTTTCTGCCCATTTCTTCACTGGGTTATTTGTTTTTGGGGTGTGGAGTTTGGTGAGCTCTTTATAGATTTTGGATACTAGCCCTTTGTCTGATATGTCATTTGCAAATATCTTTTCCCATTCCGTTGGTTGCCTTTTAGTTTTGTTGATTGTTTCCTTTGATGTATAGAAGCTTTTTATCTTCATAAGGTCCCAGTAGTTCATTTTTGCTTTTAATTCCCTTGCCTTTGGGATGTGTCAAGTAAGAAATTGCTGCGGCTGAGGTCAGAGAGGTTTTTTCCTGCTTTCTCCTCTACGGTTTTGATGGTTTCCTGTCTCACATTCAGGCCCTTTATCCATTTTGAGTTTATTTTTGTGAATGGTGTCAGAAAGTGATCTAGTTTCATTCTTCTGCATGTTGCTGTCCAGTTCTCCCAGCACCATTTGTTAAAGAGACTGTCTTCTTTCCATTGGCTGTTCTTTCCTGCTTTGTCAAAGATTAGTTGGCCATGCGTTTGTGGGTCTAGTTCTGGGGTTTCTACTCTCTTCCATTGGTCTACGTGTCTGTGTTTGTGCCAATACCATGCTGTCTTGATGATTACAGCTTTGTAGTACAGGCTAAAGTCTGGGATTGTGATGCCTCCTGCTTTGGTCTTCTTCTTCAAAATTACTTTGGCTATTCGGGGCCTTTTGTGGTTCCATATGAATTTTAGGATTGCTTGTTCTAGCTTTGAGAAGAATGCTGGTGCAATTTTGATTGGGATTGCATTGAGTGTGTAGATAGCTTTGGGTAGTACTGACATTTTGACAATATTTATTCTTCCAATCCATGAGCACGGAATGTTTTTCCATTTCTTTATATCTTCTTCAATTTCCTTCATAAGCTTTCTATAGTTTTCAGTATACAGATCTTGTACATCTTTGGTTAAATTTATTCCTAGGTATTTTACGCTTCTTGCTGCAGTTGTGAATGGGATCAGTTTATTTATCCCTCTGTTGCTTCATTATTAGTGTGTAAGAATGGAACTGAGGGGCGCCTGGGTGGCTCAGTCAGTCTGGCAGCCGACTTCGGCTCAGGTCGTGATCTCGCGGTCCGTGAGTTTGAGCCCCGTGTCAGGCTCTGTGCTAACAGCTCAGAGCCTGGAGCCTGGTTCAGATTCTGTGTCTCCCTCTCTCTGACCCTCCCCCATTCACGCTCTGTCTCTGTCTCAAAAATAAATAAACGTTAAAAAAAAAAGGACAAAAAAAAAATGCAACTGATTTCTGTACATTGATTTTGTATCCTGCATCTTTGCTGAATTCATGTATCAGTTCTAGCAGACTTTTGGTGGAGTCTATCAGATTTTCCATGTATAATATCATGTCACCTGCAAAAAGTGAAAGCTTGATTTCATCTTTGCCAATTTTGATGCCTTTGATTTCCTTTTGTTGTCTGATTGCTGATGCTAGCACTTCCAACACTATGTGAAACAATAGTGGTGAGAGTGGACATCCCTGTTGTGTTCCTGATCTCAGGTGGAAAGCTCTCAGTTTTTCCCCATTGAGGTTGATGTTAGCTGTGGGCTTTTCATAAATGGCTTTTATGATGCTTAAGTATGTTCCTTCTATCCCAACTTTCTCGAGGATTTTTATTAAGAAAGGATGAATTTTGTCAAATGCTTTTTCTGCATCGATTGACAGGATCATATGGTTCTTATCTTTTCTTTTATTAATGTGATGTATCACGTTGATTGATTTGCAAAAGTTGAACCAGCCCTGCAGCCCAGGAATGAATCCCACTTGATCATGGTGAATAATTCCTTTTATAAGCTGTTGAATTCGATTTGCTAGTATCTTATTGAGAATTTTTGCATCCATATTAATCAGGGATACTGGCCTGTAGTTCTCTTTTTTTACTGGGTCTCTGGTTTAGGAATCAAAGTAATGCTGGCTTCATAGAATCAGTCTGGAAGTTTCCTTCCCTTTCCATTTTTTGGAACAGCTTGTGAAGGATAGGTATTATCTCTGCTTTAAACGTCTGGTAGAATCCCCAGGGATGCCTTCTGGTCCTGGACTCCTATTTGTTGGGAGATTTTTGATAACTGATTCAATTTCTTCGCTGGTTATGGGTCTGTTCAAGCTTTCTATTTCCTCCTGATTGAGTTTGGGAAGTGTGTGGGTGTTTAGGAATTTGTCCATTTCTTCAAGGTTGTCCAGTTTGTTGGCATATAATTTTTCATAGTATTCCCTGGTAATTGCTTGTATCTCTGAGAGATTGGTTGTAATAATTCCATTTTCATTCATGATTTTATCTATTTGGGTCATCTCCCTTTTCTTTTTGAGAAGCCTGGCCAGAGGTGTATCAATTTTGTTTATTTTTTCAAAAAACCAACTTTTGGTTTCATTGATCTGTTCTACAGTTTTTTTTAGATTCTACATTGTTTATTTCTGCTCTGATCTTTATTATTTCTCTTCTTATGCTGGGTTTGGGGTGTCTTTGCTGCTCTGCTTCTATTTCCTTTAGGTGTGCTGTTAGATTTTGTATTTTGTATTTTTCTTGTTTCTTGAGATAGGCCTGGATTGCAATGTATTTTCCTCTCAGAACTGCCTTTGCTGCATCCCAAAGCATTTGGATTGTTGTATTTTCATTTTTGTTTGTTTCCATATATTTTTAAATTTCTTCTCTAATTGCCTGGTTGACCCATTCATTCTTTAGTAGGGTGTTCTTTAACCTCCATGCTTTTGGAGGTTTTCCATACTTTTTTCTGTGGTTGATTTCAAGCTTCATAGCATTGTGGTCTCAAAGTATGCATGGTATGATCTCAATCTTGTATACTTATGAAGGGCTGTTTTGTGACCCAGTATGTGATCTATCTTGGAGAATGTTCCATGTGCACTCGAGAAGAAAGTATATTCTGTTGCTTTGAGATGCAGAGTTCTAAATATATCTGTCAAGTCCATCTGATCCAATGTATCATTCAGGGCTCTTGTTTCTTTATTGACCATGTGTCCAGGTGATCTATCCATTGTCGTGAGTGGGGTATTAACGTCCCCTGCAATGACCACATTCTTATCAATAAGGTTGCTTAGGTTTGTGAGTAATTGTTTTATATATTTTGGGGCTCCTGTATACAGCACATAGACATTTATAATTGTTAGCTCTTCTTGATGGATAGACCCTGTGATTATTATATAATGCCTTTCTTCATCTCTTGTTACAACCTTTAATTTAAAGTCTAGTTTGTCTAATATAAGTATGGCTACTCCAGCTTTCTTTTGACTTCCAGTGGCATGATAAATAGTTCTCTATCCCCTCACTGTCGATCTGAAGGTGTCCTCAGGTCTAAAATGAGTCTCTTGTAGACACCAAATAGATGGGTCTTGTTTTTTTATCCATTTTGATACCCTATGTCTTTTGGTTGGCGCATTTAGTCCATTTACATTCAGTGTTATTATAGAAAGATATGGGTTTAGAGTCATTGTGATGTCTGTAGGTTTCATGCTTGTAGTGATGACTCTGGTACTTTGTCTCACAGGATCCCCCTTAGGATCTCTTGTAGGGCTGGTTTAGTGGTGACGAGTTCCTTCTGCTTTTGTTTGTTTGGGAAGACCTTTATCTCTCCTTCTATTCTAAATGACAGACTTGCTGGATAAAGGATTCTCGGCTGCAATTTTTCTGTTCATCACATTGAAGATCTCCTGCCATTCCTTTCTGGCCTGCCAAGTTTCAGTAGAGAGATCAGTCACGAGTCTTATGGGTCTCCCTTTTTATGCTAGAGCACGTTTATCCCTAGCTGCTTTCAGAATTTTCTCTTTATCCTTGTATTTTGCCAGTTTCACTATGATATGTCATGCAGAAGATCGATTCAAGTTACGTCTGAAGGGAGTTCTCTGTGCCTCCTGGATTTCAATACCTTTTTCCTTCCCCACATCAGGGAAGTTCTCAGCTATAATTTCTTCAAGTACCCCTTCAGCACCTTTCCCTCTCTCTTCCTCCTCTGGAATACCAATTATGCATAGTTTATTTCTCTTTAGTGCATCACTTAGTTCTCTAATTTTCCCCTCATACTCCTGGATTTTTTTCTCTTTTTTTTCATCTTATTTTTCCATAATTTTATCTTCTAGTTCACCTATTCTCTCCTCTGCCTCTTCAATCCAAGCTGTGGTCATCTCCATTTTATTTTGCAGCTCATTAATAGCATTTTTTAGCTCCTCCTGGATGTTCCTTAGTCCCTTGATCTCTGTAGCAATAGATTCTCTGCTGTCCTTTATACTGTTTTCAAGCCCAGCGATTAATTTTAAGACTATTATTCTAAACTCACTTTCTGTTATATTGTTTAAATCCTTTTTGATCAGTTCATTAGCTGTTGTTATTTCCTGGATGTTTTTCTGAGGGGAATTCTTCCGTTTCGTCATTTTGGATAGTCCCTGGAGTGGTGCGGGACTGCAGGGCACTTCCCCTGTGCTCTTGAATAACTTGCGTTGGTGGGCGGGGCCACAGTCACACCTGATGTCTGCCCCCCAGCCCACTGCTGGGGCCACAGTGAGACTGGTGTGTACCTTCTCTTCCGCTCTCCTATGGGTGGGATTCACTGTGGGGTGGCATGGCCCGTCTGGGCTACTTGTACACTGCCAGGATTGTGGTGCTGGGATCTAGTGTATTAGCTGGGGTGGATGGGCAAGGTGCACTGGGGCAGGAGGGGCAGGCTCAGCTTGCTTTTCCTTTGGTGATCCACTTCGGGAGGGGCCCTGCGGCACCAGGAGGGAGTCAGACCCGCTGGAGGGTTGGATCCACAGAAGGACAGTGTTGGGTGTTTGGGCGGTGCAAGCAAGTTCCCTGGCAGGAACTGGTTCCCTTTGGGATTTTGGCGGGGGATGGGCAAGGGAGATGGCGTTTGCGAGCGCCTTTGCTCCCCAACAAGCTGTGCTCTGTTGTCCAGGGCTCAACAACTCTCCCTCCCTTTTTTCTCCAGCCCTGCCACTCTCTGAGCAGAGCTGTTAGCTTATAACCTTCCAGATGTTAAGTACTGCTTGCTCTCCAAACCCACTCCGTCTGGCCCCTCCACTTTTGCAAGCCAGACTCAGTGGCTCTGCTTTGCCGGGGGGCTGCCCCTCTGCCCCAGCTCCCTCCTGCCAGTCCATGTAGCGCACGGCCTCTCTGCCCTTCCTACCCTCTTCCATGGACCTCTCTTTTACGTTTAGCTCCAGAGAATCCGTTTTGCTAGTCTTGTGGCGATTTTCTGGGTTTAGGCAGGTGTGGGTGGAATCTAAGTGATCCGCAGGATGCGGTGAGCTCAGTGTCCTCCTACACCGCCATCTTCCCAGAATCCCAAATAAAGTGTTATTTAAATAGCAATAAAATAGACTTCTGACGGGATCAAAATAAAAATAAAGCCAAAAAGAAATTGAGTTTTGTTAGCAATGCTTTCCCTGTTTAATTCTTCTTCCACCATATCAGGCAGTAAAAGGTTTATAACTGATATTGCTAAATTTTTTGGGAAATAAAGGTCTTCCTCTACATAAGTGTTCCAGAAAAAATAAGTTGTCAAACTTATTTTATAAGGCTAGTATAAATTTGATGCCAAAGGAAGAAAAGAACAGCAAGATAAAATTATAAACAAACCTTACTATTATAACAAGTACAAAAAAATGAATACTTTTACAAACTCAAACCAATATTTTATTTAAGTGTTATTTAACCAAGTGGGTTTTATCCTGGGATGATTTATCAAAGATGGTCCAATTTTACAAAACTTCTCAGTGTAATACTAAGTTAACAGAGTAAAGAAAAATTATATTATTTTAATACATGCAGAAAAAAATCATTTGACAGAATGTAAAGAAATTATTCTTTTGCTATGTCTCAGAGTTTGGCAATGGAGCTACTCTCCACTATTTAGAGTCACTTTTTTCAATTTCTAATTGAGCAAAATTGTGCATTTGACAGTGTAACCTTTGGGTTTTCTTCTTCTTTAAACCTTTTCATGTTGAGCCTCTAATTTTCACCCAGTACCTCCAATGGCAATGCTATAATCTTATACTCCATATATCTCACTCGTATCAAGGCTTATTTTCAGGAAAAATTTTATGTTAGTCACACAGACCATGTCTTCCCCTTCTAAGATGGAGTAGCAGGGACTGGATTTGCTCTCCCTTCTGAAACAACTTAGAAACATGAAATAACAGTTCTCATAATCGTGGACACCAGGCAGTGAAGGACAGGACAGTCCCTAAGGGACAGGAAACAAATTAAGTGAATCCTGCAATTGCCCAGTTCTTTGCTGTGAGAGTTTGCAGGCGGCATCACAGAGAAGAGAAACCCAGATAGAGTCTGATGAACTCCCTGAATTGAGATAAAGCTGAGAAATTGGTGAGCCCAGGGAAGCTAGCCTTCACATGACTGAGTATCAAAGGAGAGAGCTGCATACAGAGAGAATTGTTATGGTCTTTAAATTAATTTTCAAGTTACCTGCATTTGAAGAATCTAAATGGAAATAAAAATGGACTGAATTTAATAAAGACAGCCTGAAAACTTCAGATTTAATGGTTCATTGAAAACAGATGTAGTATCAAAATTATATAACACAAGCACTTTTCTCATAGAGAGAAAGTCTGGTTCTAGATATGTCAACACAAAATCAACAAACCTTTCAGAATCTCTAAAAAAGAGGAAGAGAGTTTTATTGGAGCCCAAGTTAGGACAGCTGCCTAGAATACACAATCTTTACAAATAAGAGAGTGCTCAGGAGAAGGAATGTTTAATGCAGGGTTATATATATTTTTTTGTTACATCAATAGTTACAAATCATCATGAGGAAAGACACTGCAGAAAATTATAAACTTCATGTTATGCTTTTAGTATGTGCAAGGCTGCAGACTTTGGAGGTATAGGAATGGAACTTAGGGAGGTTTTTACTCTTACCTTTAGTTTGAAATGTTTCTTCTATGTTATTTGCTAAAGAAGCAGATGTAAAATGTATGCTGGGGCAGAAACTGAGCCCATGTTTTGAAATCTGGCTAAGCCATTCGTATCTTTGTAAATGTTAAAGTATAGCTTTCCTGGGAGCCCCAGAGCAGGACGCAAGAGCATTAAAAGTCGAAGAGTTCCTTTATCAAAAAAACTGGAGAGGAGTGTTTCTTAAACAGAACCATAGAATTGCAAAAGTGTCACTTCCTTGGGCAAGATCCTCAGGGCCCTTCTAGTGGAGGAAGGAGGCAATACCAGGAAACCCAATGTTTGGTCATACATTTTTATGAAAGTCTACTGAATCTTTTCTTCAAACTGCATCTAAGATCAAGGAGGAAGAGTTAGGAATGAAAAAAATTGTTCCCCATGTATAGGAATGGAATTTTACTTCAAATGGAAATCCTTTTTTATTTTTATTTTTATTTTTTGAAGACAGAGAGACAGGGAGGGGTGGAGAGAGGGAGAGAGGGAGAGAAAGAGAATCTCTCAGTGCAGGCTCTGCACTGACAGCACAGATCCCAATGTGGGGCTTTAACTCATGAACTGTGAGATCATGACCTGAGCCAAAACCAAGAATTGGATGCTTAACTGACTGAGCCACCCAGGTGCCCTCAAATGGAAATCCTCAACTTTGGGGGCCCCCATGTGAGAATTTAGAAATTAATCACATTAGAAGACGTTGGGGTTTGAATCCCATCTGAGTACCTGGGAGGTGCAGGAGACTGTGGAGCTGGACAAACTGCCCTGCTCGTTTTCTCATGGTACTGTGAGGAGCCCGAAGCCCTTTGTTGGCTGGCTGGGCAGAGTGGCACTACCCTGAAACTGGTGTGCATGGAGTGGGATCCTTTAAGACATGGGGATTTGAATCACAGCCCAGTGCCTGGGAGGCGCAGGAGACAGTGGGGTGGAAAAAACTGGCCCACTCTTGCCCACACAACAATGTGAAGATGGCCTGAACAGAGTGGCTTGGGACACCTGGTCCGGGGAGGAGGGACTCGGTGCCCCCATTTTTCTCCCCATCACCAACAAGGTGGGGCTTCAGGAAACCCACAAGGGGCTGACAGTGGAGGCAGGACCGACCTACACCAAACCACACCACTCAGTACCTGGTAACTCTGTATCTACCAGAGCAAGATGGACATTGACCAAACCAGACGGTCCCTCCTCCAAATCAGCACAGCCACCAGTTCCAAGGCACCCAGAAGTTTTGCATTTTCTGTTTTAATTCTTGGTCAATTCTCATTATGTGTGTGTGTGTGTATGTATTTTCTTCCTTTATTTTTTTTCTTTTCCTTTTCTTCCTCTTATTTCTTCCCTTCTCTAGTCTGGTTATTCTGGTTGTTAGTTTGCTTAAGAAGACATATTTAATCTATTCTTTTTACACCTCTTCTGTATTTCATTCTTTATTTTCCCTCTCTGGATTAAGCTGTATAGTTTCTCTGGCTGGTCAATTTTCTTTTCTTTATTCTTTTCCCCACCGCTGTCATTTCTCTTCATATGGGATAAGGCTTCTTCCACCACCAACCCCATTTTTAAAAATTTTGTTCCAGGGTTAATGGATTAAATGGATTAAAAAATAAGATCCATCTATATACTGTCTACAAAAGACCCGTTTTAGACCTGAGGACACCTTCCGATTGAAAGTGAAGGGATGAAGAATCATCTATCATGCTACAGAAGTCAAAAGAAAGCTGGAGTAGCCATACATATATAGACAAACTAGATTTTAAACTAAAGTCTGTAACAGATGAAGAATGGCATCATAACATAATTACAGGGTCTATCCATCAAAAGAGCTAACAATTATAAATGTTTATGTCCCCAATTTGAGAGCACCCAAATATATAAATCAATTCATCCAAACATAAGCAATCTTATTGATAAGAATACGGTAATTGCAGGTGACTTTAACACTCCACTTACAACAATGGATAGATCATCTAGGCAGAAAAATCAATAAAGAAACAATGGCCTTGAATGATACAGTGGACCAGATGGACTTGACAGATATATTCAGAACTTCCCTTTCAAAAGCAAGAGAATATACACATTCTTCTCAAGTGCACATGAAACATTCTACAAGATATATCACATACTGGTCAAAAAACAGCCCTCAATAAATATAAAAGAAGCGAGATCGTACCATGCATATTTTCAGATCACAATGCTATGAAACTTGAAATCAACCATAAGAAAAAATTTGGAAGGCCTCCAAATGCATGGAGGTTAAAGAACATCCTACTAAATAATGAATGGGTCAACCAGACAATTAAAGACGAAATTAAAAAATACAAAGAAGCAAACGAAAATGGAAACATGACAGTGCAAACCATTTGGAATGCAGCAAAGGCAGTCCTAAGAGGAAAACACACTGCAATCCAGGCCTATCTGAAGAAACAAGAAAAGTCCCAAATACAAAATCTAACAGCCCACCTAAAGGAACTAGAAGCAGAACAGCAAAGAAACCCCAAGGCTAGAAGAAGAAATAATCAATGTTAGAGCAGAAATAAATAATATAGAATCTAAACAAAACAAAACAAAAACAAAAACAGTAGAATAGATAAATGAATCTAAGAGCTGGCTTTTCAAAAAAATAAGCAAAATTGATAGGCCCCTAGCCAGACTTCTCAAAAATAAAACAGAAGACCCAAATAGATAAAATCATAAATGAAAAAGGACAGATCAAACCAACACCACAGAAATACAAACAATTATTAGAGACTACTATGAACAATCATATGCCAACGAACTGGACAACCTGGAGGAAATGGACAAATTCCTAGACACCCACATACTACCAAAACTCAAATGGGAAGAAACAGAAAATCTGAATAGACCTATAACCAGTGAAAAAATTGAATCAGTTATGAAAAATCTCCCAACAAATAAGAGTCCTGGGCCAGATGGCTTCCTAGGGGAATTCTACAGACATTTAAAGCAGAGTTAATAACTATTCTTCCCAAACTGTTACAAACAACAGAAAGACAAGGAAAACTTTCAAACTCATTCTATGAAGCCAGCATTACCTTTATTCCCAAACCAGACAGAGACACCACAAAAAAAGGAGAATTACAGGCCAATATCCCTGATGAACATGGATGCAAAAATTCTCAACAAGATACTACTGAATTGAATTCAACAGTAAATGAAAAGAATTATTCACCATGATCAAGTGGGATTTATTCTTGGGCTGCAGGGCCTGTTCTGTATTCACAAATCAATGTGACACATTGCATTAATAGAAAAAGGATAAGAACCATGTGATCCTCTCAACAGGTGCAGAAAGGGCATTTTACAAAATGCAGCATCCTGTCTTAATAAAAACCCTCAAGAAAGTAGGGATAGAAGGAACATACCTTAACACCATAAAAGCCATATATGAAAAGCCCACAGCTAATATCATCCTCAGTAGGGCAAAACTGAGAGCCGCACTGAAATCAGAAACACGAACTACTGTTGTTTAACACAGTGTTGGAAGTCCTGGACTCAGCAATCAGACAACAAAATGAAATAAAAGGCATCCAAGATGACAACGAAGTAGTCAAACTTTCACTTTTGGTAGACATCATGATACTCTACATGGAAAACCTGAAAGACTGCTAGAACTGATACATGAATTCAGCAAAGTCACAGGACACAAAATCACTATACAGAGATCGGTTGCATTTCTACACACCAGTAATGAAGCAACAGAGAGAGAAATCAAAGAATCTGTCCCATTTACAATTGCATCAAGAACCATAAAATACCTAGGAATAAACCTAACCAAAAGATGTAAAAGATCTGTATGCTGAAAACTATAGAAAACTTACAAAAGAAATTGAAGAAGACACAAAGATATGGAAAAACAATCCATGCTTATGGAATGGAAGAACAAATATTGTTAAAATGTCAATACTACCCAGAGCAATCTACACATTCAATTCAATCCCAATCAAAATTGCCCTGGCATCCTTCTCGAAGCTAAACCAGATGATCCTAAAACCTGTATGAACCACAAAAGACCCCGAGTAGCCAAAGTAATGTTGAAAAGGACAACCAAAGCAGGAGGCATAAAAATCTGACTTTAGCCTCTACTACAAAGCTGTAATCATCAAGACATGGTATTGGCACAAAAACAGACACATAGACCAATGGAATAGAATAGAGAACCCAGAATTGGACCCACAAATGTACGGCCAACTAATCTTTGACAAAGCAGGAAAAGAGTATCCAATGGAAAAAAAGACAGCCACTTCAGCAAATGGTGCTGGGAGAATTTAACAGCAACATGCAGAAGAATGAAACTGGACCATTTTTGTATATCATACACAAAAATAAACTTAAATGCATGAAATACCTAAATATGAGACAGGAAACCATCAAAACCCTAGAGAAGAAAACAGGTAAAAACCTATTTGACCTCAGCTGCAGCAACCTCTTGCTCAACAAGTCTCCAAAGACAAGGGAAACAAAAGCAAAAATGAACTATTGGCACCTCATCAAGATAAAAGCTTCTGCACTGCAAAGAAAACAATCAACAAAACTAAAAGGCAACTGACATAATGGGAAAAGATATTTGCAAATGACAGAGTGGATAAAGGGTTAGTATCCAAAATCTATTAAGAACTCACCAAATTCAACACTCGAAAAACAAATAAGCTAGGGAGAAACAGGCAGAAGACATGAATAGACACTTTTCCAAAGAAGACATCCAGATGGCAAACAGACACATGAAAAGATGCTCAACGTCATTCATCATCAGAGAAATACAAATCAAAACCACACTGAGATACCACCTCACAGAGATACCACCCCACACTGGTCAGAGTGGCTAAAATGAACAACTCAGAAAACGACAGATGTTGGCCAGGATGTGGAGAAATAGGAACCCCCTTGCCCTATTGGTGGGAATGCAAACTGGTGCAGCTGTTCTGGAAAACAGTGTGGAGGTTCCTCACAAAATTAAAAATAGAACTAACCTATGTATGACCCAGCAATAGCGCTACTATGAATTTATCTAAAGGATACAAGAGTGCTGATTCACAGGGGCACCTGTACCGAATGTTAATAGCAGCACTTTCAAGCATAGCCAAATTATGGAAAGATGTCCAATGTCCATCAACTGATGAATGTATAAAGAAGATGTGCTTTATATATAAAATGGAATACTAGTTGGCAACATGGCAACAACTACATTTGCAACAATGTGGATGGAACGGGCGCGGGGGGGGGGGGTGGTTATTAAGTGAAATAAGTCAGTCAGAGAAAGATAATTTCACTCATATGGGGAACTTGAAAAACTTAACAGAAGACCATGGGATAAAGGAAGGGGAAAAATAGTTTAAAACAGAGAGGGAGGCAAACCATAAGATACATAAAGAACATAAAGAACTGAGGGTTTGTTAAGAACAAAAGAACAAACTGAGGGTTGACTGGGGGTAGGGAAGAAGGGAGGGGAAAATGGGTGACAGGCATTGAGGAGGGCACTTATTGGGATAAGCACCGGATGTTGTATAAGCGATGAAACATGGGAATCTACCCCAAAACCAAGAGCACACTGTATACACTGTATGTTAGCTAACTTGACAATAAGTGATATTTTAAAACAAATAAGTTACTTATATTAAAAGCTTCATTACACAAAATAATTTGATTTAAAAGCTATTTAATTATTTTAAAGAAAAACATTGATATTGCACAGAAAATTAGAAGAGAACGCATCTGATTTCTGAATGACTGCAGGTAAAGAAAAAATATTTAAGATGCCTTGAACTTCACAGCAACTTCTCAGTGACCTACTCTTTTGTCCATAAACAACATATTTTATGAGGTCACAGTTTTAGAATATATATCCTAGTGATGTATTTCTGAGAATACATCATGGCCCATTAACAGAGACTTCTCACATGAGCAAATTATTCTAACCATCCTTTAATAGCAACTACTCTTATAGATGGATAATGTCGACAATTATCCAGGGGTTCTCAGTCATGACTGTGAATTAGAATTACCTGAAGCAGTTTGTAGTAAAAAGCACGTTTCTGGGATTCATTCCCAGATTTCTAATTCAGCAAAGCAAGGATGCATCCAGATTATTTGCATTTTTAAAAGCATCCCAGGTGATTTCAATGTGGGCAATCTTCACATTACTTTTGAAAAATACTGTATTCTGTGGTTTACATATCTTATTTCAAAATAGGAAAGTGAGTTTCATAAAGACTTGCTCAAAATTGAAAGAAGTTCCTTTTATTAAAATCTATGGTATAATTTAAGAAACAAACGAAGGGAAGAGAGAGAGACACCAAGAAACAGACTCTTAACTAGAGAGAACTGTTACCAGAGGGAGGGTGGGTGGGTTGATGGGTAAAATAGGTGATGGGGATTAAGGAGTGCACTTGTAATGAGCACCCAGTGTTGTACGAAAGTGTTGAATCACTATATTGCACACCTGAAAGTAATATTACACTGTACATTAAGTGGAATTTAAATAAAAATGTGTAAAAAATAAATGTATGGGTCTCTGTGCACTGACAATAAGTTCCCTGAAAAACTCCACAGTTTGGGGAAAACTGGTGACTTTACTCACTCAAGTTTCACTAACATGGCAAGCAGCCATCCTTACCCAGTCCAGACACCTCAACTCCAGGGATTTCTGTGCCCAAAGCGAGGGTGCAGGGTCCATATCCATCTTCATGGATCTGACCAAAGCAAGGAGGAGAGCTGAGCAGAGATTGGGGATGAGACAAGAGCCACGGATACCTCTAAAAAGTCATAAACACCTGTGGGATCTAGCATCTATTTCAGCATTTACTCTAGGACTGGTTCTGTGCTAAACATGCTGTGCGTGTGTGTGTATGTGTGCATAGTAACCGGACAAAATACAGGGTCCTCAGGAAGCAGAGAAAAATTGAGGTAATAAGGGAAGCCTTTGCTAATCATCAGGACTGGATTAAGTTTCCCTCTCCTATACTCTCAGACATCATGTTTATCTCTATCATAGCTCTCACCTGACAGCATATTTTGTGACTATATATTTGCTTTAATTCCACTAAACTGGGAATGTGTGTTCCTAAATGCTCTATATCCACCCCTAGCTCCATTCATGGAATCTGAAACACAGCAGATGCTTGACAAACATTTAATTGCATAAATAAATGTGTGAATAGTATTAAATATACCTTGAGGTAAAAAAAAAATGGCTATGTGTAATGTCTACAAAGTCAATAATCAGTATTATACCAATAAAAACCAAGGAAATTAATCCTAAAGCAGATTTCCTTTTAAGTTCTTCCCCCCCCCCCCCCATTACAGGCATTATAGAAGCACTGCAGAAGCTGAAATGTCTGTGATGTGATTCTTGTCCCAAAAGAACACTGTCTCAATTCAAGTGGAAGACAGTCCAAGACTAGTCCCTTCTCTGCGTCTCATTCTCATGAACTCTCTGGAAAGCCCTCAATTTTGGCATTTTAACCAGGACTACGTGTAAAAGAGTACTAATCACCCCCTCACTGGGACAACCCCAACAACTTATTTTCCCCTCATTTTTGGGACCAGACTGACCACAGCTGCTGTCTGCCCCACACAACTAAGAAATCACTGCCATGTCCCTGACAGAAAGCTGCCTGAGGTTGGGTCAAAGTTGAGGTGTACAATGTAATAATTCCGTGTGTATATACTGTGAAATCATCATCACAATACAGGCCCCAACTACATGACCAGGAGGAAGGAGGGCTGTACCAGAGGCCGACCCAGAGAACAATCCTTACGGGGAGCCGTTATGTGGGACCCATCAAGAACGTGCCCGGCAGGAACATCAAAGAGGGGACACTGCATGAGGAGAACACGCGGGGCACGCTCTTCCACAGCAAGAACCCGCCCGTGGACGCCACCCGCTTCTTCTCCACGGCCCGGCACCGCCTCTACACCTGCGTGCTGACGGTCCACCTACCTGGCCGAGATCCAGGGTCCCCAAAAAGTGGCTGCTGACATCTAAGGATCCTCAACAGGAAGCAGGCCATGCCTCGGAGGAGTCCCCGCTGGCCAGCACCCCCACGTTGTCAGGAAGGCCCACCTGCCCTCAAGGCGTCCACGCCCACCTGAGGTCTCACGGAGGCAGCCAGGCTTCCCCCCAGTGTGTGTTCGACCAGCGGCCAATCCTGCCCGGAGACCCCCTGGACATCACCGGCCGCCCAGCCAGGTGGTGCCATAGACGTGCAAGCACAGAGGTCCGAAAGAAGGCAAACCAGGGGGCACCACGTCCTGACCACACTGTCTGCAGCCCTCCTGACGGCGCCCGGGGCCCTGGCCCAACTCCCCACTGCGCCTGCGCTCCGCCCACTTGAGGCTCCACCAAGGCCTGGAGCCCTCGCATTCTCAGCACACCTGGGAATGCCCCGCCTCACAGGTTTCTGGGTCCTACTCCGCGCGGTAACACTTGCTTGCTGCTGTTTCTTTTGATTTTAGAGGCAACAGAAATGCCCGAACAGCTGAAACTTATTTGGCTGGAGGGCGGGGAGAGGAGTCAGGGCAACCAACACTTTTTGTCCCATTTCTTCAAAGGGAAACTCAAGTGTCCCTGCAAAATTTTGCAATAAAACCATTAAGAGGAAAAAATGAAATAGAGTCCTATAGAAATGCTGTTTACTTATAAAAAGATTTAACCTAGAAGACACGACATATTTTTCCTCCTTTTTTTATTTCAATGTATTCTAGCAGGTTTATAAATATAACTTTATCCTTCAGATTTTAGGCCTTCTTTTGCTCTCTTCAACAATTTAAGAGAGGAGTAAGGTGTCATCTTCCTGAAAGCTATTTTTGTATCCACTCTTTATTTTCATTGAAATCTAATTGGTATACAATATCCTATTAGTTTCAAGTGTACATCACTGTGATTCAATATTTGTATACATTATGAAAGGATCCCTACAGGAAGTCTAGTTGCTGTCAACATACAAAGTTATTGTGATATTACTGACTATAATCCCTATGCTGTACATCACATACCTGAGACTTATTCATAACTGGAAGTTTGTATCTCTTAATTCCCTTCACCTATTTTGTCCATCCCCCACTTTGTATCTATTAAGTCTGTTTCTCTTTTGTTTCTTTTGTTTTTTGATTCTACATACATATAAGTGAACTCATATGGCGTTTGTCTTTCTCTGAATTATTTCACTTATTATAACACCCTCTAGGTCCATCCATTTTGTTCTAATGTAACATTTTGTTATTTTTAATGGCTGAAAAATATTCCATTATATATAAACACACACACACACCACTTCTTCAACTTTATCCATTCATCTATCCTTGGACACTTAGGTGGCTTTCATATCTTGGCTATTGTAAATAATGTTGCAGTGAACACAGGAATGCATATATCTCTTTGGAACTTTTAAGCTCTTTAAAATGTTCATACATACAATGTTCATATATATGGAGTAATTGATCATAAAATCTGACTATGTCCAAAGTCTATAAAATCAAAACACAGTATTTTTGCAGTAGCAAGCAAGGACACTGTCTGTTGAGAAATTTTTCCTAAGGCAGTTGTTTTTAGTCTGCTCTTTAACATTTATGTAAATATGTGAGACTATAGTCATGAGAAAAGACATAAGTACCCAGGAGCATGCTTCTTCTGACTGAAAACATTGTCTAAAATTAATGGAAGATTCATCCAGTTACTCAAATAACTCTATCATTATCCAATTCTCTCCTTTGATGTTTCAGAATCAACATACAAGAGAATTGCTTTCTGACCATTAATTTAGTTAATATAAAATTTACCTCTTGCTTATGATTCTCTTTTCAGGATTCAAAAACATTTGAAAACTCAGCATGAGATCTGAATCTGGGGCATTCAAACACATAAATGACTCCCCAAAGTATAGAATCAACTCAGTAAGATATAGTGTAGATGTCGTGTTTATTTAAAATCTGTGGGTAAAAAGTTATTAATTTTCTAATCCAATGCATATTAAATAGTAACACAATACCTTAATTTACACCATGAAATACTGAGCCATAAAATGCTGATTTTCCCATGTGAAAATTAACTTCTGTTATCGAATTTCACTGGCATTCACTTTTTCAATAAAAAGATTAAGCGTAATACACATTCAT
This sequence comes from Acinonyx jubatus, assembly GCF_027475565.1. NCBI lineage: Eukaryota > Metazoa > Chordata > Mammalia > Carnivora > Felidae > Acinonyx > Acinonyx jubatus. The sequence continues at coordinate 69,246,441 of NC_069386.1, read as the reverse complement.
AAGAAGAATTATACTTTTTAAATCAATAGGATATCAAAATAGTGCTCTTTCCTCCCCTCAGGCTTTCAAAAACAGGAGAAAGATTCATAGGGCTATTTATACTCAGGCTAACTTGCTTGTGCTAAATGTCTCATGTCCTGAATGCCTCTGAACTGACAGCTCTTACTCTATTGGACTATGAGTGAGGAATTAAAATTCACTTTATATAAATATTTTAGACAAAATGAACTATAAGAGAAATATGGTTTAAAAAAAAGAAAAGAAAATTACTAAGTGCATTCCAAAGCGCATTTGTGGGGTTGAATGTGTATTTATGTGGATGTGTGTATAAATAGAGTTCGTTATTGTTATATTACATGTTTATGCTAATATTATATTATAGTGCAGTTATAAGTTATATATAATATAAAATTAATTATGTAATGAAATTATAATAATTCATATATAAATCCTACATTGTAAAGTAGTAATATTATAAAGTTATATTAGAATATAAAATTTTATTTAAATATGAAATTACATAGAATATGATATATATGATTTTTGTTGAAATCAACAACCATTTCTCTGCAATATAATACAAATCATATCAATAAACCATAAGAATGTACGATTCATAGAGCATTTTATTCTTGGGTTAGTTTCCTTATGCTGAATGTCTCGTGTCTTGAATGCCTCTGAACTGAAAGCTCTTGCTGTATTGGACTACAATTAGGAAAATAAAATTCATTTTTATATAAATATTTTAGACAAAGTAAACTAGTAAGAGAAATCTGATTTAACAAAGAGAGAAAGAAAATAGCCAAGTGTTTTACAAAAGAGATGTGTGGGGTTGAATGTGTATGTACATGTATGTGTGTGTATATAGATTTATATTATATTATATAGTTATATTATGATCATACTAATGTTATAATATAATTACATTATAGTTATATATTATGTTTATAATATAAAGTTATATAATAAAATTATATAATCAATGTACTATATAAATCTTATAAATATGTGATATTTGAAAGTGATATTATAAAATCTTATTAGCAATATACAATTATATAGAATAAAATTATACATATGATTTTTGTTGAATTCAACAACTATTTCTCTGTAATATAATTCAATACAAATTCTATCAATTAACCATCAGATTGAAATATTTGAGCGGAATCATATTAAAGAAATGCTTTTCCCTGATTGAGTAAGAACATGTAGCTCTATGGAAAGCTGGAATTCAGTGAGAAGTCACATGTTGGTTCACAGCTTCTTCATAGCTGTTTTCATCTCTTTATTTCTCAATGTGTAGATAAGGGGGTTCAAGAGTGGAGTAAAAATGGTGTAAAACACAGACAGGAGCTTGTCCACAAAGAACCAACTGAAAGGCCACACACAAATGAAAATGCAGGGCCCAAAGAATAGAGAGCATGATTACCATGATATGTGCAGAGCAAGTAGAGAGTGCTTTGGATACCCCACCAGCAGCATGCTGTTGGACAGTGATGATGATAACAGTGTAGGAGACCAAGAGGAGCACAAAACAGCTCATAGAGAGCAACCCCACTGTCTGAGATCATGAGTATATCCAAGACATAAGTGTCCATGCAGGCAAGCTTGATCACAAGAGGAAGGTCACAAAAGAAGCTGTCCACCTCACTGGGGCCACAGTAAGGTAAACTCACAGTAAAGGCTACTTGGCTGATGGAGTGCACAAATCCAATGATCCATGAAATGAACACCAGATCCATGTAGGTCTGCCAGCTCATCATAGTCATGTAATACAAAGGAATGCATATAGCCACATATCTGTCATAGGCCATGGAAACCAGAAGTACCATCTCAGCCCCACCAATAAAGTGCGAGAAGAAGATCTGAGCCATACATACTCCAAAGGAGTTGAGCTTTTGATCACTAAGAAAGTCCCTGATCATCTTGGGGGTGGCAAATGAGGCTAGCCATATGTCCAAGAAGGATAGATTTCCCAGCAGGAAGTACATAGGGGAAGAGTGCAAGTGGGGGTCAGAAATTACAGTGACCACAATAATGAGGTTACCCAGCACAGTGACCACATAGATCCCAGAGAAAAATATAAAGAAAAAATGTTGGAGATGCTGTGAAGTGCAGAGTCCATACAACACAAATTCTGACACCAAGGAATAATTCTGCAGTTCCATTATCTCAAGTTTCAGATTTTGTTCTGAATCTATATAAAGAGATGGATATGAAAGGACCTATCAACTATCAGGCACATGAAAGTGATCAACTAAATTTTATCAGAATACAATTTTAATTTGTAAGACATAATATAAAATAGAATACAGAGAAGATTAAAACCAAGCCCAACAGCAGAGTTTGCTTTTCTCCCATGTTAAGCCTACTTGGAATCTTCCTTTTTTTTTTTTTTTTAAGCCACTTTGTTAACATAAAAATGTACCTACCTACCAATATTTACCCATTTCAAGTATAAAACAATGACTTTTAAACAAATTATGGAGTTATGCAGCTATTCCCACAATGCTTGTTGTGAAATCTTGACAATCCAGATTCTTACTAGGACTTCTGGCAATAGTTGGACTATCTTCTCCTTTGTATTCGTTTGCTCATTCACAAGCTCACACATTCAGACCATAGCTATGTAACACTGACAGTTTCCCATTCTCACTTAATTCAGTTATTAAAACAATCAGTATAAAGGGAAATAAATCAATTAACCTAAGGTTCATACAGTTCCCCTGATCCCACATTTTATTACTGTCCTTGTCATCTCTTTTAATCCATTGGGTTTGGGATTAAAAAGCCAATGATCCAATTCATTTGTGGATTTATTATGTATAAACTGACTACTTATGACAGGATTTTAGAATGACTTCAATGAAACATATTTTTCAAGACTTTTCAACAAGGATCAGAGCATAAAACTTATACAAGAATTTTTTTTGTGGGTAGCTTTCACAAGCTACACAATATACATTAATGACTGATAAGTTCAGCATTTGATTAAGAATAATGGTAGAATGTAGCAGGGACAATGAGTACATTAAAAAGGAGGCTGTCAATTCTAACCCAGGGGTCAACTTTGGGCAAAATCTTACTTGAGGACAAATAATACCTCCTCCACTACTTTGTAGTACTTTGTATGAAATATTTAACATTAAGTATAGATTAGATTAGTGTGAGCTTGTTGGGGAATTGAGACAATGAAGGATTTTTACACAGAGGAACTTTCATTGAGATAACACATCACTCAAATAATATTATTTAAGTAATTTTCTCTCAACATTATATGGTTCCAATATTTAATTTAGGGGTTTTGCTAAGAATAAATGTAACATTTGCATTCATCACATAATGAGATATTTTATTTATTAAATCATTTGTTCAGAAAACATTTAATTCCTACTGTGTGACAAATTTTTCTAGGCATTGTGATTGGTGTTTTAGTTTTGGGTAATCTCAAACAATTTTAAGATTTTAGTTTGGGATAATTTCTCTTGGACATCTTTTCTCTACCACATTGTATATCTGTGCCAACTTTTCTCTGAAGGCACATATTCAGGGAGTAAATCCAATTTTTTAATAATTAAAATGAACTTTAAAGCCCAAGGGAAATGGCAAGTGGACTGCCTTAGTGGATGCTGAGCTCCCATTGCAATAGTGAATTCCTTTTTTATAGTATCTCAGGGTTGGAATGCCCCCCAGATTTTACCTCAAGCAACACCACAGCCTTCCCATTACCCTTTGTTTGAAGGCACCAAGAACAGGGTTTTAAATGTGAGATTTGTAGAACACCTCTGCTACTGATTTTCTGTGTGGTCTTTGGAAATTGTTCAACCTCTTTGTCTCATCTTCAGTGTGCCAGATGGTAGTTTAGGCACTGGGGACACAGGTGAGGTCCTGGGGACCAGTACTTGGTCGATGATCAGTGTTGTAACTACTTGGGGGCACCTTCTGGCATAGTTGAGAGCACAGAAGGGTTGAGAAGATGACCAGCGGAGACTGAGCACTCAGAGGAGATGACAGTTTGCAGGGCTCACTGCAGCTACTGGGGTGGATGGTCAGAGAGGCATCCTCCTCTGGGGAAGTGGAAGCAGTTGCCAGAGGAGGCCTCCAGCCTTGGTGCTTCTCTCTGTTCTGGACCTCCTTCACATGCCACCATTGCCCTCCTCTAGGCAGAACCATGAGACTTCCCATGAAGGGCTTATCCAAAAGGGTATCCCCCAGGATCCCCAAGGAGATATCTTAAAAATCTCTTCAGGGGCTGGCTGGTGGCTGAAATGGCACTGGGACCTGTGTTGCATGGAGCAGTGGAGGAGTGTTGAGCTTCAGTGTCAGGTCCATCCACACAGGCTTCACTTTCCACCACTGTCTAAGCACCACTGTGTGGGTGAGAGAAATGGTTTAGTAGCTGTGAATGTGTATATTTAATTTCACTAAATAATGCCAGATTTCTCTGCAACTTGATTTACCCTGTTACTATACTGCACGAGAAGCCCTCTAAGTCCACGTTCTTGTCACCAATTTGCATCATCCAACATTCTATTTTTATATTAACTTGATGGTGTAAATTTGTATTTTACCTTTAATTTTTTCTCATACAAAATGACAGTGTTGTTTGTTGTATTAATTTCATAGGGCTACCATGCCAATTACCACAAACATTATGGTTTAAAACAACAGAAATTTATTCTTTCACATTTTTCAAGAAATGTTTCTTGGTTTGGGCTGCATAACTCTAATCTCTGTCTACCTGCATCTTTGTGTGGCTTTTTCTCTGTGTATCTGTATTTCCTTTTCTGTCTCTTATGGGCACTCTCACTGAATTTAGGGACCACCCTCATCCAGTCTGATCTCATGAAGATCCTTATCTTAATTTCATCTGCAAATACCCTCTTTACAAGTAAGGTCACATTCTGAAGTTCCAGGTGGACATTAATTTAGGAGGACATTATTCTACACACAATGAGGCTGGACACTTGGTTCCAGGGCCTGTTTTGAAACAGAGCTATCATTTTATTAATTGCACTATTAATTTAGCTCCATGTTCTGTTTTGTTCCCTACTTAATTATGGTTTATGAACCTCTTAACCTCATGCATGTTCAATCATTAAGTTTGCCTTTTTTTTATCCCTATTCTCTGTTTATTCACTGATTGTAGAAACCAAATGAGGACCAGTCAGTAACATTTGTCTTAACATATCTGATCATACCAGGTCCCAAATAGTGCCTCGTTGTCCAGAAGCATGCTTACTTCCAGATTCTTTCAAGCACCTCTCTCCCCAAGTTCCCTGTCCCCGTCAAGATTTCGAGAAAACTGTTACCCTTCTCCCATGTATAAAAGCTGTCCCTAGGCTCAACAGGGAAGGGCAGCTTTAAGAATAATCTCTTGCCTTTTCATTGGGCTGCCCTTCTGAAAATAAAGCTCTGTTTGCTTCAAAACCAGTATCTCAGACATTGGTTCACTGCTCATCAGGTACACAAACAAGTTTGGGTTTCTAACAAATTCAAGGAGCCAGCCAGGAGGCTCTTGCCTGAGGAAGGCCAGCCCTGGCCAGAAAGGTGATATCATGGGAATTTCCTGCAGCTGCCTGGATCACCACTGAATCCAGGAAAATTCCCCTGGCTGCCCTCCAGACCTGCACTGACCTCTTCTCAAGGCCAAGCCTCAGCTAAAGCAAAGACACCTTCAATGGGCTCTGGGTAACTTGGTTGTTGAAGGGTGGGTTTATGTGTGTGCAATCAGCAACTGCATTTCCTCTCATTTAGTTTTGGTTCTTTTTAGGAATATTTCCAAAGAATACCTTTCAAGAGAGGCCCTCACATTTTGCAACATGAAACATCCTTATAAACATCCTTAGTTTCTTTTGTTGATGGATCATTTGCTTTTGTTTTTCTCCCACAGAACTCGTATTAGTCCTGTCTTGTCTGTATTATCAGAAACACCAATTCAATCTTGAATATAGCACTTAGGGTTGCACTATGCAAAATTGGTTTTCTTTTACTTAAGCTTCTATAAACCAAAAGAAAATGGTATTCTTTTGCAATGCAGCTTGGCCACAATACAGGTGGAAATGTTCTTTTATATAAGTATAAATACTGCCCCTGAAACAATTCAAAGTCCTTTAACCTCTCTGGGAATGACTGATCTAAATCATTCCCCATTCTTGAGACTGAAGGGAAAAAAAGTGGGGAAGGAAGAAAAAAAAGACCTTTTAAAAGTACAAACAGCTAGTAAAACACCCTTGCTCAAAATCTAGTCCACAATTTCCATAAGATTATTTATAAAGGATAAATACAATCTTTATTGTAAAGTTTCTTGCTTGTGTCTGTCTTTTATGGCATTATCTCCCTCTGGATGCTATTAGTAAAACTATAAAAGAGCTCTGTTTAGTTGAAGATAAGAATGGGGCATCCTCACACCCAAAGATAGAAACTAATTCAAAGGTTTCTCAGGTTCAAAGGATCTGGGATAATGTCTGATAAATTAAAGTTTGGATTTGTTGGTTAAAATAGACATGCCTTTTGGAGTTATAGTTTTTATGAGAGCTCAAAGCCTGCTTGGAATTCTCTCTCATTTTCTGCCCCTCCCCTGCTCATGCTCTCTCTCTCTCAAAATACATGAACTTAAAAAAAAAAGAAATTCCTTATGAAAAGATGTAACAAAGCAGATTTAAAAGAACCTATATGGTCTATCACTATTCTTGCTGTGCTTATGTAAATAATTAAGCCAAGTTTGTTAAAACTGGACTCATTAGTTTTAAGCAAATAAGTCTTCATTTGGCTGCAAATTAGTCTTCAATAAAAAGAAGGGTAAATTTAGAGAGAAAAATTATATATCAATAACACACCTCTGTTAATGTTAAATTCTAATTATGATTCAGTGTTGTTGTATGTTTGCTGTTTGCCTATTCAACTGGGCTGGATCCTAGATTCTTCTGCTTTCTTCAAATATCTGTCTATGACTCTCCCAACTAAGGTTTCCTATTTTCACCCACTCTTTTAATTTGAAACAACTGAGAAATGAAGAATACCTTTTTCCCGAGGCCTATAAACTAAAGCTGGACAACTTGAAATAAGCTTCAGAGAAAATGCCACAATAGTCCATGCTGAGACAATCTTCATGCCTGTTGCTGTGTGGGCCACTCAGAAATCACCAGAAGCACTCAAACTGTAGGCCAGGAAAATCCGTCAGATAGACACTGCCTGCCCCCACTCCACTGAGGATGCTTCAAGCCCAACAGCTAGAAATCCTCCCACTGGTGGCACTCAGGAGTCAGACACTGGGTTTACATACTGCTGTAACCATTAGCATGTGTTTTTCTTTTGTTTCCATAAAAATGCCTTACTTGCAGCAGAAAAAAGCCAAGCAGTTTTAGATAAAGTACAGAAGTAGCCCATCATCTTCATCTACTAGATTCAAACAATCCTGCCAGTCCAGAAGCATCAGAGGCACCAGAGAAGGTGCTAATCTGCGACCCTGATCAAGATATAAATGCAGGAGGACATCACAGACTTCAAAATTACCCAGAAGGTATGCTAGTAGGATTAAAAAATAGGGGTACCCAAACATAAGAATCTAAATAAGGTTCAACAAGTTAATAATAGATGCCTCAAGAAGCCCCCTCATTTTTTCTTGAATGACTTTATCAAGCATATTGTCAGTATGCTGACATCTACCCTGAAGCACCTGAAAACTTAAAAGTGATACATATGACTTTTATTAGCCAAAGTGCCCCAGATAGTCAAAGGAAATACGAAAAACAGTGGTAGCTTTAGAGAGGGCTATTTGGGCATCGGTAGGGATTGCTTTTGAGGTTTCTAATAACTGGGATCAAGTCCAGAAAACAGAGAAGCAAACAAAGAGTAATGAGACAGCATGCTACTTTGCTAGCTGTGGCCACCTGAGGAAAGTCTCCCGAGAAACAGTCACGGTGAAAACCAAGGTCCAAGCCCTGTGCCCAGACACTGGAGAACATCTTCGAAGGCAGGTTTCCCTTTTCCACTCCCTTGGCTATTGCTCTTTGCCCCTCAGCAGCAGGAAGCAGCCAGAGCGGTCATTGTCCCTATTCTCCAAGATGGAAGAACTATAAAATAAGAGTGGGGATTTGAGGCAGGCGCTTGGTTCCTGGACCTGTTTTGAAGGCCTAAGGGGAACTATAGTTCTATTAGTTGCATTATTAACTTAGGTCCACGTTCTGTTTGTTCTCTACTTAATTATGGTTTTTGAACCTCTTAACCTCATGCATGATCAATCATTAAGTTTTCCCCTTTTACCACTACTCCCTGTTTACCAAGTGATTGTAGAAACCTAATTGGGGCCTCAACAGTAACATTTGTCTTGATGTATCTGATCATACCACGTCCCAAATAGCACCTCATTCTCCAGAAGAATGCTTTCCTCCAGATTCTTTCAAGCCCCTCCCTCCATACCCTTTAGCCACAAGAATGTTTCAAGAAACTCATTACCCTCCTCTCATGCATATAAACTGTCCCTAGGGTCAACGGGGCAAGGCAGCTTTGGGAATGATCTTCTGCCTTCTCTTTGGGCTGCCTTCTCATAACAAAGCTTTCCTTGCTTCAAAACGAGTGTCTCAGAATTTGGCTTACTGGACATTGGGTGCATGGACAAGTTTGACTTTCTAAGGGCAGAAATGTAAATCATTTCACTTTTTTCAATCAACACTAATAGTAAATTTTATCCTCTTTATTATATGTAGTCATTTTCAAAACTCAATACCTGTGAGCAATGGAGTCTTACAGTTGAAAGTTTCTACATTACTTTTCTTAGACTTGAGTGTATGAGAGCAGCAAATTAGCTGTTGTATTATTTGTTCATGGAGTTAGCTTCCCAGACCTCTGTTATATTTTAAACAACTTCTAGATTTGGGGAAGGAGGTAATTTACAAAAGTGTTTCCAGAAAATGATTAACACTATTAGAGGTATCAGAGAATTGTAAAGAGGTACACAGCTTCTAAAAACAGACTTGAGTCAGAATCTTTTCCTTTCCCTTCTAGCTGTGAAAATTTAGGTAACTTATAAAGCCTTCTATCCCAGTTCCCTCATATATAAAATGGGGATGAAAACAGCACCTAGTTCATAAGACTGATACTCAAAGACTTCACTCTACAGCCTAATCATTTACTGAATTTCTAATCAGATTCTCTTAAATTTTCAAATTCTCTTATTTTTAATTTCTTTAACATTTATTTATTTTTGAGAGACACAGACATAGACACAGTGCTAACAGGGGAGGGCAGAGAGAGAGAGAGAGAGAGAGAGAGAGAGAGAGAGAGACAGACAGACAGACAGAATCTAAAGCAGGCTCCAGGCTTTGAGCTGTCAGCACAGAGCCTGACGCGGGGCTCGAACTCACAAACTGCAAGACCGTGACCTGAGCTGAAGTCGGATGCTCAACTGACTGAACCACCAAGGCACCCCTCAAATTCTATATTTTAGATACAGACTGAAGAATTGCTTTTGTAGTCTCTCTTTAAATCTGAGTTAGTTCACATATAGTGTAATAATGGTTTCAAGAGAATGTAGTGATTCATCACTTACATATAATATCCAGTGCTCATGCCAACAAGTGCCTTCCTTAATGCCCTCCATCACCCATTTATCCAATCTCCTCACCCAACACCTCTCCAAAAACCCTCAGTCTGTTCTCTGTATTTAAGAGTCTCTTATGGTTTGCCTCCCTCACTGTTTTCATCTTATTTTTCCTTCCCTTTCCCTACGTTCTTCTGTTTTGTTAAATTCCACATATGAGTGCAATCATATGATATTTGTCTTTCTCTGACTGACTTATTTTGCTTAGCATAACACACTTTAGTTCCATCCACATTGTTGCAAATGGCAATATTTGATTCTTTTGATCATGAAGTAATATTCCATTGTATATATACCACATCTTTTTTTATATATTTTTTAAATGTTTACTTATTTTTGAGAGAGAGAGAGAGAGAAAGCACAAGCAGATAAGGGGCAGAGAGAGAGAGGGAGACACAGAATCCGAAGCAGACTCCAGGGTCCAAGCTGTCAGCACAGAGCCCGAAGTGGGGATCGAACTCACAAGCTGTGAGATCATGACCTGAGCTGCAGTCAGACGCTCTACTGACAGAGCCACTTAGGTGCCCCTATATACCACATCTTCCATATCCATTCATCAGTCGATGGACATTTGGGCTCTTTCCATAATTTGGCTGTTGATAGTGCTGCTATAAACACTGGGGTGTATGTGCTCCTTTCAATCAGCATTTTTGCAATGTTTGCATAAATACCTAGTAGTGCAATTGCTGGGTCATAGGGTAGCTCCATTTTTAATTTTTTTAAGGAAACTCCATCTTCCAGAGTGGCTGCACCAGTTTGCATTCCTACCAGCAGTGCAAAAGAGTTCCCCTTTTTCCACATCCTCACCAGCATCTGTTGTTTCCTGAGTTGTTAACTGTAGCCATTCTGACAGTTGTGAGATGGTATCTCATTGTGGTTTTGATTTGTATTTCCCGGGTGATGAGTGATGTTGAACATCCTTTCATGTATCAGCCATTTGGATGTCTTCTTTAGAAAAGTGTTTCTTCATGTCTTTTGCCCATTTCTTCACAGAATTATTTTTTCTGGGTGTTGAGTTTGATAAGTTCTTTAAGATTATGGATACTAACTTTTCCAATATGTCTCCCATTCTGTCGGTTGTCTTTTAATTTTGATGATTGTTTCCTTCATTGTGCAAAGCTTTTTATAATGATGAGGTCCCAATAGTTCATTTTTGGTTTTGTTTTCCTTGCCTCAGGAGACATGTCTAATAAGAAGTTGCTGTGGCTGAGGTCAAAGAGGTTGTTGCCTGTTCTCTCCTCTAGGATTTTGATGGTTCCTTGTCTCACATTTAGGTCTTTCACTTATTTTGAAATTATTTTTGTGTATGGTATAAAATAGTGGTCCAGTTGCATTTTTCATGTTGCTGTCCGGTTTTCCCAACACCATTTGCTGAGTGTCACTGTCTTTTTTTCCATTGGATATTCTTTCTGCTTTGTCGAAGATTAGTTGGCCATACATTTGTGGGTCCATTTCTTGGTTCTCTATTCTGTTCCACTGATCTATGTGTCTGTTTTGTGGCAGCACCATACTATCCTGATGATTATGCTTTGTAATACAGCTTGAAGCCCGGAATTGTGATATCTCTGGCTTTGGTTTTCTTGTTCAATAATACTTTCATTATTTAGGGTATATTCTGTTGCCATACAAATTTTAGAATTGTTTACTGTGGCTCTGTGAAGAATGCTGGTGTTATTTTGATAAGGATTGCATTGAATGCATAGATTTCCTTGGGTAGTATCAACATTTTAACAATATTTGTTCTTCCTATCCAGGAGCATAGGATGTTTTTCCATTTTTTTGTGTGTCTTCTTCAATTCCATTCATAAGCTTTCTGTAGTTTCCAGCATACAGATATTTTACCTCTTTGTTTAGGTTTATTTATCTTATGGTTTTCAGTGCAATTGTCAATGGGACTATTTTCTTAATTCTCTTTCTGATGCTTCATTATTGGTATATAGAAATGCAACCAATTTCTGTACGTTGATTTTGTATCCTGCGACTTTGCTGAAGTCATGTATCAGTTCCAGCAGTTTTTTGGTGCAATCTTTCACTTTTTCCATGTAGTGTATCATGTTGTCTGTGAAGAGTGAAACTTTGACTTCTTCCTTGCCGATGTGGATACATTTTCTTTTCTTTCTTTCTTTTTCTTTTTTTTTTTTTTTGTCTGACTGCTGAAGGTAAGACTTCAACACTATGTTGAACAACAGTGGTGAAAGTGGCTGATCTCTCTTTAGTAGCCTCAAACAAGTCCTACTTTCCATAGAGACATCAACCTATCTGACCAATTATGCTCAAAGTAAAATCATTTGTGAGAGCAACTCTGAGCAAAGGGTTCCAATCTTGCAAATTGAAATGATGATTGGTAGTATATATTTTTAGTTCCTCCTGAAATTTGGAACCATCCATACTCTTAGGGAAGTTAAAGATTTAGCTTTATAAATCTATGGTAAGCAATAGATTTAAAGATCATGAACAATGATTTTGACATATAGATAATTTCTTGGTACTAGTCTGCCTTGCCATTTTCAGAATTCTCTAATTCCTCATAGTGACTTAATGTGTTGTGATATCTCCTGGAATTCTGGACTTAGCTGAAGGGTAGTAGCAGATAGGAAGCCCTTAAAGTAACATTACAATCTGTCTGTGAAAATGGCTATTTTTGGTAATGATGAGATGGTAATCAGCCTGACTGCCTCTTTGAAAGTTATAGGCTGCATATAGATTGCCTACTGGGGGACTGGAAAGACTCCAGACCAAACTTATAAATCCTCCTTTCCAATTCTTGGTTTTTGTTAAAGCTAAGAGGAAAAGACAGGTGGAGCCACTAGGTGGCAGGCAAGCTTCTTGTAAACTTTATTGATCAGCGTTGTTTAATCCCCTACTTTAGATTCATTTCCTTAAATTTCTTCTACAACTAAAAAATATTTACCTCTACCCATTCGAAATGTTGACAAGAGCTCCACTGAAATCAGTAAATTTTTCCATGTCAAATAAGCCAAGTTCAATTGGTAGTCTTTATTATCCCAAATATGAGTCATTTATATAAAAATATGCAACATATTCACAATATTGTGTAAGACACTAAAATTCATAATTCTCCTCACTAGAGTAGAGATGTATCAGAAATTTTATGGCATCTATATATTTTGTTCTGGCATTCAGGAAAAATTTCAGAAAAAGTATTAAGTCCTAGACATGTCATAAGCTAAAATATGAAATAAGATGTTGAAAAAATAGGAAAACATAAGATTATCATGGTTGAAACATTTCATACTAAGCCCAAGAAAATCGACTCAAGTTTCAATGATTTAGTGTTCAGGTTAGTGGCTAATTTCAAGTAAACATACATACAATTATAACTTTCCTTCATTACAGAAATAGCAAGAAAAAATACAATTAAAAATGACCTCATAAAATATAAATAAAAGGAAATAATTCATAAATTTAATAGTTTCAGTATATAATAAGGAAAGCTATATAATGTTACTGGGGGACACAAATGAAGGTCTTAATAGGTGCAGAAATAAACTCTGTTCTAGGATTAAAAAGACCAATATTGCCAAAAAAAAAAAAAAAAAAAAAACAAGAATCCAGGGCCAGATGGTTTCCCAGGGGAATTCTACCAAACATTTAAGGAAGAGTTAACACCTATTCTCTTGAAACTGTTCCAAAAAAATAGAAATGGAAGGAAAACCTGCAAACTCTTTCTATGAAGCCAACATTACCTTGATTCCAAAACCAGACAGAGACCCCACTAAAAAGGAGAACTATAGACCAATTTCCCTGATGAACATGGATGCAAAAATCCTCAACAAGATATTAGCCAACCAGATCCAACAATACATTAAAAAATTATTCACCATGACCAAGTGGGATTTATACCTGGGATGCAGGGCTTGTTCAATATCTGCAAAGCAATTAATGTGATTCATCACATCAATAAAAGAAAGGGCAAGAACCATATGATCCTCTCAATAGATGCAGAGAAAGCATTTGACAAAATACAGCGTCCTCTCTTGATAAAAACCCTCAAGAAAGCAGGGATAGAAGGAGCATACCTCAAGATCATAAAAGCCATATATGAACGACCCAACACTAATGTCATCCTTAATGGGGAAAAACTGAGAGTTTTCTCCCTAAGGTCAGGAACAAGACAGGGATGTCCACTCTTGCCACTGTTACTCAACATAGTGTTGGAAGTCTTAGCCTCTGCAATCAGACAACACAAAGAAATAAAAGGCATCCAAATCTGCCAGGAGGAGGTCAAACTTTCACTCTTCACAGATGACATGACACTCTATATGGAAAACCCAAAAGATTCCACCAAAAAACTGCTAGAACTGATGTATGAATTCAGCAAAGTTGCAGGATATAAAATCAATGCATAGAAATCGGTTGCATTCCTATACACCAACAATGAAGCGACAGAAAGAGAAATCAAGGAATCGATCCCATTTAAAATTCCACCAAACACCATAAAATACCTAGGAATAAATCTAACCAAAGAGGTGAAAAATCTATACACTGAAAACTACAGAAAGCTATGAAAGAAATTGAAGAAGACACAAAAAAATGGAAAAAGATTCCATGCTCCTGGATAGGAAGAACAAATATTGTTAAAATGTAGATACTATCCAAAGCAATCTACATATTCAATGCAATCCCTATCAAAATAACACCAGAATTCTTCACAGAGCTAGAACAAATAATCCTAAAATTTGTATGGAAACAGAAAAGACCCCTAATAAACAAAGCGATCTTGAAAAAGAAAACCAAAGCAGGAGGCATCACAATCCCAGACTTCAAGCTATACTACAAAGCTGCTATCATCAAGACAGTATGGTACTGGCACAAAAACAGACACTCAGATCAATGGAACAGAATAGAAAACCCAGAAATGGACCCACAAATGTATGGCCAACTAATCTTTGACAAAGCAGGAAAGAATATCCAATGGAATAAACACAGTCTCTGCAGCAAGTGGTGCTGGGAAAACTGGATAGTGACATGCAGAAGAATGAACCTGGACCACTTTCTTACACCATACACAAAAATAAACTCAAAATGGATGAAAGACCTCAATGTAAGACAGGAAGCCATCGAAATCCTTGAGGAGAAAGCAGGCAAAAATCTCTTTGATCTTGGCCACAGCAACTTCTTACTCAACACGTCTCTGGAGTCAAGGGAAACAAAAGCAAAAATGAACAACTGGGACCTCATCAAAATAAAAAGCTTCTGCAGAGCGAAGGAAACAATCAGCAAAACTAAAAGGCAACCGACAGAATGGGAGAAGATATTTGCAAATCACATATCAGATAAAGGGTTAGTATCCAAAATCTACAAAGAACTTATCAAACTCAACACCCGAAAAACAAATAAACCAGTGAAGAAATAGGCAAAAGACATGAATAGACACTTCTCCAAAGAAGACATCCAGATGGCCAACTGACACATGAAAAAATGCTCCACATCACTCACCATCTGGGAAATACAAATCAAAACCACAATGAGATACCACCTTACACCTGTCAGAATGGCTAACATTAACAACTCAGGCAACAACAGATGTTGGCAAGGATGCGGAGAAAGAGGATCTGTTTTGCATTGTTGGTGGGAATGCAAGCTGCTGCAGCCACTCTGGAAAACAGTATGGAGGTTCCTCAAAAAACTAAAAATAGAACTACCCTATGACCCAGAAATTGCACTACTAGGCATTTATCCAAGGGATACAGGTGTGCTGTTTCGAAGGGACACAGGCACCTCCATGTTTATAGCAGCACTATCAACATCCAAAGTATGGAAAGAGCCCAAATGTCCATCCATGGATGAATGGATAAAGAAAATGTGGTGTGTGTGTGTGTGTGTGTGTATGTATGTATATATATATACATACATACACACACACACACATACATACACAATGGAGTATTACTTGGCAATCAAAAAGAATGAAATCTTGACATTTGCAACTACATGGATGGAAATGGAGGGTATTATGCTAAGTGAAATTAGTCAGTCAGAGAAAGACAAAAATCATATGACTTCACTCATATGAGGACTTTAAGAGACAAAACAGATGAACATAAAGGAAGGGAAACAAGAATAATATAAAAACAGGGAGGGGGACAAAACAGAAGAGATGCATAAATATGGAGAACAAACTGAGGGTTGCTGGGGGGGTTGTGGGAGGGGGATGGGCTAAATGGGTAAGGGGCATTAAGGAATCTACTCCTGAAATCATTGCTTCACTATAGGCTAATTTGGATGTAAATTTTAAAAAATAAAATATGAAGTTAAAAAAAAAGATGTGGTATATACATACACACACACACACACACACACACACACACACACACACACACACACTGGAATATTACTTGGCAATCAAAAAGAATGAAATCTTGCCATTTGCAACTACATGGATGGAACTAGAGGATATTATGCTAAGAGAAATTAGTCAGAGAAAGACAAATATCATATGACTTCACTCATATGAGGACATTAAGACACAGAACAGATGAACACAAGGGAAGGGAAGCAAAAAGAATATAAAAATAGGGAGGGGACAAAACAGAAGAGACTCTTAAATATGGAGAATAAACACAGTGCTACTGGAGGGGTTGTGGGAGGGGAATGGACCAAATGGGTAAGAGGCATTAAGGAATCTACTCCTAAAATCATTGTTGCACTATAGGCTAACAATTTGGATATAAATTTAAAAAATAAAATTAAAATTATGAAAAGAAAAAGAAAAAAAATTAATTTAAAAAATAATAAAAATAAATAAATTAATTAATTAACAAAGACCAATATTGGGAATATATTTCCACTTAAATGAGTGTATGAGATTAATTTAATTATAATATTTAGCATTCATGTCGTTTAATAAAATCATTCTACTTAATAATAAATAACTGAACTGGTTTCAAGATGATTTGAGGAAGAATAGCAATGAGAGTACTTATACAATAGACATTAAAATGTAATATAGATTTTTGGTGCCTGGGTGACTCAATCGGTTAGGCAACTGACTTTTGGTTTCAGCTCAGGTCATGATCTCACAGTTTATGAGTTGGAGCCATGTGTCAGTCTCTGTGCTGACAGCGGGGAGCCTGCGTGGGATTCCCTATCTCCCTCTCTCTAAACAAACAAACAAACAAACAAACAAACAAACAAACAATTTTAAAAAATGTAATATATATTTACAATGATTAAAACAACTTGCTAACAAATGAATCTCAAAGCCATTATGCTGACTGAAAGAAGCCATTCCCAAAGGCTACTTACTATACGAATTCACTTACATGACAGTCTAGAAAAGGAAAACGAGGCACAAAAAAATAGATCACTATTATCACAGTCAGAAGATAGGAGAGAGGGATAGACCACAAAGGGACACAGGGGAATTTGAGGGTTGAAGAAATTCTCTTGTTTTCTCATTGTGATGGTTACATGGCTATGCATTTGTGAAGACTCACAGAATTGTACACTAATGACAGTGATTTTTTTTTTCTATTTGTAAATTGTATTTTAAAAGTGGAAAAAAAAAAGCTTGATACTGGTACTAAGAATTGATTGTAGACTTTTCAGGAGTATCACCCCTTTCCCCCTGTAAGTTCTGAATCAATTTATCAGTGGACTCAGAAAACAAGGAAGAGATAAATATTAGTGTTATTACTGATAAAATTGTATTGGACTTACAACCATGTAACATAGTACTTTACATGCCACAACATGACTGAATATTTAGTTCACTCTCTCCATCCATAGACTCTAAGCTTCCTGAAACCCTGGGTCAATCTTCTGGCACATTGTGGGCTCACAAAATATGTGAAGAATGGTTAGAGTCACCATGTCTGGGGCAACTGAGTAACTAAAAGTTAATACATATTAACTAGGGATTACCTACTAAACGTACTTAACTAGCACCAAACAGTAGTGACTCAGACACTCAGCTAACAGCTATGTGAGGGATCATCTGTGTACATTTTCTACATACAGATTCCCAGTAATAACTACAACTATAATAGCAGCAGTAATAATTACAAGTCATAGCAGTAGTAAAAATAACAATTGTAAAGATTAAAAACATGCCAAAATAATAAAAGAAACATATAAAGAAGTTTTTGCAGATAAAGAAGTAGAGAAAGAGAATTTATTCATTTTTCTTTTCAAATTTGCATGAGAAGAAGTAGTGAAGAGAGGATTTAAATGCATGTCTTCCAGATTGTAGATGTCATGCTTTTAACCAGTGATAGAGACAAACAAGGGGTTTGACTTTAACAATTAAAGACCTACGGTTTCTTTATACAGAACTTCAAATACAGTAAGAGTTCATTCCTTAAAATGTCCATTCCTTAAATTGTCATTAACAATTTAAACACCTACTGTTTCCTAATACAGAACTTCAAATACATTAAAAGTTCATTCCTTAAAATGCCCAAATAAGAGATTATCTCTTTGGAGGCATCATCTACAAAGTGGGTTTTGAATTTATATGTCGAGTTCTATGGTGTAATGGTTAGCACTCTGGACTCTGAATTTATGTGTTGAGTTCTTATCTTCTTAATGGCTGCTTTTACTTCTTGATTCCTTAATGTATAAATAATAGGATTTAAGAGAGGTGTGAAAATTGTATAAAACACAGAAAGAATTTTATCTACAGAGTATCTGCTGAAGGGCCATACATAGATAAAGACACATGGGGCAAAGAAGAGAGTCACAACAGTGATGTGTGCCGAGAGAGTGGAGAAGGCCTTGGCGGAACCACTAGCAGCACGGTGCCTGACCGAGTGTATGATGACCGTGTAGGAGACAAGCAAGAGGAGGAAGCAGACCAGGGACAGGAGGCCACTGTCAGCAATGACCAGCAGTTGTAGCATGTAGGTATCCTTGCAGGCGAGTTTGATCACAAGGGGAAGGTCACAGAAGAAGCTGTCCACCACGTTGGGACCGCAGAAAGGCAAATTCAACATGAAAGCCATTTGACTAGATGAGTGCACAAATCCAACTGTGTAGGAGGATAGCAGCAGCCCACCAAGCACTCGGGGGTTCATGATGGACATGTAATGGAGGGGTTTGCATATGGCAACATACCTGTCTATTGCCATGGCTACAAGCAACATCATCTCACTCCCACCTAGGAGGTGCATGAAGAACATCTGAGAATAACATCCCCACCAAGAGATGGTCTTCTGCTTTCGGAGGAAATCCACAATCATCTTAGGGGTAGCAAAAGAAGCCAGGATCATATCAATACAGGAGAGGTTGATAAGCAGAAAATACATTGGTGTGTGAAGGCGTGAGTCAAAGGTCACGGTGACCAAGATGAGGAGGTTTCCTAACACAATCCCAGCATAGACCATAGAGAATCCTAGGAAGAATAAAATCTGAAGATTCTGAGATTTGGAAAGTCCCAGCAAAATGAACTCAGACACCACTGAATGGTTCACCCTTTCCATGTTATCAACTTTATGTCATCATAATCAAAATGAGTAAGAATTGTGGGCAGAAAAGTTGTGTTTACACAAAGGATGGTTCATGTTGGTGTCTAATTTTGATACTCAGACAGGTGAACTTAAAGCACCTCCCACTTTTGGGAAATTTTGTTGGTCAGTGATATCGTAAATGGCCCAAAGCAGTGTACCAAATAGCAAGGAGAATTCAGAATATACATTTCTGAAAGACAAAAATAAAAACAGCACATGAAATCACAATCATATAGACTGTGAACTTGGATTCCAAAGACCTCAATACAACACCTAGCTGAGTTACTCATTGGGCAGCATATGACAACGACCTCCTTCTGAGGGTTACATTTCCTCCTCAGTAAAATAAAAAAAAAATCAAATTCCATGATATTGAATGCCTCTTTGTGCTATAAAGAGTCCATAAATAAGACAATGGTAAATAAATCTCCTAAATAAGATAAGATCATGGTGGGTTCTACATTTACAGAATAATACTGAATTTCTTAACCTGGAAATGATGTATGCAGAAAATATAGAAAGGATTCTAAAGACTCATATTTTGAAAGAGATTCTGGTAAACAAATATTAATTAATACCTTAAATTAAGTCTTACTTCTAAGTTTCTATCTCCTGAAAAATATACCTCTTCTCCTCCCTGCTCCATTTTTGAATGAATCCCTCACAGCTCAAGCTAGTGCCAGTGATGGTCATTGTACACTAGCAGAGTCAAATCATGTAATTTACATATGTGTGTGCATATATAGAGATATATGTTTATATTTATCAGTCATGCATAATTCATTCACTCAATATTTAACATTATTCACATCAAATGTCTCTTCCAGGAATTTAAGCAAGATATACCAAGAATATAGAAAGTTCACAGCAAAATGGAACTGAGTTTATTTCCTTTTCAGTGTGTCTTCATTCATTCACTTGTGTATTGCTATACAGAGGACCACTGGTTAGCTTGTGCATGTTTATTTATCACAGCTTCAAAACGATAAAATGAGGTAATTGAGGTAACTGACTGATGTCGGTAATAGAAATACCATTATTTCAGTACAGTCATCTAAATTCATACCATAGCTTTCCCATCAGCCCATCCTTATAACAACACTGGTTTTATTGACTTTGTTCTAAAAAAATATTTTCAACCGTAATAGTTCCTCAATTATCTAGGTTCTTGAAAAGCTCCTGCAGTAATTAAAGCCTTCCTTTTGTGCCATTGTTTGTTTCCTTTCTTTTTTTTTTTACCAGAGAGGGGAAAATACTTTCATGGGAAAGTGCCTCATGTGAATCCCAGGAATAGCCTTGCATCTCCTTTTCCCATATTGCCATCAATTTCCTGCAATTTATGCTCCCAATCATCAGAAACAGAAGGAAGAAGCATCATAATGTTGTACAATCTGTTTCTCTGAGGCAATCTCATGGGTACATTTATCCAACTGGGGATGTATTTTTTCTACATAAACTTGTTCTCTGGCCAGTTTCCTACTCTGAGAAACTTGGACTGATGCAAAGTACAAAGTTACATTAAGTACTTAAAGTTACTTCCATGTTAAGAAAACTTGTATCTCCTTTCAGTTTTATGGCTAATATTTAAAAGATCCATACTAACGCTTTGAAATCCCATTTTTGAAACTGCACTTGAAGAGAACAAGATAGACTTCAAATATACATGAAATAGTTTATATACATTCTTGCATCTGACTAATGTCTATTGAAGGAGTGAATGAATGAAAAAATATATAATGAATATTCAGGATCTAGATTAAAATCAGTGTTAAAGCAAAATCTATGTAAATTAGGAATTTTAAGCATATTTATTTTAAAATGTCAAATTGGATGTTAAAGCACTTTTAAACAGAAACAGAATAACCATTCCAATAAAACTGTTAGAAATATTTATTTTTCCCTAATTTATTTTTAAAAAGGATCAAAGTAGCTTATGTGAATGGAAAAGAAAACATGGCACACAGAGCAGCAGGATAACTGTTAACAGTCTGTTTCCTGGATACCCTCTGAGAACAGTAATATACACATTAGTACATTGTGTGTGTTCTTTGCGTGTGTGTGTTGTTGTGGGTACTAGTATATGTTTACATTTATATGCTTTTTATTAAGACCATAGTATTCACTACTATTTATTGACAGAATAGTGTTCATATGCATAGTTCTTTTCTTTGGGTTGTCAATACATTAAAAATATATTTCTATGAGCACATGAAAATCCAAAACATTTTATGGCTATATCGAATTGCATTTTGTTGATGATACATAATGTAATTCCCCCACAAATACAGTTTATCTTTAGGAATTGAACATTCTCATAAGAATTCTGTTTTCATCCTGTTATTGTCTTCTTAAGAAACCTGCAGTTTCATAACTCCCTTATCAATCCCGAGTTCACCAAGGCCTTCACAATAAGCCTCTCATCCACCCTAAACATCCAATACTGTTTTATAATAGTGCAAAAATTCAACTTCTGTTTCAGCAAAAACAATTTCATGGTTTTCTGAATTCCTCATTCATTTTTTTCTATCCTTACATGTTTTCATGTCCACAAATTCCTCTGTCCATTTAACCATATCCTTTAGGACACCTCAAGGTCTCATCTATATAATAAAACTTTCCTTAGTGTAAAACCTGTAACAATTTCCAGTGTATTTATGGTCCGTTTCATGTGATCTACCAGTTACTTATTCTCCAGGTATACTATGTACATTAGGTACCAATATTCTGAAATTGAAGGAACACAAGAAAATGAGCTATGTAAATCTCTTCTAATCTGAGGTCTCTCATTTCTAGTGTTGTGATTCTTTCCCCAGATCAATTTTAAGCTCTTTGAAAATAGACAAATTACTCTTATATTCTCCATAATACATGTTATTAAGGCCACCAATACAGATGCTAATGAAATGAATGAAAGTAGACAGGAATTTTAAAAATACTTGGAAAAATGCATCAGTGATATGTAACTGTGCCATAGATAGGTTTATTGAAAGTCAAAGAATTTTTCTACTTTTTATGGTTTTTATTTTGTTTTCATAGTGTAACTTACACTAATCTATAATTTTCCTTTAAACCACATTCACATATAAGTTTCTAACTCTAAACCACCTATACCCACCCCCACACACACAATCTTGTGTGGAGGGGGCAAGGGGTGACAGAAAACGAGAAAAAGTTCATGTTTTGAAAGGAATCATTTTGATTACCTGCCTAGGATCCCCTTTCCCACAGAAATTTCCTTAGCTTTCTTATTTCTATAAGGAACTTTCTAACTATATAAAATGGCTGAGGAGAAAAATATATAAACTTTGAAATCAACATTTTAATTCTAATGCATAGACTCATGTGCAGAAAATACAGTTGAACTGAGTACTAGAAGTAGAAACTTACTTGCAGGATATCACAGGCATCAAATTATGAAACCACAAATTATGACTGATCTATGAGTTGCTAGATCTACAGAACACAATGTGTCCAATTACCTGAGAATATATGAGTGATTTACTCTATTGAAATGTATTTTTAAAAGTGCTTGTAATCTTAATACAAAAGAATATGAAATAAAAGCAATTATGGGTTAGGTCAGGTTTGCCAAAAATCATGTTCTTGTCCACATGATATTTGTTAATTGAGCTGATGATGTTTGTTTGTTTGTTTGTTTAACAGA
This sequence comes from Acinonyx jubatus, assembly GCF_027475565.1. Lineage (NCBI taxonomy): Eukaryota > Metazoa > Chordata > Mammalia > Carnivora > Felidae > Acinonyx > Acinonyx jubatus. Next base: position 69,223,703 of record NC_069386.1, on the reverse strand, counting down.
ACAGGATAAACTGAAGTGTTAGGTTGGGTAGGTTTATCAGCCTGACAGGGAATAGCACATTTCTTTGAAAACAAAAGCAAAGAATTCATTCGGCCACTTACTTCTTGAGGAGTCACTGTTTGACATGGATTGACAATGCTCTCAAATGTTTATTGGTGATGATATGGACATTATGAAGTTTGAAATGAAAACTCTTTAACAAAAGGAAAATAACATCACTTGAAGTATATCAAAGCGTACTCAATTATTTAATTTGTCCCATGCTATCACACTTATAATGTGAATATGCTGTACTTTTATGACAACTAGAGTGACAATGCCTTCTAGAATTCTCTAATGTTATCAGTGTTCAGCTTCTAAAGGACTTTTCACATCTGATTCTGCATATTAACAATGGGATTAAAAGCCAATATCTAGAAATGGTTCTATATTTTTTTAATGCATGTTAAAACTTCCTCTATGACTTACCAGTTTTACAGTGTTTTAGAACATTACTTGAGTCAGACACACTGAAACCTGGAGTGCTTCTCTTTCCAAAAATAATAGTATTTCCCAAAAAGAATGACAAAAATATTTTCTCCTAAAATAGTCATATATATTGAGAGAGTGGTCATAAATAAGTGACGTATTTTGAGACCTAACAATACTCAACTGATGATCAAATACCAATGGGAATTATTAAAGATGCCATGTTGTTTTCCCAGAATTACAAGAGAAAACTTTTTCTGGCATTGCATACTTACCAAAACTAGTATGTTTACTTATTATGGACAACAGTTAGGAAGAGGAATATAAAACCCACTACCAGGTCTAGAGTGTTCTAATATAAGACTTATTTAAGAATATTAAAAAGGATCAATCACAGGGGTGCCTGGGTGGCTCAGTTGGTTAAGGGTCTGACTTCAGCTCAGGTCATGATCTCCTGGTTTGTGGGTTCAAGCCCTGCATCGGACTCTGTGCTGATAGCTCAGACCCTGGAGCCTGCTTCGGATTCTGTGTCTCCCTCTCTGCCACTCCCCTGTTTGTGCTCTGTCTCTTTCTGTCTTAAAAATAAACATTTTTAAAAATGATCAATCACAAACATATAGTTACCATTTACATAATTATTATATTAAGCTTAGGCCTGGCATTATTGTAAGCATAACTGGGTCTGTCAAAACTGAAGATATAAAGATATAAAGCTGGAGAATTGCAGTCTCCGCATTTCCTTATTCCCACCTCCAGTTCTAAGAAATGTTTCCTGTGGAGTATCCCCTAGGCTGTCTTTCACATCTACCTGAAACATATATTTACCCAATAATATTAGCCAGACATTCATGACTCTCTTCACTTGTATTTGAAGTAATTTTGACCTGCCTATTTCCATTTTCCGTAGGACCACTGCTCCAAGTGTGATAAGAAATGTGACATAGCCAGGTAATTCCATGTTTCTTTGGGCCTTTTTGTAGATTAGTAACAGTAAAGTGTCTTTTCTGATCAAAGAGTTGTTCCACATGAAATACACTCATAGATCTCCACTGTCATAAACCTTTAACTGTTTTCTTGGTGGCTGCTTCTGTAAGACCAATAAGGAACCATGCACCCAGCCACTAACTCAGGAAATCAGTGGGTGAGCCCTGATGAGCTGCTAGAGTCAACTGATCCATCCCAGAGAACCTTGAGTGGACTGGACAAGTTGAAAGCATAAATCCTGGCTGGGTTTGCCAATACTATTGCCAAACAAACTTGGATATACTCATCGCAAGAGAAGACAATAACCCAAGAGACGAGTGTTTGGAAAAGGGAAAAATTAGTTCAGGTGCCTGCAGCTGTGTGAGCTGGCAGGCTCAAACCTTAACTCACTTGTCTGCCTGCAAGGTAGACACCTAGAGTTTTCTAGGAGAGGTTTAAGGGGGTACATGCAAGACAGCAGGAAGGGAGCATGTAATCACAGGTGGGATCAGTATGTGTTTAGCTCCTGATCATGGGCAAGGAAGGGGCCATGGGGGGGGATGTCTTCTAGGCATTCTGTTGTTATCAGGGCTTTTCTGGTCTGGGGGCTAGAATGTTTCAGTCATTGTCAATGCCTCAAGAAAGTGCTGTTGGGCTCTATAGTTGAGCAAGAAGGATTGCTTACAAAAGGATAAGCAAATCCTAGAACTGAATAGGCATCAGTTCCATTAAATTCCCATTTTTACACCACTGAGGCTTCTGGAAAGAGTCCAGTATAATCCTTTGCTGGCTCTGTGCAGAGTCTTCTTTTCAGGGAAATCTGTCTAAAATCATCATCAGATGGACGCTAAGTCCACAGTGTTTAGACTAATGGCCTCAGTGGGTATGAGAAAAGTATGCCTACGTTTTTGCTGTTTGGACATTTCCATGCCATTTTATTTAATTATTTCCAGTAGCTGGTTCAGGAAATGCTTTAGGGAAAGCATCTGACAAAAACCTTAGCATTCCAACCTCTTGGCTCAGCACGAGGTCTTTTTTGGGTGGTTTCTACATTGCTTGTCTTAATTTTCCTCCATGTTCCCATAAATGTTTGTGTAACTGAAAGCTGGAAATGAGAGTGGTTTTATTTTCCAATTACCTACAGCCAATTTATTTGCCCATGTAGCAAGACCCCTAGTTTAAGAGACTATCAACATCTAAAGGTGTCAATGACCCATAAGCCTAATTCCTCCCACAATGCTAAGTAAGGGTACTTGATAGCATCTATCATGCAAATTTTCCCTTACCCTCTTCCTCAGAGTTTTGCTGCCTTTAGGGCTTATTGTGGCTGATTTGCAAAGAGCAACAGGCTTCATTTTGGAAACTATATCAATAACCAAGGATTGTTTGGTTTGATCTAACCAGGAAAGAATCAAATGGTTTAAACCTAGGCTGTCCAAGCTTGGGTGGCTCAGTCAGTTGAGCATCCGACTTGATTTTGGCTCAGGTCATGATCTCACAGTTTGTGAGATCCAGACCCAAGCTCCACGTCAGACTCTGTGCTGATAGAGCAGAGCCTGCTTGGGATTCTCTCCCTCTCTCTCTGCTCCTTCCTCACTTGTGCACATGCACTCTGTCTCTGTCTCTGTCTCTTTCAAAAACTAAATAAATACATTTAAACCTAGGCTGTCCAAGCTAGTAGCTACTAGACATATAAGGTTATTTTAGCTAACTGCTCTTTCTTTCTTTCTTTTCTTTTCTTTCTTTCCCCTTCCCTTTCCTTCCTTCCTTCTTTCCTTCCTTCCTTCCTTTCTTCCTTCCTTCCTTCCATTCTGTTGTTCTCTCATCCAGGCCCACTTCCTCTTTTTCATGGTTTCTCTGCAGTTTATATGATGCAGTTTTGAATTATCACATTAGAATACCTTCAAACAATATCTTATCAATTCACATATACTGAACTTCTCTATCCTCTCTCTCCTTCGTACTATATTATTATGTCATCCTTTTATTTGTACATATTATAAATGTAATAAATTGTCATTACAGCTTCATTTAACATTTCTGGTGGCCATGAAATATTTAATCTTCTACCTGCTCAAAAATGTTTCTATTTCACTCTTAATTTTGGTATAGAATTCTAGTTTGAGAGGGTTTTTTTTCTTTTCCTATTTTAAGTAGAGTTTGCATAGTTTAAAAAAAAGTGTAGAGTTGTTCATTTTTTGTTCTTCTGTATATAATGTATCTTTTTGCCTCTGACGGATTTTGAAATTTTATAAATTGCTCATTTTCAGCAATTATTATACGTCTTGAAGTGATTTCTTTGTTTTTCTTGAGGAATTCAAACCTAATTTTGTTTTGTGAATTGATACTTGATTCATTAGAGTTTTTAAACATTATTTCTTCAAATATTTGTTTCCTGTCATCTCTGAATCCAATACCACAAGTCTTGGGTCACTTGATATTTCTTATAGGTCACTTAGGTTCTGTTAAATTTTTCCACAATTTTTTTGGCTTTTGCTTTAGTTTCAATGATTTCTATTTTCTATCCAGAGTGATTGTTGTTGTTGATGTTCCTTTGTCTTTCAAATGGAATTTCTCATTTTCTATCCTGTATTTTACAGCCTGAAAAATTCCATACCATCCTTTTTTTATAGCTTTCATTTTTTCTCTCATGATTCTGTCTTCTTATAAGCTCCTGATTTCAAAATATCTATTCCAGAAACTTTAATTTAAAATTTCATCATCTCAATATTTCTGAATATGGTTTTCTTGATGATTTTTTTCTCTTGGTTATAGGTCACATCTTAACTCTTCTTCCAATTATTAATAATTTTTATATATTTAAATTTTCATATTTAGTATTTAAATATTTATATTTGTATTAATTATTGATAGGATAATACAATAGGATATTGTATTAGGATATATACAATAGGATATATAAGTGGTTCTCAACCAAGGGACATTTGGCAATATGTGTGGACCTTTTTGGGTGTCACACACAGGGGGATACTACTGGCATGTAAGAGACAGAGGCTGGGAATGCAGCTAAATATACAGTGCCCAAGGCAATCTCTCACAAAAGAAAATTATCCAGCTTATTCAACCACATGGATGTGTTCCCTATAGACACCCCTCTTTGCTTATCAGAGCTCTACAATTATACTATCCTTATAAATGATATGGATGTTATACTAAATTTGTTAGAACATTCAGCCACTTGACAGAAAAAGTAAATTAAGTGAGACAGTGAAAAGCCAGCAGCAAGCATCCATTTGTGCCAAGTCTGAGTACTGTACCTTCCAATATACTCAATTCATAGGCAGGGAGGTAAAGTCAGAGCCCATATATTGAAGCCTTTATTCTACCTTATGTAAATGAAGGTAAGAAGCCATCTCCATGTGGCCAACCATAGATTCAAGTGTCTAAAATTCAGAGTGTTTATTATTGCTGCTCTCCTGACTTTCAGCAGCACTTGCAGGACTGACTCCTAGATTCTCAATGTTCTATATTCCATCTACTTAATTTTGTTTTTCTTGGTCCTGCTTTTCAGTTAGAAAACCAGTTGGCCTCTCCTTAACTGATATGCCCCTTACTACTATGCATTTTAAAAACAGATTTCAAGAGGAAAGTGTCCTCCTCTTTGCCCATGGAGGGCCAAAAAATCTATTCCTTATCCTCTAAAAAGGGGTCAAGGAACTTGTAAATTTCTTTACCAACTCAGATACCACTTTACTCAAGATTAGTGCAGATATGAGTTACGTATTGCTGGCTTCAATTTTATTCAGGCATCTTGGTCTATGACAGAAGTTCCTCATAACCTTTGGTAAGAAATTATGTCCATTCTTTTTAAAAAAATTTTTGGTTCATGCTCTGTCTCTCTCTGTCTCAAAAATAAATAAATGTTAAAAAAAAATTTAAAAAGGACACCTGGGTGGCTCAGTCGGTTGAGTGTCTGACTTCAGCTCAGGTCATGATCTCGCGGTCCGTGAGTTCAAGCCCTGCATCGGGCTCTGTGCTGACTGCTCATAGCCTGGGGCCTGTTTAGGGTTCTGTGTCTCCCTCTCTCTCTGACCCTCCCCCATTCATGCTCTGTCTCTCTCTGTCTCAAAAATAAATAAACGTTCAAAATTTTTTTGGATTCAATGTTGTTCAATACTTTTGATTTTTTTTTTTGCACCTTTTGGTAGATTTTAGTAAGCAACGTTAAGTGAATATTAACTTTAACTCATAGACTTGAATCTATTTTTTTTTAGGTTTCATATACTAACAATCAAACAAATGGAGAAAAAAAAACATTCCATGGTGTCTGAGGTTATTTTGCTGGGCCGCACAGAATTTCATGAGTGACAGCTTTGCTTATTTTTTTTCCATTATCTATACAGTCACTGTATTAGGTAACCTCATTATCTTTGTAGTAAAACTGGACCCTCAGTTATACTCTCCCAAGTACTTCCTGCTGGAGAACCTCTCCTTTATTGATAAGTCCCTGATCTCCTTTGCTACTCCTAAAATGATCTATGACCTAATTAGTGAATATAAGGCTATCTCCTACAAAACTGCATGGCCCAGATGTTCTTCCTTCACCTTTTACATGGAAGTGAGATGATGTTGCTTGTAGCCATGACAATTGATAGATTCACTGCAATCTGCAAACCCTTTCATTACAAAAATATCATGATCCATTGTATTCGCATCGGACTTGCAATTCTGTCCTGGACCACTGGTTTTGTTCACCCTGTGAGCCAAATGGTGTTCACTGTGCCTTTACCATTATGTGGTCCCAATGTTGTGAATAGTTTTTCTGTGATCTGCCTCAGGTCATCAGACTTGCCTGCACTGACACATCTTGGAGCTATAGGTCATTGCATTCAGTGGACTACTCACTTTGTTCTGTTTCACCTTTCTGTTCGTCTCCTATAGCATCATTCCTCCACCAGGTCTTCCAAGGCTTTGTCTACTTTCTCAGCCCACATTACAGTGGTGGTGCTGTTCTTTGGACCTTGCATCTTTATCTACATATGGCCATTCAGCAAGATCTCCATAGATAAGATCCTCTCTGTGTTTTATGCAATTTTCACTCCCCTTTTAAATGCAATCATCTACACGTTCAGGAATAAAAACATGAGAAAAGCAATAAGAAAGATAAAGAACAAGCATGTGAGTCCCAGATCAACCTTTTAACTGAAACATTACAATCATGAAAGACATCATCATCATTGTTGCCACCACCATCATCCAAAGACACTGAGGCATATGATTTTGTATGAAATATAAGTCACATGTTGAGAACTGGTAATCCTTCCCTACACAACATATATATGCAATAAAACATCCTGAATTATGTATCCAAACACAAACCCTTCCAATATAATCCCATTCATGTATGTTGTAATTTTCAGGTTTTTGTTGTTTTCAGATATTTACTGAGATTTAACCATGGATGAGGCACTTTGCATGTGTTTTCTCTTAACATTATAATGGTGAAAATAGAGCATATTATTAACATATTCTCAGTAGAAAACTCAGCATTACAAAATTTAATGAACTTGCCACAGAAATAACAAGCACTAAACAGAGAATCTAATCCAAACTCTAACTTCAACATCTATGTCTTTATAACAGATTTTCTATCTAAATTTTAATAACATTCATAAATTTATTCTTGTTCCTGCCACATGTTCCCAATAAATAACTCCCAACAAGAGCAAACAAAAAATTCCCATTGACCTGAAAGTAAAAAAGTCCCAGCCATTTCAGTCTCCTCATACCTCTGATTTAATAGAAGAGTTTATTAAGTCAACTGAAAAGATTGATCCCAATAATCAAGGTGTACTAGGCTTAGTGTTCCTCAATAGAGCAGGAAAGATCATATATGAGATTCAAACGATTCTCTGTGGTGTTTCATAATATTTGCATACCAAGTAATAAAAGTAAATAAAAATGTTTTTCACAGGGGCTGCATCAATTTACATTTCCACCAACAGTGCACAAAGATAACATTGTACGGTAACAAACAGTGACTATAATTATTCTAGGGAAAACTGAGTAATGTACAGTAATGTATAGAACTGCTGAATCAACATATTGTACACCAGAAACTAATATAATATTTTACATTTATTATATGTAAAGTAAATGAGAATATTTCAGTTAAGTAAATGAGAATGATATAACCCAATAAAATTTTACATCAGGTTCACCCCACCAAATAAAGAATCATTATCATCAGATTTATTAGCTGACCAGAAAAAAGAAAGCAATTGGCAGTAAAAGCAGACAACCATGGACAGTTGAGTTTCCCAACCCATTAGTAAAATGCTGATGGTAGAAACCAAAAATATTTTCTTTCTGAATATGTACTAGGATAACTGTGCATTTATGGTATTTATAAAGAAATTTCAAATTCTTTTTTTCTTTTATTTTTCCTTACCAAGAAGATGCTGGTGATTAACTTTACCATTTAGTCTCTAGGCTATGGAATGATCCTGTGGGATTATGATTAAGCTACAGGAGATCCCAACACAGCACTGAGATGGATATAGGAAGCTATGAAAACGTCTAGCTTTCCATTTGGAGAAAAGATAAGAATGTCTTAATTTGTATGCAGGATAAATGAATGTTTTAGCTGAAGCAATTATCTTTGATTGGAAATTTAAATAAAGGTGGAGTGGTGTGTATGGAATCTAAGCAACAAAATGGGAAGGTGATTCAGAATATTTCTGGTGACTCACTGCCCCATATTAGCTTTTCTCTTTACTAGATAGCTACAAGCCTGAAAATTACTTTTCATGAATTCCTTGTAAACTTAAAACTTACTAGCATCAGGTTCTATCAGTGGAAGACATTGACATGATATTGGAAGGCAGGAAAAAGGGGGAAACTTTACATTCCTCTGCCTTGAGCTGTGGCTGCAGAGTATCCAGCCACCAGGCCACCAGGCAACCATGGACTCCAGAAATACTTTGGAGGGCTCAGCAGCATCAGTAAGGTGGAAGGGTCCAAGGCTCCTAAAGCTTCATCAAGTGCATGATCTCTTACATTCTTACTCAGTAATAGGCTAGAAGTCCCAACACAGTAATGGTGACACTGTCCCAGCAGCATTTATGTATTATGGGTAATTTCTCTTCCTCTTTTGCTATTCCAGCCTTCAAGGTGGTATCTAATTTTGTGGACCTAGATTTTTCATTTGCTAAATAAGATGTAAGAAGTACATGACTACAAGGACCTCCCAGCTCTAACATATAATTATTATACCTTCAATTATAATAAAATATATAAAATATGCAATTGATTTGAGGAAGACAATTCTCCTGTAATAGAATTTCTGTCTAAACTATATAATTCCTTTCCTTTCTATTATATTGTCTTTGTACACTCCTAACAACACACATATTAAATGCAGAACTAAAGAAACCATTTTAGAAACTTGCATGGGATGAGAAGGAGAGGAATAAGAGAAACAAATACTGGGAAAGCTATCAACATAAATGAATGCCACCTTTCCCTCTCAAACAAAATGAAAGGGCAAATTAAAGCTGTAATGTAGGCTTTATTCCTATTAATTACAATATACTTAACTGTATTAATTTCATATCCAAGTTTTTCTGTTGTCAGTGTATCATGGGGCATGAAATTCCATGTAGCAAAGGTATTCATCCCCAATTGTAGCTGCTATATTCATCAAATAATCATTTCTTCAAAGTGCATCTACTAAAATTACTGTCATAAAGGTCTCCAAAGCAAAATTCCTGCTCACTCACCTGATAATCACGTAACACAGACCTTCAAAGAGGGCATGGTGCGTGGCTGTCCTCTGTGTGCTCCTCCAGACCATCATCATCATTTAGCATACACTCTGTGTCCTCCTGGGGGTTGACCTACAAGAACACCATTTTCATCTTTATTTTCCCTAATTTGTATGATTATCCAGTTTTTAAAAATATCTAAGGTAGGAAAGCAATGAATTAAGGTTGGATAATGGTGATAGGATATTTTGACAAGGGCCTGAGTAGAAACGAAAACAAGGAGAACATTACAGGTCATTGGAGAAAAGAGAACAGACACTTCCTGTTCATCTTTACATCTGAATTCAGTCCCTTTTCTAAACGTACCACTCCTCCTACTCACTGTTCTTTATTCTCTTCTTCCTACAAATCCTCACATATTCTCTAAGTCTTGTCATTTTTGTTCACTGATCATAAGGAATGTGTTTACTTTGTAAGTGTTTTGAAGATAATAGCAACCAAGCCTAAAGCTGTATGTGAAAGTGTCACTTGGAATTGGTCACCAACCTTTTAAAATTGTTACAATATGTTATATACACTATGTACTAAATTAAATATTTTTACTTGGTTTATTTCCAGTTTGACTTGATAATTATGTATCTTTATATTGTCTCTAGACATGCATTGATTCATTCTATATAAGAAAATACAGTGTAATTAACTGTAACACAGAAAGATTCCAACATACTTGTTGAATCATATCTCCTAAGGAATTCTACTGGAACACACGAATTCAATCAATATTTGACAACTAGACCATAAATATACATTCCTTTAACTTTGGAGGCAATATGCATCTTAATACGGCCCCAGATTTAGGATTAGATTGACAGGCTTGAATACCAGCTTTGACCCTTGGTAGCTGTGTAACAGCATAAATCATTAAATACTTCGATGCCATAATTTCTTTATATGCAAAATGAGGATAATAATACTATTCACCTCATGGGATTCTTATGAGCATTAAATGTGTTAATGTATATGAAACATTTAGAGTTTAGCACACAGTAATCACTTAATAGCTATTGATCATTTTTGATCACTCTAGATGCTATGAATAATGTCTAAAAAGCCAAGTAAAGACAATTTAGTATGACATGTCATAACCAGAGCAAACTCTACATGTTAGGGTTGAATCATTTCATTATTTACTCTTACCCACCACTTACATTTACACAGAAGACACACACTTTGCACTGTGAACAACAGTAATACAAGGTATTAGGGAAAGAAGTTCATAAAGATCTGAGGATGAGTACATATTTCATAAAGTTCTCAGTATACTACCCAGCAGAAACTAAAAAGCAAAATTATTTTAATGAATCGGAAGGCTTTCTTTCATGTGTAAGTTAGCTTCTAGGTGTGTGTTTATTTCAGAAACATAGAATAACCTTAAAAAAATAACTTCCGTGATACAGGATAACACAATCTCATCTTCCAAATTATATATTCCTTATATATTTTTGTAACATAATCTCACAAGGAGACAGATAATTGTGATAATAAAAGGCAAAATAAATACTAATATAGCTACTTATCCAATTTGTCCAAGGGAGCAAATTAGTGACAGTCAATATCAATTGACAAAAGAGTATCATTTGAATGAATAAGATAATAGAAAATAAAACTTCCACTCTCTTAATACTTTTTAATTGCTGCATAACTATGAGAATATTGTTTCAGAATGTGACCCATAAAATAATTTCAAATTATAGATAGTGATGCCGACATATTTAAGATTATGTATTCTCATAACACCAACTATTATCATCAATTAGAAATAGTAAAACATCAGTGCTAATTGTGGCTTTATTTTTTTTTTTTATTCTCTTTGTATAAATGAGCTTCCGGATCCTCTATGAATCAAGTAAATGGATCTTAAAAATGGATCTGTAGTGACTGAATTTATTTTACTAGGATTTTCTGGACAATAGGAACCTGGAATTTTCTTCTTTGTAACATTCTCCCTAATCTACAGTGCTACTGTGTGGGGGGAACATTCTCATTATGGTCACAGTGACATTAGTTCCATACTTCATTCTCCCATGTACTTCCTCCTTGGAAATCTTTTTTGGATGTGTGTCTCTCCACTGTCACCACGCCAAAGATAATCACAGACTTGCTCAGTGAACACAGGATCTTCTCCATATTAGGCTGCACGACCCAGATGTTCTTTATGCACTTCTTTAAGGGTACAGAGATGACTCTTTTAAATTGTTTTTTGTTTGCTTGTTCTTGTTGTTTTTTTGTTTTTTGTTTTTGTTTGTTTTTGTGGTTGTTGTTGTTTTTTTGTTTTGTTTTGTTTTTGTGTTTAGAGAAAAAGAGAGCACACCCATGTGCAATCAGGGGAGGGACAGAGAAAGAGTGGGAGAGAGAATTTCAAGCAGGCTCCACACTGATCAATGAGTCCTATGCTGGATCCATCTCAGGACTATGAGACCATGACCTGAGCCAAAATCAAGATTTGGACATTTAACTGACTGAGCCACCCAGGTGCCCCCAAAATATCAGGCATATTAATTTAGGACTATTTATAGGCTGTTTCCTTCACCTAGGATGATCTTCCATCATTTCTCCATCCAGCTAAATTCCTCCTAAAATATACAACCCAGACATAATATTAGATTTTAGAACCCCTTTCCTATATGTCCTTGGCCAATTTAGATTTCTTTTTTTTTAATTCTTTTACATGTTTATTTGAGAGAGGGACAGAGCACAAGTTGGGAGGGTGGGGTGATGCCAAGAGAGAGGGAGACACAGAATCCAAAGTAGGTTACAGGCACAGAGCCTGATCCAGGGCTCAAACCCACAAGCTGTGAGATCATGACCTGAGCTAAAGTCAGACACTTAAAGACTGAGCCACCAGGTACCCCTAGATTTCTTTTTTTAAAATCATTTATAGCATGCTGTGATTTCCATCCTTTGCACAAGTTATGGCAGCAATACTTGTATAATTATAGTGGACAAAGGTCCACTTCGTCTTTAGGCTGTAAGCTCCATGTATTTCCAGTATCTAACATACATATTGGCACCCAGTAGTTCATGTATATTTATTGAGTGAATAAAGAAAATATGAATTATTTTATTATAGTAGAATATTATTCAATTTCACCTTCACTTAAGCAATACATAGACTTCTTCTATCTTCTTCTAAGATAGAAACTGTTAAAAACACTAAGAGTACACAAGGGCTTATGGTGCTCATGTATTTTAATAAATTACAAGCATTAGAGCCTTGTAATTAAAGCAAAGGAGAATGGAATACATGAAAAATTTCAGTTAAATGGAAGAGAAGAAATAAAGTAAGTTCAGAATATTTGCTATATGCAATTACATTCAACTCTTCATACATGGTAAACATAAAATCTCAGTCTTACATTGTAGCACACCCTATATTAAACAAACCATAACCATTTATAAGGTAAAATATACATCCAGTGGTAGATGGGATAATTCTCCAGCTGATAAAATATTACATGAGAGTTTTGTGCCTATAGTATAGCACACTCAAAATCCTGAGCCCCTCTGTTTACAAAACATCTAAGACTGCTAGAAACATCTAAAATAACCATTAAAATCCATTCAAAATGTTAAAAGAAAGTAAACAAATTACATTTGAGGCCCAATATGAAGCTTGAGCTCCGTTCCAGGAGGATAAACCTGCACTGAACCATTTACTACTCTGAAAACATCTACAGAATGCTATTGCCCAGAGATCCTACAAATTTAGGAGAGTACTATGGATTGGGAATTGGGCCTGAACAGGGATAGAGACCAACTGGAGGCCATGCTGAGTGCTCAGATTTTGAAAAGAAAAAAAGAGAGTATTAGAAGAAAGCCTGCCTAGCAGAGCAGACAGCAAGAAAAAAATGTTACCAAAACTTGATTCTTGGTATAGATGAAATTCAATGCTTCCTTAACAAGGATTCACTTGTCACTTAATTCTTTGTATTTTCCCACACCTCAAAATGAGAATTTTATTTTAACTTGCTATTTAAGGATACAGGTTTAGGTGTTTGGCACAAGTAAACACAAATATTCACTGAAATGTTCCTTGAAAATGGGCTACAGTGAACTCTCACAGAAAGGTTTTGCAGATAAAAACTCACAATCAAAAATCACAAGACAAACAAATCTCAACACAAATGGGAGGAGAAAATGAAAGACAATGCATGGTATGGGAGAAAAAAATATTTACAAATCATGGATTTGATAAGGGACATGGGTATAACTAAAAAAAAGTCTTCAAAGAAGATACACAAATGGCCAATAAGTATATGAAAAGATGCTCAATATCATTAGTCACTAGAGACACACAAATGAAAATCACAGTAAGGTACCACTGTACTCCCACTAGGATGGCTGTAGTCAAAAAGACAGACAATAACACAGAACAGTCAGAATCCTTATACATGGCCTTATACAATGTACAATGGACAACCATTTTGGAGAAAATTTAGCAGTTCCTCAAAATTTTAAACACAGAGTTACTGTGTGACCTATCAATTTCATGCCAAATATGAATATACAAAAGAAATGAAAACACATGCCCCTATGAAAGCCTGAATATGAATGGTTATAGCACCTTCTTTATTCATAATAGTAAAGATATTTAAAAACCCAAGTGTTCATCACTGACGAATGGATGAACAAATGTGGTATATCTACACTATGGAATATTATCTGGCAATAAAAGAATCCAGTACTGACACAAGCTACAACATGCACAAATCTTGAAAACATAAGGCAATGTGAAAGAAATGAGTCACAAAAGACCACATATAGCACAAGTCCATTTGAATGAAGTGTCCACAATAAGCAAATTTTTATGGGTACAAAGTAGACTGGTTATCTAGGTGTGTGGGGAGGGGCAAAGGATGGGGTCTTTTGTGACTGCTTTCTCTTGTTTAGCCTAATTTTTTCAAGATTCATCCACATGGCAGCATGCATCAATACTTAATGCTAGGGGTCACATAGAAACATGGCAGAGTAGGAAATCCACAAATACACCAATCATCGACAATTCATGGAAAAATTCTTTTTGAGAAAAATCAAAAACTAATTCAAAGTCTCTTGCACCCCAGGAAAATGCAAAACCAGGCTCACTGAAGCTTTTAAGGAGATTCAGGATACCCTTTTACCAGAAATCTTGCCCCTGTCACAATGTCACAGGATCAGGAAGATACCCCCAATGTCCCAACTTCATCAATTGGAGGGAAGGAGTGGGTTTGCATTTATATTATCCCAGATTTTCAGAGGCAGCTTCCTGAAGACAAGATTCTGTTTTGCCAGTCTTGGAGCTCTGACAGGCCTGGCACAGTTTAGCTGCCTGGGGGAGAACAGAGGCAGTAGCTTGGGGCAGTACATGCTGTTGATCTTGCCCACTGCTCAGCACAGAGTGAGTATATTAAAAAATCCCAGCTCTCAGCTTCTGCCAGGAGAGTCAGACTTAATTCATGCATCCAGCATCCTAACTTTTCTGGGGCTTCCCCAAGAATTAGCATCTGTCTCACCAATCCCAAAGCTCTGATGGTTCTAGCATAGTCTAACCAGCTGGGGGAGAACAGAGATGCAGCTTGGGCTGATAGATGCCAGCGCTTTCCCCACACCCTACCCCAAGCTCAGCACAGAGTGAGAAAACAAAAATCACTACCAAGAAGCTGCCTGTTTCTTCTTGGGGACAGAAAATATTGTAGAGCTCCCCAGATAGCCTGGCTAGGCTTATTGGTGGGGATCTCTTCCTATATAAGACCAATCTGTGGAGATTGGGAGAGGTGCCTACATTGTCCAATATGCATACACCAACACAAAGAATTGAAAATGGAGAACCAGACCAAATGTCCCAAAGAAAGGTAAAAGATAAATCTTCAGAAACTAACCCTAATAAAATGGACTTACATGATTTACCTGACAAAGAATTAAAAACAACCATCATAAAGATGTTCATTGAGGTCAAGAGAACAATGTGTAAAGGAGACTCAATATTCCCTTTCAATAATAGTCCCATGATTCCTGCTTATACATGAAAGCTCATTCTTGAAATTGGTTTTGTGTCAGTTTGTTTCCTTTTTTTATGAGGCCCAGTGTGTCCCAAGAGTCATCCTGGGACTGTAGTTATCTCACTGGAGAGGAACTTAGGCCAGGCCTAAAGGATCACCTGTTGCCTTACAGGAGAAAAGGCTCTGAAACTTCCTTGAACAGGAGGAAGTTCTAGCTCTTACTAAAATGAAGGGGTCTGCAGAGCCAAAGCCTTCAGGAGCATTTATCTAGATATACTCATGCCCAATGTCAGGGTCCTAATTTTTTCCTTCTAGTGCCTTGACCTTACCATAATACACATGCCTTGCCTGAGTGTTTATATTGTGTTGGAGCTGTGTAAGTCTGTTAGATCTTCAATCTAGTCCTTGTCTAAGGTATTTCTACTACAGGACATAAGGACTTCTTTGTAAATGACTAAAGAGCTCCTAAGGTCCCTACACTTAACTGATAGCTGCTTGTTATGGTCTTCTGTTTCTAATTATTCCAAGGCATCAATACAACTTAGCCATAAGCAAATAACTCCATTCTTTGTAGTTATTTTGATCCCTTTGACTTCCAAATGACTGGATCACTTACCTCAAATAGCATTCCTTTCCACAAGATGTTTCCCCAGGTCACCACCACTGAAATCTTGAGCGATCAAGCATTTATATTATGCCAGGACTTGCCTGTGTCTTATCTACCACTTGTAACAGAGTCTTATTTGCACATAAGTCTTATTTGCACAACCACAAAGCCCATTTATCACCTGTTTTCTCAGACCACTCCCAATACCAATTATGCCAGTTTAGGTCACCTGAAAAGTAGATGCCAGTGGGATCAGAGTATATCCATAGTGAAATATGACTCAGTAATAAAATTAAAAAAACATTTTTAAATATATGAAACAACAAAAATATAGATCTAAAACATCCCTAGTCAGAAGACAGTCAAAAGAATACATATTATGAGGTTTTATTTGAATGATTAAAAAAGAGACAAAACTGATATTTAGTGACAGAACTGAGAATAGTCCTTAGCTCTGATGGCGAGTATTTACTGCAAAGTGGTATAAGGGAAAATTTTGTTTGATAAGTGTTTTATAATTTGATTAGTGTGAGAGTTTCATAGATGAATGCATAGGGAAAAATTCCAATCTATACATTTAATATTTGTTCATCTAAACACACTTATTTCTAATATCATAAAGGGAATTAAAACATAGAAGTAAAAAAAAAAAGAGCAACAAAACAATAAAGTGGTTCAAAGTAGGATTTGGGATGGTATCCTTTCAACAATACTGGCAATAAAAAAAAAACAAACAACATTGTGGTAGATTGTGAAAGTGATGTTAATCACCATAGAGCAATATACTGCTTTGTTTCTTACCAGAAACCACTTTTTTTTTCCTTCCTTGTGGAGTCACTAGCCAGCTGTAAGTTCTTACAGCCAATGTCTAATTACATTCTCCAAGGTAAAATTATGCCTGGGGGAAAAGAATTCTAGATTGGCTGGGCTTAACAGATATCTTGCTATTTGATTTTTTTTAATTTGTTTGTCTTTTGAATTTTTGTGACCTTATTTGTCTCTAACTCTACCTCTTATGTTAAAATTAAACTAGCAGTGCACTATAATTAATAGTATCTTCCAATTTGCATGTTCTTTGCAGCAAAATATTCTGATTTATAGTAAATTATTATTGCCCAATATCTCTTTCCCTGGCACTAACACCTGAATGGAGAGCCATGTTGTACAAATTAAAATGTTACAACATATGACTTTTAATTTACATGTTTCTGTAAGTGTACACATCTTCTCAGTTCAAACAGAGGAACACAGTCATCAAAGTCATAGGTCATTTCATACAACTCAACAGAGTTTTAGTCTTATTTGACAAGGTAATTTGTCAAGCCATTGAGGGAAATAAATTTCTGTCATGATTTCATTAAAAATAAAAACAAATGACTAATAAGAAGAATCACAGAGGTTCTGTTCATCTAAAAATATTCCAATTTTTAATAGAGAACTTAGTTTGCATCTCAGGGTGCAATATGGAATGATGTAGATAGGGTTCTTTTTTATATACTGAATTATCTCCTATGATGATCTGCTTCCTTCCTCAAAAATAATGTGACTTTTGTTTTAAGAACTTGAAGGCTGATTTTGCATTATAATTTCTGAATTTTGAATTGACTCCTCTTTGCCTAGAAATGATAAAACAATTGACTTTTCTATAGGATCAAATATCCATCCAATAAAAAGGGAAGGGAAGGGAAGGGGAGAAATAATAAACTGATAGTATCTATTTTTGTCCTGTTACATTAACATCAAATCTATGTATCTAAGCAAGCTTGACTTCTATTTATTTTGTCATACAATGTTTCATATAACGAGTAAAGTTAGTTACTAGAAAGAGATCATTGCCTGATATGATCTTCAAAACCAGTGCACTGTTATTACAGACATATTTTCTTAAAATTTTCACCATGTACTAAACAAGAACAAACATAATTGCGAGTAATGAAACATTACTAAGTTCAAAATAGCATATGGAGTCAGAAACTAAAATAGAAGAAACAGAAGAAAACTTCTGGCATGCCAGAAAGCAGTGAGTAAGCCGAATCATGGAGGACATGGCTGGAGTAGAAGCTTTGATAAGGCAGGGTTGCATAGGGAAAATAGTTATCTGACAACAACCATAGCTATTCACAGCTATTAATTTGTTCTACTGCCTCCATCCTAGCCACTAAACCTGCCAGTTGAAACATAAACTTACCAACCAACTTGACTGTCTCCTTTGTCATGTCCTTAAATCTTTTTTGATTTTCTCTCTCCCTCTTGCTTTCTCTCTCTTTTTTCCAAGCTAATGATTTCTCTTGCTTTCAATATCAGCAATTTATGATTAAATAAAAAATATTTTAAGTTACAGATTGTGTTATAATATCAATAACTCTATGACTTGCCTAAAATATTAAGTCTTGTTGTTACCTAGTCATTCCTTCTTTGCTAACTTGAATATAAAAGATCTATTCTTTGCTATTCCATCTTGTAAAAATAGTTTACTTTTCAAAACCAAGATGCTGGTTTTTTTTTTTGTTTCAAACTAAACTAGCTCATTTTACTCAAGTTGAAAATGTGAAAAAGATAAATAAGAAAATAACACTTTCCTAGAGAAAGGGTTTTTCATTACTAGAATATGGACAGGTGTCACCTATAGTGTTCCCACTGGGTACCAACCTAAGTGGTCACTCATGCACTGTTCCAGAAATAAACCACCAACTATTAAACAAGTGGAAGTGGCAGTGGGGCAACATCAAAAAAATCCATTAGATAAGAAAACAACCCAAAAAATTCATATCTGGGGAAAGTGTCACTCAAATGAAAATACTTCAGATGAATTATTTAAAGTGGAATAACTTGGTAAGTAATCTAAGTAATATTTTAGAAGAAATCAAGAATAAGCTGAATTTAACTTCAGTTGGTTGAAAAAAATGGCCACATTTCTTTGAAGTGATTCCCATAAAGGTAGAGTCCATTTCCCCTACCTTTGCATCTGGTCTGGTTTTATGATTTCATTAGAAGAATCAATGCAACAGAGTGTTTTATACTACAAATTTCCATCTTCTCTATATGAATGCTTCTTTTCAATGTGGCATTGTTACCCCTATATTCAAAAGTTGCATATTATTTCTCCATTCCCTTGAAGTTTGGCTGTCTTTGGGACTGCTTTAATTAATAGAATGTGGCAGAACCACCTTTCTGGAATTCCCAAGCTTCACCGCAGGTCACTGAAACTAGTTCTTTATGACCTTAGGCATCTGAAAAGACCATGCTGTACAGAAGCCTATGTTACTCTTCCTAAAAATGAAAGGCCACGTGATATAAGAAAGTGGTCCAGTTAAATTCTTTTGCGGGTTGCTGTCCAGTTTTCCCAACACCGTTCATCGAAAAGACTGTCTTTTTCCAATTAGATATTCTTTCCTGCTTTGTCAAAGATTAATTGACCATATAGTTGTGGGTCCATTTCTGGGTTTTCTATTCTTTTGATCTATGTGTTTGTTTTTGTGCCAGTACCATAATGTCTTGATCACTACATATTTGTAATATAACTGCAAGTCCAGAATTGGGAGGCCTCCAAGTTTTGCTCTTCTTTTTCAAGACTGCTTTGGCTATTTGGGGTTTTTTGTGTTTACAAAGAAATTTTAGGATTGTCTGTTCTGACTCTGAAAAATTCTACCGGTATTTTGGCAGGGATTGCATTAAATGTGTAGATTGCTTTGGATAGTATAGACATCTTAACATGAAACTGAACAGACCACTTTCTTATACCATACACATAAATAAATTCAAAATGGATGAAAGACATAAATGTGAGTCTTCAAACCATTAAAATTCTAGAAAAAAACACAAGCAGTAACTTCTTTGACATTGGCCATAGCAACTTCTTTCTACATATGTCCCAGAGACAAGGGAAACAAAAGCAAAAATAGATAATTAGGACTATATCAAAATAAAAAGCTTCCACACACTAAAGAAAACAATAAACAAACTAAAAGGCAACCTATGGAGTTGGAGGAGGTATTTGCAAATGACATATATGATAAAGGGCTAGTATCCAAAATATATAAAGAACATATACAATTCAACACCCAAAAAATAAATAAATAATCCAATTACAAAATGGTAGAAGACATGAATAGACATTTTTCCAAAGAAGACATAGAGAAGGCCAACAGACACATGAAATGGTGCTCAACATCATTCATCATCAGGGAAATCCAAATCACAACTACAATGAAATATCATGTCATATCTGTCAAAATGGATGAAATCAACAACATAAGAAACAACAGGTGTTGACAATGATGTGGAGAAAGGGAAACCATTCTGCACCATTGGAGGGAATGCAAACTAGTGTGGTCACTCTGGAAAACTTTATGAATGTTCCTCAAAAAGTTAAAAATAAAACTACCCTATGATCCAGCAACCACACTTCTAGATTCAAAGAGATACATGCACCCC
The DNA here is from genome assembly GCF_027475565.1 of Acinonyx jubatus. Lineage (NCBI taxonomy): Eukaryota > Metazoa > Chordata > Mammalia > Carnivora > Felidae > Acinonyx > Acinonyx jubatus. Next base: position 69,203,466 of record NC_069386.1, on the reverse strand, counting down.
AATGTTTATAGCAGCATTATCTACAATAGCCAAGATATGGAAACAGCCCAAGTATCTATCAAATGATGAATGGATAAAAAAGATGTGGTATATACATATATACAGTGGAATATTACTCAATAATCAAAAACAATGAAATCTTGCCATTTGCAACAACAAGGGTGGATTATGGAGAGTATTATGCTAAGTGAAATAAGTCAGAGAATGACAAATATCATATGATTTCACTCATATGTGTAATTTAACAAACAACACAAATGAGCAATGGAGAATAAAAAGAGAGAGACGAAAACCAAGAAACAGACTCTTAAGTACAGAGAACAAATTGATGTTTACAACAATGGGGTAGGTGGGGGATGGGTTAAATAGATGATGGGGATTAAGGAGTGCATTGCTGTGATGAGAACCAGGTGATGTTTGGAAACACTGATTCATTATGTTGTAAATCTGAAACTAATATTAGCTGTATGTTAACTAACTGAAATTTAAATAAAAAGTTTTAAATAAGTGAAACGTGAGGCCACATGAAAAGAGGCACTGAAGGATGAAAGAGCACATAGAAGAAGCCCAGCCATACACCTGCTGTTGTATGAGACACAACTGAGGCATCTTAGATCATTTGCACCCAGTTGACCAATTCAGTCAATACCACATGAAGACTTGGCTATCACTCCTGAAACAGTGCCTGAATTCCAGAGTCATAAATACAGAACAAATTTTTGTTTTAAACTACTAAGTTGTGGGGTAGTCTTTCTGCAGTTATAACAAATAGAGATAGGTACCAGTAGTGGGGTTCAGCCATAGCAAAAAACCAAAATCATGTTTCAGGCCATGCTTTGGGATCAACAAAGGCAGAGTTTGGAATATTAGCAAGGAGATGATTAGAGGGGCTAGAGGAGTAATGAAGAAATTGAGATTAGATTTCAATCATAGTGACATGTTTGGTGACACTGTCTTCAGAATAAACATGGAATACAGAAAATGTATACATTTCCTTAAGGATATGGCTCAAGAGTATTCTAGGCAGAATACTGACAGCACCAGATGGTTATTTCAACCAGCATGTGACAAAGTACAGAAATAGAGACCCTAAGAAGAAATACTTAGGATCAGTTTTCAAATGATTTTAGAGAAAATATAGAAGGCCCATGACGGTCTCCAAATGGAAAAAAAAAACAAATTCCATGTAAGAAATAGCTTCAGAATAAAGAATAAATCAATGACGTGGCTCTGAGCCCCTTCGTTAAGTCTTCTGAAATATTAGGGACAGTGCCCAGTAGAATCTTGGCTGGCAAATAAGATATCCAAGAATCCTACAGGTTTTGTCCACATTAGCCAAGTACACTTAAAGTAGACAAATATGTCTCAGACACAATTATGGATGTGGCTTTTGAAGCATAAAGTATACACAAAAAAGTTTCCTAAGATATGTACAAAGTTTATAGAGAATTATTCTGATAACACAATAGCTAAATTGGACTGAAAAGGACAGAGTGGAAAATACAGAATCCTATTGGCAAAAAGCTTGAAAGGACACTACACAGAAGATGATATCCAAATAGCAAACACTTGAAAAGTTGCTCACTACCATTCCTCAACTGGATGTGTAGATCAAAACTACAAGATGCCACTACACACTAGCTTCAATGAACTGCTACATTTAGAAGACTAAAAATTGTTGTGAAGATATAAAACATTTATTTCTCTCCTATATTGATGGTAGGGGTGTAAAATGTCACAGCCACTATGGAAAAGCAAGGCCATTTCTCAAGCATGAAAAATATCCTGACCCTATGTTCCAGCAACCCAACTCGTAAGCGTGTACACAAGATAAATGAGAGCAAATGTCCATGGAAAGATTTATACAAGAATGCTCTTGTCAGCTTTATTTATTTCTCCCTCCAAATTTAGGGGGAAAACATTGTTCATATTCAGAAAATGGAATGTTTATTAACAAGAAACATGGATAAATCTCAAAAGAAATATATTGAATTTAAAAACCCAGACACAAAACAACACATATTTTATGGTCCCATTTATGTTACTTTCAAAAACATACAAAACTAAACCATGTTGATAAAAATAAGAATAGTGGTTATTTCCAGGGATGTAATTGGCTGAAAATGATTTAGAGGGAAATTCCTCATGTCTTCGAAATACTCTGTATCTTGTCCTTTATCATGGTCAGAAGGTATATACTTGCTCAAAAATTCATTTACTTGTATACGGAAGGTTTGATCATTTTATTTTACATAAATTACCACTCAGTAAACTTTAGAAAAAAATACCATGTACATGCAGGCACACACTAACATTGACCCTCTACTTAATTTCTGAGGATGTGTCCTTCATACGTTCAAAAATGACACATTTAGGTTTAATTATTGAAGAACACATTGTGATAACCAAAAAATTGTAAATGCCTTATATTTTCCTCATTAGGAGAAAAAAATAAAGTTATATATTAACAAACTGAATAATAAACAGCCATACATATAAAGAGTTAGGAAACACTTTAAGTATTAACACAAAAAATTTCCCAAAATACACTGTAAGTGAAAAATAAGGTACAAGATATTGTATGATATGTTTCAAATATATGTTCAAAACAGGAAAATAAACCAATGTACATAAATACTATTTACATAGTCACAATTTTGAAAATTTACATGAGAAATTGATTGTTTTCTCTCTGGTTGGATGGGTTATAGGTTATGGATGGGGGAATGCGATGGGAAGATCTCTCGGGCAACCTTTTTTTTTTTTTACCTTAAAAATGTTTAACTATGCATACATATTACCTATGAAAAAATTAAATGTATGCTTAAAATAGCAAGTTTTTTCCTATTACTAAATTCATCTTCTGAGTCACTTCCATGTTTTTAAATTGCAATGCTATTATTTATGGTTAATCCCTCCAAATTCTTGAGATATCCTTATTCCTCTTTTCAGACATCATGTCTATCACCAAGTCCAAATGACTGTACCATAAAAATACATGTTGAGTTCTCTTTATTCTTTCTGCTACCCACTTCCTTCCTCCATTCTCCAGCAGGCTAAGTCCCCAAATTCACCTGTGCATAGTACTGCAAAATCTTCAAACTGTTCTTGCTTTTACACTTGTCTCCTTCAAATCCCTCTTCCCCACAGTGGCCAGAGTGGCCTTCAGATTACAAAAGCCCTACTGTAATTGTGGGTACACAGGTAGAAGAATGACTACATGCCGTATCCTGTGCAACTGCTGCCTAACTCTCTGACATGGCCTCATACTTTTCTCCATGTGCCCATGACTTAATCACCACGTGGGTTCTTTTCTGTTCCTCCATGCACCAGCTCTTTCATCTCCATGGTCTTTGTTCTTGCTCTTCCCATTGCCTGTTCTGCCCTCTCTCAGACCTCCCACAGCTAGATTTATCTAGTTATTCAGCTTAAATGTCACCCCCTCAAAAAGGGCTTTTCTAATACCCAACCTAAAAGAACACACTACTTGTCCCCATTTGTTTTCCAACATATCACTCTGTTATATTCTTCATTTTTGACAGTTTTAAACCTATCTTCTTTGCTCTTTGACTGCCTCCCTCCACTGGAATATAAACTCCCTGAGAGCAAGGACTTCATGTACCATAACTAGTGCTGAATTGCTGACCTATCCATACACTAAGCCTTCCAAATGATAGATACTTACAACATTTTGTAAAAGAAAGAAATTCCTTTCTACGGTTTCTGATTGGGAAATATCTGAGGAATCTGCAACAGTTTCCCAAAGAAACAACCATCGTGGGTGGAGCCAGGACTACAATCTTGTCCTCTGAATTCCAGTCTCATATTTTCATCACTACTGGATGCCTTGTGTAGTAAACTAGTTCAGGTCATCCTAAGATACACCTCTTAAAACACGCACGCACACACACACACACACACACACACACACACACATATTTCTTTTTAATATTATAAAATTGCCTGAGATTAAAATGCTTTCTCAGCTGAGACGAGAGGCCCACTGTAGACTAGTTAAATTCTCTATATTATCCTGGGTATTTTGTAATTAAAAAACAAACAAAAAAGACTTTGTATTTCCAAAGATCTCTCCTCTCTCCTCTGATCCTCTGCTCCCTCTCTTCCCTCCCTCTTCCCCCAACCTTTTTGTATTTGTACATGTGGCTTTGTGGTACAAGTATCTCTGTGATCATGGTTACTCTGTCCCATTATCTTTTCTCCTATTTTTTCCATTTGTGTCCTGTCATGTTTTTCCTTCTGTTCTCTCTCTTCCATTGATGTTATATTTCTAGCTATCTGTATTCATGGAAATTGATCCTACAGATAACCTTTCAAGAAGCAAAATGACATATATTCAAAGTTATTTATTTGCAGCACAAAATTAATAGAAAAAAATGGTCAACAATATTATCTCCATCCCTTTACCTCCTCTATTTTTCATGATCTCCCACTCCACCTCTGACTGACAGAACACACACTACACACACACACACACACACACCTTTCTTCTTAATATTATAAAATTGCCTGAGATTAGAAAGCTTCCTCAGCTGAGATGAGAGGCCTTCTGGACACTAGTTGATATCTCCACATGACTTTCAATTAATTCTTTTTTTTAATGAAATTTATTGTCAAATTGGTTTCTGTACAACACCCAGTGCTCATCCCAAAAAATGCCCTCTTCAGTACCCATCACCCAACCTCCTCTCCCTCCCACCCCCCATCAACCCTCAGTTTGTTCTCAGTTTTTAAGAGTCTCTTATGCTTTGGCTGTCTCCCATTCTAACCTTTTTTTTTCTTCCCCTCCCCCATGGGTTTCTGTTAAGTTTCTCAGGATCCACCTAAGCGTGTAACCATATGGTATCTGTCTTTCTCTGTATGGCTTATTTCACTTAGCGTCACACTCTCCAGTTCCATCCAAGTTGCTACAAAGGGCCATATTTCATTCTTTCTCATTGCCACGTAGTAATCCATTGTGTCTATAAACCACAATTTCTTTATCCATTCATCAGTTGATGAACATTGAGGTTCTTTCCATAATTTGGCGATGGTTGAGAGTGCTGCTATAAACATTGGGGTATAAGTGCCCCCATCCATCAGTATTCCTGTATCCCTTGGGTAAACTCCTAGCAGTGCTAATGCTGGGTCATAGGGTAGGTCTATTTTTAACTTTTTGAAGAAACTCCACACTGTTTTCCAGAGTGGCTGCACCAGTTTGCATTCCCACCAACAGTGCAAGAGGGTTCCCGTTTTTCCACATCCTCGCCAGCATCTATACTCTCCTGATTTGTTCATTTTGGCCACTCTGACTGGCGTGAGGTGATATCTGAGTGTGGTTTTGATTTGTATTTCCCTGATGAGGAGCGACGTTGAGCATCTTTTCATGTGTTGTTTGGCCATCCGGATGTCTTCTTTAGAGAAGTGTCTATTCATGTTTTCTGCCCATTTCTTCACTGGATTATTTGTTTTTTGGGTGTGGAGTTTGGTGAGCTCTTTATACATTTTGGATACTAGCCCTTTGTCCGATATATCATTTGCAAGTATCTTTTCCCATTGTGTTGCTTGCCTTTTACTTTTGTTGATTGTTTCCTTTGCTGTGCAGAAGCTATATATATCTTCATGAGGTCCCAATAGTTCATTTTTGCTTTTAATTCCCTTGCATTTGGGGATGTGTCAAGTAAGAAATTTCTACGGCTGAGGTCAGAGAGGTCTTTTCCTGCTTTCTCCTCTAGGATTTTGATGGTTTCCTGTCTCACATTCAGGTCCTTTATCCATTTTGAGTTTATTTTTGTGAATGGTGTCAGAAAGTGGTCTAGTTTCAACCTTCTGCATGTTGCTGTCCAGTTCTCCCAGCACCATTTGTTAAAGAGACTGTCTTTTTTCCATTGGATGTTCTTTCCTGCTTTGTCAAAGATTAGTTGGCCATACATTTGTGGGTCTAGTTCTGGGGTTTCTATTCTGTTCCATTGGTCTACGTGTCTGGTTTTGTGCCAATACCATGCTGTCTTGATGATTACAGCTTTGTAGTAGAGGCTAAATTCTGGGATTGTGATGCCTCCTGCTTTGGTCTTCTTCAAAATTACTTTGGCTATTCAAGGCCTTTAGTGGTTCCATATGAATTTTAGGATTGCTTGTTCTAGTGTCGAGAAGAATGCTGGTACAATTTTGATTGGGATTGCATTGTATGTGTAGATAGCTTTGGGTAGTATTGACATTTTGACAATATTTATTCTTCCAATCCATGAGCATGGAATGTTTTTCCATTTCTTTATATCTTCTTCAATTTCCTCCATAAGCTTTCTATAGTTTTCAGCATACAGATCTTGTACATCTTTTGTTAAATTTATGCCCGGGTATTTTATGCTTCTTGGTGCAATTGTGAATGGGATCAGTTTCTTTATTTGTCTTTCTGTTGCTTCATTATTAGTGTATAAGAATGCAACTGATTTCTGTACATTGATTTTGTATCCTGCATCTTTGCTAAATTCATGTATCAGTTCTAGCACACTTCTGGTGGAGTCTATCAGATTTTCCATGTATAATATCATGTCATCTGCAAAAGTGAAAGCTTAACTTCATCTTTGCCAGCTTTGATGGCTTTGATTTCCTTTTGTTGTCTGATTGCTGATGCTAGGACTTCCAACACTGTTAAACAACAGCGGTGAGAGTGGACATCCCTGTCGTGTTCCTGATCTCAGGGAAAAAGCTCTCAGTTTTTCCCCATTGAGGATGATGTTAGCTGTGGGCTTTTCATAAATGGCTTTTATGATCTTTAAGTATGTTCCTTCTATCCCGACTTTCTCAAGGGTTTTTATTAAGAAAGGTTGCTGAATTTTGTCAAAGGCCTTTTCTGCATCTATTGACAGGATCATATGGTTCTTATCCTTTTTTATTAATGTGATGTATCACGTTGATTGATTTGCGAATGTTGAACCAGTCATGCAGCCCAGGAATGAATCCCACTTGATCATGGTGAATAATTCTTTTTATATGCTGTTGAATTCGATTTGCTAGTATCTTATTGAGAATTTTTGCATCTATATTCATCAGGGATATTGGCCTGTAGTTCTCTTTTTTTACTGGGTCTTTGTCTGGTTTAGGAATCAGAGTAATACTGGGTCATAGAATGAGTCTGGAAGTTTTCCTTCCCTTTCTGTTTTTTGGAATAGCTTGAGAAGGATAGGTATTACCTCCGCTTTAAACGTCTGGTAGAACTCCCCTGGGAAGCCATCTGGTCCTGGACTGTTATTTTTTGGGAGATTTTTGATAACTGATTCAATTTCCTCGCTGGTTATGGGTCTGTTCAAGCTTTCTATTTCCTCCTGATTGAGTTTTGGAAGTGTGTGGGTGTTTAGGAATTTGTCCATTTCTTACAGGTTGTCCAGTGTGTTGGCATATAATTTTTCATAGTATTCCCTGATAATTGCTTGTATCACTGAGGGATTGGTTGTAAGAATTCCATTTTCATTCATGATTTTATCCATTTGGGTCCTCTCCCTTTTCTTTTTCAGAAGCCTGGCTAGAGGTTTATCAATTTTGTTTATTTTTTCAAAAAGCCAACTCTTGGTTTCATTGATGTGTTCTACAGTTTTTTTAGATTCTATATTGTTTATTTCTGCTCTGATCTTTATTATTTCTCGTCTTCTGCTGTGTTTGGGTGTCTTTGCTGCTCTGCTTCTATTTCCTTTAGGTGTGCTGTTAGATTTTTATTTGGGATTTTTCTTGTTTCTTGAGATAGGCCTGGATTGCAATGTATTTTCCTCTCAGGACTGCCTTCGCTGCATCCCAAAGTGTTTGGATTATTGTTTTTTTCATTTTTGTTTGTTTCCATATATTTTTTAATTTCTTCTCTAATTGCCTGGTTGACCCATTCACTCTTTAGTAGGGTGTTCTTTAACCTCTATGCTTTTGGAGGTTTTCCAGACTTTTTCCTGTGGTTGATTTCAAGCTTCATAGCATTGTGGTCTGAAAGTGTGCATGGTATGATCTCAATTCTTGTATACTTATGAAGGGCTGTTTTGTGACCCAGTATGTGATCTGTCTTGGAGAATGTTCCATGTGCACTCGAGAAGAAAGTATATTCTGTTGCTTTGGGATGCAGAGTTCTAAATATATCTGTCAAGTCCATCTGGTTCAATGTATCATTCAGGCCCTTGTTTCTTTATTGATCCTGTGTCTAGATGATCTATCCATTGTTGTGAGTGGGGTGTTAAAGTCCCCTGAAATTACCACATTCTTATCAATAAGGTTGCTTATGTTTGTGAGTAATTGTTTTATATATTTAGGGGCTTCCGTATTTGGTGCATAGACATTTATAATTGTTAGCTCTTCCTGATGGATAGACCCTGTAACTATTATATAATGCCCTTCTTCATCTCTTGTTACAGCCTTTAATTTAAAGTGTAGTTTGTCTGATATAAGTATGGCTACTCCAGCTTTGTTTTGACTTCCAGTCATGATACATAGTTCTCCATCCCCTCACTGTCAACCTGAAGGTGTCCTTAGGTCTAAAATGAGTCTCTTGTAGACAGCAAATAGATGGGTCTTGTTTTTTATCCATTCTGACACCCTATGTCTTTTGGTTGGCTCATTTAGTCCATTTACATTTAGTGTTATTATAGAAAGATACGGGTTTAGAGTCATTGTGATGTCTGTATGTTTTATGCTTGTAGTGATGTCTCTGGTACTTTGTCTCACAGGATCCCCCCTTAGGATGGATCTCTTGTAGGGCTGGTTTATTGGTGACGAATTCCTTCAGTTTTCATTTGTTTGGGAAGACCTTTATCTCTCCTTCTATTCTAAATGACAGACTTGCTGGATAAAGGATTCTTGGCTGCACATTTTTTCTGTTCATCACTTTGAAGATTTCCTGCCGTTCCTTTCTGGCCTGCCGAGTTTCAGTAGATAGATTAGTCACGAGTCTTATAGATCTCACTTTATATGTTAGAGCACATTTATCCCTAGCTGCTTTCAGAATTTTCTCTTTATCATGTATTTTGCCAGTTTCACTATGATATGTCGTGCAGAAGATAGATTCGGGTTACATCTGAAGGGAGTTCTCTTTGCCTTCTTGATTTCAATGCCTTTTTCCTTCCCCAGATCAGGGAAGTTCTCAGCTATTATTTCTTCAAGTACACCTTCAGCACCTTTCCCTCTCTCTCCCTCCTCTGGAATACCAATTATGCGTAGATTATTTATCTTTAGTGCATCACTTAGTTATCTAATTTTCCCCTCATAATCCAGAAGTTTTTTATCTCACTTTTTCTCAACTTCTTCTCTTTCCATAATTTTATCCTCTAGTTCATCTATTCTCTCCTCTGCCTCTTCAATCCGAGCTGTGGTCCTCTCCATTTTATTTTGCAGCTCATTAATAGCATATTTTACTCCTCCTGGCTTTTCCTTAGTCCCTTGATCTCTGTAGCAATAGTCTCTGCTGTGCTTTATACTGTTTTCAAGTCCAGCGACTAATTTTATGACTATTATTTTAAATTCACTTTCTGTTATATTGTTTAAAGCGTTTTTGATCAGTTCGTTAGCTGTTGCTATTTCCTGGAGATTCTTTTGAGGGGAATTCTTCCGTTTCGTCATTTTGGATAGTCCCTGGAGTGGTGCGGGACTGCGGGGCACTTCCCCTGTGCTGTCTTGAATAACTTGCGTTGGTGGGCGGGGCCGCAGTCAGACCTGATGTCTGCCCCCAGCCCACCACTGGGGCCACAGTCAGACTGGTGTGTATCTTCTCTTCCCCTCTCCTAGGGGCGGAATTCACTGTGGGGTGTTGTGGCCCGTCTGGGCTATTTGCACACTGCCAGGCTTGTGGTGCTAGGGATCTGGCGTATTAGCTGGGGTGGATCGGCAAGTTGCACGGGGTGTGGGAGGGGAAGGCTCAGCTCACTTCTCCTTCATTGATCAGCTTTGGGAGGGGCCCTGTGGCACGGGGAGGGAGTCAGGCCTGCCACCAGAGGGATGGATCCGCAGAAGCACAGCGTTGGGTGTTTACATGGTGCAAGCAAGTTGCCTGATAGGAACTGGTTCCCTTTGGGATTTTTGGCTGGGGGATGGGTGAGGGAGATGGCACTGGTGAGTGCCTTTGTTCCCCGCCAAGCTGAGCTCTGTCGTCAGGGGCTCAACAACTCTCCCTTCCATTGTCGTTGTCCTCTAGCCCTCCTGCTCTCTGAGCAGAGCTGTTAACTTATAACATTCCAGATGTTAAGTCCCACTGGCTGTCAGAACACACTCCGTCTGACCTCTCCGCTTTTGAAAGCCAGACTCGGGGCTCTGCTTTGCAGGGCAGGCTGTCCCTCCACTGCCCCAGCTCCCTCCCTCCAGTCCCTGTAGCACGCACTGCCTCTCCGCCTCTCTGCCCTTCCTAACCTCTTCTGTGGGCCTCTCGTCTAAGCTTGACTCTGGAGAATCCCTTCTGCTAGTCTTCTCCTGGTTTTCTGGGTTATTTAGGCAGGTGTGGGTGGAATCTAAGTGATCATCAGGACGTGGTGAGCCCAGCATCCTCCTATGCCGCCATCTTCCTCTCTCTGACTTTCAATTAATTCTAAAACATTGTGATACATTCTGAGAAGTGAGAGCCTGGGAGTTTTATAATTAACAAACAAACAAACAAACAAACAAAAACAAAACACTTTGTATTTCCAAAGATCACTCATCTCTCCTCTGCCCTCATGTTCCCTTTCTTCTCTCCCCTAACTCTTTTTGTATCTGCACATGTGGCTTTGTGGTGCAGGTATCTCTGTGATTATGGTTTCTCTGTCCCTTTATCTTTTCTCCTATTTTTTTCATAGGTGTCTTCTCATTTTTTTCCTTCTGTTCTTGTGTATTTTCCATTTATCTTATATTTCTAGCTTTCTGTCTTTCTGGAATTTCAGCTTACAGATAACCTTTCAAGAAGCAAAATGACAGATATTCAGTTATTTGAAGTTATTTTCCTATTATTCAAAGTTATTTTCCTGTTTCCACAATAGGAAAAAACTTGCAAACAGCATTATCTCTAACTCTTCATTTCCTTTCTCTACCTTTCATCATGTCCCACTGCACCTCTGGCTGAACTGGATATAAATTTTAGCTAAAGTGTATTCGACTGTATGTTGTATTTTTGTAAAATTTAACTTTGTTGTCTTAATTTTAATATAACTCAGATTTATCCCATCTTCACTTTTTTTTTAAACTTTTTTTTAACGTTTATTTATTTTTGGGACAGAGAGAGACAGAGCATGAATGGGGGAGGGGCAGAGAGAGAGGGAGACACAGAATCGGAAACAGGCTCCAGGCTCTGAGCCATCAGCCCAGAGCCTAACGCGGGGCTCGAACTCACGGACTGCGAGATCGTGACCTGGATGAAGTCGGACGCTTAACCTACTGCGCCACCCAGGCGCCCCTCCCATCTTCACTTTTAATGTATAACAAAGAGAGTAATTAATGGGAGCTTTGTATGATTAAATATTTTTTTCTGTATGTAATATTCCTAAGTTGACAAACAGACCTTCCTTTTTCCAATGCAAAACACATGAACTAAATACACAAAAAAGTGAATAACTATAAATCCTATCACAATAGAGAAATTCTTCTTGAGAGAACACATCCCTAGAAGAATTAGTGCATAAGACACCACAAAGGTCTCTTATTTAAGGAGAATTATTCCTAAAAAAAAAGTTTTTTCAGCATAATATACTCTCCCTCTACTGAATTCTTTTGCTCCCAAAATACGCACATACTACCATACTTAACATTGACTTAGTCTCACTACTAACCTCTTATTAAACACCAATGCTTTCTCATCACTTACAGGAATTATATGAAAAGATCTAGAATAACCTTCCCAGACTTACTACTTTCATGATGCTTAATAAACATGTGTGACAGTCCATTAACACTGTCGCTGTTAAAATGTCAAATTTAAAATGATGACATAATCCAGTGGGGTCTTAGCTGGCACATGTGTTGAATATTTTTAATCCTTAAAATGTTCTCTAATTCTGCTTGACATTCTAATTATTCCCACTGGAAGCACTCTGTATGCTTAAGATAGCTGTAAAACCCCCAAGCATACTCCCTGTTGCATCACAAATTAGAAAGCAGATTTTACAACTTACAATGTCTCACTGTAAGGACATACATTTAAGGAAACATTCAGGAATGATCACTTAATCTCCTTTTCATCACAAGGAAGAGGATGGCTCCTTGTTTGAGAGTAGCACTGGAGGCCGAAGGAGGTAAAAATTTTGGTCATTCTTCATATTAAAAAAATTGAGAGGAAGAATAGAAAAGAAGAGTCATACTAATTGTCTGGAACATCTGCTGCCTTAAAATGCTTAAGAATAGAATAATCCTGTGAAAGAGAGAAAGGGTGAGATCTAAATTGTGACATATAGCACTTTCTACCTTGTCCCTCAAATATGCCTCCCCAAAGTCCTCCTGATGCTTAATATTATATTAAAGGGGCTGACATCTTTCACTGCATGATCATAAAGAAGTGAAAATGCCAGTATCTTAGGGAGATTCATCATCTGGATTTACATTTGAGTATCACACAAATGACTAGGTTTTCCCATGCTACTGCAGAGATAAGGGGGAGAAGAAAATTGGGAATCACAAGTCAATGTGGGTAAATGAAAGAAAGGAAGAAGATGACAAAAATAGAGCAATGAGGAAGGAAAAGCAGAAGCTCTATGGAGAGAAATTGCAAGGAAAATAAAGGAATAAAAGATATGGCAAATGTAAAAAGAATAATTGAGAAAGTGAGTGTATAAAATAGAATTAGTAGGAAGAAAATGGGCAAATCTGAAAAATGTAAAGAAGAGCAAAAGGATATGAAAGGGGAGAGATAGAGGAGATGCTAGGAAGATGATCAGTCCCCAAACGCTTGGCTTTGAGAGCTGGTCTAATAGCATTTGGAATCTAGGCATGCTTCATGTGGTCTGTCAACGCAGTGTTTCTGCACTCTGAGAAAGCAGGGGGCATGAGCACCCTCTCTACCTGTGCATCTTTAATGCCAGATGCATTTTTGTGTCAGTTGAAATAGCAAGGAAATTTAGACATAATGAAAACATTCAGGTCTGTATCTTAGCCTATACTGACAATATTTCTTTGCCAATCTGACAGGAGCAAAAGCTTGTCTCTGTGAGAGTCTTTGTTTTGGGCTTTTCCCCCCTAGGATTTCATGTTATGCAGAGTAACGTTCAGCTGATGCACATCTGTCCTCAATCTGTGTGATGAGCACAATCTTAGAATCAGAGGAACAGAAACTATATAAATGAGAATGGGAGAAGAATGTGGATTAAAGATGCGAAGTGGGATGCAATTCTGTTAGTAACAGAGAGTAGAGGCGGATAATGGAAAAATAAAAGCAGAGGAAGAGTAGGAGACTGCAACTCTCAGAATGCTCCCTGTGTCTTAGAATTGTCAAGCTAAAGAAGCATGAAATAACTGTAAATGAGCACTTGGAGTGCACAAAACCCAAGAAGAGCAGAAGAAGCTACTGACTTACTTTCCTAAGGGTAGGTTTCCATAAGCAGAGTAAGAAATGAATATGGAGGCCAATAGGCATCTAAGTGGGTAAAAGACAGAAGGAAGGTCCTAAGCAGTAATTTGAAGGCACCAAAGATGTTTTTTTCCTATTTCCATTTGCTTATACTTAATATGTGTGAGTTTATACATATGTGAATAAGTATCTCTTTGCACAAATATGTGCCCATGTGTTATAAATTCCTTTTGCATAATATTTGGCTGCTAGTTACAAATGTTACCAATCACATAGTACGTATGTTCTCATGTTTCCTAATAGGTGTGCCCTAAAACACCAGCTTACTGCCTAAATTTCCCATGAGTTTATGGACTTTTTAAGGTTGATTTTTCTTTAATTTTTCTCCTTTTTTCCCTCTTCCTACCTTCTTTTCCTAGGGATGCTAGCAATAATTTCTGTCAAATTTCTATTGGGAAGTTTTCCTTCTCCAGTTTTCCACTTTTATTGGCACATTAAAAAAAGATTTATGGAGATATAATCAACATAAAAAATTTACCATTTTAAATGTATAACTCAACGGTTTTAAGTGCATTTACAGAGTTGTGCAAAAGCTTCATCGTTAAACTTTTGGTTCCTTTCTCATAGCATAATGTTTTTGAGTTCACTCATATTGTAGCATGTCCCAATATGCCATTTGTTTTTCTTGCTAAACTGTATTCCATTATATCTACAGTACTTTTGAAAACTATTGCATGTAATTCAAAATCAAGGGAAATATCATTATATGTGACATTATAGTATTTTGTTAAAATTAGCAATCTTTCATTTTTTTTTAAATTTTTTTTCAACGTTTTTATTTTATTTTTGGGACAGAGAGAGACAGAGCATGAACGGGGGAGGGGCAGAGAGAGAGGGAGACACAGAATCGGAAACAGGCTCCAGGCTCCGAGCCATCAGCCCAGAGCCCGACGCGGGGCTCGAACTCATGGACCGTGAGATCGTGACCTGGCTGAAGTCGGACGCTTTAACCGACTGCGCCACCCAGGCGCCCCCAATCTTTCATTTTTTAAATCATTCATGCCAACAGTAAATAATGTACACATATCACAACATGAGTATTTATTAATAAAATATGGTTATACAATTATAGTAACATAAATTATGTTTCAATAAACAGAAAATAACTACAAATATAATTCTAAATACAATTGTTATTTAGACAAGATTGCAGCCTGAAAAGGGGAAATACTCATGCAAGCAATATAATGACGATTTATCTGCCTAAATAAATTAATACCCACTGGTGGATGCTGATTAATAATATCCTCATCAGTTTAAACTGAGGAATACACACCTCTTATATTTCTTACCACTTGTGAAGAAAAAAAAATTGCAAAAAATAAAAATCTTAACTGCAATTCCTTTATTTTTCTCATCTGTCAAATGAGTATATCATTCTCTATGTTCTATATTACTAATCCCAGATCTAGCATGCTTTGATTTTATTAGCTTAGATATTCAAAACGTTTTATATATTCTGATGTTTTATATGGAAATATTTGTGGAAGGGATGTCATCTGGCTATCATTCTGAGATTGGAGGAAAAAAGAGGTTATGGATATATGGTGATCAAATATAACTGGGTTAGTATTAATTAGGATTTAAGAACAAGGTGTGCAGCTGATTCAGGATGGGGACCCAACCAAAAGTGTAACTAGGGCAATAACTCTAAGTTAGGAGAATGTAGGGATCTTGTTTGAGACCCTAAACTGTTTTGGAATAAAGGTGCACAAGGACACCAAAGAAGAATAAGTAAGAAACACATTTAGAAAAGAAGGCATAGAACTAGGGAGTCTATAGGAACCAAAGGAAAGAAGAACTTGCAAAAGTACTTTGGTCTGTGGGAATGAGAAGAAGTGACCAAAACCCAGCAACTAATGTAAACATTACAGAAAGTGCACCACCACTAACAACCAAACAAAAAACCAACAAACCTGAAAAATTTAATAATGATTAAGTTTTGCTGTAATCAGGAAATTTCAGCTATACCTCAAGCAAAGTAGCTCAGAGTCCTAGAGGAGCACAATTACACAGAAGCAGCATGTGGTTAAATGGGAATGAGAGTGTGGTTATAAAAACAATTTCTTTTGGGGGAAATCAAGAAATGAAGGGTAGAAAGATCAGCCCAAAACACAAGACAGTTATGACCATGCATTGCTTTCATCTAGGCAAGTCCTGGAAGTGGTAAATGATTTTATCTGAGAAGAGCTATGGAGTAGATGAAAAGGTAGTTATAACAGATGATTCTTTGTTCTTTGTTATTATGCAGAGGAGAGATGGAGAGGGAGAACAACACAGTGGTGACAGAATTTATCCTCCTTGGTCTCACCCAGTCTCAAAAGGCTCAACTCCTGGTCTTTGTGCTAGTCTTAGTTTTCTACCTCATCATCCTCCCTGGAAATTTACTCATCATCCTCACCATCAGATCAGACCCTGGCCTCACAGCCCCCCTCTACTTCTTTCTGGGCAATTTGGCTTTCCTGGATGCATCCTACTCCTTCATTGTGGCTCCCAGGATGCTGGTGGACTTCCTCTCTGAGAAGAAAATAATCTCCTACAGAGGATGTATCACTCAGCTTTTTTTCTTGCACTTTCTTGGAGTAGGGGAGATGTTCCTTCTTGTTGTGATGGCCTTTGACCGCTACATGGCCATCTGTCATCCATTACGCTATTCCACTGTCATGAGCCCTAGAGTGTGCTATGCCTTGCTGCTGGCTCTGTGGCTTGGAGGCTTTACTCATTCCATTGTGCAAGTAGCCCTTATTCTCCACTTGCCCTTCTGTGGCCCAAACCAGCTGGATAACTTCTTCTGTGATGTGCCACAGGTCATCAAGCTGGCCTGCACAGACACCTTTGTGGTGGAGCTCCTGATGATCTCCAACAGTGGCCTGCTTACCTTGCTGTGCTTCCTGGGGCTTCTGGCCTCTTATGCTGTCATCCTCTATCGTGTGAAGGGACACACCTCTGAAGGCAAACACAAGGCTCTTTCCACATGTACCACACACATTATCATTGTGTTTCTCATGTTTGGACCAGCCATCTTCATCTATACTCGCCCCTTCAGAGCCTTCCCAGCTGACAAAGTGGTTTCCCTCTTTCACACAGTGATCTTTCCTTTGATGAACCCTGTGATTTATACTTTTCGCAACCAGGAAGTGAAAGCTTCCATGAAAAGGTTACTGAGTCATCACATGATTTGCTGAATAGAAGAATGAAATAAGCTACAAAGAAGAAAATCTAGTTGGAATTAATTAAATCACTTATTTATTAATGCACAAGGACACCATTGCATTTTAGCAAATATTACATTTATTAAGCACTTGCAATTTTCAGGCACTATTCTAGGTATGTGAATAAGGCAGTTGAGAGTCTAGGTCTCTTGGGGTTATATTCAAGTAGATAAAAACAGATTGAGCTATTAAATTGAAAATGACCTCTAGGAACTTGTTGGATTGAGCACTGGGTGTTGTATGTAAGTGATGAACAATGGAAATCCACCTCCCAAACCAAGAGCATACTGTACACACTGTATGTGTATATATGTAATTCATTATACATATAATTGTAAACTAAATAAAAAAAAAGAAAATGACCTCTAATATCCAAAAGAGATAGTTATCTGGAACAAATAAAAAATACTTTTATGATAGAGTTTGACTAGAGATGGGAGTTTTTGCCTATGGTAGTTAAGCAAGGTCTTGTTGAATTGTGGTTAGCTGATATCCAGATGAAACATCCATGCAATTTTCTGGGGACACAAAATTCTAGGAAAAGAGGCACAAAGATCTTATAAATTTATACATTTGAAGACCACAAAGATGAATATAGTAGCTTCTCAAATAAGTTGATATATGTAAATAAGAATGAACTAAACACTGTACAGAAAATAGTATGATATATTCTTGGTTTTATATATATATGTGTATATATACATAAATATATATATATACATTGACAATAATGAAAAATGAAAGACACGTAATAGGACTATTATGGATATAATTGGTATAAATTTGCTTTATTGTCTTTATATTTCTTTATATTTTTTCACATTTTCTGCTTCTTTTTAACTGAAAAAGACAAGTAAACAGATTCCCTCATAGAGTCTCTGATTCATCTTTTTCTGCTTTAATTCACTTAGTATAATATATTATAGTTCCATCCACATTGTTGAAAATGGCAAGATTTCTTTTTTTGATCACCAAGTAGTATTCCATTGTGTGTATGTGCGTGTGTGTGTGTGTGTGTGTGAGTGTGTGTGTGTGTGTATTACCTCTTCTTTATCTATTTGTAAGTTGATGGATATGTGGGATCTTTCCATAATTTGGCTATTGTTGATAGTGCTCTATAAACATTGGGTATGATGCGCCCCTTCAAATCAGCATTTTTGTATCCTTTGGATAAATACATAGCAGTGCAATTGCTGAGTCATAGGGGGGGTTTATATTTTTTAGTTTTTTGAGAAACCTCCATGCTGTTTCCCAGAGTGGTTGCACCAGTTTGCATTCCCACCAACAGTGCAAAAGGGTTCCCCTTTCTCCATATCCTCACCGCATGTTGTTTCCTGAGTTAATTTTAGTTATTATGACAAGTGTGAGGTGTTATCTCATTGTGGTTTTGATCTGTATTTCCCTGGTGATGAGTGATGTTGAGCATCTTTTCATGTGTCTGTTAGCCATCTGCATATCTTCTTTGGAAAAGTGTCTATTCATGTCTTCTGCCCATTTCATCATTGGAGTATTTGGTTTTTTTGGTGTTCAGTTTGGTAACTTCTTCATACATTTCAGTTACTAACCCTTATCTGATATGTCATTTGTAAATATCTTCTCCCATTCTGTCGATTGCCTTTTTAGTTTTGTTGATTGATTCTGTCAACATACAGAAGATTTTCATCTTGATGAGGTCCCAATAGTTCATTTGCTTTTGTTTCCCTTGCCTCAGGAGACATATCTAGTAAGAAGTTACTGTGGCTGAGGTCAGAGAGGTTGCTGCCTGTTTTCTCCTGTAGGATTTTGATTGTTTCTTATTTCACATTTAGGTATTTCATACATTTTGATTTTTTTGTGTGTATGGTGTAAGAAAGTGGTCCAATTTCATTCTTCTGCAAATCACTGTCCAGTTTTCCCAGCACCATTTTCTGAAGTGACTGTCTTTTTTGCATTGGATACTCTTTCTTGCTTTGTTGAAGATTAGCTGGCCATACATTTATGGGTCCATTTCTGTATTCTCTATTCTGGTCCATTAATATATGTGTTTATTTTTGTGGCAGTACCATGCTGTCTTGATGATTACAGCTTTGTAAAACAGCTTAAAGTCTGGAAATGTGATGCCTCCAGTTTTCCTTTGATTTTTCAACATTACTTCTGCTATTTGGGGTCTTTTCTAGTTCCCTAAAATTTTAGGATTGTTTGTTCTAGCTCTGTGAAGAATGCTGGTGTTATTTTGATAGGAATTACATTTAATGTGTAGATTGCTTTGCGTAGTATCGACATTTTAACAATGTACGTTCTTCTGATCCATAAGCATGGAATGCTTTAACATTTCTTTGTGTTTTCAATTTCTCTCATGAGCTTTCTATAATTTTCAGCATACAGATATTTCACCTCTTTGATTAGGTTTAGTCCTGGCTATCTTATTGTTTTGGATGCAATTTGGGATCGACTGCTTGATTTCTCTTTCTGCTGCTTCATTATTGGTGTATACAGATGCAACCAATTTCTGCATGTTGATTTTACATCATGCAACTTTGATGAATTCAATTATCACTTCTAGCAGTTTTTTGGTGAAATATTTTTGGTTTTCCATGTAGAGTATCACATCACGTCATCTGCGAAGTGTCAAAGTTTAACTTCTTCTTTGCAAATTTGAATGGCTTTTATTTTTTTATTTTCTGATTGCCGAGGAAAGGACTTCCAGTACTCTATAGAACAATAGTGGTAAGAGAGGACATCCCTGTCATGTTCCTGACCTCATGGGGAAAGATTTCCATTTTTCCCCATTAAGGATGATATTTGCTGTGGGCCTTTCATAATGGCTTTTATGATGTTGAGGTATGTTCCTTCTACCCCTTTTTTCTTGAGGGTTTTTATCAAGAAAGAATGCTGTATTTTGTCAAATGCTTTTTTCTGCATCTATTGTAAGGACATTTGTTTGTTTGTTTGAACAAATTATAGATGAAAATTTCTCTAATCTGGGGAAGGAAACAGGCATTCAAGTCCAAGAGGCACAGAGAATTACTTTCAAAACCAACAAAAACAATGAACACCATGACATATTATAGTGAAACTTGCAACATATAAATATAAAAAGAAAATTCTAAAAGTAGCTAGGAACAAAATGTCCTTAACCTAACAATGGTTGACTCATAAGGTAAGTAGCAGATCTCTCCATTGGAATTTGGCAAGCCAGAAGGGAGCGGCAGAAAATATTCAATGTGCTGAACAGGAAAAATATGCAGCCAAGAATTCTTTATCCAGCAAGGCTCTCACTCAGAATAGAAGGAGAGAGAAAGACTTTCCAGACAAATAAAAACTAAAGGAGTTCATGACCACTAAACTAGTCCTGCAAGAAATTTTAGGGGGACTCTCTGAGTGAAGAAAAAGAAAACAGACCAAAGCAGCAAAGACTACAAAGACCAGAGAACATCACCAAAAACACCATTTCCACATAACACAATGATACTAAATTCAAATCTTTCAATAATCACTCTGAATGTAAATGGTCTAAATGCTCCAATCAAAAGGCATAGGGTAAGGGGACCTGGGTGGCTCAATTGGTTAGCATCCAACTTGCCTCAGTTCATTATCTCGTGGTTCTTGAGTACGAGCCCTGTGTTAGGCTCTGTGCTGACAACTCAGAGGCTGGAACCTGCTTTGGATTCTGTGTCTTCCTCTCTATCTGCCACTCCCCTACTCTCACTTGGTCTTTCAAAAATAAATAGGCATTTAAAAAATTTAAAAAAATATATCACAATGAATTAAAAAAAACAATATCCATCAATATGCTGCCTACAGGAGACTCATTTTAGACCTAAAGACACCTGCAGATTGAAAGTCAGGGGATGGAGAATGATGTATCATTGTAATGGACTTCAAAAGAAGGCCAGAGTAGCCATACTTATATCAGACAACCTAGATTTTAAAACAAAGACTGTAACAAGTGGAAAAGAAAAGCATTGTATCATAATTAAGAGGTCTATCCATTAAGAAGATGTAACAATTGTAAATATATATGCCCCCAACTTGGAGATATACACATATATGAATCAATCACAAACATAAAAAAAACCCACTGATAATAATACCGTCATAGTAGATTTTAAACCAACTTACAGTAATGGACAGATCATCCAAACAGAAAATCAGCAAGGAAACAATGGCTTTGAATAACAACTGAAGCAGATGGAGTTAGCAGATATATTCAGAACATTTCATCCAAAAGCAGCAGAATACACATTCTTCTTGAGTGCACATGGAATGTTCTCCAGAATAGATCACATACTAGGTCACAAATCAGCCCTCAACAGGTACAAAAAGACTGAAATCATACTATGCATATTTCAAATCATAATGCTATGAAACTTGAAATCATCACAAGAAAAAATTTGGAAAGCACTATAATACATTGAGGTTAAGGAACATTCTACTAAAGAATGAATGGGTTAACCAGGAAATTAAAGTATAAATAAAAAATAACATGGAAGCAGGGGCGCCTGGGTGGCGCAGTCGGTTAGGCGTCCGACTTCAGCCAGGTCACGATCTCGCGGTCCGTGAGTTCGAGCCCCGCGTCGGGCTCTGGGCTGATGGCTCAGAGCCTGGAGCCTGTTTCCGATTCTGAGTCTCCCTCTCTCTCTGCCCCTCCCCCGTTCATGCTCTCTCTCTGTCCCAAAAATAAATAAAAACGTTGAAAAAAACATTAAAAAAAAATAACATGGAAGCAAATGAAAATGAAAACACGTCATCCAAACACTTGGGATGCATTAAGTCCAGGTGTAAGAGGCAAATACATTGCAATTCAGGCCTATTTGAAGAAGCGAAAAAGGTCCCAAATACACAATGTAACCTTACAATTAAAGGAGCTAGAAAAGGAGCAGCAAATCAAGCCCAAAGCCAGCAGAAAAGGGAGATAATAAAGATTAGAACAGAAACAAATGATACAGATACAAAAAAACAAGAAGAGATCAATGAAACCAAAAACTGGTTTTTGAAAAAGTAAACAAAATTGAAAAACACTGAGGCAGACTTATCAAAAAAGACGACCCAAATAGGTAAAATCATGAATAATGAGGAGATCACAACCAACACCACAAAAAATCAAACAATCAAAATAGAATATGATGAAAAATTATATGCTGACAAACTGGACAAGATAAAGAAATGGACAAATTCCTAGATACTCACACACTACCAAAACTCAAACAGGAAGAACAGAAAAATTTGTTGTGGCTTTAATGTTAATTTTAGGACCACACATACATACTGAACATTGTGATGTACCACAGTCCAACTGCAATACATGGGTGACACTCATGGACCACAGTTAGTGATACAAATATCACATTAGTGAAACTTCCATTTCCTTCCATTTACCTTCTCCCCACTCTGGTGTTGGTGCTGTTTTAGATTTACGTCTGCTGTTATCTACTGAGATAACACATTCAACAAGGTATTGTTATTACTTTCACTGTGTATGGTCATTTACCTTGTAGAGACATTTATGGAATGGAAATTGTTTTTAATCTCTTCCTGTTTCATTTTGTATAGCTATCGCTCCATGTTCACTAATGTTTTCTTCTTCACTGACATCTCTGCAAGTAATACCATCCAGTGCATTTTTTCAGCCGAGAAGTAGAATAGTTCAATTCCATATTTCAATTTAGATTTAAAAAATTCTACTGTGGCCCTACTTAACCATTGTAGTGCAGCAGTACTACCTCTTCTGATGACCAAGGTAAATTACTTACAAGATAGTGACACCTTTCATTGCCATGATGTCTCTGGGAAAGAAAAACATAAAGTGATTGAGTGGCAGTGAAGCTTGAGGTTAATAGAAATCTTACTGCATCACTGTGAAAGCATATCCCAAAACTTCTGGAACTAGAGAGCCTGAAGCTGTGGGAAAAGAAAGCATAAATTCTACAAGTGTTTTATAGGGTTTGAAGACATACAGAGGATATCCGTGTTCTTAACCCTACAGATTCTATTTACTGGGAACAAAATTACATCTAATGTCATTAAATAAGAGTATACACTACATCCTAGAGGATGCATCTCAAGATACCAGGATACAATCTAAACACCGTGATGCTCAAAGTCAGTCTTAATATAAAATGATGCAGGGCATGATGGACACCTACATCTCCATAGTCAATTGAACCTCCATGGTCAGATGGTCCATACCTACCGGGTTTAGAATGTCAGTGGCTAATTTCCAACTCATGCATACTTCTCTGCTGCACATGGCATACACATGCTATGATCCTGTGAAACTATATTGTGACTCTGCTACTAGAATATGGGAAAAAAAAACTAATGAATGGTTTATTTCTCAGGAGAGATAACTTTAATACTGTATGATTAACCTGGATAAATGGCCCTAGGGGTAAGGCTACTTTTACTTTGTTCTAAATCTGATAAGATGCCTCCCATGAACTAAGTTTACAAAACTGGAAACCTCATGTCAATCAGTAAATATTATATACAAGTTGGAATACACTGTCTCTAAAACTTGGAGAGGACTACCAGACATTATGCTTTCTTCTTAGTGGCACAGCGATGGTACAAGATGCAATACTTTAACTTTTAAGGAGATGCCTCAGCATCCTTGCCCTAGATAAACTCTCCAAAATTTCACAAATGTGGCAAGACCCTGCCATCTTAAATGATAATGGTTTTTGTCCTCACACTTGATTCGTCACAGTGGCTTAAACTGGGAAGAAAAAAGTGTTGTTTTTCTTATGCCCTATCTTAGGAATATTGAAAATTTCACTTAACTTCCCTTTAAGTAAGTGCACATCACATGTCCTTGACCTAAATTTTTGGTCTGCCTTTAATCAGCCATGATTGCAGTGTTATAATTAGATAGAGCTTTTATTTTCTAGTGTAAAACAATTATAGCATCTTAGTCCAATGTATGTGTAGCAGTACCACAATATCAACAGAGACTCCAAACCCTATGTATGTATGTTCATTTTTAAATAATTTCTCCCAAAATGTCTGTAAAAATTCCTCACACATTTGTACTCCAGAAAGACTAAATAATAAAAGGATGTGTGCCATTATAGTCCCATATTCCTTCCAATCCATTCTTTGCATTTCTATAAATTTGCTCTTAGTACAGGAAGCCCTAATGCATGAAGACTTCATTTCTAGCACCCTAACATTTCCTGACCTTCAGATAGTTACAAATGGGTATCACTGTTAGATTAATACAGGGTGGGAGGAAAAGAAAACGAAGAATACACACACACACACACACACACACACACACACACACACACACACACACACAGTCTTAGCCCAAATATCTGTAGTAGTTCTCTGGCTCACTCTGGAACTCAGCAACACTTCCATGACTTTAGCCCTCCTAGTGAAATTGGTCACCACATTTCTCACTTTTGTATATAAGGCATCATGCACAAAATAATGGTCTCCCAAAGAAGTCCATACCCTTATCATGGAACCTGTGAATATGTTACCTTACATGGCAAACAGAAATTTGACAATATGATTGTTTATAAACCTTCAGATGGGGAGATTATCCTGGGTAATCTTGTGGCTTCAATGTACTGCCTGAGTATTTAAAAGTATTGAACTTTTCATGGATCCAGAGAAAGAAAAAAAGAATCCAGGAAGGATGAATCTTGAGGAGGCTTTCATCCACTGTTCCTGGCTTTGAAGAGGAAGAAGATATGACCAAAGAATACATGCAATGTCTAGAAAGTGAGAATAACCCCTGACTGAAAATCAGCAAGGAAATTGAGATGTTATTCTAAAAACACCTAGAACTAAAGTTGGCCCTTAGCCAGGAATAGTCTGGGAACAGTTTCCTCCCTCAAAGCCTCCAGTAAGAAATATTGTCCTACCAACAACTTCATTGTATCCCAGAGAGAAAAAAGTTGGATTTCGGACTTATACAACTAGGAGATAAGAAATTTGGGTTGGATGAAGCTTCTAGTTTTTGGGAAATTTTTTGAAGGAGAAGAAGGAAATGAATACATGTCATTACCCTGGGGCTGTGGTAAGACTATGTCTTCTCTTGCCCCTCCAGATTAGATTTGGTGGTAGATTCCAGTTGATGTTCATCTTTGGTTTCCCTGAACATTTCCTGTTAGCATCTCAGCCTTCATGTCATTAGACATGTTCACTTCATGTTACTAAGTAATTAATTAAACTCCTGTTTTACGTATGTAGAATGCTAACCTGACAGCATTGAACTGTAAATATTTATAGTACTTTATGTTAGTATAACAACTAACACTTCCAATTAGACCCGAGAATTGGGGAGAGGCAAAGTGTGTGACTCTATCAGAAGTCAGCCCCTCTAAAGAATTTTCACCAAGTAGCCACCTGAAAATAATGTTTACTTTCATGTTATTTGCCACTTTTATCACATGGCAGGCTTCACAATGCCACTTAATGAATCAGACATCTGTTACTAAAGAAGAATGGGAGAAGGCTACTCAGCAGTCTGTTACACAGTCTGTACCAATTACTAAACTGGTCACTGGTGAGGAAAATGAAGAACAGTGGTTGGCTCAAGGTAGTGAGATGCAGTGTTCTGGACAGGGTTGGAGACTCCATGGAAGTGCATAGACGCCTCATACCATGATGAGAATGGGGCACCTGGGTGGTCAGACAATTAAGCCATTACTTCTGATTAAAGCTCATGTCATTATCTCAGTCATGAGACCAAGCCACATGTCAGGCTCTGTGTTAAGCATGGTGCTTGCTAGGAATTCTCTCTATCCCTCTCTCTCTGCCCCTCACCTACTCCTGCTTGCTCTCTCTCTCTCTCTCTCTCTCTCTCTCTCAAATAAACTGTAAAAAAAAAAGTCAGAAAATGAGTTTTTGTTTTCAAGAAAGAAGGAAGGGTCATGTTTGGGAAACTAACAAATTCTGCCATAGCCAGTTATCATCACTGTTAATTCAACATTAATCTAAACACTTAGTTAATGGACTAAGGCACAGGAAATGTATCTGAAGAAAAAATGTTATTAATGTTGTATATTATTTTACCAGTAACTTGAAACAAAGAAGACAAAGAACAGGGGAAAAAATGACAAAAGAGATTTTCACAATGATACCATGTGCCATATAAATATGTAATAAATGGAACCAATAGCAATAAAACCAATTATGTTAAAGAAAAAGATCATAGTAAGTATATGCAAAATTACATTTAACAAATAATGTGTTATCCAAAAAATTGATAATGAAGATTAGAAAATATATTGTATCATAAAAGTAGGCAGACATTTAAAGAGACATAAAATCTTTCTGAATGGAAGACTCAATTTTGTAATTCTGTTCATTTTTTGAAAACTTTCTTAGAAGTTTCATACCACGAGATTAAAATGTCAATGGAACTTGTTTTAACTTTAGAAAATACATCTATTTAATGTAGAATAAAAATATATAAAAATAACCAAAAACACTCTGAATGAATAAAGCAATGACAACAGACTTGCCTTCTATACATTAACTATACTGTAAACTAATGAGTTAAGTAGTAACTCTTCAAAAATTATCCAGGAAAATAAAACAGTAAACAAGTACTCCCCAAAAAGAGCATGATGTATCAGCAAATTTGAAAGGTAATAAAAAAAAGCATAACAAATTCTTAGTGGAATGAATTATTATTTAATTTTAATGATAAAAAATAATTTCACATTGTTTCTCAACAGTCCACAAAGATTACAGTTTAAATGTGAAAATCTCAGCCTTAAAAAAATGTAGAATTTAAATAATCTAGAATATTTATATTTTTGCTAAATATCACATTTATGAATGTTTTTGTAGAAAACAAGCTACTAGAAAAGAATGAACATCATATAGAATTCTCATAATTCAACTCTAGTCCTAGTATGGATTATTGCCTTCAAAGTATTATAAGTTTTGTAGATGAAAAATGGTATCTCCCTTCTGCAATGTCATAAGTCTTTTTTAACAATCTCAATTACTTTTTTGCCACCGGTCCCTAAGGAATCTAAAACAATTAAATGGGTTCTCTCCTTTGTGCCTCCTACCAAGGGATACACTCATATACTGCTGTCTTTTGAAGTCCAGAGAAGAAAATAAAGTCTCTGGATGATGAAGATTAAGCATCCATTTCATACTGATGTTACCTCTGAAGTCCAAGTGCAAACTGGTAGGTTACATAATCTTGACATGCTACTCTATCTACATACCACATCGATCACATTATTCTCATTAATAACATTAAATGTATCCATAAGTGTGAAACATATGTGGCAAAATGAAACTGAGAGGAGGGCTCAATGGGTTTCAAAAATTAATCTGGAACAAACATGATCTTGTTACAATTGGGAAAAAAAACAAAAATCAGAAAACACTATACCCATGATTATTGGAAATTAGATTATAAAGGCCAATAAATTATTCTTAGACCAAAGAAATCTAGGTATGTTCAAATTGTTTGGTTATACTTATCAGGTTGAATGATTTTATTCTTTAAATTATAGCAGAAATATAGAGAAAGTGCTTTTGTTGTTTTTTAGAAATGCAATTATTTTAAAAGAGAGATAAATGATAGAAATGTGAGGATAAAATGCCTGATTCAGGGCTTTGAAAATCATAGAATGTCACCACTCATAAAGTATTGATGCCATCATTATACTTGTTAGGGATTGCTAGAAAAGCTTATGAGAAAATTCAACTTTCCTATAGTAACAGTCTGAAAATGGCCAAGTAGTGAAAACACTCATTAAGCCAGAAAAAAATTAGAGATAACATCTTCTCTAGGCTCTGTCTTTGCCAGACCCAGGTGCACCTGCAAAGTATACTTATTGCGTGCTTCAAGGAAATACAGAAGGTCTAGAGGCTATAGTTCAGATGAAATAATTGTCCTACAGTTAAGAGTACAAGGCACAAAGAAGAAATACAGATTCCCATCTGTGAATGAGAACTATCAAAGATGTACATTTCCTGTTTTATTACCTTGTGAAAGAAGGAAGTTTTTATGTTACTTTGAATGATAGTGTCAAACATAATGGGCTGATTATGTTTGGGGTTATAATGGGATGATTATGGGCCATTTACAAGAACTGTGTGTCTTAGTGATAGTAACCATGCATAGAAACGAACATATGATTAAGTGTTTATTATGGTTATTTAGATATACAATTTTAAAAATATGAATTATGTAACTAAAAGATTACATGTATCCCCAAATCACATACATTCTATTTTCTTTTCTTATAATCTACATTAGCCTTCGGTCTAGGCTCTCATAAAAGCAAGGAAAAGACTGAAGATGAACATGCCTGAAATAAGACTTGAAGAGAGCTAAAATCAGCCAAACAAGGAAGGTCTTAACCAGGTGAATTTACATAGAATGAGCACTGACCTATTCCCTTTATTTGTGTGTATTTTTTAAAAGTTCATTTAATTTGCCTGAATCCACCCAAGTCAGCAACATAATATCTCTGAAACTTTTCCATCTCTGACAAAGTCAAAGATTGAAAGAACTTTAAGGGAAATAATTGTGGGTAAGGATAGGTCCAAGGAGGCTAAGTAACCCAAGATAGGACTCTTTTCAAAGATAGGACTCTTTTGAAGTCTTGTTAAGTCATGCTTACAAAGGTAAATGATTCACCTTACTCTTTACCCCTCACTAATGGAGGAAAGTGGAACAAGACTACAATGGTAAACTTCACTAGTCTTACTAATTGTGATTTAGGTGTTTCTTTATACTTATATCTGTGAAGTCATATGACCTAGAAAGAATAGCAGATAAAAATAGATCTTTGTTCATGTTTGCAACAACTGGAGAAGAATGCACAGATGGGACACACTTTACATCTGATCACATGAACTGAAGAGTCCGGCACATGTAGATGAGTGTCTGTGGTTTTGAGAGTCTAGTCTAAATAACTTAATCTTTCCTCAGTAATTGGGTTTGATCTCAGTTAATAACTGTCTCCACATGCAACCTTCTATCAACAATATGCTCATGGTCTATAATCAGTTCTTTTCAAGAATCATAATGCACTTCATGTGATTTCAGCAATATTTATGGCGAATTTTTACTGCCTTTTGAGATTTTCATGAAAATGTGTCAGTAAATGCACCTCCTGCAAGAGATAAAAATCACGTTTGCTGATGCCTTCCAATCTCTTCTCTATTATTATTCTAGTACCTTATGAGTTCACACAGTCTGATCTGCAGCTGAACAAGAAGGAGAGGTTTTCTCAAATGTCCAACTGACCATGCCCCTACTAACCAATATACCCATTTTATTTAGTTGTCTCCATTCCCTCCAGTTTCTATACCATGTGGTCCAGTGAAATATCTCCTGTAAAATACAAAAGAAGTAGTCATAGTACCAAAAGGGTTGTTTGCCTGGATAAGAAACAGTATGTGAGTAAAGATCAAGTTTATGGACTTGTCAGTCCCTATGACATTCTGTGTGTTTTTCCCTCTTCTAGGAAACCTCTGATAAACTCATACGAAAGGATGAATGGATGTCCCCAACAACAGATCAAGTGTGTCTGAATTCATCTTGCTGGGACTTTCCACTTCTCAAGAAATTCAAATATTCTTTTTTGCAGTCTTCTTCCTTGTCTATGTAGCCATCATAGTAGGAAACCTCCTCATTGTGATCTCTGTGATAGTTGATACGCATCTTCACTCTCCCATGTATTTCTTTCTGGCAAATTTATCATTTTTTGATTTATGTCTTTCTTCTGCTACAACTCCCAAAGTGATTGCAGACCTCCTTAGAAAATTCAAGACCATCTCCCTGTGGGGCTGCATGGCTCAGATGTTTTTTATGCACTTCTTTGGGGGTGGAGAGATGTCTCTTCTGATAGCTATGGCCATAGACAGGTATGTTGCCATATGCAAGCCCTTGCAGTATCAGACCATCATGAATCACAGGGTGCTCATCGGGTTTCTGCTGCTCTCATGGGCAATTGGGTCCATACATACCACAAGCCAGATGGTTTTCACGGTAGGTTTACCCTTCTGTGGTCCCAATGTTGTGGACAGCATTTTCTGTGACCTTCCCCTGGTCATCAAGCTTGCCTGCACTGAGACCTATATCCTAGAGCTCTTGGTGATTGCAAATAGTGGACTCCTGTCCCTGATCTGCTTCATTCTCCTGCTCATATCCTACATTGTCATGCTGGTCACCATCTGGCAGCACTCCTCCAGTGCATCCTCTAAGGCAGTGTCCACACTGTCTGCTCACATCACTGTGGTCACTCTCTCCTTTGGTCCTGCTATCTTCATCTATGCTTTCCCATTCAAGAGTTACTCTGTAGATAAATTTCTTTCTGTATTTTATTCTATAATCACCCCCCTCCTTAATCCAATTATTTATACTCTGAGGAATCAGGAAATGAAAGCAGCCATTAAGAGACTTAGCAGCCAGCATATTGGCTCTTGGCTCACTTTCTAAATAATGTTTATAACAGCTGATTGTTTTGTGTTCTCTGCTTTGGGATTTTGAGTCTTAAATATTTATCAGAATAATTAAAATGAAAATTTTAAATATAATCAATTTTCAGTCGCAATTAATGGAATTATTAAGATCAGTTTTATTAAAAATATAATGGAAACGTTCATAGCATACGTTCAATACATAAATAAGTGTGCATTCATTATTTCCTTGTACTTCCCTGTCTTAGAACTCAGGGAAACAACCCTGATCAATGTTTAAAATACCTAATCACATGTCTTTTTTCAAAGACATAATGGCTCAGTATATAAAAATAGTTAACTTTCATAAGATAGCACACTATATGATGTTTAGTTTCATTTTTACTTATAAAGTTGTATTTTTTTAAGTTTGTTTTGTGAGAGACAGACAGTATGATTGGGGAGGGGCAGAGAGAGAGGGAGATAGAGAATCCCATGCAGTCTCTGCACTGTCAGTGCAAAGCCCAATACAGGGCTTGAACTCATCTAAAGTTGCATTTGTAACTTATTGTTGTTAAAATATCTATTACTATTTGTCAACCATATGGAGTCTGTACAGAGGCACTGTGATCTGAATGAGGATAATAATACTTTCTCACTATATAGCCTCAATATGCTAATTATCTTTAGTAGAATTTAAAAATACGCTGAAAAATAAATTTTTCCAACATATCTTTAGTATCCAAATAGTTTTTGAAGAATAAGTATCAACTAAAATGCTAAAAACTAAAACCATGAACTGCTAGCAAAGCTTGCTCAACCAGATAACATATCGATGTTTTTTCAACTGGAATAAGTCATTCATGAAACATCTAGAAAAATATTTACTAGGTACCAAGCACTGCCCAAAGCAATACAAATACATGGTTATAGACAGAGACCTGATGCCTGTTCCGGAGAGAATATCAAAGGGGAGGGATCTATGTTAGGTGTGGTGGTTTTAGAAGATCACTTTAAGAGGAGACATTTATACCAACACATTAAGAAAGCTCCAGAATTAGACATTTGAGCAGGGAAAAGAGCATTTCTGGCAAAATGGCCAGTGCACATAGACATTGCGAAATGAGAAAGAGTTTTTAAGTATTAAAGGTAGACCTTGTAAAGGAGACTGATGAATAAAAGAGAGAAGACCTATGCTGAGATTTTATAGAAAGGAAAAGTCCAGAGTATTCAAGCATAGTGGATTCCTTTTTATTGTCAATGTAAATTGAAGTGTTTTAGCAAAGGGAGGGATGGGATCCAGCATACCTTATAGTTGGGTGTACCTCAGTTCTCACAAGTAGAGAATATAATGCAGCAAACGTGAAAGCAGAGGGAATAGTTATTGGGCTGTTTCAGATGGTAAGCCTTATTTTATTAAATAATACAAACAGTGAGTTTGTGGAAACTGTAAAGACTTCCAAAGGCAAATAGAAAAGCTAAAATTATTCAAACACCTTTGGAACCAACTCTTTTTATATCTTTAAAAACATTTTTAAATGTCTATCTTTAAAAATTGTTTAATACTTTTTGTTTTTTATATGAATTTTTTTATTTGAGTATAGTTCACACACATTCGTTTCAGGTGTACAACATAGTGATTTGACAAATTTGTACATTATCTACTATGGTCACAAGAACTGTAGCTCCATCACCATATATCACTAATATCCTTGACTATATTTCTTATGCTGTTCCTTTTATTCCTGTGACTTTTTCTTTCTGTAACTGGATGTCTGTATCTCCCACTCATCTATTTTGCCCATTCCCCCACCTGCCTCACCTCTGGCAGCCATCAATTTGTTCTCTGTATTTATATCTCTACTTATGCTTTTGGGTTTTTTTTATTCATCTTTTTTTTTTTTTTTAGATTCCAGATATGAGTGAAATCTTACGGTATTTGTCTTTCTTTGTCTGAATTATTTCACTTAACATGGCACCCTCTAGGTCCATCCATGTTGTTGCAACTGGCAAGACTCCATTCTTTTTTATAGCTTAGTAATATTCCATTGTGTATATATATCTTCCTTATCCATACCTCCAGTGATGGGCAATTTGGTTGCTTCCATACCTTGGCCATTATAAATAATGCTGCAGTAAATGTAAGGATGCATAAATATTTTCAAAGTAGTGTTTTCATTTTCTTTAAATACCCAGCAGTGGAATTACTGGATCATATAGTAACTCTACTTTTAATTTTTTTGAGAAATCTCCATACTTTTTTCCAGTGGCTCTGCCACTTACATTCCCACCACAAGACTCATTTTTCTCCACGTCCTCACCAACACTTGTTATGTCTTGTCCTTTTGATTCTAGCCATTCTAACAAGTGTAAGGTGGGTGAATATCATTGTGGCTTTTACATTTTCCTGATGATTAGTCATGGTGGGTATCTTTTCATGAGTCTGTTGACCATCTGTATGTCTTCTTTGGAAAAGTATCTTTGCAGGTCCACTGCCCATTTTTGGCTGGATTGTTTGGGTTTTTCTAGTGTTGAGTTATATGAATTCTTTATATATTTTAGATACTAACCCCTTATTGGATATATCAGTTGCAAATATTTTCTCCACTCAGTAAGTTACCTTTTTCTGTTGCTGATGGTTTCCTTTGCTGTGCAAAAGCTTTAAAATATACCCTGAATATCAAACTTACCTACTTTCCCTCCTTATCCCCTTCTCCTTTTTAAGTATATCTTCCCTACTTGAGTTTGGTCCTAGACTGTGTGCTTCTAACACTGAAAAATTCTATGTGTACCATGCTTACCAACTGGTTTGGGTAATCAAATCAGGGCATCAAATATTGTTCTAATATTATATTTCTAATTTCTATATTTAAGAATCCTTTTCTTTCTTGCAAAGATCTCAAATGTCACACTAAACTGTGACATATATCTCCTCAGCAGAAATATTTTTAAAAGACTTATTTTTCATGGCAATTCTAATTGGTAATAGCTGCATGGGGAAAATAAAATTTTTTATAAAATTCCTAGATTCTGTCAAAAAGAGTGAGAAATCTGTTAGCAATGTCTGCTATGCCTTTCTCAGTGTAGGCTATTATATTAAATATATTAATTTTACTTGAATAAATTCATTCAATTACTAACTATAAATATTGAGATTGATAAAATATTAATAGAATTATAATTTCAAGTCTATCATATATGATAGATCCATTTTCTGTTAATGTGTTCATCCTTCCCCAACCAAAACACTTGAATTAGTGCTTTTTCTGAAAAGCACTTACTAGTGAAAGTTCACATGGCTGATACACTTCACAAACTCACCATCCACTTAAATAATGAGAAAGTAAGTCCTTGCTCTGAACTCTAGGTAACACCAGCACGTTTATTTTAATGATTCCCTTTGGGGGTTGATCACCAGTCTGCATCTTATTTATGTTCTTGTCCCTTTTTTTTTTTCCATACCTACCAACGATTGTCAATTCATGGAGGTTAAAAAAGATAATATATATTCAGGATCTCACTGTATCCTCGCATCTTTGAAGAGGCCACTCTTCAGCTAGAACTGGTAGGTTTCAATAGCAGTGCTAAAGAAAACTGCAATTGCACACTTTAATAAAGGAGAAGACATTTTATAAGAAACTTAGAACTAAATGAAAACCGTATTATTCTGATCATGAGGGCAATAGTAAAAGATAATTTTGGTCAAATAGTAACTGAACACTGTATCTACTTTCAGTAAGGGTAAGAGCCACATTCCTGATCTGAGGGATCAGTTTTAGAGCTTGAGTTCATGTTCAGGAATATAAATTTGAATTAGTTTAATCCTTATAGGGTAAAAATATAAAATAAAAAATAATTTAGGATATTATAAAATAATGGAACAACTAGGTTCTTCCTTGGCTAAGTTTAGCATCTGTGACAAGTGTGAAATGTAAAATAATAAAATATATCAAGAAAATGAGAAAAGGTGATTTCATATTATTTATCTATGTTTTACTTCCCCACATTGAGTATTTCAACACAGAAAACACATAATATGCTAAGATAATGATTAACTTAAATCAATTTTTTAATTTTAATTTTAATTTTTTAACATTTATTTTACAGAGAGGGATGGAGGGAGGGAGAGAGAGAGCAAGTGAACAAGCTGATACAAGTGAGCAGGGCAAAGGCAGAAAGAGAGGGAGAATCCCAAGAAGGTTCCATGCTGTCAATACAGAGCCAAATGGGGGCTCCATCCCATGAATGGTGAGATCATGACCTGAGTTAAGTCAAGAGTTGGACACCCAGTTGGGTGAAATTTGGCAGAGGACAGATAGTGCGATTTTTTTTGTCATGTTAATAAAATTAGGCCTGAGTCATGCAGGTTCAATTTTTTAAATCAATTTTTAAAAAATGTTCCCCTCAAGTACACTTACTTTGTTCACTGAAGTCATATAACCTTTCAGTCAATACAATTGTCTAAGTGTACTGCTAATTTATTTGTTTTGGTAATTTTGCAACCCAAGGTCTATTTCCTATTCTTCTGCACCCACTGGCCTTTTTCCTACCTACCTTTAAAACAATTATTTTAATATTTTAAACTTGATCAATATATGAGCGTGAAGCCCTTTGTGCATCTATAATGCTGAGCCCTTTACTATCAAATATACACATTTATTTTTTAATTAGAAAAATATTTATAGTGGTCATTTTGTCAGCAAATCTGACTTTTACATTCGAAACATTTTTTGTTGTATTTTTTTTAATGTTTATTTAAAACAGAGAGAGACAGAGCATGCGCAGGGGAGGGGCAGAGAGAGAGAGAGAGAGGGAGACACAGAATCCGAAGCAGGCTCCAGACTTCAAGCTGTCAGCACAGAGCCCTATGTGGGGCTCGAACCCACAGACCACAAGATCATGACCTGAGCCGAAGTTGGACGCTCAACCGACTGAGCCACCCAGGTGCCCCCCAAACGTTTTTTGTAGTGAGTGAATATCACCTGTCATTTATCCAATCTGTATATGGCTTCACCCTCTCATAAGAAAGATTGATAGAAAACCCTCAAGTTCAATAAAAACTGCATAGCGTTTATTCTCACTAAAAGAACTATTTAAGTACATTTGTGGAAATGTATGGAAAAAGACTTTGTTACTGAACATAGACACAGAATATTGGACATCCCACAGCTTTTCTTCCTCAGGTAAGCAACCTCAGTGTAAAAAAGTACAGTAAGTTTTCATCATTTAGTCACATAAAAAACACATGAAAAAGTCAGGCTCTCCAGTCATAGGTCATCCATCCCATTCTCAGACAAATTTCCTTCTAGAGAGAAACCAAACCATACCCTACTTTATCTGATTATTTTTCATTTCTTTTCAGTTCATCGTGTTTGTATAGTACACACCATACAAAAGCTTAAGCTTTCCATTTGAGGTTTAACTGTGGCGTAAGTTAGGAAGAATTCTTTTGTTTCTCATACTCTATTTTTGCCTGTGTCTGAGTAGAAAACCATATATTTTAAAGAGAGTTCATCTTCGATCATTTGTACAAATCCACATGTTGAATGATTTCATCTATCATAACATATTTGAATCCATCTCTATGTACACTTGGCTGGATATATTTTATAAAGGAGTTCATAACATTTCAAAAAATCCTTAATTAATATTGTTCTTTGCTTTTAATTTTCCAATTTACATATTAAGCTATAAAAATTACTTTTAGAATTCTCAATATTTTTCCTTTAGTATTTTGTGACTGAGGACTATATGGTTTCAAAACTATTCATAACTAGTATGTAACTCATTGACTACATGAACTAGAATACCAATGGTGGTAATAATTCTTTGTAATGAAAACAATTAGGTAATTATATCATTTAAATTTAAAAGAGAAAAATACATTTATTTACACTAAGTCTTCTTTACCAAGTCTTCCATTGTAAAATTCTTCTGTGGTTCTTAACTGGTTTGAAACTCTATAATCACCAGAAAATGAGATAATGCTAAAAACAGAATTTTGTGAATGCACATACCTACCATCTATGTATGTACAATAAAATATACAAATATATTCCATATATATTATCCTTTGGAATCTCATAACAACCTGTGATTTGCAGAGTAAGTATAATTTATTCTTACAACAAAATAAATCCATGTTCAAAGGAGTTAAAGAGCATATTTCCCTCGTAAATGTTGATGACAGGACTAGAATATAACTCTTGACTCTTGGTTCAGTTTTTTTCCTTATTCTAATAGTTGGGCTAAACAATAACACCTGAATATTTCATGAACTATTGAGCCAAAAACTGTATATTCAGAGTAAATTTTCCACAACCTGTTCCGATGCTCCAGAACTAGAATGTGGTGTAAGTATATGTATTTGTGTTTACGTGCATATGTATGATTCTGTATCTGTGTCTGTGTGTTTGGTGTGTATCACTAATGATTTTTCAAAAAAGTAAAAAACAAAACAGAAAATAAAAGCTGTGACCAAAAGGTATAAGTAAAATGAAAAAGTGTATAAAAATGAGCCATCAGTCAGTCCAACATGGGAACACATATAGAGTACAAGTGTCAAAGATATATGTGAGAGAGTGAGAGTCGAGAATCAGTCTGCAGACAAATGTGAAATATCAGAGGAAAGCACTGGGTACAAAGAATAATGGTACTTATAAAAAAATTGCTGGTTGTTCCGAGTCCATCTATATATTAAATGCAAAGGGACAAGAAGGCAAACTCCAGCCAGGAACCCAGCAACAATAGATTCATGCAAATAGGCAAAAAGTCTCAACACTCTAGGTCAGCAGTTTGTCCAGAAACAAAAGTATTAAAGAGCATTAAAAAAGATCATAAAGGAGGAGGAGGAGGAGGAGGAGGAGGAGGAGGAGGAGGAGGAGGAGGGAATGAGAGAGAAAAGAAGGAAGGGAAGAAAAAAACATGGTGGTGGGGAGGAATAGAGGAAAGAGAGGAAGGAGAGGAAAGAAAGGAAGGAAAGAAACAAACCAGTACATTGAGAAATATTTGTTTCTGCCCAGAAACTAGGAAGCCTGTTTTATTATTTATGGTTTTTGTGGGCGACGGTAAGAACATATGACAGGCTATAGCCAGTTTAAAGCTTCACGAAGAATTTGCTAAATTTCTAAAGTGATTTGCTTCGTGGCAATATAATTAAACTCAATGCACATACCTGAATATTTCAAATAATAGGTACCACAAAGTGATATGACCATATTACTATCCACTTGAACTAATTCATTTGACTAATGGCCATTTGGTTCCTCTAGTCATTGACCCATTGAACTCATGGTTCATAAACTCATGATAGAAACAACAAATCCATGTGGAGACACAATCTATGCCTGAAAAATATGTTTATAAAATTTTACAATAAACTTCCCTTTTGTGACTATCTGGCTTTAAAAAATGCAGTAAAGTGAATGTTCCTTGCATTAATCTATTAAAATGTATTTTCCAGAAATGCCCATCTTCTCTTTTTCTATGTGAATCAAGCACTACTCTCTATATGGCCATTCCTTCAAAACTATCAAAACTTAAATGGTCACTTTTTCCAGATTTTCTACATTTTAATGACTTTGAAAACTCCTACAGAGACTAGATAATGAATAACTCAGTGGTAACGGAGTTTGTTTTGTTAGGACTCACCAACATTTGGGAACTTGAAATTTTCTTTTTTTTCATATTTTTGTTGGCCTATGCAGCTATTGTGGCAGGAAACTTTCTCATCGTGGTCACCGTAACCTTTGACTCACATCTGTACTCCACACCAATGTACTTCCTCCTTGGAAATCTCTCCTTTCTGGATATGTGTATTTCTACAATCACAACCCCTAAGATGGTCACAGATTTTCTCAAGGAGAACAAAACTATTTCCTTGTGGGGCTGTATGGCTCAGATGTTCTTCCTTCACTTTTTAGGGGGCAGTGAGATGACTCTTCTCATAGTCATGGCTGTTGATCGGTACATTGCAATATGCAAACCTCTTCACTACACATCCATCATGAACCGCCGGGTCCTCATGGGCTCTGTGCTGCTGTCCTGGGCAGTTGGTTTTGTGCATACGATGAGCCAGATGGTTTTTACTATCAACTTGCCCTTCTGTGGTCCCAATATAGTGGACGATATTTTTTGTGACCTTCCCCTAGTTCTAAAACTTGCCTGCACTGAGACCTATGTTCTGGAGTTGCTGGTAACTGCTGACAGTGGACTGTTGTCTTTCATCTGCTTCATACTCTTGCTCATTTCCTACACTGTCATTCTGGTAACTGTCCGACGTCGATCTTCTGGTGGACTCTCCAAGGCTCTGTCAACACTGTCGGCTCACATTACTGTGGTCACTCTGTTCTTTGGGCCAATTATCTTCATTTATGCTTGGCCATTCAGTAGCTTTTCAGTGGATAAATTTCTTTCTGTGTTTTATTCAATTATTACACCTTTACTGAACCCCATTATTTACACTCTAAGGAATCAGGAGATGAAAGCAGCCATTAGTAGACTGAAGACCAAACACACCCACAGAATAAAGTGGTATTAATTCATCTGTAGACTTTTAAAAATATTCATCATGTATATTGAAATTATCGCATGTTCCATCATTACATAACCATGATGTATTTAGGTTTGTTCGGAATTATTTTCGCTGAAATTTAACCCAGTTGGGGTTAATAATTTTTTTTTAATTTTTTTTTCAACGTTTATTTATTTTTGGGACAGAGAGAGACAGAGCATGAATGAGGGAGGGGCAGAGAGAGAGGGAGACACAGAATCGGAAACAGGCTCCAGGCTCTGAGCCATCAGCCCAGAGCCTGACACGGGGCTCAAACTCACGGACCGGAAGATCGTGACCTGGCTGAA
Organism: Acinonyx jubatus; assembly: GCF_027475565.1. Classification (NCBI taxonomy): domain Eukaryota; kingdom Metazoa; phylum Chordata; class Mammalia; order Carnivora; family Felidae; genus Acinonyx; species Acinonyx jubatus. Next base: position 69,164,475 of record NC_069386.1, on the reverse strand, counting down.
GTTGGACGCTTAACCGACTGCGCCACCCAGGCGCCCCAGGGTTAATCATTTTTTAATGTAATAAAGAATTAAATAGAAAAAAAATGTCCCACTAAACTATAGTTGAAAACCCAGAAATGTTCAAAACTAGATTTCATCAAATAAAGAGAAATCAAATATAAATTGGTCTATTTTTAATTCAGAAATAAGGATCTTTCAGCTCAATTCTTTAGTTGGGTAAGTATGCATAAAATTGCATGAACTCTTCAACTCACAAGTACACACAAATAAACTCATTTTTATGGATCTTAATATGCGTAAGAATTATTACTCTCTTTGACAAGGCAGATAAGCTAGTTTCTATGAGTGGGTATGTTCAAACAGTAACTGTCATGTATGACAGGAGAAGAGGCACATATTTCTTTCTTAAGAACATAGAAATTCCATCTGATATATAGGTGAAACACAACTCATTTTACCTTATTCCTTCATTCTTGTTTGTATTCATATTTGTTCTTACAAAACTTTCCCAGAACCAAGTAAGAACATTACTACTGCATTAATCCTCATAGACAAGGAAAAAGGAAGAAGCTTCTATATATCCCAGGCATTCACTTCACAACAAAACAGGAAATATTCAACCTTACTAAGTTGTATAAAGTTTAGTCAATTATAAAGGTTAATTTATGGTCCATGGTCATTAGAATAAAGACATTCCATGACCTCTATGATATCAAATTCAAATGCTCTGCTTTTGCCCAAACACTTAGGGTCCCTTTTATAACCTATCCAATACATTTTCTTCATTGCCTCTTAAGCAAATAAGTATTAAGCATATGCCTCTTAAGTATATTTGTGTAATATACTACCTGTAGATCAAAGGGTGTTTTAAAGATGTATTCCTAGCCATATGTGCATGACATATTTTAGACTAAATTTCTATTTCAAAAAACACATTAAGGAGGATAGTAACCAGGTCCCTAAGAATCATTGGGCATATTTGTATCTTTTTCTTTTGAGCTATTTTAATCATAAGGTGTAGACACCTTATGTGGCTTAGTAGAGATAATAAAGACCTCTAAGCAACCATCTATACCCAGTTATTTTACTGTAGCAAAGATCATCACTATCATCAACTCCAGAGTCATCATTCCTTTTCATGCTTTTAAAATTATTTCTCTCATTTTTCATACATTGTGCATAAAATATATTTTTTGTGTGTTTTTACCCTGATATACATGGAATCTATATATGCTATTATTGTAAAAGCTATTTTTATCTCTGTTTAGTGTCTTAAAGAGTTATCTCTTTTGTGTTTCTCTGGTTCATTATTTTTTACTATGAAAAAAAACATGTAACACCTTAACCATTTTTTAGCGTACAATAGTGTTAACTTTGTGTACCCTGTGCAACAGATTTCTAGAACTTTTTCATCTTGCAAAATAAAAGCCTATATTCATGGTTCTAGAATTCCCCTTTCTGCCTCTAGCTAGCTCCTGGAAATCACCATTTAACCTTCCATTTAAGGGTTTAGCTGTGTTAGATACTTTATGTAATTGGATCATGCAATGTTTGTCTTTTTGTGACTGGCTTGTTTCACATAGAATAATTTCCTCAAACTTCAACCATATTGTAACATATGACAGAATTTCCTTCTTTTTAAGGCTAAATACTATCCCGTTGTATGTATATGCCACATTTTCTTTATCCATTCATCCGTAGAAGGTATTTAGTTTCCTGTCTCCTCTTGGCTATTGTAAATAAAGCTGTAATAAACATGTGTGTGCAAATATGTCTGCCAGACTCTGTTTCAGTTCTTTCGGATACATATCCAGAAGTCAGACTGTTGTATCATATGGTAATTCTATTTTTAATTTTTTGAGGAACCTTCATACTTTTTTCCAGAGTGGCTATACCATTTTACATTCCCCTTAACAGTGAAAAGGTGTCCAATTTCTCCGCATCTTTACATCCTTGTCTGTACTTGTCATTTTCTGTTTTTGTTCCTGTTTTGATAGTGGTCATCCTAACAGGTGTGAAGTAATATTCTGGTTTTGATTTACATTTCTCTGATGATTAGTGATTCTGCGCTTTTTTTTTTTCATATGTTTGTTGGCTTTTTGTGTATTTTCTTTGGACAAAAGTTTATTCAAGTTCTTTGCCCATTTTTTCATTGGGTTATTTGTTTTTTTGTTGTTTAGTCAGGGGAGTTTTTTTTATATATATTATGGATATTAGCTCCCTATTAGATAAATGATTTGCAAATATTTTCTCTCATTCTGTAGGTTGCCCTTTTACCTTGTTGATTATTTCCTTTGCTGCATGGAAGTATTTAAGTTTGATGTGGTCTTATTTGTCTGTTTTTCTCTTGCTGCCTTAACTTTTGGTGACACATCCAACAAATAATTGCCAAATCCAATGTTTTAAAGATTTTCACCTATGTTTTCTTCTAAGAGTTTTATAGTGTCAGGTCTTACATTTAGGTATTTAATTCGAGTTAATTTATGTATATGGTGTATGGTAAGGGTTCAACTTCATCTTTTACATACAGATATCCAGCTTTCCCACCATCATTTATTAAATCTAGTGTATTCACTTTAATGTCTACAGAATCTAATTTTAAATAGACTAAAATTTATTTAAACCTCCTCCTCTTGGGAGACATTTAGAGCTCTCACATTATTTACTCTTTTAACTAATGGGTCAACTGAACATACATCTATGTATTTCTTTGTGCACCTATGATAATTTCTCTAGGATATGTACTCAGAACTGGAAGTGCTGAGTTTTAATTAAAAACATTCTAACTTTATCAGAAATTACTAAACCGTTTTCAACATTGCAGATATTTACATTCTATGAAGAGTCCTAATTTCTCCATCATTTTGTCAATACAGGATTTTATAAGGTTTTTTTTCTCTCCCAGTTGGATGAGTTTAAAAATATTTTATATTTATTGCATTTCCTTAGTTAATAATGAATTTGGACATTAATTCAAATATTTATTGCACATTTTGTTTTGTTGCTCCAGTTCATACTTTTGTTGATTTCTCTTCTGGGTTCTTCTTTTTAAACTGATTTTTATAACTGTATACATGTATTTATAAATATACATATTTTATAATATACATATCCACACATAGATTGAACTGAAAATATCTTCACTCTTACAGATTGGATTGACATTTTGATGTTTATACATACACAAAATTTAATATAGCTGCATTTGTCAACCATTTTTGGTTTGTCATTTTATGTCTTATGTAATACATCTTGACAGCTGATAGCCCAAAATATTGTTTTTTTTTCTTTTTTCTATATTTCTTTTCTTTTCTTTTCTTTTCTTTTCTTTTCTTTTCTTTTCTTTTCTTTTCTTTTCTCTCTCTCTCTCTCTCTCTCTCTCTCTCTCCCCCTCTCCCTCCCTCTCTCTCTCTTTCTCTTTCTTTCTTTAAAAAAAGAGAGAGGTGGGGGAGAGGTGCAGGCAGAGGAAGAGGGAGAAGGAATCTTAAACAGGCTCCTCTCCCAGCAGGGAGCCTGACAAAGGACTTGATCTCATGACTGTGAAATCATAACCTGAGCTGAAATCAATAGTCAGATGCTTAGGGGTGCCTGGGTGGCTCAGTCGGTTAAGTGTCCAACTTCACCTCAGGTCATGATCTCTTGTTTCATGAGTTCAAGCCCTACGTCGGGCTCTGTGCTGACAGCTCAGAGCCTGGAGCCTGCTTCAGATTCTGTGTCTCCCCCTCTCTCTGCCCCTCCCCTGCTTGTGCTCTCTGTCTCTCAAAAAAATGAATAGACGTTAAAAAAAATTTTTTTAAATAGTCAGATGCTTAACTGACTGAGCCACCTTGGTGCCCTTGTCTTTCTTTTATAATTTTAACCTCTTTTTTTTATTTTTCCTTCCCCTTCCCCATGGGTTTCTGTTAAGTTTCTCAGGATCCATATAATTTTAAACTTTTATTTTTTTCACACTTGGTTATTTAATCCAACTGGAAGTTACATTTTCTATTAGTATCTTATAGGAATCAAATTTATTTTTATATGAATATAAATGATCATCCAAATACCATTTACTGAATAACTTTTCCCTACTGATTGTAATGTCATCCTAGCTACATGTAAAGTATCCATTCATCCATGTCTGTTTCTGGCCTCTGTCAGTCCTTCCACCAGTAATTTTGTTTCTCAGAGATAACACTACACAGTCTTAAATATAGTTGCTACTGTCATTTGTCTTAAATGCTCTGCTTTAAGCATATACCAGTTCCATCTGTCAATCAACTCTTCTAGATGATTTCTGGATAAGTTGTCAAATGCAAATAATTTTAGGATAGCAATTGAAATTGGATAGAATTTATTGATTAATTTGGAAAGAATAGATAACTTTATGATTTTGATTATTCTAATTCATCAACCTAACATATCTTTTTATGTTGTTACATTTTTATGTAACATTTTATATACTATTTTCAAAATTTGGTGATATTTTAATTGATTTGTCATCAGGCATCATATTTTGTTATTATTACAATGGAATCTCTTTGGTGCTATATTTTAGCAGGTTGTTACTGATGTAGAAAAACATATTTTTGTTTGTTGATTGCATATACAGCAAATTTATTGAACTTTCATACCATTCATTCTTATTTTGTTTAGATTCCTTTGAGTGCACTAATTAGTTTATATAAACCAAGTAGTAATTTTTTTCATCATCCTTTCCAAACAAAGTGTTTGCTGGTTTTTTTCATTTTGCAGTATTGCATTTGGTTAGAACCACCAGTACAATGCTGAAGGGAAGGAATTTATTTTCCAGCATTATAGTGTCTCTTTCTAAAATATTATCATGGGCTATATATCCTTCTTCAAAATTAAGATATGCCTTTTCTATTAATTTCCAATATTTTATTAAATCATCAATGATTGTAGAATTTATTTAAAAATTTATGCACACTTTAAGATGATTGCATCTTTTCTCAATTCATCTGTTATACTAGTGGATTGACTTAATATTGTTAACATTTCCTTGACTATGTAGTTGAAACTCCAAGTTGTAATAATATGGCTTTTCTTTTGCTTTTCATGTCTCCAGATTTAATTTACTAATTGTTCTTATCATTTGTTTCAGAATTGTTCATTGTATAACTTTCTCTCTTTTTCTATTGTCTGAAACAGTCAAAAATATATTAAGGATTTTGTTACTTATTTTTAGAAGTAACAGATGAACATGGGAGACAAAGAGGGAGACAAACCATAAAACAGAGGCTTAACTACAGAGAACACACTGAGGGTTGCTGGATGGGGAGGTGGGTGGAAGGGAGGGATGGGTTAAATGAGTGATGGGTGTTAAAGAGTACACATGTTGTGATGAGCACTGGGTGTTGTATGTAAGTGATGAATCACCAAATATTATACCTGCAACTAGTATTACACTATATGCTAAATGGAATTTAAATAAAACTTGGAAGAAAATAAAGAAGTAAATAAAAGTTGAATATAAGCTCCCTCACCTACCACCATCTGCTCTAAACTCACACCTGTTCACTTTCACGTTTTCCAGAGTGGCTGCACCGGTTTGCATTCCCATCAACAGTGTAAGTGGGTTCCCATTTTTCCACATCCTCACCAGCACCTATTGTTTCTTGTATTGTTGATTTTACCTATCCTGACAGGTGTGAGGTGCTATCTCATTGTAGTTTTGATGTGTATTTCCCTGACGATGAGTGATGTTGAGCATCTTTTTATCTGCATGTCTTCTTTGGAAAAATGTCTATTCATGTCTTCTGCCCATTTTTTAATTATATTATTTGTTTTTTTGAGTGTTGAATGTTATTTACATACTTTAGATATTATCCTTTATCAGATATGTCATTTGCAAATATCTTCTCCCATTCCATAGATTGCCTTTTTGTTTTGTTGCTTATTTCTTTATATCATGCAGTGAGGAAAAGATTTAGAGCACCAGATGATATATATTGGCCATTTTTCCTATATCTTTTCTATTCTAACCCTTACATAGCATCAAGATAAAAACAATGTCTCAGTTTATTGTATACTAGAGTCTATTTATGTTTCTTCTAAATTCTTTTTTTTTCCAACGTTTGTTTGTTTGTTTGTTTATTTATTTATTTATTTATTGGGACAGAGAGAGACAGAGCATGAACGGGGGAGGGGCAGAGAGAGAGGGAGACACAGAATCGGAAACAGGCTCCAGGCTCCGAGCCATCAGCCCAGAGCCCGACGTGGGGCTCGAACTCACGGACCGCGAGATCGTGACCTGGCTGAAGTCGGACGCTTAACCAACTGCGCCACCCAGGCGCCCCTCTTCTAAATTCTTGACTGCAATTCTCTTCAAATAGTCACTCATCCTAAATGTATTTACTATCTCCCTTTATATATGTCAATTTCCTTATAAAATAGGAATGACTATTCTATGAATGTATATGATTTATTTTATAAAATGCCATTCTATGTTCTTTTCCTCTCAATACAATTCATATTGTTTTATATAAGTGGAGTTCTTACTTCAAATGTTACTATTATCCAGTAGCACCAATACCAATCACCTTACCACCTATTCACCAAATGACAGCTAAACTGCTTCTGATTTCCTGTTACCATAAATTTCTTTTTTTAAATGTTTATTTTGGAGAGAGAGAGAGGGAGAGAGGGAGAGAGGGAGAGGGAGAGAGGGAGAGGGAGAGGGAGAGAAAGGGAGAGAGAGAGAGAGAGAGAAAGAGAGAGAGACAGAAACAGAGACAGCACAAGTTGGGGAGGAACAGTGAGAGAGGGAGACACAGAATCCAAAGCAGGCTCCAAGCTGTCAGCACAGAGCCCAACGCGGGGCTCAAACTCACAAACCGTGAGACCATGACCTGGGCCGAAGTCAGACACTCAACCAACTGAGCCACCCAGGTGCCCTGATGATTTCATGATTAATAACTGTCCAACAGTCCTATGTAGGTGAAACAACTTCTCTAAGATAAACACCCAGAAGTGAAAAGAAATGGATATAAAGCATTTACCCACTTAATTTCACTAAATATGACAGACTGCTTTCCAGAATGATTGTAACTCCACCTACAGAGGAGGATCCAATTGCTCATGTCCCCACTACAAAATAATAATTTGCCTTTCTAAATTTTGTTTGCATATAGAATAATGTCTTATTGCTTTAATTTGCCTTTTTCAGGTTATCATACCTATTAGTTATTCAACTTTTGTATGAATTACTCTTTTAAGATCTTGGTCCACCTAAAATGGGTTTTCTATGCTTTTCTTGTTGGTTTGCATGCTTACCTATGCATTGCTCAATACATTAGCTAGAAACTTATATGTCTGTTTAAATTCTAGTTTAAATGAATTAAAATAAATAAAATCAAATGCATATGCATGCATATAAACATACATGATTTCCATTTCTATTAACCTCCACTTTTTGTATTTTATTTTACCATTACCTTGTTATTTTGGTAGCATCAATTGGTATATGGCTTAATATCTAGTTATTTTCAACTTGCAAGTATCATCTTAAGTTTGCCTATTATAAACAATAGAGTAATTTTTGCTATATTATTAATAATATTGAATATTGGTTTTATATGTATAAAGATATACAAATATACAGATAATATATTTACATGAATAGATCTATGTTTATACAAGGTATACAGATAGGTAAATATATTAAATTATATTTCATAATATAGATATACATGATTATATACGCGTACAGACATATTAATATGTATATGTTACATATGTATTATATATACACATATAATTTTATTTCTGAACTTTGAGAGTAAGTTCTAGACATAATACTCTTTTACCACTAGCCACCTCAGTGTCTATTTCCTAAAACAATCTAATTTTCAAATGGAAATCAACATTAATATAAATATCTAATATATCGACCTTGTTTGACTTTTTGGCCACTTATGAGAATAATGTTCTTTTAGAAAACAAAGTATCTGGTCCAGGACCAATTCAGGATCACAAGTTGTATTTCATTGCCATGTCTCTTTTTTACTTAATCTTCAATAATTCCTCAATTTTCCTTTAATTTAATGTCCGTCAGGGCAGAAATCTCATTGCTTAGTGGTGTGCTTCCTATGTTTCATTTTGCCCAAATGTGCAGATATATGGTTCCTTCCCCTCTTATTCTCCTTTTTGCTTGCTTACTATAGACATTATTTTGGTCTTTTCATTTAACAATGTATCTTGGAAATATCAGGTCATATGACCTCCATATCAGTTCATAAAGATCTTCCCCACTCTTCATCACAGCTGTGTGTGTCTCAAATATTCTAAAAAATATGGAAAAAATAGAAGAGAAACACAATTCAAATGCTCTTTCACAGCTTATCATACAACCCTAACAAGTTCTCATGTGCCTGGGACTAGAGTATTCGTGTCAGATCAGTGTTACCATAGGCTTCAGCAAAATATTCTCATAATCCTTAATCTAGTTTCTCAGATCATTCACTTTCTACTCATTTCTGTGTCATTGCTATGTTAGACTTCAATTAAAGAGGCTGCATCGCCTAATAGCTTGCTCTCAACTTGCCAGGAATAAAAGAAATATTTCTTTTCTTTTTACAGATTAACTCTTTATTCTCTACTGGTGAGGTTTGATTCTGTAATTGATTCAAGGTACAAACACAAGGATGCTCAGACAAAGAGGGATTGAACCACATTTAAATTCAATGGAAGTAATCCAATCACATCTTCCCTGGGGTAAGGAGGGGACATGTTTCTGTATTTATATCTGAGGTCACTGCAAATGATTTATATGTAGACACTTCTCTGTTTTGTGGCTTCTTAAAAGCTTTGAACACTTTCACATTTTGGTAATACCATTAGAGTAATAGTGCCTTGCTAACAAAGGATTTTTTTAAAGATATATTTACCAAGCACATTCACTGCCAAAGTGCAGGTACATGGCTGACATTCCATCCATCTGATATCTCTATCTGTGGGAGAATTCTATTTTAAAGTGAGTCATATAAATAATAAGGATGGAAATAGTTATTCATTTTGCTGGCACAGGAAGCAATGAACTTTTCTTAATCTGATCATTTTGAAATCCAAAAATTAAAACAAAAATTAATGGTTGCATAGTCACTTGAAGACAAGAGAAGAAAGTAAGCCGCCAGCTCTAAAAATATCCCTAATCTCCCTAGTAGGTCTTACCTCATCTGTCCTTTCAAATTGTTACTGCTCTAAAAGATAAAACCATCACAAAACTGAAGCATTATTCTTTCAACAGATAGAATTCCTAGTAAAATCATCTACTGAAGATTCTGAGAATTTTCTAGTACATATTGGACATGACCTAATACTACCAGAAACTATATTCAGAAGTCTAGGTTGGAGTTTATACATCTTAGCAACCTGTTCCTTCTAAAAGAACTATGAATTCAAAAGATTCCCAGCCATCTAGAAATTTTCCCATCTCAACACGTTATTACTGCTTCTGAACTGGTAAGCAAAAGAGATGTTGCAAACATAATAAAGTCAATGCATTTGCCTGTTAAAGCTCACATAAAATAGCAAATGTTAGCCGAGTTTGTTGTAATCAGTAGTGAAAGGCACGCTCGCAGGTGTGGAAAGATGTGTTAGAGACTCTGGAATATGAGCTAGAAGAAAATTTAACTGAGAGCTATGAAAATTAAGAGAGATAATTTACATGAACTTTTGCAAACAGCAGAATCTCAATAAATGAGTATATTTATTGTCATTGAGGAAAGATTTTTCTGCCAGGCAGCGTGCTAGGTGCTAAGAAGACAATAAATAAATTTTAAAAATTCATAATCTTGGAAGACAGAAATATATAAAAATAACTACATCACTAGTTATAAAGGCAGTACTGAGTGCACAGAGAAGAGAAATATTAGTTCTGACTTTGTTAGGAAAAGACCAACTGAAAATGTATTATTTAATGTTGGCATTGAGGGCAAATAGATTTAGAAAGTCAAGAGGATTCATTTATGTAGATGCAGGTATTTCTTCTTGATATGGGGTTAAATTTCCTGAAACCATCCTTTCTCCAAGTCTTTGTAAAGACAGCAAGGCTATGTCTAAATTAAACTATTAAAACATGTAGTCAACTCTCAATAACCCATGCTAATTTCAGAAAATCTAAGCATTTTTACATCCAAACAGGTAGTTGTATTTGGGATTTTCTTGTGGTGTGGTTGCTTAGGCTCCACCAGTTCCAATAAAGAAATTATCAGAGCTATATTGCTGATTTTGGAAATGTTCCTGTGAGGCTGGGAAAAATAAAGAAGAGGTTAGAAAATGCACGGCTATGCTAGATAACAAATACAGAGCTGCCCTGAACTACTCTTAGAACCTGCATAAACAACAGAAAGGAGATCACCCGGGATAGGCTTTATTTCAGTGACCTCACCCATAACTACTTCCACTTTGCTATGCATGGGCTCACTTTTTTTGTTTGATATGCTTAGCAGCCCCGTCTAATTCCTGTCCCCAGTGGGAATAGCAACATTTCATTACCCACTTTCACTCCACTGTATATTGGGCTAGAAAACAAAGAAAAGTAATTGGGCTCTGGGAAGACTGGCTAGGTCAAAGTAAGGAAAACAAATTGGACCTTACCATTTATTTGAGGAGTGAGGAAAAGAATGGGAGTCAATAAAAGAGCAACATTGTGTTTGTAGTTGGGTGTGCTTGGGGGAGGCAAGGAGGGAGCACTTACTGAGAGTGGAGAAGTCCTAGTGAGGAAAGGGACTGAGGAATCTTGAAAGCTGACAAGTGTCAGTTCCCTCTTATGAAACTATGAATTCAGAAATAAAGTGTTACCTTCTGGTGGGAATACAAACTGGGGCAGAAGATATATATATATATATATGCATATATACATATGCACGTACGTATACATACACATATACATACCATGGAGTATTACTTGGCAATCAAAAAGAATGAAATCTTCCCATTTGCAACTATGTTGATGGAAGTAGAGGGTATTATGCTAAGCGAAATTAGTCAGAGAAAGACAAATATCATATGACTTCACTCATACATGGAATTTAAGATACAAAACAGATGAACATAAGGGAAGAGAAGCAAAAATAATATAAAAATATGCAAGGGACAAAACATAAGAGACTCTTAAATATAGAGAACAAACTGAGGGTTGGTGGAGGGGTTGTGGGTGGGAGGATGGGCTAAATGGGCAAGAAGCACTGAGGAAGACACTTGTTGGGATGAGCACTGGATGTTATACATATGGGATGAAGCATTGGAATCTACTCCTAAAATCATTATTGCATTATATGCTAACTTGGATATAAACTTAAAAATTAAAAAAATGAAAATAAAATTTGAAAAAATCAACAACAAAAAAAGAAAGAAAGTGTTAGTTCCTGCATTACAAGCAATACATTAGAGAACGCTTCTAAGCATACCTAGGAGATCCTGAGGTATGGTTCCAGATAACGAAAATAAAGCAAATATCACAATAAACCAAGTCACCTGAATATTTGGTTTCCCACTGCATAGAAAAGTTATGTTTACATACACTATACTGTTTAAAGAATTTAGACAGGATTATGTCTAAAGAATATATATATATATATATACACACATATATATATATACACATATATATATACATATATACATACATATATATATATACATATATATCTTAGTTAAAAAGATTTTATTGCTAAAAAATGCTAACCCTTATCTGAGCTTTCAGCAAGTCATTATCTTTGTGCTGATGGAGGGTCTTGCCTTGATATTGACAGCTGCTGACTGATCAGGGTGGTGGTTCCTGAAGGCTGGGTGGCTATGGCAATTTCTTAAAATAAAACAATGAAGTTTGCCACATAAGCTGGATCTTCCTTTCATGGCCAGTTTTTCTGAAGCATGCAATGATGTTTGATAGCATTTTACCCACAGTAACACTTCTTATAAAATTAGAGTCAATCCTCTTCAACTCTGCTGCTTTATCAACTAAGTGTATATAATATTCTAAATCCTTTGTTGTCATTGCCACAATCTTCACAGTATTTTTACCAGGAGTAGATCCTCAAGAAACCACTTTCTTTGCTCATCTAAAAGAAGCAACTCCTCATCTGATAAAATTTTATCACAAGATTGCAACAAATCACTCACATCTTCAGGCTCCACTTATAATTCTAGATCTTTTGCTATTTCCACCACATCTGCTGTTACTTCCTTCACTGAAGTTTTGAACCCCATGAGGGTTAGAATCAACTTATTTCAAACACCTGTTACTGTTGTTTTTTTTTTTGCCCTATTCCCATGAATCACAAATGTTCTTAATGCATCTATAATGGAGAATCCTTTCCAGAAGGTTTTCAACTGCCTTTTCCCAGATCCATCAGAGAAATCACTATCTATGGCAGCTATATAGCCTTATAAAATGTATTTCTTAAGTAATAATACTTGAAACTTGAAATTACTTAATTCGTGCACTGCAGAATGGATGCTGCATTACCAATCATGAAAACAACATTAATCTCATTGTACATCTCCACTAGAGATCTTTGGTGACTGGGTGCACTTTCAATGAAAAGGAATCTCTTTTTCTGAGAAGCTGGTTTCAAAGTGGACTTAAACTATTCAGTAAACAATGTTTTAAACAGATATGCTGTCATTCAGCTTTATTGCCATATTTATAGAACATAAGCAGAGTAGATTTGGCCTAATGCTTAAGGGCCCTAGGATTTTCAGAATGATAACTGAGCATTGGATTCAACTTCAAGTCACCAACTGCAACAGCCCCTAACAAGAAAGTCTGGTAGACTTTCAAGTCCAACAGTCCTACCAAGACAAGAAAGTCTGCTTGTCCCTTGAAGCTTTAAAGCCAGGCATTGACTTTCCCTTTCTACTACAAAAGTTCTAGATGGCATCTTCTTTCCATATAAGGCTATTTCATCTACATTAAAACCCTGTAGTTTAGCATGGACACCTTCATTAGTTATCTTAGCTAGATCTCGTGGTTGAATGTGCGGTAGCTTCTACATCAGCACTTGTTGCTTCACCTTGCACTGTCATGTTATAGAGATGCCTTCTTTCCTTAAAACTCATGAATCAATTTGTGCTAGCTTCAAAATTTTCTTCTGCAGCTTCCTTACCTCTCAAAACCTTTCCAGAATTAAAGAGAGTTAGGGTCTTGCTCTGGATTAGGCTTTGGTTTAAGGGAATGTTGAAGTTGGTTTGATCTATTCAAACCACTAAAACTTTCTTTGTATCAGCAAGAAGGCTATTTCACTTTCTTACTATTCATGTGCTCTTGGGAGTACCACCTTTAACTTCCTTCAGAAACATTTCCTTTACATTCACAAATTGCCTGTTTGGCACAAGAGGCCTAACTTTTGGCAAATCTCAGTTTTCATCATACCTTACCCACTAAACTTAATCATTTCTAGCTTTCAAGGTGAGAGCTGCATGGCTCTTCTTTTCACTTGAATGCTTAGAGGACATTGTCGGGTTGTTTACTAGCCTAATAACAATGTTGTTTGGTCTCAGGGAATAGGGACCCCTGTGGAGAGATGTGGGGAGAACTAAAGATGTAACTATAGAAATGTGACCAGTATCTAGGGTAACAGAATTATGACAGAAGGTGAAAAGGATAATTCAGTGGTTCTTAACCAAGGACAATTCTGCCTCCCGATGGGATATTTGGCAGCTTATGGAGATATTTGTGTTTGCCACAACTGTAAAGGAGCTGCAGACAGCTAGCAGGTAGAGACCAGGGATGGTACTAAGTATCCTACAATGAAAAGGACAGTCCCTGAAACCATGAATTATTCAACCCTAAAGGTTAATAGTGCTGAAAAGTCCTGGACTGTGGGAATGTAATAGAGCAAGTCATAAAAATTTGGGTATGCTAGGGTGCCTGGGTGGCTCAGTCGGTTAAGTTTCTGACTTTGGTCATGATCTCATGGTTCATGGGTTCAAGCCCTGCATCGGGCTCTGTGCTGACAGCTCCAAGCCTGGAGCCTGCTTCAGATTCTTTGCCTCCCTCTCTCTGCCCCTCCCCTGCTCACACTCTGTCCCTGTCTCTCAAAAATAAATAAACAATATTTTTTTTTAATTTTGGTATGCTGAGATGCTTTCGATGGAATCTAAATTATTAAGTCAATTTTCACAAACACATTAATATCAGAGAGCAAGAGTTCATGTGTTTTAAAGGAAGTGGCCTATAAAATGCATTTTTCAATGATTTTGGGTTGCCACTGATACTGTTGTGTTGTAATGCACATGCTAGTTGACTGGACCAAGCCTTCTCAGAAGGGAAGTCGCTGTGCACGTAGTTGAAATGGATCCTCTAGGACTGCCAATCAGGGGTAAAGGTGTGTAGATAGATACTTATGGGACATGTACAGATAAATTAATGTATTTATGGGCTCTTTTCCATGAGCTTTATTCTGGTTATGCACTGTTGTATAACAAACGATAGCTCAGTGACTTAAACCATTTATAATTATATTTCATAGTTCTATAGGGTAATTATGTTCAGCTGGGTGATTTTACTTGGGCCCTTCAGTGCAATTACAGGTACATGATAGTTGTGGCTGCAATGAACTAAAGGCTAAACAGACTGGATTTCCAATGCTAGAAGTTGATGTCTGCTGTCTTCTAGGAGCTCATTTGGGACTGCTGAGCAGAGCATGGATATGTGGCTCTTCTATGAAGTTTAAGATTCTCATAGCATGGTGGCTGGGTTTCCAGAGGGGATGGCTCAAGAGCAAGTGTTCCAAGAAGCTCAGGCAAACCTCACAGAGCTCTTTATTATTAGACTTACAGGTCATACAACATGACTTCCACCGTATCCTATAGGTCAAGGGCAAGTCTCTGGGCCAGTTCAAATTTAAGAGGAGAAGACCACACAAGTGATTAAATGCAGGGTGTACAACTCATTGGATGGTCATATTTGGAGATAAAATACCATAGTCTTGACTATCCTCATGGATTAGAAACTCACTGTCAAGGAATGATTTAATCAGATAACTTTAATAATGGGAGTGACTATGGGTCTGACAGTTGGAAGTCTGGGGATGATGTAAGTTAACTAGAGGATCTGAACTGAAGCTGGGAAGAAGTGTCAGGAAAAAGGAAGAAGGGTTTGGAGGCCATCTGTTAGCAGGCATTCATGTCTACCTGTTAAAACTCTATCACAGTATTTTTAACAAAGGGTTAGTACACTGTAGCTTTTTATAAAATATGTACTGATTTACAAACCCATAAATGTTTTATTTCCAACTGCAAAACGGTTTTGGGTGAATAAAACTATATTGCAAGAACAAGACTTTATCAGTGAAAACAATACATCCCTTCTCCTTTTATGAACTTCTGTATGCTATACAACTGGGCACTTGGTAGATGTCTTCTTCCTTTGTTCTGTGATTGCTTATTACATGCAAGCATATTCCCTCAGTAAGTCTGGTGTGCTGATTAGGGTTAGAGGTCATAACCTAATCTTTTCATTCACCACACTCTCCCTCACATCCACTCTTTACATTAACTAACACACAGTGTAAAGAAAGTTCTTTCAATCAACACCCCCAATATCTCTCCTAAAATGGATCCTCTATTTCCTTTAACAATAGGCACTGTGTTATTACAACTAGACATTTGTAACAAGGACTTTTTTTTACTCCTTCTATCACTTGCCAACCAGCAGCTTTGTATTCTCAGTGTGTTCCCCCTATAATCCTTGTTCACCAAATGTGTTAGTCCCTAGAAATATTTTAACTATAGAGTTACACTATGTTTCAAACCAGAGTCAAGAAATTTTGAGTACAGTTAAAATGTGGACCACTTAAGGTTATCCAGTAATTACACCATCTCCACTTTGGAAGTAAAGGAAAGAAGACACTATAATCCTCCTGATCTGTGACTTGGATATTCTGGTAGAAAACACACACATACACACACACACACACACACACAAACACACACACACACACACACACACACACACACACACACACAAATAGAGCTGACTGTTTGCTGCCTAAAATAATAATGTGTTACCATGAGAGAGACTTTGCATGTTCTAAGCCCACTATACTGTTTTAATAGTTCCATGTATATGTCTTCTTCCAGGTGCAGACTCTGCCTCTGGTGATGTAATCTACTTCTCTACAGAAGCATCCTATACCTCACCCTCACATTCCCACTGTCACCATGACCCCCCCACCATCTGTGAGCCTCAGACTGATCCTTAGCTTCAACTATCTCCTATATCTTTGTTACTCTGCAGCCCTTTGTCCTACTGCAGCTACTAATACTGCCATCAAGGTCCCAAAAGCCATATGTCCCTGTTCTCCTGTCAGCAATTACTTTTCATTCACTTTCTTGCTTTCCACCAATAGAATAAGCCAAAACCTACAAATGCAGAAGGTACCAGTGACAAAAACATTAATAATCTTATCTCTTGTATAGGATTTCAACCTCATGTAGCATATCATACTCTTTCTCATTTGCTCTCTATGGGATTTTTTAAGTTTTATTTAAATTCCAATTAGTTAACATACAGTGTAATATTACTTTTTATAGTTTCCTCAAGTTTTAATGGTGAAGTGATTTGTGTAAGGGCACAGTGCAAGTTATCAGTAAGGTTTAAGTTATGACACCACTTTAATTCTAGTCAAAGCTGTTTGCACTGCCCACACCTGTCACAACTGTGAAGTAACAGCTTGGCTATCTTTCCATTAATATAAAACATATCTAATTGTTATTTTCTATGTTTGCAAATAAATATATGTTTGATTTGTGAGGGTAAAAGAGAGTAGGACTAAATGAATCCTTTTTATAATTAATCTTCCTAACAATACCATCAAACTTAGACAAGGAGTTCTGAGCTCCTGATCTCATATTTCTTCAGCCAAACCAGTGGCTACTTACAGAACTTCCTTGGAAACCCTCAAGTATATTATTTCCTAAATTATGAATGACTGCAACAAGCTGGAAATAAACTAGGTTAAGGAAAAACAAGCTTGCCTGTTTTGTTTCATTATCCTTTATTCCTAGATCTTTACAAAATACTCTTACTTCAAAGATATCAATCTGAGGCCAAGTATTTTTAGGTTCCACAGGAATCCCACAAAGGGATATTTGGGTCTGGAAGTTCTTTATTTGCAGTTCACATCATAGCCAAAGTACCTCTGTTAATTGTTGTTACATTGCCTGACATCTTATAAAATAGATAAATTTATAGATAAAATAGATAGATAGATAGATAGATAGATAGATAGATAGAAATATGAGACCATATATCTCAAAAGGAGATGATACTATACAAAGTGCTTTGTAGATTTTGGATACTAGCCCTTTTATATGTCATTTGAAAATATCTTTTCCCATTTCATTGGTTGCCTTTTAGTTTTGTTGATTGTTTCCTTTGCAGTGCAGAAGATTTTTATCTTTATGAGGTCCCAATAGTTCATTTTTGCTTTTAATTACCTTGCCTTTGGAGATGTGTCAAGTAAGAGGATGAGCACTGGGTGTTGTATGGAAAACAATTTGACAATAAATTTCACATTAAAAATAACCTAAAGTGCATTGTAATTTGCCTTCTGTTCACTTAAGTAATGAAAATATTTCCCATGTTTTCTCAAAAACCATTTTATTGTTAATGAAATATTACATTGTAAAACTCCTATAATTCATTTAAGAGAGTAAGCCCCAATGGTAAGACATTTAGATTGCTTCAAGTATTTTGCAAATACTGTAGTGTTACTATGAAGACTTTATAGCATACACATAATCATTCCATTACAATGAGTTCTAAGAAATGGAATCTGACTCAAATGTTCTGTACATGTAAGGTTTTGAAACATAGACAATGGAGAAATGATTTGGACTCTAAAGTACTTTTAGGGGAGGACAGAGAGATGACCAAGTGACATAAGTATTTGGGAGGAAAACAGTGCAGTAGGCAATGTGCAATGGGATCTGAAAGAATCCCTTCCCTAAAATCTTCATTCAGTACAGTTTGCCACATGACCCTTACTGTCCTTTTTTTTCCAGTCCTTTACTGACAAAACCATTGTCTTTTAATAAATTCATTATTTAAATATTTAAAAATACAAATCGTAATATATTTGCTTGTTTTTAGTCATGCACATCATACCATGAATGAGTTTATTAATTCTTCTCTTCTATGACTGCCATCTGAGGTCAAATCCCTACAGAAATGATGTCCTGATGAGTGTGGAGACCAGAAATAGACAGGGAAAAGGTAGAGAAAGAGGGAAAATGACCTAGGAAACACAAACATTTTACACAGTTTCTAATTTTTAGACAAGCTTTAATTACATTGTAATGAACTGAGAGTCAACCCCTGAAACCATTACTATATGTTAACTAGCTTGGGTTTAAATAAAATTTAAAAAAAGAGAGAGAGCAAGTTTGATGATTTATTTATGCAACAGGAAAATGAGTCTAACTATACAGCACTGCATCTCAAGATCTGGTGTCCTAGCTGGAGTCCCAGAATCTCCAATCACTGCTATCCAGTACACTCACATTCTGAAAGGAATAGGTTCCAGTAGACCCTTGAACAATATAGGTTGAACTACCCATGCTCACCTTTAGGTCACTTTCTTTCAAAAATTACAATATACTACTTTAAATGTATTTTCTCTTCTTATGTAACATTTTCATGTTACATAACATTTTCTTAGTAACATTTTCATGTCTTTAATTTATTGCAAGAATACAGTGTATAATACTAATAATGTATTTAATTTAACATCTTTAATTTATTGCAAGAATACAATATATAATATTAATAACATACAAAATATGTGTTAATAAACTATTTATGTTATTGGTGAGGCTTCTGGTGAACACTAGGGTATTAACTGTTAAGTTGTAGGAGAGTCAAACGTGTACATGGATTTTTGACTACGTAGGGTGTTAGTACCCCTAATGTCTGCTTTGTTCAAGGGTCAACTGTATTGTCTCTATTCCACACAAAGACCTTGAAAATGTTCATAGAAACTCAATTCATGATCACCAACACCTTCAAACACCTAAATGGATAAGCAATTGTGATGTATCCATATGATGAGCAATATAAAGGAATAAACTAAGATTGGCAAATCGTCTCCTAAGAGACACAGCAATAAAACTAGAGAAAGTTTTCAGACAAAAATACCCACAACAAACTAAAAACTTTAAACTTTTTGAAATCTATGGAAAATAACCAGAAGGCATACAACAAACTGAAAAATATTTAAGAATCTCCATGAGTCTCTGACATTTAAGCCAGAGTCTGCTCCTATTTCTCCCAGCTCTGTGCTGTGCAAGTCCTTTGCTACACAGATGCTGCATCCCATACATAGAGGCAGCTCCTATTGTCCCTCCAAGCTCCAGAAGTGGGACAGAGAGATTATATCCCAGATGGCACCAAGGCAGGCCTTGACAACTGGTGGCTCCCATCTCCCCTCTTAGCTCTGGCTTCATGGTATGGAGATCTGCTCAGGGTAAGCATTACGGATAAGCAGGGCCTGGAAGCCCTTCCTGAGGGAGGTGACTTTATTTGGAGACAATTGCAGAAAATCTAAGTCCAGGGCTTATTGTTTGAAACAATCAAGGTCTCAGTGGAAACATCTTTAACAACCCTATAAAAATAAAAAATATTTTAAAGGAATACTATGAAAAACTATATGCCAACAGAGTAGATAACTTATATGAAATGGACAAATGCTTAAAATAACACAATAAGAAATAGAAAATCTAAAATGAAACATAAGAAATAGAGATTTTGTTAGTATTTTTTAAACTTTCTAAAGGAAACCCCCCCATCCTGATGGCTTTACAGGTAAATTCTGCCAATTTTTTAAAGAAGAAATAAGACCAATTCTTCAAAAACTCTTCTATAAAATGAAGGCATAGGCAAAAATTCATAATTCACTCTATGGGGGCAATTTTACTGATACCAAAGCCAGACAAAGACAGGAAAAAAGAAGAAAACTACAGACCAATATCTCTCTCTCCTATCAATACAGATTCAACTATATACTACAGTACAGAAACCCACTTTAAATATAAAGATACAGATTGGTTAGGCATAAAAGGATAAGAGAGAACAAAGTCAGAGGACTGACACTACTCAACTTCAGGACTTACTATAAAGCTACAGTAACCAAGACAATATGCAATTGCCAAAAAATAGACAAACATCAATGGAATGGAATAGAAGTTCCAGTAATAGACTCACACAAATTTAGGCAACTGATCTTTGAAAGGGGCAGAGATAATGCATACACCAAAGACAGTCTTTCTAACAAATTTTACTTGAACAACTGGACATTCACGTGGAAGAAAGAGAGAAAGAAAGAAACAAGAGAAAAAGGAATCTACACAGACCTTATAATTTTCACAACATTAACTCAAAATGGATCACAGACTTACTGTGAAGTGCAAAAATACAAAACTTTTAGAAGATAACATAGGAAGACATCTAGATGACATTGTGTGTGGCAATGACTTTTTATTACTATTATTTTTTAAGTAGGCTTCATGCCCAGTGTGGGAACCAATAAAGACCTTGAACTCACAACCCTGAGATCAACACCTGATCTCAGAGCCAGAGTTGGCCACTTAACTGCCTAAGCCACACAGGTGTCCAGCAAACACCAAACATACAGTCCATAAAACACTAAGGGCACAGTCCATAAAAGAAATGACTGATAGGCTGGACTACACAGAAATTTAGAGCTTTTTCTCTGCAAAAGACAATGCCAACAGAATGGGAAGATAAGCCACAATGAGAGAAAACATTTGCAAAAGACATATCTGATAAAGGACTGTTACCCAGTATACTCAAATATCTCTTTAAAGTCAACAATAAGATGCTGGGGGCCAACATGGCGAATAAATAGAGGAAATCCATACATCCTGCGTCTCTCAAACAAAGAAGTGTAGAAGCCAAAAGACTTTGAACACCAGAGTCTGGGAGGAAAAGAGACTGAATCTACTAGGAAGAAAATGGGAAAGCTGGAAAAAAGATAGGACTATTCCAAGGAACAAATCAAAGCACACCTGGTGGAGGGTCCAAAATACTACTACGAGTAGGGCAATAAAATAACCAAAGTCAAAACAACAGAAAGCAAGTAACAATCCCCCAAAAAACACGTCCTCAAGGGCCAGGCCCTGGACAGTGTATGACCCTCCTTGAAATTAGCAGTGCTTGCAAGTGCAGAGCACAAAGCTTTTAAAAAGCATAAGTGACAGAAAACTAGCCAAAATGATTCTTTCAGAAATGGAAGAATTATCCTCAAAAGAAATTCCAGGAAGTAGCTACAGCTAATGAATTGATCGAAAACAATTTAAACAATATAACTCAAGAATTTAGAACAATACTCATAAAATTAATCACTGGGCTTGAAAAAAGCATAGAGGACAGCAGAGAATCTATTGCTACAGAGATCAAGGGGCTAAAAAATAGTCATGATGAATTAAAAATGATATAAATGAGGTGCAAAATAAAATGGAGGCAGCCACAGTGTGGATTGAAGAGGCAGAGGAGAGAATAGGTGAATTAGAAGATAAAATTATGGAAAAAGAGGAAGCTGAGAAAAAGAGAGATAGAAACATCCAGGAGTATGAGGGGTGTATTAGAGAACTAAGTGATACAATCAAACAGAACAATATCCGTATCATAGGAATTCCAGAAGAAGGAGAGAGAGAGAAAGGGGCTGAAGGTGTACTTGAACAAATCATAGCTGAGAACTTCCCTGATCTGGGAAAGGAAAAAGGCATTGAAATCCAAGAGGCACAGAGAACTCCTTTCAGACGTAACTTGAATCGATCTTCTGTACAACATATCATAGTGAAACTGGCAGAATACAAGGAGAAAGAGAAAATTCTGAAAGAATAGGTATAAATGGGCCCTAACATACAAAGTTAGACACATAAGGGAAGTAGCAGACCTATCTACTGAAACTTGGCAGGCCAGAAAGGAATGGCAGGATATCTTCAATATGATGAACAGAAAAAATATGTAGCCGAGAATCCTTTACCCAGCAAGTCTGTCATTCAGAATAGAAGGAGAGCTAAAGGTCTTCCCAAACAAACAAAAACTGAAGGAACTCGTCACCACTAAACCAGCCCTATAAGAGATCCTAAGGGGGATTCTGTGAGTGAAGTGTTGTAAGGACCACAACGTACCAGAGACATCACTGTAAGCATGAAACCTACAGACATCACAATGACTCTAAACCCATATCCTTCAGTAATAACAATGAATGTAAATGGACTAAAGGCGCCAACCAAAAGACATAGGGTATCAGAATGGATAAAAAACAAGACCCATCTATTTGCTGTCTACACGAGACTCATTTTAGACCTGAGAACACCTTCAGATTGAAAGTGAGGGAATGGAGAACTATCTATCATGCTCCTGGAAGTCAAAAGAAGCTGGAGTAGCCATACTTATATCAGACAAACTAGACTTTAAATTAAAAGCTGTAACAAGAGATGAAGAAGGGCATTATATAATAATTACAGGGTCTTTCCATCAGGAAGAACTAACAATTATAAAAGTCTATGCGTCAAATACGGGAGCCCCCAAATATACCAAACAACTAGTCACAAACATAAGCAACCTTATTGATAAGAATGTGGTCATTGCAGGGGACTTTAATACTCCACTTACAACAATGGATAGATCATCTAGACACATGGTCAATAAAGAAACAAGGGCCCTGAATGATATATTGAATCAGATGGACTTGACAGATACATTTAGAACTCTGCATCCCAAAGCGACAGAATATACTTTCTTCTCGAGTGCACATGGAACATTCTCCAAGACAGATCACATACTGGGTCACAAAACAGCCCTTCATAAGTATACACGAATTGAAATCATACCATGCATACTTTCAGACCACAATGCTATGACGCTTGAGATCAACCACAGGAAAAAGTCTGGAAAACCTCCAAAAGCATGAAGGTTAAAGAACACCCTACTAAAGAATGAGTGGGTCAACCAGGCAATTAGAGAAGAAATTAAAAAATATATGGAAACAAACGAAAATGAAAATACAACAATCCAAACGCTTTGGGATGCAGCCAAGGCAGTCCTGAGAGGAAAATATATTGCAATCCAGGCCTATCTCAAGAAACAAGAAAAATCCCAAATGCAAAATCTAACAGCACACCTAAAGCAACTAGAAGCAGAACAGCAAAGACAACCCAAACCCAGCAGAAGAAGAGAAATAATAACGATCAGAGCAGAAATAAACAATATAGAATCTAAAAAAACAGTACAGCAGATCAATGAAACCAAGAGTTGGTTTTCTGAAAAAATAAACAAAATTGATAAACCTCTAGCCAGGCTTCTAAAAAGAAAAAGGAGAGGACCTAAATAGATAAAATCATGAATGAAAATGGAATTATTACAACCAATCCCTCAGAAATAGAAGCAATTATCAGGGAATACTATGAAAAATTATATGCCAACACACTGGACAACTTGGGAGAAATGGACAAATTCCTAAGCACCCACACACTTCCAAAAATCAAATAGGAAGAAATAGAAAATTTGAACAGACCCATACCAGTGAAGAAGTTAAATCAGTTAACAAAATCTTCCA
Organism: Acinonyx jubatus; assembly: GCF_027475565.1. Classification (NCBI taxonomy): domain Eukaryota; kingdom Metazoa; phylum Chordata; class Mammalia; order Carnivora; family Felidae; genus Acinonyx; species Acinonyx jubatus. The sequence continues at coordinate 69,140,881 of NC_069386.1, read as the reverse complement.
ACAAATAAGAGTCCAGAACCAGATGGCTTCCCTGGGGAATTCTACCAGACATTTAAAGCAGAGATAATACCTATCCTTCTCAAGCTGTTCCAAAAATAGAAAGGGAAGGAAAACTTCCAGACTCATTCTATGAAGTCAGCATTACTTTGATTCCCAAACCAGACAGCGACCCAGCAAAAAAACCAGAACTACAGGCCAATATCTCTGATGAATATGGATGCAAAAATTCTCAATAAGATACTAGCAAATCGAATTCAGCAGCATATAGAAAGTATTATTCACCATGATCAAGTGGGATTCATTCTTGGGCTGCAGGGCTGATCAATATTCACAAATCAATCAATGTTATATCACATTGGTAAAAGAAAAGATAAGAACGATATGATCCTGTCAATTGGTGCAGAAAAAGCGTTTGACAAAATTCAGCATTCTTTGTTAATAAAAACCCTCACAAAAGTCGGGATAGAAGGAACATACTTAACCATCATAAAAGCCATTTATGAAAATCCCACAGCTAACATCATCCTCAAGGGGGAAAAACTGAGAGCTTTCCCCCTGAGATCAGGAACATGACAGGGATGTCCACTCTCACCCCTGTCGTTTAACATAATGTTAGATGTGCTAGCATCAGCAATCAAACAACCAAAGGAAATCAAAGGCATCAAAATAGCCAAAGATGAAGTCAAGCTTTCACTTTTTGCAGATGACATGATACTATACATGGAAAACCTGATAGACTCCACCAAAAGTCTGCTAGAACTGATAAATGAATTCAGCCAAGTCACAGGATACAAAATTGATGTACAGAAATCAGTTGCATTTTTATACACTAATAATGAAGCAACAGAAAGACAAATAAACTGATCCCATTCACAACTGCACCAAGAAGCATAAAATACCTAGGAATAAACCTTACCAAAAAGATGTAAAAGATCTGTATGCTGAAAACTATAGAAAGCTTATGAAGGAAATTGAAGAAGATATAAAGAAATGGAAAAACATTCCATGTTCAAGGATTGGAAGAATAAATACTGTTAAAATGTCAATACTACCCAAAGCCATCTACAGATTCAGTGCAATCTCAATCAAAATTGCACCAGCATTCTTCTCAAAGCTAGAACAAGCAATCCTAAAATTTGTATGGAACCACAAAAGACCCCAATAGCCCAAGTAATATTGAAGAAGAAAACCAAAGCTTGAGGCATCACAATCCCAGACTTTAGCCTCTACTACAAGCTGTAATCATCAAGACAGCATGGTAGTGGCACAAAAACAGACACATAGACCAATGGAAGAGAATAGAGAACCCAGAATGGGATCCACAAAAGTATGGCCAACTAATCTATGACAAAGCAGGAAACAATACCCAATGGAAAAAAAACTGTCTCTTTAACAAATGGTGCTGGGAGAAACAGACAGCAACATGCAAAAGAATGAAACTAGACAACTTTCTTACACCATACACAAAAATAAAGTCAAAATGGATGAAAGACCTGAATGTGAGACAGGAAACCATCAAAACCCTAAAAGAGAAACCAGGAAAAAACCTCTCCGACCTCAGCCGCAGCAATTTCTTACTTGACACATCCCCAAAGGCAAAGGAATTAAAAGCAAAAATGAACTACTGGGACGTCATAAAGATAAACAGCTTATGCACTTCAAAGAAAACAATCAACAAAACTAAAAGGCAACCAACACAATGGGAAAAGATATTTACAAATGACATATCGGACAAAGGGCTAGTATCCAAAATGTATAAAGAACTCACCAAACTCCACACCCGAAAAACAAATAATCCAGTGAAGAAATGGGCAAGAGACACAAACAGACACTTTTCTAAAGAAGACATCCAGATGGCCAACAGGCACATGAAAAGATGCTCAATGTGACTCCTCATCAGGGGAATACAAATCAAAACCGCACTGAGATACCACCTCACACCAGTCAGAGTGGCTAAAATGACCAAATCAGGAGACTATAGATGCTGGAGAGGATGTGGAGAAACAGGAACCCTCTTGCACTGTTGGTAGGAATGCAAACTGGTGCAGCCATTCTGGAAAACAGTGTGGAGGTTCCTCAAAAAATTAAAAATGGATCTACCTTATGACCCAGCATTAGCACTACTAGGAATTTACCCAAGGGATACAGAAGTTCGGACGCACAGGGGCACTTGTACCCCAATGTTTATAGCAGCACTTTCAACAATAGCCAAATTATGGAAAGAGCCTAAATGTCCATCAACTGACGAATGGATAAAGAAATTGTGGTTTAGAGGACAGAGGGAAGATGGTGGCGTAGGAGGACGCTGGGCTCACCGTGTCCTGCTGATCACTTAGATTCCACCTACACCTGCCTAAATAACCCAGAAAACCGCCAGAAGACTAGCAGAAAGGATTCTCCAGAGCCAAGAGCAGATGAGAGGCCCACGGAAGGGGGTAGGAAGGGCGGAGAGGCGGTGCACACTACATGGACTGGAGGGAGCCGGGACTGGAGGCGGTGCACACTACACTACATGGAGGGAGCCGGGGCAGAGGGGCAGCCTGCCAGCCAAGCAGAGACCCTGAGTCTGGCTTGCAAAAGTGGAGGGGCCAGATGGAGTGTGTTCTGACAGCAAGTGGGACTTAACATCTGGAAGGTTATAAGTTAACAGCTCTGCTCAGAGAGCAGGAAGGCTGGAGGACAACTGGCGGGAAAATTATTGAGCCCTGGACAACAGAGCTCAGCTTGGCGGGAAACAAAGGCACTCACCAGCACCATCTTCCTCGCCCATCCCCCAGCCAAAAGCCCAAAGGGAACCAGTTCCTGCCAGGGAACTTGCTTGAACCCCGCAAACGCCCAATGGTGTGCTTCTGCAGATTCATCCCTCCAGAGGCTGGAGAGGATGTGGAGAAAAGGGGACCCTCTTGCACTATTGGTGGGAATGCAAATTGGTGCAGGGTGGGGGGTGGGAGGGAGGGGAGGGTGGGTGATGGGTAATGAGGAGGGCACCTTTTGGGATGAGCACTGGGTGTTGTATGGAAACCAATTTGACAATAAATTTCATATATTGAAAAAAAAAGAATATTACCAGGGATAAAGAATGTCATTTTGTGTTGAGAAAGAAATCAATCAGGAGGTAGTAACAATTTATTTATGTTCCTAATACAGAGTTTTAAAACATATGAACCAAAAACTGATACAGCTACAAGTAGAAATAATTTTTAAGAATATATTCGGAGAATTAGAAGGCAGGATCATCAAGAGAACATGACCACCAGTTGATTCCTGAACTGGACCTGGGCAATGGGAAGCTCCTCCCCACTCCCCTGTCCTTGGAATATGCATTTCCCTGGCCTTCCCCACTACCAGAAGCTGCTCCAAGGATACAGCCTTGAGAGAGTGATGTGGTGTTGAGACTGTCAGGGCACTATACATGGCTGAATCCACTTAAGGCCTCTATATTAACTTTAGGATTGGGCAGGTGGGTAAAGAGAGCTTCTCATCATGAGGTCACCTATGATGTTGGTTATGTATCATACCAGTCAGGATATGACTCCTCTTGCAACTGGAAGTTAAACCTTAATTGAATTTGATTATATAAATCTAGTTAGAGATTAATATTGCCAAAGACATGTCCTGAGTACTTATATGTTAAATGAAAACTACTTTAAAACTTCACTAATGTTTAATGCATAGCTGTTTGAAGTATAATTTTTCTTGTCTCTTTGTTCTGATTTCTAGAATATGCAAAAGTTATTCTTACAAAGAAGTCCCCAAGAGATGTCCAATGTAAATTATTTTCATGATGCTTGTCCTGCCCAGAATACAGAATAGGAAAATTTTACCCAAGGGATTTCTTCTAGTGGTGAATATACATAAGGCTGAGGAAAATTGCTTCCACAGATACTGTCTCCACCCAACTGTGGATGTCATCTCAAGCATACATCAGAAGAGAAGAGGAAATAGTAATCTGGTCTTGAAGAAAATTCGTGTTAGTAAGTTATCTCATGTTCTCTGTGACTCTCTTCTTTATAATAACTTTTTAACAGTTTATTTTTTTAATATATGAAATTTATTGTCAAATTGGTTTCCATACAACACCCAGTGCTCATCCCAAAAGATGCATTCTTCAATGCCCATCACCTCCCCTCCCCTCCCTCCCACCCCCCATCAACCCTCAGTTTGTTCTCAGTTTTTAAGAGCCTCTTATGCTTTGGCTCTCTCCCACTCTAACCTCTTTTTTTTTTCCTTCCCCTACCCCATGGGTTTCTGTTAAGTTTCTCAGGATCCACATAAAAGTGAAAACATATGGTATCTGTCTTTCTCTGTATGGCTTATTTCACTTAGCATCACACTCTCCAGTTCCATCCACGTTGCTACAAAGGGCCATATTTCATTCTTTCTCATGCCATGTAGTACTCCATTGTGTCTATAAACCACAATTTCTTTATCCATTCATCCGTTGATGGACATTTAGGCTCTTTCCACAATTTGGCTATTGTTGAGAGTGCTGCTAAAAACATTGGGGTACAAGTGCCCCAATGCATCAGTACTCCTGTATCCCTTGGGTAAATTCCCAGCAGTGCTATTGCTGGGTCATAGGGTAGGTCTATTTTTAACTTTTTGAGGAACCTCCACACTGTTTTCCAGAGTGGCTGCACCAGTTTGCATTCCCACCAACAGTGCAAGAGGGTTCCCGTTTCTCCACATCCTCTCCAGCATCTATAGTCTCCTGATTTGTTCATTTTGGCCACTCTGACTGGCATGGGGTGATATCTGAGTGTGGTTTTGATTTGTATTTCCCTGATAAGGAGCGACGTTGAGCATCTTTTCATGTGCCTGTGGGCCATCCGGATGTCTTCTTTAGAGAAGTGTCTATTCATGTTTTCTGCCCATTTCTTCACTGGATTATTTGTTTTTCGGGTGTGGAGTTTGGTGAGCTCTTATACATTTTGGATACTAGCTCTTTGTCCGATATGTCATTTGCAAATATCTTTTCCCATTCCGTTGGTTGCCTTTTAGTTTTGTTGATTGTTTCCTTTGCTGCAGAAGGTTTTATCTTCATGAAGTCCCAGTAGTTCATTTTTGCTTTTAAGTCCCTTGCCTTTGGGGATGTGTCGAGTAAGAGATTGCTACGGCTGAGGTCAGAGAGGTCTTTTCCTGCTTTCTCCTCTAGGGTTTTGGTGGGTCCTGTCTCACATTAAGGTCCTTTATCCATTTTGAGTTTATTTTTGTGAATGGTGTCAGAAAGTGGTCTAGTTTCAACCTTCTGCATGTTGCTGTCCAGTTCTCCCAGCACCATTTGTTAAAGAGACTGTCTTTTTTCCATTGAGTATTGTTTCCTGCTTTGTCATAGATTAGTTGGCCATACTTTTGTGGGTCTAGTTCTGGGGTTTCTATTCTCTTCCATTGGTCTATGTGTCTGTTTTTGTGCCAATACCATGCTGTCTTGATGATTACAGCTTTGTAGTAGAGGCTAAAGTCTGGGATTGTGATGCCTCCTGCTTTGGTCTTCTTCAAAATTACTTTGGCTATTTGGGGCCTTTTGTGGTTCCATATGAATTTAAAATTGCTTGTTCTAGTTTCGAGAAGAATGCTAGTGCATTTTGATTGGGATTTCATTGAATGTGTAGATAGCTTTGGGTAGTATAGACATTTTAACAAAATTTATTCTTTCAACCCATGAGCATGGAATGTTTTTCCATTTCTTTATATCTTCTTCAATTTCCTTCATAAGCTTTCTATAGTTTTCAGCATACAGATCTTTTACATCTTTGGTTAGATTTATTCCTAGGTATTTTATGCTTCTTGGTGCAATTGTGAATGGGATCATATAATAATTTTTAAAATATCTGTATATATCTGTATCACCCATGCCCACTTGCTTGAAGTTGAATATGGCTTGTTTAACTTCCAACTTTTAAAGAAGGTAATAAAGTTTTTCTCCTCCCATCCTATTCCTATGGGAGCTTCTATGGTCTCTCAAACAAAGGTGTGCATATCACCATCATACAGAACCACAGAGATGCTCTCAGGTCTGCTTTGGAAGATCTCCATCCTTTGATGGCTACTCAATTTTAGCAAGTTCCAGCTCTCTTCACTTAGGTGGAATTTGCCATTTAAGAAGATAAAGTTTTTCATGTCAGAGTATTTTACACTAAGATAACTTCTAACAGAGATAGAAGTGAAAACTGTGGAGCACCTGGGTGGCTCAGTTGGTTGAGTGTCCATCTTCAGCTCAGGTCATGATCTCACGGTTTTTGAGTTTGAGCCCCGCATCAGGCTCTGTACTGACAGCTCAGAGCCTAGAGCTTGCTTCCAATTTTGTGTCTCCCTCTTTCTCTGTTCCTCTCCCCCTCATGCTCTGTCTCCTTCTCTCAAAAATAAATAAACGTTAAAAAAAATTAAAAAAAAAACTCCTAAATAATAACTCAATTAGTCTTCTTTCCTAATTTTTCAGTTTTACTGATCCAAAGGTTATCATTAGTCCTTTTGTGAAAATTCTCCAAATTACAGTTAAAAATCTCAAATGTGCTTTAATATAATGCACTTTTGCCTCATGGAAGTTTCTTAAAATATTAATAACCCCTCTTGGACAAAAGTAGACCAAAAGGTAAAAAAAATTGCTAAGCTATTCGAAAGCAAGCATCATTTCTGAAACTTCTTTTGCATGTGTACACCCTACTGCTTGCTAAGAATTTGCTTGTTAATTTAGAGAAAACGTAAGAGGTAGGCATTTTTTCTAAAAAGGTGGTACCATGTATTTTGCTTACATAGACTAGTTGGCTGTTGATTAAGAGTGCTGCCAGTAGGTTTTAGACACTGTACTGCTTTAAGTTGCATTTTAATGAAGAACGGAAATAACTAATATTTACTAATCATGCACTGAGTACCGGAAAAATTTAAGAGCTTTCTGTATACTTATTGCCTTGTCATAATAAGTCTATTATTAAATTGAGTTCTCCCTTTTCAACAGATGAGGAAATGGAAACAGAAATGAGTTTAGCTCAAGGTCACAGAGTCAACAATAGAGTTATATTTCAGACCAGATTGCACTAATTAAAAAGTTCATGTTCATTCTACTTATTATCCTAATTACTGGATTAATATTCATATGTAATATAACATACCAATATTGTGGAATATTAATTTAAAAACTGATTAAAAAACAGAAGGATTTCTTATTGGTAAATTGTTCCCTAGCAATGTACATATTCATCTTTGGAAGGCAGCTATGCTCACCACTACACCATGTACATATTCATCTTTTGCAAAATCCTTTCTCAAACACAACTGAAATCCTGCTTTTGCTATTAGCTGTCTTCTACATCATTTATTACAAAACACATGGAACTAGTTATTGACAACTAATCCCAGAAAGGTGTTTGTCTTGACAAAAATTAAATTTCAAGGTAAAGGCCAAATTGTTCAAGTTTCTCAGGGGACATAAGTCTACTGGGTGTAATATCAGCATATTTCCTTTAGAAATTAAATCTCTATCATGGAGCATATGTTAACTTGTAAGTTACGAGAATACTAACACATGTCCCCTTGTCCCCAGCAAATGTGTGCTTTACCTAATTCTTTAGGAATATCTTCTTCATTTCTATCCTGTGCTTCTGAGTTCTCAGTATAAGGGAAGGGAAAACTAGTGTTCATGATGCAGTAGGTTTTCACAGTTCTGCTCTCTTTGGCATCACTGTTAAGATTTCAAAGGGTAAAAAAAGAAGAGACACATAAACAATAAAGCAAAGGGAAAGAAATAATAAAGGGAGAAGAGAGATAAACAATTAGCTTTCCACCATCCAGTGAAAAAATAATTTACTGAAGGATGAATATAAACAATATCATTATTGTATTTACATATTTGTACAAAATAAAAAAATTATAAATATATATTTAGAGATAAATAATTGGTGATCTCTGAAGTTTTAACTTCATGCTCACTCAGCACTAACAAACATGTATTCTGATTCCATATGTCTACAATTTATTCACATCCTCTAAATAACATTTATATGTATTTGAAACTTGTATGGCAATATTTTTAAACCTAGGGATTTCATGGCATCCATTGATATATGGTTGACATGCTGTCAAAACTCTTTGCACAACATTTGAATCAACCAAAATTCAACCAATGGCCTCCTGTTGGCCAAAAGCCTTAGCAATAATAGAGTTGATTGAAAGATATTTTGTATTTTTTACGTGTTATATGCTGCATTACTACAATGAAGTGGGCTAGAAAAAAGAAAACGTTATTTTTTTAACGTTTATTTATTTTTGAGACAGAGAGAGACAGAGTATGAATGGGGGAGGTGCAGAGAGAGAGGGAGACAGAATCTGAAGCAGCCTCCAGGCTCTGAGCCATTAGCTCAGAGCCCAACGCAGGGCTCGAACTCACGGACCGCGAGATGGTGACCTGAGTTAAAGTCGGACGCTTAACTGACTGAGCCACCCAGGCGCCTCAAGAAAACGTAATTAAGAAAATCATAAAGAGAAAATACATTTACAGTGCTGTGCCTACTGACAAAAATCTGCATATAATAGACCCACAGAATTCAATCCTGTGTTGTTCAAAAGTCAACTGTAAATGAAAATAAATATTCTCTATGGATAAGCTTGAGTATAACAAGCTTCCATTCAGACTTCAAGTCAGACTCTAAGTCTGAGTTACCTTCCTCTGTGGTTAATCACTTTCTCATCTAATTCCCCACAGACATCTTTTTCTAATACATTTAGTTTACTAAATGAATTTCATTTAACTGTGATCTTAATGATAAATTGTGTGCCTGATTTTGCATTTAAATTATCATGCCATGGTATTTATTATAAGGTTTTCTATATAGCTTTTCTCCTACTGACTGTTCCAACATATATTTTATAGTAATAAGCAAAAAAATTAGGTTTATGGTGTTTTATAAAAGAGGTTCACTCATCTGTGGAATTTGAGAAGCTTGACAGATGATAATAGGAGAAGGGGAGGAGAAATAAGATAAAAACAGAGAGGGAGAGAAACCCTAAAAGCATCTTAAATACAGAGAACAAACTGAGGGTTGATGTGGGTAGGGAAAATGGGTGATGGGTACTAACAAGGGCACTTGTTGGGATGAGCACTGGGTTTTCACATGTAAGTGATGAATCATTAGATTCTGCTCCTGAACCCAAGGCTACACTGTATGTTAAGTAACTTGAGAATTTAAAAAAAAGGCATAATGTCAGGAATATTTTGCCAATATTTGTCTTCCCAGTTATATTTTCCACTTTCAGGTATAAATGCTAATTTTCAAGGAAATTTAAATTTAAATGAAATAGAATTTCAATTAAATACTAAAAGTTAAGTACCCATTCCCACACCAATAACTGACAATCTATCCTTCTTCCTAGGTTATTTTAGAGGACACAGTGAATAAAATGGATAAAGGAAATTTGTCTATAGTGTCAGAATTTGTGCTTCTGGGACTTTGCCACTCATGGAATATGCAGGTCTTATTCCTAATCATATTTTTTATGCTTTACCTGATTATTGTATCTGGAAATGTTTTCATCATGATCCTAATCATCACTGATTCCCATCTTCATTCCCCCATGTATTTCTTGTTGGCCAACCTGTCCTTTGTTGATATGTGGCTTTCTTCAGTCACCACTCCAAAGATGATCACGGACTTTCTCAGGGAGAACAAGACTATTTCCTTTGGAGGGTGTATGTGCCAGATCCTCTATGTACATTTTGTTGGAGGGGGTGAGATGGTACTCTTGGTGGTAATGGCCTATGACCGCTATGTGGCTATCTGTAAGCCACTCCACTATTCGGCCATGATGAGCCTGCAAAAATGCACTAGTCTGGTGGTAACTTCCTGGAGCATTGGCTTCGTGCATGCCATGAGTCAGATGGCTGTGATTGTGCAATTGCCTTTCTGTGGCCCCAGGGAAATTGACAGCTTCTTCTGTGACATACCACTGGTAATCAAGCTTGCCTGCATAGATTCCTACAATTTGGGAATATTAATGAATGCTGACAGTGGGGTTCTAGCTATGACTTGCTTTATTCTGTTGTTGATATCCTATACATATATTCTTCTCACCATCCGCCAAAGCACTAAAACTGGTGCTTCCAAGGCACTCTCTACCTGTACTGCCCACATCACAGTGGTGGTGCTCTTCTTTGGGCCTTGCATCTTCATCTATGTGTGGCCACTCAGCATCACCTGAGTGGACAAATTTCTTGCTGTGTTTTACTCTGTTATTACACCTCTCCTAAATCCAGCCATTTATACTCTGAGAAATAAAGAGATTAAAGATGCCATGAAGAGATTCAGAAGCTATTATATGCATTACAAGGGAAATATTTAATGCCCCAAAAACCTTACTGTAAGCACTTCAAATTGATAATACATTGACCTTGTAAAATAAGTTGAAAATTCTAGGCATTCAGTTTATTTCTACATATTATAGTTGTCTCCAAGTGCAGGAATAGGGTAAATATAATTCAAGAAATGGCAACATTTATTAATCATCCAGTAGAACACCACAAAATATATCCCTAAAGCCCAAACACTAATGATCCCTCTTTCTGAGGGAATTGTCTAATCAGTCTTCCTATGACTTTATGTTAATTGAGAATCTAAAATTCATTCAACAAAGCCATCCATCCATCCTGATGGATAGTATCTTAACAAATTTCTCTTGAATTTTCTCCTGACTCCATTTGGAAAGTACTCCTATAACACTGACTCCTTCTCTCAAACCTTTCACCCAACTTCTTGTCAAGAGGTAACTCAATTATTATTTTTTCTTTAACTTAGCTTCCATGTAAATACCAATGGGAAGCAGTGGGAGAAAAAACTAGAGAGAATGTGACAACAGTGGTAAAATCATAGAGTGAAGGATATTCTGTGTTTTATTTCCATTAACTCAATAAATGTAAAAAAAAAAGGTAAAACCTAATGATATTTCCCTTGGTTATCTCAGTCTCAAGGACTAATATTTATTATGCTTCAAACTATTATTAACCATCTATGTAAAAGTCCTAAAATGTAGGCTCTTCAAGGGCAAGAGCCATGCCTTACCTGATCAATTCTTGAAATAGCAGTACTTAGTATACTGGTTAATATATAAACAGTCAATAAATATATTTTAATGAATATATAAAGGATAATTTATCCATTCAAATACCCATAACATTTATTGATCGTGGCGTATTGAAGTGCAGCCTTTGTCATTAAAAGAAATTCCTAAGTTTCAGATTACAAATAAAATTTATTTTATTTCTTGCAGAATTTTAAATTAAGTGGATTGAAATTCACTTGGAAGAATCAACAATAAAAGTCAGAAAAAAAATTTAGTACATACACAGGTTTTATTCCTCTTAACATCAAAACAAAAAACAACAAAATGACAATAAAAATAATTCACTGATCCTCCTTGAATGCCTACTCTATGCCACTCTTTTATATGCATTAATTTAAGTGCTTTTATTATTTCCAATTTATGAATAAGAAAATGAGACTCAGAAATGCGAATTAAAGTTCTTCAAGATAACACAGTCTTATTTTTCCTTCTCTTAGGATTTATAGATCAATTTGAATTCCAAGACTCTTCACTTATTAAATAACACTACCCAATACAATAGAAAATTATTTCTTTTTTTTTAATGTTTGTTTATTTTTGAGAAAGAGAGAGACAGAGCATGAGAAGGGGAGGGGCAGAGAGGGAGACAGAATTGGAAGCAGGCTCCAGGCTCTGAGCTGCCAGCACAGAGCCTGATGTGGGGCTCGAACTCACAAACTGTGAGACCATGACCTGAGTCAATTAATAGAATCAGAGAACCTAAGTCAATAATAGAATATTAACCGAACAAAATAAATAATATACTGGAAATGGCATTTTGCAATCTAAATTGATTATGCAGTATAAAATGGGAATGGGAGAAACATCACCTAAGAACAAACCTGCACACAAATGGTAAAGTATTAACAGTCAACCATTTAGCTGTCTCTACCTTGGGTGGTAGCCCCAATTCATTCTCATGGGTATACTATTCATTCACTGTATTGTCACCACTGTATGTTTTAAGAAATTTTTTTTCTGCCCAGAACACTAAGTATCTTTTTTTTTTCCTGTCTGTACTTATAAGATAAACCTGAGTGTTAAGTACTATTTTTATGGATTTCCTAACATGTGAAAAAGAAGGGTTTAAGAATAAAAAAATACAGGGGCGTCTGGGTGACTTGGTCGGTTAAATGTCCAACTTGGGCTCAGGTCATGATCTCACAGTTTGTGAGTTTGAGCCTGGCATTGAGCTCTGTGCTGACAGCTCAGAGCCTGGAACCTACTTCAGATTCTGTGTCTCCCTCTCTCTGCCCCTCCCCTGTTTGCACTCTGTGTCTATCTGTCTGTTGTCTCTCCCTCTCTCTTAAAAATAAACATTAATTTTTTTAAAGTAAAAAATAAGCTTATAAATTTCTTTGTAATATAATTTGCCACAACAAAATCCAAGAATTACATGCTCTCAACTCAATCATTTTAGTCACTTTTTCCATGCTATTCAAGCTTAGTATTTACATTTATCAGATAGGCAAATTCTCCTTAATTATCACTTGTTTCTATTAGAATCATCTTCACAGACATTAACCTAGAAAACATATATTCTCTAGTCAACTTCAAATGGCCAACAGTCGGTCTTAATTTGCATTTAATGAAAATATTGTCTACTCTGGTGGAAGTCTTTCTTTCTTAGGCACCAAGACCTCCAACACAGTAGAGCTCAGAGTGATGCAAATGGGAAGCAAAAATTATTGAGTTGTTAGATATAATAGTGACAGGATTTATTACAATTTCTACATCTTGATTCCCAAAGAGAATTAAGATCTCACCTCCCAAAATAGTCATAAACGAGTCTTCAGTATATCATTCTATCATTCTATTAGACCAGCTGTTTATGAGCGAACAAGTGTTAATATCAGGGCATTCTTGGCCATGAGACCACAGCTGCACTTGTTTGGCTCATCAGATGCAATGTTATATAGAATACCACCGTTGTGACAAAGCATTTTTTTCAATCCATGGATGGGAGTTTAGCCTATGGAATTTAGGTAGGAAAAAAATGCATACCCATATGTTCATTTCAGTGAGGTCAAAATTCTACTTCTTCCACAATGGACATGTTTCAATATAATTAACCTGCCATCAGATCACTGGCTGATCCCCACAGTAAATTGTGCCATTTAGTGGCTCAGCATTAAAGGTCAGGTAACACTAACAGCCAGATCAAGCTTTGTAAGGAATTCCAAATTGTTTATCAACGAATGATCTCTAACCTTGGTCATTTTGCATAGGAACCCATTCAGCAAGTGCTGAGGTGACTGAAGAAAGATGTTAACATGCACATAACTTGTAATTTGCCTACCTGACTTCTAAAGATTCCTCTGTAGGAGCTGCCCCGTAGTATCACTCACATGGGACATCTTTATTTTCATAATCTATGCCCATTCTGAGAGGTCTATCACTAGAACTCTCCCCCAGGAATTCTCTGTCAGTAGGCTTCCTACTATTCAGTCCAAGCTCTGACCATCTAATTACACCATTAGTAACTATCAGGAATAAATATATACTCATGCTTCTAGTCAAAGTGGACAACTGAAAGTACTGCTTGAAATTCCTCCCTTGGGAGAATTTCTCCTCACCACACTCATTCAGGGCCCAAATCATAATAGTACCATAACTAACCAAATCTAACCACAATACTTCACTCAATTGCAGTAGTAGAGCTTCAGAGTTTCACTTCTAGTTGCTGTCAATTATATAAAATAAACCAACTGTATATTAAGCTCTAAATATTTAATTTTTAGTCCATGTAGTCATAGATATATAATAAAGAGATAAGGCAATCAGGCAGTAATAGTTGTTGAAGGACTTTACTATAATCTAATGTAACTTCTTATGCCTCTTGACCTGCTAAGCCCAGTTTATTATGTGCCATTTCCACTTAATGATATAATGTTGGTTCTGAATTTCAATTTTACAGCTTAAAGAATAAGATAGCATTCAGTTCATCATAGGTAGCTGAGATCACACAATCACTTGAAGCCCAAGTTTAGGCATTTGAGATCTATAAGCTACACTAGAGCTCTGGGGGATGCTAGCCATGGGAACCCTAGAAACTTTACTGAGGTGGTTTATTTCCCATGATCTAACTCAGATATGTCTATGGCATCCAAAATATTTGCTTTTTTCCTTTTATTGGGTCCAGTCAGAATTACCACATCAATGTAGTGGACTGGTATGATGTTTTGTGGAATGTTGAATGATCAAGATTTCTACAGAATATATTATGACAAATGGATGAATTTTGCGGTATGTGAATTGTTGCTTCATAATAAACATTATACATATATATCCATATATATATATGGATATATATGCATATGTATATACTTTTAAATATTAAGTCTGTTAACTACACAAATATGTATACCTTCAAGTTAATAACTACAAATGTAAAGATGCTTCCATTAAACAATCACAAGATAGTTTACTTAGTACATTAAGTTAATCTCAAAACAATTCTCTTAATGTAATACTGAAAGTAATACTTGGCAAAGGGAAGCCAGACACATTCTTCTGATCTGGGTCCACACAGTAATGCAGAAGGGAGATTGTGAGATTATTTTTTAAATCATAAATGCTATAGTCATTCATAAAGAAAGAGGAAGCCTTCATTCATGTTCTTTCTACTCCTTTCTTTTCCATTCTTCTCCTCCCATATTTTATGACTTTGTGGTCAGATTATATTTAGAGAATCAAACTTAGTACAAAGAATCTGAAGTCCATTCAAGGACAGTAAGTAAACAGAACCATATTACATGAGGAATAGTCATAAATATTTACAATAGTTTAGCCTAAAGATAAAAAGGAATGTGGACTATATTGATAGTGGTGAAGAAAAATTATAAGTAAGATCTTCTTCCCCAACTCCTATGCAGTGGTTCAAAGGTTCTGATTCGGGGAGAGAAAGGCTTTAAAGACAAAAAGCCCTGCAGCCTTATCTGAGGTGGCTGACTTCATTTTGGAACTTGCTGTGGAGAATCCCATGAAGAAGGACATTCTCAAAAAACATGGGAATCTTTGTGAAGAACAATGAACAAGTGTTAGAATTTCCTTGATGCTGGCAGCCATAAACAAAACAGCAGAGAAACTAGACATCAGACAGAAAGAACCAGCTAAGATCCCTCCTAAGATCATAAACTTCAGGGACAGGAAGTCTGTTTGCATGTGCTAGGCTGCACCCACTCAGTAGAATTAGGGCAGACTTGAAAGCATCTCCTAAGCCACACAAAGATCCAATGAAAAATGAAGGCTCAAAGGCTCAGGAATAAAGCACACCTCTGAACAAAGATGGCCTGAAAAATAAGCTACTCTCATCCATAGGCAACTCCTAGGAAGCCAGCACTTAAAGAAAAATTACACATATTTCTGGAAGTTTGGAAGGCTCTATGCATGTTAATTCCAAACATATTTCCCCTTCTTACTAAGCAATGCTTTTAATTTCGCAAATTGTTATTCTGAGAACTATAAAATTAAATTCTGTGGCTGATTTCGGCAGGATTACATCCATAACTACAAAAGCAAGATATTTAAGAACTGTCATAGAACTTTTCTGGTTCTCAAACTATAACTTGAAATCAAATTTTAAAAATCTGAGTTTGTCATTTCTTTCTATAAGTATTCAGAAGAATCCATCACTCACCACACTCCTTATAATCATCATTAGTAACAAAATGGTCAAGTACAATAGCCACTTGCTTCAGTTAGCCTTCAATGCAATCAACACAATTATCTGCAATGCCACTGCCTGCTAGTAATGGATCACTAGCATGCCATTTCCCACAGGCAAGGATCTCAGGCTGTGCTCATTCCCAAGGACAAGACCAAGCCAATTCCCAATCCCCATATTTAAGGAGCTGCTTCCTGGGACCAATTCTGTTACAAATTTATGAATCAGAACATACCAAAAAAATGCAGACTGTTGCAGAGGGCTCTTCGGAAGATGGCGGCGTAGGAGGACGCTGGGCTCACCGCGCGTCCTGCTGATCACTTAGATTCCACCTACACCTGCCTAAATAACCCAGAAAACCGCCAGAGGAATAGCAGAACGGAGTATCCGGAGCCAAAAGCAGACGAGAGGCCCACGGAAGAGGGTAGGAAGGGCGGCGAGGCGGTGCGTGCTCCACGGACTGGCGGGAGGGAGCCGGGGCGGAGGGGCGGCTCTCTGGCCAAGCAGAGCCCCCGAGTCTGGCTGGCAAAAGCAGAGGGGCCTGACTGACTGTGTTCCCACAGCAAGCGCGACTTAAGATCTGGGAGGTCATAAGTTAACAGCTCTGCTCCGAAAGCGGGAAGGCTGGTAACAAAGGGAGGGAGAGCTGCTGAGCCCCCTGACGACAGAGCTCAGTTTGGTGGGGAAGAAAGGCGCTCCCCAGCGCCATCTACCCCGCCCATCCCCCAGCCAAAATCCCAAAGAGAACCAGTTCCTGCCAGGGAACTTGCTCGCTCCGCTCCGCGCAAACACCCAACTCTGTGCTTCTGCAGAGCCAAACCTCCGGCAGCCGAACTGACTCCCTCCCGCTGCCACAGGGCCCCTCCTGAAGTGTATCACCTAAGGAGAAACAAGCTAAGCCTGCCCCTCCTGCCCCTGTGCACCTTGCCTACCCACCCCAGCTAATACGCCAGATCCCCAGCATCACAAGCCTGGCAAACTGCAAGTAGCCCAGACGGGCCACGCCACCCCACAGTGAATCCCGCCCCTAGGAGAGGGGAAGAGAAGGCGCACACCAGTCTGACTGTGGCCCCAGCGGTGGGCTGGGGGCAGACGTCAGGTCAGACTGCGGCCCTGCCCACCAACTCCAGTTATACACCAAAGCACAGGGGAAGTGCCCTGCAGGTCCTCACCACTCCAGGGACTATCCAAAATGACCAAGCGGAAGAATTCCCCTCAGAAGAATCTCTAGGAAATAACAACAGCTAATGAGCTGATCAAAAAGGATTTAAATAATATAACAGAAAGTGAATTTAGAATAATAGTCATAACATTAATCGCTGGGCTTGAAAACAGTATAGAGGACAGCAGAGAATCTCTTGCTACAGAGATCAAGGGACTAAGGAACAGTCACGAGGAGCTGAAAAACACTTTAAACGAAATGCAAAACAAAATGGAAACCACCACAGCTCGGATTGAAGAGTCAGAGGAGAGAATAGGTGAACTAGAAGATAAAGTTATGGAAAAAGAGGAAGCTGAGAAAAAGAGAGATAAAAAAATCCAGGAGTATGAGGGGAAAATTAGAGAACTAAGTGATACACTAAAAAGAAATAATATACGCATAATTGGTATCCAAGAGGAGGAAGAGAGAGGGAAAGGTGCTGAAGGGGTACTTGAAGAAATTATAGCTGAGAACTTCCCTGAACTGGGGAAGGAAAAAGGCATTGAAATCCAAGAGGCACGGAGAACTCCCTTCAGACGTAACTTGAATCGATCTTCTGCACGACATATCATAGTGAAACTGGCAAAATACAAGGATAAAGAGAAAATTCTGAAAGCAGCAAGGGGTAAACGTGCCCTCACATATAAAGGGAGACCTATAAGACTCGTGACTGATCTCTCTTTTGAAACTTGGCAGGCCAGAAAGAATTGACACGAGATTTTCAGTATGCTAGACAGAAAAACTATGCAGCCGAGAATCCTTATCCAGCAAATCTGTCATTTAGAATAGAAGGAGAGATAAAGGTCTTCCCAAACAAACAAAAACTGAAGGAATTTGTCACCACTAAACCAGCCCTACAAGATATCCTAAGGGGGACCCTGTGAGACAAAGTACCAGAGGCATCACTACAAGGATAAAACATACAGACATCACAATGACTCTAAACCCATATCTTTCTATAATAACACTGAATGTAAATGGATTAAGTGCGCCAAGCAAAAGACATAGGGTATCAGAATGGATAAAAAAACAAGACCCATCTATTTGCTGTCAACAAGAGACACATTTTAGACCTGAGGACACCTTTAGATTGAGAGTGAGGGGATGGAGAACTATTTATCATGCTACTGGAAGCCAAAAGAAACCTGGAGTAGCCATACTTATATCAGACAAACTAGACTTTAAATTAAAGGCTGTAACAAGAGATGAAGAAGGGCATTATATAATAGTTACAGGGTCTATCCATCAGGAAGAGCTAACAATTATAAATGTCTATGCGCCGAATACCGGAGCCCCCAAATATATAAAACAATTACTCATAAACATATGCAACCTTATTGAGAAGAATGTGGTCATTGCAGGGGACTTTAACACCCCACTTACAGAAATGGATAGATCATCTAGACACACGGTCAATAAAGAAACAAGGGCCCTGAAAGATCCATTGGATCAGATGGACTTCACAGATATATTTAGAACTCTACATCCCAAAGCAACAGAATATACTTTCTTCTCGAGTGCACATGGAACTTTCTCCAAGATAGATCATATACTGGGTCACAAAACAGCCCTTCATAAGTTTACAAGAATTGAAATTATACCATGCATACTTTCAGACCACAATGCTATGAAGCTTGAAATCAACCACAGAAAAAAGTATGGAAAACCTCCAAAAGCATGGAGGTTAAAGAACACCCTACTAATGAATGAGTGGGTCAACCAGGCAATTAGAGAAGAAATTAAAAAATATATGGAAACAAACGAAAATGAAAATACAACAATCCAAACGCTTTGGGATGCAGCGAAGGCAGTCCTGAGAGGAAAATACATTGCAATACAGGCCTATCTCAAGAGACAAGAAAAATCCCAAATATAAAATCTAACAGCACACCTAAAGGAAATAGAAGCAGAACAGCAAAGGCAGCCTAAACCCAGCAGAAGAAGAGAAATAATAAAGATCAGAGCAGAAATAAACAATATAGAATCTAAAAAAACTGTAGAGCAGATGAACGAAACCAAGAGTTGGTTTTTTGAAAAAATAAACAAAATTGATAAACCTCTAGCCAGGCTTCTCAAAAAGAAAAGGGAGATGACCCAAATAGATAAAATCATGAATGAAAATGGAATTATTACAACCAATCCCTCAGAGATACAAACAATTATCAGGGAATACTATGAAAAATTATATGCCAACACACTGGACAACCTGGAAGAAATGGACAAATTCCTAAGCACCCACACTCTTCCAAAACTCAATCAGGAGGAAATAGAAAGCTTGAACAGACCCATAACCAGCAAAGAAATTGAATTGGTTACCAAAAATCTCCCAACAAATCAGAGTCCAGGACCAGATGGCTTCCCAGGGGAGTTCTACCAGACGTTTAAAGCAGAGATAATACCTATCCTTCTCAAGCTATTCCAAGAAATAGAAAGGGAAGGAAAACTTCCAGACTCATTCTTTGAAGCCAGTATTACTTTGATTCCTAAACCAGACAGAGACCCAGTAAATAAACAGAACTACAGGCCAATATCCCTGATGAATACGGATGCAAAAATTCTCAATAAGATACTAGCAAATCGAATTCAACGGCATATAAAAAGAATTATTCACCGTGATCAAGTGGGATTCATTCCTGGGATGCAGGGCTGGTTCAACATTCGCAAATCAATCAACGTGATACATTACATTAACAAAAAAAAAGAGAAGAACCATATGATCCTGTCAATCGATTCAGAAAAGGCCTTTGACAAAATCCAGCACCCTTAATAAAAACCCTTGAGAAAGTCGGGATAGAAGGAACAAAGTTAAAGATCATAAAAGCCATTTATGAAAAGCCCACAGCTAACATCATCCTCAACGGGGAAAAACTGAGAGCTTTTTCCCTGAGATCAGGAACACGACAGGGATGCCCACTCTCACCACTGTTGTTTAACATAGTGCTGGAAGTTCTAGCATCAGCAATCAGACAACAAAAGGAAATCAAAGGCATCAAAATTGGCAAAGATGAAGTCAAGCTTTCGCTTTTTGCAGATGACATGATATTATACATGGAAAATCTGATAGACTCCACCAGAAGTCTGCTAGAACTGATACATGAATTCAGCAAAGTTGCAGGATACAACATCAATGTACAGAAATCAGTTGCATTCTTATACACTAACAATGAAGCAACAGAAAGACAAATAAAGAAACTGATCCCATTCACAATTGCACCAAGAAGCATAAAATACCTAGGAATAAATCTATCCAAAGATGTAAAGGATCTGAATGCTGAAAACTATAGAAAACTTATGAAGGTAATTGAAGAAGATTTAAAGAAATGGAAAGACATTCCCTGCTCATGGATTGGAAGAATAAATATTGTCAAAATGTCAATACTACCCAAAGCTACCTATACATTCAATGCAATCCCAATCAAAATTGCACCAGCATTCTTCTCGACACTAGAACAAGCAATCCTAAAATTCATATGGAACCACAAAAGGCCTCGAATAGCCAAAGTAATTTTGAAGAAGAAGACCAAAGCAGGAGGCATCACAATCTCAGACTTTAGCCTCTACTACAAAGCTGTAATCATCAAGACAGCATGGTATTGGCACAAACACAGACACGTAGACCAATGGAAGAGAAAAGAAACCCCAGAACTAGACCCACAAACGTATGGCCAACTCATCTTTGACAAAGTAGGAAAGAACATCCAATGGAAAAAAGACAGTCTCTTTAACAAATGGTCCTGGGAGAACTGGACAGCAACATGCAGAAGGTTGAAACTAGACCACTTTCTCACACCATTCACAAAAATAAACTCAAAATGGATAAAGGACCTGAATGTGAGGCAGGAAACCATCAAAACCTTAGAGGAGAAAGCAGGAAAAGACCTCTCTGACCTCAGCCGTAGCAATCTCTTACTGGACACATCCCCAAAGGCAAGGGAATTAAAAGCAAAAGTGAATTCCTAGGACCTTATGAAGATAAAAAGCTTCTGCACAGCAAAGGAAACAACCAACAAAACTAAAAGGCAACCAACGGAATGGGAAAAGATATTTGCAAATGACATATCAGACAAAGGGCTAGTATCCAAAATCTATAAAGAGCTCATCAAACTCCACACCCAAAAAACAAATAACCCAGTGAAGAAATGGGCAGAAAACATGAATAGACACTTCTCTAAAGAAGACATCCGGATGGCCAACAGGCCCATGAAAAGATGTTCAGCTTCGCTCCTTATCAGGGAAATACAAATCAAAACCACACTCAGATATCACCTCACGCAGTCAGAGGGGCAAAAATGAACAAATCAGGAGACTATAGATGCTGGAGAGGATGTGGAGAAACGGGAACCCTCTTGCACTGTTGGTGGGAATGCAAATTGGTGCAGCCGCTCTGGAAAGCAGTGTGGAGGTTCCTCAGAAAATTAAAAATAGACCTACCCTATGACCCAGCAATAGCACTGCTAGGAATTTACCCAAGGGATACAGGAGTACTGATGCATAGGGGCACTTGTACCCCAATGTTCATAGCAGCACTCTCAACAATAGCCAAATTATGGAAAGAGCCTAAATGTCCATCAACGGATGAATGGATAAAGAAATTGTGGTTTATAGACACAATGGAATACTACGTGGCAATGAGAAAAAATGAAATATGGCCTTTTGTAGCAACGTGGATGGAACTGGAGAGTGTGATGCTAAGTGAAATAAGCCATACAGAGAAAGACAGATACCATATGGTTTCACTCTTATGTAGATCCTGAGAAACTTAACAGGAACCCATGGGGGAGGGGAAGGAAAAAAGAAAAAGAGGTTAGAGTGGGAGAGAGCCAAAGCATAAGAGACTGTTAAAAACTGAGAACAAACTGAGGGTTGATGGGGGGTGGGAAGGAGGAGAGGGTGGGTGATGGGTATTGAGGAGGGCACCTTTTGGGATGAGCACTGGGTGTTGTATGGAAACCAATTTGACAATAAATTTCATATATTAAAAAAAATGCATATTTGTTCTTCTAATAAAATAATATAATCTAAAGATGGTTAACTAGGTATTGAAGACCTAAAAATAGACTTTTTAAAGCACTAAGGGATCATTTTAAAAGCAGCTGAAGGGAAAAAAAATACCAGCTTCAGAGCTGGAGGAATAAAGGGGAGAGTTTGGCATTATTAAAACTCAGAAGCTTAGAAGACCCCACACTGGAAACTCACACGTATGAAAGGGGGTCAGTGTAGTAGTTTTGAGAAGAAGCATAACTTCTCTAAACCAGTTTCTGTAAAATAGCACTACATTCTCATAGCATGTCAAGGATAAAACACATAAGTTACATAAAACACTTAACAGTGTCTTTCACTAAGCAAACATACATACTATGAAAACTCCCAAAGGCCATCCATTTGTTAGGATAAAGTTCAAACTGTGATGTTTTTCAACACCTAGGCCCTGCATAATGTGGTTTCTGTCTGCAGACACACCCCAAAACCACACCCCTCATTATCATCTCAGCTTCTCCAGGCCATGAATGGAAAACAAAACAAAAACCAGATGATACAATCCTAGAAATTCATAGTATATTTATTATTTGCTGTTTGTTTATTGTAGGTGATGGTTTTTTTTTAAAAGGACACCCAAAGCATAATCAACAAAAGAAAAAATAGGTACACTGGACTTCATCCAAACTAAAAATATTTGTGTCAAGGCCTCCACTCAAGAAAGTGAAAATAAGACCTGCAGATGAGAGAAAGTAGTTGTAAGACTCCTCTAATGAGGATCTTGTAGCCAGTGGAGTGGTGGCCCTCAAAGATATAGGTCTATATGCTATATCACAACTCCTGAAACTACTGATGTGACCTTACTTGGAAAAAAGGTCTTTGTAAATGTAATAAGGGTACTGAGATGACATTAATTTGGAGAACCTGGGCTGGCTCTAAATCTAAAAGCAACTGTCCTAATAAGAGACAGAGGAAAAGACAAGAATACAGGGAATAGGACCATGCGAAAGTGGAGGTAGAGGATGAAATCATGCAGACATAAGTGGATGCTGGAAGTGGCAAGAAAGGATTCTTCCCTAGATATTTATGAGTATGTCAACATACTTACTGCCAATTTCTAGCCTCCAAAATTGCAAGACACTAAATTTCTGTTTTAAACCACCAAGACTGTGGTGATTTATTATGGCAGTCCTAGAAAACTAATACAGGTCTAAATATAAAGGACTCCTAAAACTCCATAATAAAAACAATCTCATTTTAAACTTAATGAAAGATTTGAAAATACATATCTCTCAAGAAGATAAACAAATGGCCAACCAGGAAGCACATGAAAAGATGCCCAATATCATTAGTCGTTAGATGAATTCAAATCAAAACCAGAATGCATTCTCATTTCACACCCACTGGGTTGGCTATAATAAAAATTATAAAATAACAAGTTTTGGTGAGGATATGGAGAAACTGAAATGTGTATACACTGCTGGTGGGAACATAAAATGGTGCAGCCACTGTGGAAACCGTTTGCCAGGTCCTCAAAATGCTAAACATAAAGTTACCATAGGACCCATATGACCCAGCAGTTATACTCAAGAGAACTGACAACAGGTGTTCAACAAAAAATCATGCACAAATGTTTGTAGAAACACTATTCACAATAGCCAAAAGGTAGGGATAATCCAAACATTCACCAACCGATGAATAAAATGTGGTATATTCATTCAATAGAATATTATTCAATCATGAAAGAACTTAAATTCTGATGCATGCTACAATATAGATAACCCCTCAAAACAGTTTGCTCAGTGAAAGAAGCCAGACACACAAAAAGTCACATAATATTTCATTTATATAAAATGTCCAGAGAAGTCAAATCCATAGAGACAGAAAGCAGCTTCATGGTTGCCGGGAGATGTGAGGAGACAGAACCGGGACTGACTGCTAACAGGTATGAGGTTTATTTGGGGTGATGAACATGTTTTAAGAAATAGATAATAGGAAAAGTTACTTTGGCCAAAAGTTATACGCCAGAAACATAAATTCAGTCACCACAAATGATTTCCCTTCCTTCACTGACTCTGTGTTTACATTAAAAGAAAAAAACTAAAACTAAGTATGCTAGAAATGCTGAAAGAAGATTTTAATTGGTTTCCAACTGTGGGAAATTTTAAACAATCTTTACTATCAGACACAAGAGGCTTTTAAGAGCGCATTCATTCAACCAGTTTTCACTGACCACCTATTGAAAATACCCAAAAATATACCAGATACTGTGTCAAGTTCTGGCATAAAACTCTCATCTGCCTTCAGGAAGTATACTCCTTAGTGGAGGAAATAGACATTAAATGATCACTGGTGTGTCCAGTTCCATGTTACATGTACACTTGATAAACTGTATTCTATTATTGTGCTATAAAATATGATCTATGTTCATAGACCCCCAAGTATCTAGCTTACTATTACATTATTTGAAGATTTTAATACTTAAGTATTGTGTTTCCCACTTGGCCTATCTCAGACTGAACATTGACAGCATTAATAAATAAAACCTCCCTCCATTGTTTATTGTCTTGCTTTGTTTTGTGCTATTATTAACATTTCCTCCACAATATTGTCTCCTTTATTTGCTATTTTTAATTTTTTGAAATTTATTTCTGTATTATTTTGGTATAAAATTTTATACCTTATTATACTGTCTACCTTTATGTAATGTGCTTAGTTCCCTCACTTAATAAAGGGCTTTCATTTTTGGTATTGACAGTTCTACGCTATTTTCTGACTCCTACCTATTGCTGATGAGAAAAATCAAAATTATTCCATACTTTTTATTTGTCTATATCTCCATTGAAAATATTCAATTTATCACAGAATTAAGCCTTACATACTATTCTTTCATGTGTAGCCTCATCTTTAAGTGTATAACACAATGTATTAAATTCTAGGTGGGAAAACCTGCCCTGCTAGGCGGATGAGGAGCTGTCGGAGTGAGGCAGTTTCCTCAGGAGTAATGGCGGGCCTATGCTAGGGTAACACCACCGGCCTCCGTTTCCTTTACCCTTCTAACCAAACAATATTCCTGCCCAGTTACAAAGTGCAAGTTGTTTCCCTAAGTGTACTCTGAAATACACAAGAATATCTTAGTCTTTATATGCTCCAGTCTGGTATTGCCCAAAAGTATCAAGAGTCACCTGGGGAACTTTTTAAAGGTTCTTAAAAAGACAATGTATTGAAGATGGTGGCGTAGGAGGACGCTGGGCTCACCGCGTCCTGCTGATCACTTAGATTCCACCTACACCTGCCTAAATAACCCAGAAAACCGCCAGAAGACTAGCAGAACGGATTCTCCAGAGCCAAGCGCAGACAAGAGGCCCACGGAAGAGGGTAGGAAGGGCGGAGAGGCAGTGCACGCTACACGGACAGGCGGGAGGGAGCCAGGGCAGAGGGGCAGCCTGCCAGACAAGCAGAGGCCCCAAGTCTGGCTTGCAAAAGTGGAGGACCCAGACAGAGTGTGTTCTGACAGCAAGTGGGACTTAACATCTGGAAGGTTATAAGTTAACAGCTCTGCTCGGAGAGCGGGAGGGCTGGAGGACAATGGGAGAGAGAGTTGTTGAGCCCCAGACGACAGAGCTCAGCTTGTCGGGGAACAAAGGCATTCACCAGCACCATTCCCTCACCCATCCCCCAGCCCAAATCGAAAAGGGAACCAGTTCCTGCCAGGGAACTTGCTTGCATCATGCAAACACCCAACACTGCTTCTGCGGATCCATCCCTCTGGCTGGGGCAGGTCTGACTCCCTCCCGGTGCAGGGCCCCAACCGAAGCAGATCACCCAAGGATAAGCCAGCTGAGCTTGCCCTTCCCTCCCCTGTGCAACTTGCCAATCCACCCCAGCTAATGTGCCAGATCTCCAGCACCACAAGCCTGGCAGTGTGCAAGTAGCCTAGACGGGCCACACCACCCTGCAGTGAATCCCACCGCTAGGAGAGGGGAAGAGAAGGTACACACCAGTCTGACTGTGGCCCCAGCGGTGGGCTGGGGGCAGACATCAGGTGTGACTGTGGCCCCGCCCACCAACGCAAGTTATTCAAGACAGCACAGGGGAAGTGCCCTGCAGTCCCGCACCGCTCCAGGGACTATCCAAAATGATGAAACGGAAGAATTCCCCTCAAAAGAATCTCCAGGAAATAGCAACAGCTAACGAACTGATCAAAAATGATTTAAACAATGTAACAGAAAGTGAATTTAGAATAATAGTCATAAAATTAATCGCTGGGCTTGAAAACAGTATAGAGGACAGCAGAGAATCTATTGCTACAGAGATCAAGGGACTAAGGAACATCCAGGAGGAGCTAAAAAATGCTATTAATGAGCTGCAAAATAAAATGGAGATGACCACAGCTTGGATTGAAGAGGCAGAGGAGAGAATAGGTGAACTAGAAGATAAAATTATGGAAAAATAAGATGAAAAAAAAGAGAAAAAAATCCAGGAGTATGAGGGGAAAATTAGAGAACTAAGTGATGCACTAAAGAGAAATAAACTATGCATAATTGGTATTCCAGAGGAGGAAGAGAGAGGGAAAGGTGCTGAAGGGGTACTTGAAGAAATCATAGCTGAGAACTTCCTGGATCTGGGGAAGGAAAAAGGCATTGAAATCCAAGAGGCACAGAGAACTCCCTTCAGACGTAACTTGAATTGATCTTCTACGTGACATAGCATAGTGAAACTGACAAAATACAAGGATAAAGAATATTCTGAAAGCAGCCAGGGATAAACGTGCTCTAACATATAAAGGGAGACTGATAAGACTCATGACGGATCTCTCTACTGAAATTTGGCAGACCAGAAAGGAACGGAAGGAAATCTTCAATGTGATGAACAGAAAAAATATGCAGCCTAGAATCCTTTATCCAGCAAGTCTGTCATTTAGAATAGAAGGAGAGCTAAAGGTCTTCCCAAACAAACAAAAACTGAAGGAACTCGTCACCACTAAACCAGCCCTACAAGATCCTAAGGGGGATCCTGTGAGACAAAGTACCAGAGACATTGCTACAAGCATAAAACCAACAGTCATCACAATGACTCTAAACCCGTATCTTTCTATAATAACACTGAGTGTAAATGGACTAAATGCACCAACCAAAAGACATAGGGTATCAGAATGGATAAAAAAAACAAGACCCATCTATTTGCTGTCTACAAGAGACTCATTTTAGACCTGAGGGCACCTTCAGGTTGAAAATGAGGGGATGGAAAACTATTTTTCATGCTACTGGAAGTCAAAACAAAGCTGGAGTAGCCATACTTATATTAGACAAACTAGACTTTAAATTAAAGGCTGTAACAAGAGATGAAGAAGGGCATTATATAATAATTACAGGGTCTATCCATCAAGAAAAGCTAACAATTATAAATGTCTATGCGTCGAATATGGGAGCCCCCAAATATATAAAACAATTACTCACAAACATAAGCAACCTTATTGATAAGAATGTGGTCACTTCAGGGGACTTTAACACCCCACTTACAGAAATGGATAGATCATCTAGACACATGGTCAATAAAGAAACAAGGGCCCTGAAATATCCATTGGATCAGATGGACTTCACAGATATATTTAGAACTCTGCATCCCAAAGCAACAGAATATACTTTCTTCTCGAGTGCACATGGAACTTTCTCCAAGATAGATCACATACTGGGTCACAAAACAGCCCTTCATAAGTATACACGAATTGAAATCATACCATGCATACTTTCAGACCACAATGCTATGACGCTTGAGATCAACCACAGGAAAAAGTCTGGAAAACCTCCAAAAGCATGGAGGTTAAAGAACACCCTACTAAAGAATGAATGGGTCAACCAGGCAATTAGAGAAGAAATTAAAAAATATATGGAAACAAACAAAAATGAAAATACAACAATCCAAACACTTTGGGATGCAACGAAGGCATTCCCGAGAGGAAAATACATTGCAATCCAGGCTTATCTCAAGAAACAAGAAAAATCCCAAATACAAAATCTAACAGCACACCTAAAGGAAATAGAAGCAGAACAACAAAGACAGCCTAAACCCAGCAGAAGAATAGAATAAAGATCAGAGCAGAAATAAACAATATAGAATCTAAAAAAACTGTAGAGCAGATGAACGAAACCAAGAGTTGGTTTTTTGAAAAAATAAACAAATTTGATAAACCTCTAGCTAGGCTTCTCAAAAAGAAAAGGGAGAGGACCCAAATAGATAAAATCATGAATGAAAATGGAATTATTGCAACCAATCCCTCAGAGATACAAACAATTGTCAGGGAATACTATGAAAAATTAGATGCCAACAAACTGGAACACCAGGAAGAAATGGACAAATTCCTAAACACCCACACACTTCCAAAACTAAATCAGGAGGAAATAGAAAGCTTGAACAGACCCATAACCAGAGAAGAAATTGAATCAGTTATCAAAAATCTCCCAACAAATAAGAGTCCAGGACCAGATGGCTTCCCGGGAGAGGTTTACCAGACGTTTAAAGCAGAAATAATACCTATCCTTCTCAAGCTATTCCAAAAAACAGAAAAGGAAGGAAAACTTCCAGACTCATTCTTTGAAGCCAGTATTACTTTGATTCCTAAACCATACAAAGACCCAGTAAAAAAACAGAATTATAGGCCAATATCCCTGATGAATTTGGACGCAAAAATTCTCAGTAAGACACTAGCAAATCGAATTCAATGGCATATAAAAAGAATTATTCACCATGATCAAGTGGGATTCATTCCTGGGATGCAGGGCTGGTTCAACATTCGCAAATCAATCAACGTGATACATCACATTAATAAAAGATAAGAATGATATGATCCTGTCAATTGATGCAGAAAAAGCATTTGACAAAATTCAGCAACTTTTTAATAAAAACCCTCGAGAGAGTCAGGATAGAAGGAGCATACTTAAACATCATAAAAGCCATTTATGAAGAGTCCACATCTAACATCATCCTCAATGGGGAAAAACTGAGAGCTTTTTCCCTGAGATCAGGAATACCACAGGGATGCCCACTCTCACTGCTGTTGTTTAACATAGTGTTGGAAGTCCTAGCATCAGCAATCAGACAACAAAAGGAAACCAAAGCCATCAAAGGTGGCAAAGGTAAAGTTAAGCTTTCTCTTTTTGCAGATGACATGATATTATACGTTGAAAATCTGATAGACTCCACCAAAAGTCTGCTAGAACTGTACATAAATTTAGCAAAGTTGCAGGATACAACATCAATGTACAGAAATCAGTTGCATTCTTATACACTAATAATGAAGCAACAGAAAGACAAATAAAGAAACTGATCCCATTCACAATTGCACCAAGAAGCATAAAATACCTAGGAATAAATCTAACCAAAGATGTAAAAGATCTGTATGCTGAAAAGTATAGAAAACTTATGAAGGAAATTGAAGAAGATATAAAGAAATGGAAAAACATTCCGTGCTCATGGGTTGGAAGAATAAATATTGTCAAAATGTCAATACTACCCAAAGCTATCTACACATTCAGTGCAATCCCAATCAAAATTGCACCAGCATTCTTCTCGAAGCTAGAACAAGCAATCCTAAAATTCATATGGAACCACAAAAGGCCCTGAATAGCCAAAGTAATTTTGAAGAAGACCAAAGCAGGAGGCATCACAATCTCAGACTTTAGCCTCTACTACAAAGCTGTAATCATCAAGACAGCATGGTATTGGCACAAACACAGACACATAGACCAATGGAAGAGAAAAGAAACCCCAGAACTAGACCCACAAACGTATGGCCAACTCATCTTTGACAAAGTAGGAAAGAACATCCAATGGAAAAAAGACAGTCTCTTTAACAAATGGTCCTGGGAGAACTGGACAGCAACATGCAGAAGGTTGAAACTAGACCACTTTCTCACACCATTCACAAAAATAAACTCAAAATGGATAAAGGACCTGAATGTGAGACAGGACCCATCAAAACCCTAGAGGAAAAAGCAGGAAAAGACCTCTCTGACCTCAGCCGTAGCAATCTCTTACTCGGCACATCCCCAAAGGCAAGGGAGTTAAAAGCAAAAATGAACAACTGGGACCTCATGAAGATAAAAGCTTCTGCACAGCTAAGGAAACAATCAACAAAACTAAAAGGCAACCAACGGAATGGGAAAAGATATTTGCAAATGACATTCCAGACAAAGGGCTAGTATCCAAAATGTATAAAGAGCTCACCAAACTCCACACCCGAAAAACAAATAATCCAGTGAAGAAATGGGCAGAAAACATGAATAGACACTTCTCTAAAGAAGACATCCGGATGGCCAACAGGCACATGAAAAGATGCTCAATGTCGCTCCTTATCAGGGAAATACAAATCAAAACCACACTCAGATATCACCTCACGTCAGTCAGAGGGGCAAAAATGAACAAATCAGGAGACTATAGATGCTGGAGAGGATGTGGAGAAACGGGAACCCTCTTGCACTGTTGGTGGGAATGCAAACTGGTGCAGCCACTCTGGAAAACAGTGTGAAGTTTCTCAAAAAGTTAAAAATAGATCTACCTTGTGACCCGGCAGTAGCACTGCTAGGAATTTACCCAAGGGATACAGGAGTACTGATGCATTGGGGAACTTGTACCCCAATGTTTTTAGCAGCACTCTCAACAATAGCCAAATTATGGAAAGAGCCTAAATGTCCATCAACTGATGAATGGATAAAGAAATTGTGGTTTATAGACACAATGGAGTACTATGTGGCAATGAGAAAGAATGAAATATGGCCTTTTGTAGCAACATGGATGGAACTGGAGAGTGTGATGCTAAGTGAAATAAGCCATACAGAGAAAGACAGATACCATATGGTTTCACTCTTATGTGGATCCTGAGAAACTTATCAGAAACCCATTGGGGAGGGGAAGGAAAAAAAAAAAAAGAGGTTAGAGTGGGAGAGCGCCAAAGCATAAGGGACTCTTAAAAACTGAGAACAAACTGAGGGTTGATGGGGGGTGGGAGGGAGGGGAGGGTGGGTGATGTTTATTGAGGAGGGCACCTTTTGGGATGAGCACTGGGTGTTGTATGGAAACCAATTTGACAATAAATTTTATATATTGAAAAAATAAATAAATAAATTCTAAGCAACCGTATAACTGAAGGTTCTCCAAATCTCCCTTAACTGGATGGAGAATCCTCTAGATATCTCAGGAAGTGCTTATGCATACAACATCCTACAAAGTTTTGCATACTTAAAGTTATTTCTTTTAACCCTCATATACTTGGAAGATAGACTGGCTCTAAACTAATTTTTATATCACATTTTATTTCTTTGAATCTTTTGGAAATATAGAGCCACTGTTGCCTTTCTTTGCTTACTACTATCAAGAAGTCAGATGCCATCCTGACTTTCTTTCCTATCGACCTTGTTCAGTTATTTTGGTAAGAGGCTCAGAAGATACACCATTTTTTTTAAATTTTCTTTAACGTTTATTTTTTTTGAGACAGAGAGAGACAGAGCGTGAATAGGGGAGGGACAGAGAGAGAGGGAGACACAGAATCCGAAACAGGCTCCAGGCTCTGACCTATCAGCACAGAGCCCGATGCGGGGCTCGAACTCACGGACCCAGATTATGACCTGAGCCTAAGTCGGACGCCTAACTGACTGAACCACCCAGGCACCCCGGCACAACATTTTAAATAGGTAATAATTTTACTAGGCTAGGCCTTGGAATTCACCATTTTGTACCAACTTTTCCAAATTCATTATAAGATGTATCATTATATATATATTCTGGTCTTTTATTTTTGACACATTAATAAAAAAATTTTGATATGTTAATTCTACTCTATTGCATTTTAAATTATACAAATATTGACTACCCCTTGCCCAGTTCTATGAAACATCCTTTTATCCTGTATCTCTCATTGTAATTTTGGCCATTCTGTTCTCCATTGGGTATCTGGTAGTTGATTCCTCATTTTTGTGTTTGTGAGGTTCAGCAAAACAGTCTTTAGAACAAACTAACAATTTTAACCTGTGTTTCTTTTAACCCATTTCTTCTTAATAAGACAGACTTTACACAAATTCTAATAGCTGCAGTTTGGGTGATTACACAATGTTTTATATTACAACATATAATAATATGAATTCAGAGTTAGACTGTGTGCAGTATTTTATTCCCTGAACAACCAAGGAGCATAAGGGAACATTCATATGATTCCCAAATTTCAAGAAAGTGACAATTTGACCAGCTCTATTCTGTAAAGGTTTTTTGTTTTTTGATTATTGTTTTTCCTGGATTTTGGAAAAGGAATTTATAGGGTTTTTTTTTTTCTTCATGATAAGTGTACTTTTTAATCCCCATCCTCTATTTCACCCATCCCCCACTACCCTTCCCTTTGTAATCACCACTTTGTTCTCTAGTTATGAGTCTATTACTTTGTCTGTCTCTTTTCTTCCCTTTGCCTATTTGTTTTGTTTCTTAAATTCCACATACAAGTGAGATCATATGGTATTTGTCTTTCTCTAACTGACTTATTTCACTTAGCATTATATTCTTGAGATCTGTCCACATTGTAGCAACTAGCAAGATTTCATTTTTTATTTATATGTATATATATTATATATATATTTACATGTATATATATGTACATATACGTGTATGTATATATGTATATGTACATGTGTGTATATGTACATGTATATATATACACATACACACACAGAAGTGGGTATATATATCCCACCCCTTCTTTATCTATCTCTCATCTATTAAATGACACTTGGACTGCTTCCATAGTTTGGCTACTGTAAATTGTAATTTTGTCTTGTTCAATTTTCTTCTGAGTAGCAGATGACTCTTACTGTTATTTCCAAATTTTCAGTCCTTTGTAGTCAAAGATTTTTAATTTCTTATTCAGATGTTCTTACAGATCTTGTATTACAGATTTAATGACATTTCATTTTATGATGGAATGTTATCATATATTTTTCCCTGCTTCATGGCTGGAATCAATATCAGCTTATACCCAGGTTCCAAAAGAAACAGATTTTAACAGAAAATTAAATGGACATTTCAGGTGGCCTCAAAATAAATCTCATGAAATTTCCAAATTGGGAAATTTTGCCTAAAAAGACTTAAGGTGTTTACCATCAGAGGCAATATTTATTCTTAAAGTTATAAGATATATCATCATGTGTAATTTTCAAACACAAAAGGAGGAGACATCATGGAAGATATTTCATTCTGCACAATTGTAGATTAAAAACAAGAAATATGAAATACAAAGGGAAGTAAATTTCACTCCACTCTAAGAATAAAATTTCAACAAATAAAGTTTTTAAAAAGGCATTGTTTTGCTTCGTGGGGTGGTGAACTGTCAGTCCTGCAAGTCTAAACAGCACAGGCTTAATGCTTGAGCATGGAGTGTTCAGTGCTGCTTTGTACCCACGGTTAAGCAATACTACATAGGAGTTCCTTCTCTTTAACATTTTCTAAACCCCATCCTAGTTCTACTCTCTTTAATGAATGTTATTTCTTAAGTCATATCTTTTTGCTGTCACTTTATACATTTAAAGGAAATAGTTGAAAGCAAAGTTGAGATGAAAAAGATATAACATTGTCCTCTTAGATGCCAGATCCTAATACGATCTCAGACACTAATAACTGTTTAACTATTTCTTTGCTCACTGTGTTACTTTCTGCATATATGATTATCAGACAATACTTAATATATGACAAAAATTATATTCATGTAACTGAGTGCATCTATTAACAAAAGTAACAACACCCCTGAATCAACTTAAGGACAAGCCTGATTTGCTTACCAAAAATAACGTAGGAGAACCAATCATCCTTTACATAAGAATATTTTCAACCCAGTGACAGAAAAGTATCAGCATACACCGGTACCTCTGCAAATATGCCTTGAAATTCAAAAAACTTTCCAAGATTCTATAGACCAGTCGATATGTAAGTGAAACAAAAAGTGTATTTCAGTAATTTAAAATCTTAAAATATGCAAAATAGCCTTAAATAAATTTATAATCACACTATTGTCCTTTAATATGAAATAAACTACCCAAGATATTTGTGCTACTGAAATAAAGAGAACAAATGGTCTTAAGATAATATTTAACCCTTCAATACTTGTGCATACAGTATTGCTTGCAGAAGGCATGACTTGTTTTCTCATTTAGAGCTATTTAGAAGATCATCCTCAAACTCCGTCTCCTCATTGCCAATTTCACGTCCTTGTTCCTCAATGTGTAGATAATGGGATTCAGAATGGGTGTGATCATAAAGTCAAAAATGGCAAGAAAACTTATCCACTGGCACTGTGGGAAATGGCCACACATAAACAAAGATGCACGGTCCGAAGAACAAAACCACCACAGTGATGTGAGCTGACAGAGCATAAAAGGCTTTAGACAAACCACCTGAGGAACATTTCCATACAGTGACCAGGATGAAGATATAGGAGATAAGCACTAAGAAGAAGGTGCCCATGGAAACGAACCCACTGTTGGCATTAACCATGAATTCCATTCTGTAGGTGTCTGTGCAGGCAAGTTTGATAAACCAAGGAAGGTCACAATAAAAGCTATCTATCTCATTAGGACCACAAAAAGGCAAATGGACAACAAAAGCTAACTGGACCACTGCATGAATGAGGCCAATAACCCAAGCACCGGACAGAAGCAAAATGCACATCTGTGGGCTCATGATAGTCAGGTAGTGGAGGGGCTTGCATATGGCCACATATCTTCCAAGGCCAGAGCAATGAGCAGGACCATCTCAGATCCAGCCAGGACATGAAGGGCAAACATCTGGTCACACCCCTGAAAGTATGTGGTTTTGTGCCCAGAATACAGGTCACAATCATCTTAGAAACCCTTAAGGTGGAAAGACACAAATCAATAAAGGAGAGTTTAGCTAAAAGGAAGTACATGGGGGGTAATATAAATGAGGATCAAAGGTCACTGTAAACACAAGGAGGTTTCCCAGGACCATTGTTACAGAAAACCCAGTAGAGAAAGCAAGGAGAAAATGTAGCAATGGTCCATAGGTAGAAAGTCCCAGCAATACAAATTAAGACTTCAGAGTAATTTGCTTCACATATTGGCTATGTCTAGTGATACCTAAAAGACCAAAACCAAAATAATAAAGAATTTATCAAAAATTATTATTTAAAAACACATATTTAAACTGATTTTTATTAAATCTGATTTAGGAAGAAATCTTCGTTAAAGCTATAAGGTTTTTTTTTTTAAATAGTGTGTTAACTTATCCATTTGGCTAAAATACTTAATAACTAATATTCCTAATAAGCATCTACCATTTGCCTAGTACTATGTAAAGTTTTGAGGTAAAACACTGATCCTGACTTCAGGAGATTTACAGGTTCATGTTGGAATTAGACGTTATAGCTTTACATAATAGCTATTTACATATTATTTACATAATAGCTTTACAGAATTCTGATAATTGATTTAAAGGAATGAATTGGGAAGAATGTGTTTCTTAAGCAGAATCATAAAACTGCAAGTGACCCTTCCTTCAGCAAGATCCTCAGGGCCCTTCTAATGGAAGAAAGTGGCAATATCCGGAGATCCAACAGCTGGACATACATTTCTTTCTATGAAAGTCTCCCTAACCTTTTCTTCTTCAAACTGCATCTGAGATCAAGGAGGAAAACACAGAGATGAAAAAACTAATTTTCCCATTGTATAGAAATGAAATTTTACTTAATTTTATTTATTTATTTTTAAATATATTGTCAAATTGGTTTCCATAAAACACCCAGTGCTCATCCCAACAAGTGCCCTCCTTAACGCCCATCACCCACTTTCCACCTCTCCCCTATCCCCCATCAACCCTCAGTTTGTTCTCTGTATTTAAGAGTTTCTTATGGTTTGCCTCCCTCCCTCTCTGTAGCTACTTTTTCCCCTTCCTATCCCGCATGGTCTTCTGTTAAGTTAATCAAGATGACACGTATGAGTTAAAATATATGGTATTTGTCTTTCTCTGACTGACTTGTTTCACTTAGCATAATACCCTCCAGTTTCATCCATGTTGCTGCAAATGGCCAGATTTCATTCTTTTTCATTGCCAAATAGTATTCCATTGTATATATAAACCACATCTTCTTTATCCATTCATCAGTTGATGGACATTTAGGCTCTTTCCATAATTTGCTATTGTTGAAAGTGCTGCAATAAACATTGGGGTACAAGTGCCCCTATGCATCAGCACTCCTTTATCCCTTGGGTAAATTCCTAGCAGTGCTACTGCTGGGTCATAAGGTAGTTTTATTTTTAATTTTTTGAGGAACCTCCACACTGTTTTCCAGAGTGGCTGCACCAGTTTGCATTCCCACCAACAGTGCAAAAGGGTTCCTCTTCCTCCACATCCTCTCCAGCATCTATAGTCTTCTGATTTGTTTGTTTTAGCCACTCTGACTGGTGTAAGGTGGTATCTCAGTGTGGCTTTGATTTGTATTTCCCTGATGATGACTGATGCTGAGCGTCGTTTCATGTGTCCATTAACCATCTGGATATCTTCTTTGGAGAAGTGTCTATTCATGTCTTCTGTCCATTTCTTCATTGTATTGCTTGTTTTTTGGGTGTGGAATTAGCTGAGTTCTTTACAGATTTTGGATACTAGCCCTTTATCTGACATGTCATTTGCAAATTTTTTCCCCGTTCCATCGGTTGCCTTTAGTTTTATTGATTGTTTTCTTTGCAGTGCAGAAGCTTTATATCTTAATGAAGTCCCAAAAGTTCATTTTTGCTTTTAATTCCCTTGTCTCTGGAGATGTGTCAAGTAAGAAATTGCTGTGGCTGAGGTCAAAGAGGTTGTTTCCTGCTTTCTCCTCTAGGGTTTTTATGGTTTCCTGTCTCACATTCAGGTCTTTCATACATTTTGAATTTATTTTCCTGTATGGCGTAAAAAAGTGGTCAAGTTTCATTCTTCTGCATGTTCCTGTCCTGTTCTCCCAGCACCATTTGTTAAGTGACTAACATGACAGGGATGTCCACCCTCACCACTGTTGTTTAACATAGTGTTGGAAGTCCTAGCATCAGGAAGCAGACAACAAAAAGAAATCAAAGGCATCAAAATTGGCAAAGAAGAAGTCAAACTTTCACTGTTCACAGAAAACATGATACTCTACATGGAAAACCCAACAGACTCCACCAGAAGTCTGCTAGAACTGATACATGAATTCAGCAAAGTCTCAGGGTACAAAATCAATGTACAGAAATTGGTTGCATTTTTATACACCAATAATGAAGCAAGAGAAAGAGAAATAAAGAAACTGATCCCATTTACAATCGCACCAAGAACCATAAAATACCTAGGTATAAACCTAATCAAAGATGTAAAAGATCGGTATGCTGAAAACTATAGAAGGCTTATGAAGGAAATTGAAGAAGACACAAAGAAATGGAAAAACATTCCATGCTCATGGATTGGAAGAATAAATATTGTCAAAATGTCAATACTGCCTAAAGCAATCTACACATTCAATGCAATCCCACAAAATTGCACCAGCATTCTTCTCAAAGCTAGAACAAACAATCCTTAAATTTGTATGGAATCACAAAAGACCCCAAATAGCCAAAGTAATATTGAAGAAGAAAAACAAAGTGGGAGGCATCACAATCCCAGACTTTAGCCTCTACTACAAAGCTATAATCATCAAGACAGTATGGTATTGGCACAAAAACAGACACATAGACCAATGGAATAGAATAGAGACTCCAGAACTGGACCCTCAAATGTATGGCCAACTAATCTTTGACAAAGCAGGAGAGAGTATCCAATGAAATTTTACTTCAGATGGTAATTCTTAAATTTGGGGGCCCTGCTTTAAGAATTTGGCATTTAAATTATTTGAAGGATTCTTTAGACAAAAATAATTTGATTTAAAGACTATTTAAATATTTATGTTAAAGAAAAACATTTATAAAGCACAGAGAACTAAAAGAGGAAGCAACTTATCTCTTAGTGACTACAGGTAAATAAATATTTAAGATGCCTTCAACTTCAGGGGGCCTGGGTGGCTCAGTCAGTGGATAATCCCACTCAATTTTAGCTCAGATCATGATAGCAGGGTCATGGGACTCTCTCTCCCTCTTCCCCTCTCTCCCACTCATGCTAATTATTTAAAAATAGAAAAAGATGCCTTGAACGTCACTGAGCAAATTCTCAGTGACCTACTCTTCTGTCCATAAACAACATATTTTGTGAGGTCACAGTTTTAGAATATATCCTAGTGATGTATTTCTAAGAATGCATCATGGTCCATTAACAGAGACTTCTCACATGAGCAAATTATTCTAACCATCCTTTAATAGCAACTACTCTTATAGATGGATAATGTGACAATTATCCAGGGGTTCTCAGTCATGACTGTGAATTAGAATTACCTGAAGTAGTTTATAGTAAAAAGCATATTTCTGGGATTTGTTCCCAGAATTCTAATTAAGCAAAGCAATGATGCATCCAGATTGTTCGCATTTTAAAAGCATCTCAGGTGATTTTAATGTAAGTAGTCTTCAAATTACAGTTTGAAAACACTGTATTCTGTATTTTAATTTATTTCAAAATAGGAAAGTGAGTTTCATAAACCCTTCTTCAAAATTCAAAGAAATTCCTTTATTTAAAATCTATGGTGGAATTTAAGAAACAAAGGAGAAAAAGAGAGAGAGGGGAGACAAACCAAGAAACAGACTCTTAACTAGAGAGAACTGTTACCAGAGGGAGGGTGGGTGGGTTGATGGGTAAAATGGGTGATGGGGATTAAGGAGTGCACTTGCAATGAGCACCCAGTGTTGTACGAAAATGTTGAAGCACTATATTGTACACCTGAAAATAACATTACACTGTATGTTAACTGGAATTTAAATAAAAATGTGTAAAAAATGAAATAAATGTATGGCTCTCTGTGCACTGACAATGACAAGTTCCCTGCAAAAGTCCACAGTTTGGGGAAAACTGGTGACTTTACTCACTCAAGTTTCACTAACATGGCAAGCAACCATCCTTACCCAGTCCAGACACCTCAACTCCAGGGATTTCTGTGCCCAAAGCGAGGGTGCAGGGTCCATATCCTGGGTCAGATATGGATCTGACCAAAGCAAGGAGGAGAGCTGAGCAGAGACTGGGGATGAGACAAGAGCCACGGATACCTCTAAAAAGTCATAAACACCTGTGGGATCTAGCATCTATTTCAGCATTTACTCTAGGACTGGTTCTGTGCTAAACATGCTGTGCGTGTGTGTGTATGTGTGCATAGTAACCGGACAAAATACAGGGTCCTCAGGAAGCAGAGAAAAATTGAGGTAATAAGGGAAGCCTTTGCTAATCATCAGGACTGGATTAAGTTTCCCTCTCCTATACTCTCAGACATCATGTTTATCTCTATCATAGCTCTCACCTGACAGCATATTTTGTGACTATATATAATTTGCTTTAATTCCACTAAACTGGGAATGTGTGTTCCTAAATGCTCTATATCCACCCCTAGCTCTATTCATGGAATCTGAAACACAGCAGATGCTTGACAAACATTTAATTGCACAAATAAATGTGTGAATAGTACTAAATATACCTTGATGGTAAAAAAAAATGGCTATGTGTAATGTCTACAAAGTCAATAATCAGTATTATACCAATAAAAACCAAGGAAATTAATCCTAAAGCAGATTTCCTTTTAAGTTCTTCCCCCCCCCCCCCATTACAGGCATTATAGAAGCACTGCAGAAGCTGAAATGTCTGTGATGTGATTCTTGTCCCAAAAGAACACTGTCTCAATTCAAGTGGAAGACAGTCCAAGACTAGTCCCTTCTCTGCGTCTCATTCTCATGAACTCTCTGGAAAGCCCTCAATTTTGGCATTTTAACCAGGACTACGTGTAAAAGAGTACTAATCACCCCCTCACTGGGACAACCCCAACAACTTATTTTCCCCTCATTTTTGGGACCAGACTGACCACAGCTGCTGTCTGCCCCACACAACTAAGAAATCACTGCCATGTCCCTGACAGAAAGCTGCCTGAGGTTGGGTCAAAGTTGAGGTGTACAATGTAATAATTCCGTGTGTATATACTGTGAAATCATCATCACAATACAGGCCCCAACTACATGACCAGGAGGAAGGAGGGCTGTACCAGAGGCCGACCCAGAGAACAATCCTTACGGGGAGCCGTTATGTGGGACCCATCAAGAACGTGCCCGGCAGGAACATCAAAGAGGGGACACTGCATGAGGAGAACACGCGGGGCACGCTCTTCCACAGCAAGAACCCGCCCGTGGACGCCACCCGCTTCTTCTCCACGGCCCGGCACCGCCTCTACACCTGCGTGCTGACGGTCCACCTACCTGGCCGAGATCCAGGGTCCCCAAAAAGTGGCTGCTGACATCTAAGGATCCTCAACAGGAAGCAGGCCATGCCTCGGAGGAGTCCCCGCTGGCCAGCACCCCCACGTTGTCAGGAAGGCCCACCTGCCCTCAAGGCGTCCACGCCCACCTGAGGTCTCACGGAGGCAGCCAGGCTT
This sequence comes from Acinonyx jubatus, assembly GCF_027475565.1. NCBI lineage: Eukaryota > Metazoa > Chordata > Mammalia > Carnivora > Felidae > Acinonyx > Acinonyx jubatus. The sequence goes on along the minus strand of NC_069386.1, from coordinate 69,100,399 downwards.
CCCCCCAGTGTGTGTTCGACCAGCGGCCAATCCTGCCCGGAGACCCCCTGGACATCACCGGCCGCCCAGCCAGGTGGTGCCATAGACGTGCAAGCACAGAGGTCCGAAAGAAGGCAAACCAGGGGGCACCACGTCCTGACCACACTGTCTGCAGCCCTCCTGACGGCGCCCGGGGCCCTGGCCCAACTCCCCACTGCGCCTGCGCTCCGCCCACCTGAGGCTCCACCAAGGCCTGGAGCCCTCGCATTCTCAGCACACCTGGGAATGCCCCGCCTCACAGGTTTCTGGGTCCTACTCCGCGCGGTAACGCTTGCTTGCTGCTGTTTCTTTTGATTTTAGAGGCAACAGAAATGCCCGAACAGCTGAAACTTATTTGGCTGGAGGGCGGGGAGAGGAGTCAGGGCAACCAACACTTTTTGTCCCATTTCTTCAAAGGGAAACTCAAGTGTCCCTGCAAAATTTTGCAATAAAGCCATTAAGAGGAAAAAATGAAATAGAGTCCCATAGAAATGCTGTTTACTTATAAAAAGATTTAACCTAGAAGACACGACATATTTTTCCTCCTTTTTTATTTCAATGTATTCTAGCAGGTTTATAAATACAACTTTTAGGGGCCCCTGGGTGGCTCAGTCGGTTGAGCGGCCGCCTTCGGCTCAAGTCATAATCTCACAGTTTGTGGGTTCCAGCCCCGCATCGGGCTCTGTGCTGACAGCTTAGAGTCTGGAGCCTGCTTCTGATTCTGTGTCTCCCTCTCTCTCTGCTCCTCCCCCGCTCATGCTCTGTCTCTCTCTCCTTCAAAAATAAATAAAAACATTTAAAAAAATTTAATAAATACAACTTTTATCCTTCAGATTTTAGGCCTTCTTTTGCTCTCTTCAAAATGGGATTTAACCTGGAAGACACGACATATGTTTCCTCCTTTTTTATTTCAATGTATTCTAGCAGGTTTATAAATATAACTTTTATCCTTCAGATTTTAGGCATTCTTTTGCTCTCTTCAACAATATAAGAGAGGAATAAGGTGTCATCTTCCTGAAAGCTTTTTATAACCACTCTTTTCTTTGTTTTAAGTATAATTGACATATACAGTCCTATTAGTTTCCAGTGTACATCAGTGATTTGATATTTTGGTATATTATGAAAAGGATCCCCACAGGAAGTCTAGTTGCTAGGTGTCCATATACTAAGTTACTATGATATTATTGACTAATTCCCTATGCTGTACTTCATATTCCTGAAATTTATTTTATAATTGAAACTTTGTGTCTATTTCCCTTCATTTATTTTGCCCATCCCTCTCCCTCCTCCCATATGACAACCACCAGTTTGTTCTCTGTATCTATAAGTCTGGGTCTCCATTGTTTGTTTCTTTTGTTTTTGAGACTCCACATATAAGTGCAATCATATGGCATTTGTCTTTCTCTGACTTCACTTACCATAAAACCTTCTAGGTCCATCTATTTTGTTCTAAATGGTAACATTTCCTCCTTTTTTAATGGTGGAATAATATTCCACCATAAATATATTCAACTACTTCATTCATTCATCTAAACTTGGACACTTAGGTGGTTCCAAATCTTGGCTATTGTAAATAATACTAAGTGAGCATAGGGGTGTATATATCTCTTTGGAGTTTTAAAACTCTTTAAATGTTTACATATAAACATAAAAAAAATTAACTGTCTAAAGTCTATGAAACCAAAACACAGTATTATTGCAGTAGCAAGCAAGGGGAGTGTTGAGAAATTTTTCCCAAGGCAGATGTTTTCAAACGTGTTCTTTTAGTGTTTATGCAAATGTGTAAGATTACAGTCATTAGATAAGCCAGAAGTACCCAGGAGCATGTTTCTCCTGATTCAAAATATTGTCTAAAATTACTGGAAGCTTCATCCAATTATTCACATAATTTGAATATTACCCAATTCTCTCCTTTGGTCTGGTGTTCCAGAATCAACATATAAGAAAATTGTTTAAATTCTCTGACCATTTGGTTAATATAAAATTTAACTCTTGCTTATGATTATCTTTTTAGGTTCCAAAGACATTTAAAAGCTCAGCATAAGATCTGAATCTGTCACACTCAAACATACTTCCTAATAGATGACTCCCCAAGGGACAGATCAACTCATTAAGATGCAGTGTAGATCCAGTGTTTAAAAATCTCTGGGTAAAAATGTTTTAATTTCCTGAACCAGTGCATATTAAATAGTAACACAATACCTTAATTTATACCATGAAATATTGAGCCATAAAATACTGATTCTTCCCATGTGAAAATTAACTTCTGTAATTGAATTTCACTGGCATACATTCATATTTTTCAATAAAAATGTTAAGCATAATACACATTCACAAGGAAAAGTACACTTTTTAAATCAATAGGATCTTGAAATAGTGTCTTTTTTCCTCCTTGCAGTCTTTCAAAGCCAGGAGAAAGATTCATAGAGCATTTTATTCTTGGGTTAGTTTCCTTGTGCTGAATGTCTCGTGTCTTGAATGCCTATGAACTGACAGCTCTTGCTGTGTTGGACTATGATTAGGAAAATAAAATCCATTTTATATAAATATTTTAGACAAAATAAAATAGTAAGAGAAATCTCATCATAACAGAGTTGAAGAGGGGCACCTGGGTGGCTCAGTTGGTTAAGTGTCCAACTTCAGCTCAGGTCATAATCTCACAGTTTGTTGGTTCAAGCCCCATGTTGGGCTCTGTGCTGACAGCTCAGCGCCTGGAGCCTGCTTCAGATTCTGTGTCTCCCTCTCTCTCTGCCCCTCCCCAACTTGTTCTCTGTCTCTTTCTCAGAAATCAATAAACATGTAAAAAAAAGTTCTAAAAAAACAGAGAAAGAAAATCGCTAAGTACAAAGTGAAATTGTTGGGTTAAACGTGTATGTACGTGTATGTGTGTGTATATAGATTTATATTATATAGTTATTATATGATCATACTAATGTCATAGTACAATGGAGTTATAGTTATAAACTATGTTTATAATATAAAATAATATAATATTGTGATATACAAAAACAAATAAGTGATGTTATAAAGTTATATTATAAAATTATATTAATAATATAAAATTATATAGAATAAAACTATATATATATGATTTTTGTTGAAATCAACTATTTCTCTGAAATATAACACAATACAAATTCTATCAATAAACCATCAGATTGAAATATTTGAGCAGAATCATATTAAAGAAATTATATACACTGAATGAGTAAGAACATGTAGCTCTATGGAAAGCTGGAATTCAGTGAGAAGTCACATGTTGGTTACACAGTTTCTTCATAGCTGTTTTCATCTCTTTATTTCTCAATGTGTAGATAAGGGGGTTCAAGAGAGGAGTAAAAATGGTATAAAATACAGATAAGAGCTTGTCCACAGAGAACCGACTGAAAGGCCACACATAAATGAAAATGCAGGGCCCAAAGAAGAGCAGGACTACCATGATATGTGCAGAGCAAGTAGAGAGTGCTTTGGATACCCCACCAGCAGCATGCTGTCGGACAGTGATGAGAATAACAGTGTAGGAGACCAAGAGGAGCACAAAACAGCTCATAGAGAGCAACCCACTGTCTGAGATCATGAGTATACCCAAGACATAGGTGTCCATGCAGGCAAGCTTGATCACAAGAGGAAGGTCACAGAAGAAGCTGTCCACTTCATTGGGGCCACAGTAAGGTAAATTCACAGTAAAGGCTACTTGGCTGATGGAGTGCACAAATCCAATGACCCATGAAACCAACACCAGTCCCATACAGGTTTTCCGACTCATCATGGTCATATAATGCAAAGGTTTGCATATAGCCACATATCTGTCATAGGCCATGGAAACCAGAAGTACCATCTCAGCCCCACCAATAAAGTGCAAGAAGAAGATCTGAGCCATACATCCTCCAAAGGAGATGAGCTTTCGATCACTAAGAAAGTCCCTGATCATCTTGGGGGTGGCAAATGAGGCTAGCCATATGTCCAAGAAGGATAGATTTCCCAGCAGGAAGTACATAGGGGAAGAGTGCAAGTGGGGGTCAGAAATTACAGTGACCACAATAATGAGGTTACCCAGCATAGTGACCACATAGATCCCAGAGAAAAATATAAAGAAAAAATGTTGGAGATGCTGTGAAGTGCAGAGTCCATACAACACAAATTCTGACACCAAGGAATAATTCTGCAGTTCCATTATCTCAAGTTTCAGATTTTGTTCTGAATCTATATAAAGAGATGGATATGAAAGGACCTGTCAACTATCAGGCACATGAAAGTGATCAACTAAATTTTATCAGAATACAATTTTAATTTGTAAGACATAGTATAAAATAGAATACAGAGAAGATTAAAACCAAGCCAACAGCAGAGTTTGCTTTTCTCCCATGTTCAGGCTGCTTGGAATCTTCCTTTAAAAAAAAAAAACCCACTTTATTAAAATAAAATGCACCTACCTACCAAAATGCACCCATTCTAAGTGTAAAACTCAATGATTTTTAAACAAATTTACAAAGTTATGCAACCATTCCCATAATGCTTGTTTTGAAATCTTAACAATGTAGACTCCTTCCAGATTTCTCCTGGTAGTCATTGGACTATCTTCTTCTACTGTATTTGTTTGCTCATTCACAAGCTCACTCATTCAGACCATATCTATGTAACATTGACAGTTTCTCATTCTCACTTAATTCAGTTGTTAAAGCAATTAGCATAAAGAGAAACAAATCAATTAACCTAGGGTTTATATAGTTCCCTAATCTCTTTTAATCTCTTTTAATCCATTGGGTTTGGGATTAAAAAGCCAATGATCCAATTCATTTGTAGATTTATTTTGTATAAATTGACTACTTATGATAGGATTTGGGGATGGCTTCAATGCAAAAGATGTTTTCCAAGACCTCTCAATAAGGACCAGAGCATAAAACTTATGCAATAATATCTTGGTGCGTAGCTTTTACAATATACATGAGTGGCTGATAAATTCAACATTTGATTAAAAATGTAGTTCTGAGTTTACATAAGAACTGAGATGGGATGAATAAGTCTAATCCATTTATCATGAGAAATGAACTGGCACCCCAATCTTCTCACTAGGAGGAAGATACAGTATAAAATGTTTTACAAAGACATTGAACAGAAGTCTTCATGGGTAATTTCACAAAAGATGTAGAATTGTCCTCGTTTGAGTTTTTTTTATGTAGGCCCTTTTTAAAATTGAAGGATATAACATGAAATAATAGTTAGTAATACTTCTACAGGGAACTAAAGTAACATATTCCATATCTGAAATATTCCAATGATGTAAACATGATATAGTGATAGAATTTAAAAATCTAGAGGAATTCATGGTTGTTATATCTCTTTTAGTCTACTCAAATAGCACCCATCTTGCCCAGGCTTTTGTCAGGATAATAGGAATTCAAATTCTTTAGTTCCAACTTGACATTTTCCAGATCAACTATTTTAAAAGATTTAATGGCAAAACTTTCTGTGAATAGGTACTACCCCTCTTTAGAAGGGGATTATAGGGTTACCTGAGTGGCTCAGTCTATTGAGTGTCTGACTCTTGATTTTGGTTGGTGTCATGGTCTCAGGGTCATGGGATCAAGACCTAAGTCAGGCTCCATCCTGACCATAGAGCCTGCTTAAAATTCTCTCTCTCTCTCTCTCTCTCTCTCTCTCTCTTTCTCTGCCCTTCTCCCTCACTTGGGCTATACTCTCCCTCTAAAAAAAAAAAAGGAGAAGAGGAGGAGGACAAGAAGGAAGAAGGAGAAGTAGAAGAAGAAGAAAAAAAAGAAGAAGAAGAAGAAGCAGGAAGAGGGGGCAGAGGAAGAGGAGGAGGAGGAAATTATAAATCTGAAGTTAAAGACCACTGTGGACATAATGGCTATAATCACAATTCAGGATCTGTTCACAAGTTTAGTTAGATGACCCTGACACTATCCTAGCATACATATTACTGGGTTTAATTTAGTGTTTTCTAGAGATTAAGTGAATGAAAAGTTGAAATAATCAAAAGGAAAACTCAGGAAACAAAAATTTTTTTAAAATGTTTAACTTTCTATTGAATTAAAGATGCTCTAAAATTAGATATTGGTGATAATTGCACTCTGTATATATACTAAAAACCATTGACTTGTAAACTTAAAATAAGTAAACTTTATGGTATGTAAATTATATACCAATAAAGCTCTTTTAAAAATGTAAGTTAAAAGAAGCAGAATAAATGAACTTAAGTAGGGCTCTGATTTCAGAGAACTCTTTGTGATTTACAACGGCATTTTAAACATTATTCAATGAATGTTAAATTTGTAATCAGAAACAATTACGGTTGATTTTGCATATTTATAAATGCTACTTAAAAAACAAATACAGCACCTGGGTGGCTCAGTCAGTTGAGATTCTGACTCTTGATTTCAGTTCAGGTCATGATCCCAGGATCATAGGTTTGAGCCCCATGTTGAACTCTACACTGTGCACGGAGCTTGCTTAAGATTCTCTCTTCCTCTGCCCTTCTCCCCCAACTTGTGCTCGCTTGCTCTGTCTCTCTCTCTCTCAAATGAAAAAAATAAAATAAAACAATAACAAAATTTGATTTTAACTGACAAGTTAATTTATTTCCTCCAATGATTTTTATGTAAAAATACAACACAATAAATTAGTCTCTGGCTAACTTGTATATTCAGACACATATTCACTAAATATCTATCAAAGGCTGTTTACTAACCTGGAGTTAAGATGCTCACTGCTGATGCTGCAGATCCCTCAATTTGTATTTCAAATCTACTATGTTTGAATGGAACTTTTGAAAACATGCGTTTTTTGTTTGTTTGTTTGTTTGTTTTCTGTAGAGGATTTAATAATCTCTTTCTCCTATTCCTGGAAAGTAATTCAGGAAAAGCATCACTTTAAGAAGCTAGAGAACTTCATATGTGAATCTTCTTTTAACTTTAGATATAAATATCTATCTCTTCTTTCCCTCAAGCTAAGAATCCCTTAAAGATGGGACATTGATGGCCAATTACCATAATGGAGCTTGGGGAATAAACTATCTTCAAGTAGAAATTTGTGCTAATAAATCATGTTCATTTCCCCAAGTGACAAAAAAGAAAGATTTTAAAGATGTCAAATTCTATAAACACATTTGCAATTATTTAATGTATACTTATCCAGTTAATAGACTGAAAATGTGCTTTTCCTTTAGATGACAAAATTAACAACATACGTTTTATTTTAATTTTTTTAAAATTTTTTCATCTTTTGAGAGACACAGTGCAAGTGGAGTAGGGGCAGAGAGAAAGGGAGACACAGAATCTGAAGCAAGCTGCAGGCTCTAAGCTGTCAACACAGAGCCCAACACGGGCTCGAACTCACAAACTGTGAGATCATGACCTGAGCTGAAGTCAGCTGCTTAACCAGCTGAGCCACCCAGGTGCCCCAACAGCATACCTTTAAAAAAATATATTGAAAATATGCCAACCTTGTATGGTTTTTTTTAATGTAACTTTGATCATGCAAAATACTTTGGAGCATCAGATTTGTATGTGCCAAAATATTTCTCCAGATTCGTATGGTCATGTATAATGAAATTTCCTAGTGTCTGGGTTACTTTGTACATTATTTATGATTGTTATCCCACTTACCTCCCTGAATCATTTTGAAGTTAATTCAAAATTCTTTTGCTAATGGCCATACATCAATTGCAAATATCCTAGGACGTTCTGGTGAATGATCATCATGTTTGCAACTATTCACATTACCTTCAATTCCATATTAGGTGTTTGAGCACAACAACCCAGTTTAGAAGGGATGTCAGTGCCAAATCAGTATCTGGGTATAATAAGATGTTTCATGTTCTAAACTGGCTTTAGATTATTGGGTTTCACTATAAAGGAATCACAAAACCTTTCTAAGTTTCTCTTTCTCTATTTAAAACACACAATAATTGCTGAAAAAAAATTGTAGAACTAACTTCTATGCATCAATGTCATTTGTTTTTGATATTCAGTCATTATGCAGGTACAAATATGCTATGTAAAGCCAAGAATTATGGAGAAGCTTATGACAAATAACAAGTGAATGTTTGATTTGAAGGTAGAGTAAGATTTCCTAAACATGATGATTAATTTTATGTGTCAATTTGGGGAAGTGTTTGTGGATGAAATTAACATAGAAATTCCTGAACTCTGAGTAAAATAGATTCCCCTTCACAAGGTGGGTGGGACTTATCCAATCATTTGGAGACCTGACTAGAATAAAAAGACTGGCCTTCCCAAGCAAGAAAGAATTCTCCAGTAGACTGTCTTTGGATTTCATCTGCATCACCAATTCTCCTGGGACTCCAAGCTTCTAGTCTACAGTATAGATTCTGGACTTGCCAGCCTCTGAAAAACACATGAACCATTCCTTGTAATAAATATCTCCCCACCCCCATCTCTGTCTCTCTCTCTCTCTGTGTGTGTGTGTGTGTGTCTCTCTCTCTCTCTCTCTTTCTCTCTTTCTTGAAAACCTTAACTGATATGCTAACTATAAATTCAGTAATAGAAGAATTCAGAAAGCAAAATAAAAATATACAAAAATATGTAAAATTAAAAAAAATCCTTTGTATTTGAGGAAGTGTCACTTATATCCAACTACAAACTAGTTAACTCTATTTCCAATCTTGTGACCCCCAAAGTCACTACATAGTGTTGTGTAGACTTTAACTGCTCAAGATGTACTGGGGGGCCAAGGTCTGTGGGGACTAATTCTAGCCTGTGCCCCACCCATCCAACAAACAATATATCCTGACCAGGCCTTTGGAAGTACTTTGGAAGTACTTTTTTCCTAACCCACACAAAGCTCCAGTGTGGCTACATTAGCCCTGATCACAAAGTCCTAATACCCTTGACACAGAAAAAGTATTTATAAGTCAATAAGTGAGGGAAACCTGAAGAGGAAAATGAGGAAAGAATTCAAAAAAAGTTATTTTTTAAAAGGAAGAGAACTAATAGTCCAATAAACATTAAAAAGTTGACCTCAATAACCAAAAATAACAAGAGATACTTGTATTCACATATCAATTTGTAATAAACATATCAAACTCATGGTCAGGTCTGATGAAAATGGATAATTTAGTAATAAAAGTAACAATACAAATTTAAATGCCTGACATCTACTGAGGGCTTACTCTATGCCAGCACTATGTTGATTTTTTCAATTAATCTGCACAAAATTCTAATGAGAGAAACACTATCATTCCCAGTTTACAAATGAGTACACTGAAGCTAACATGTTTGGATGCACACACTGTCAGCTGCAGAGTCGTTGCTCTAACCCAGGCACAGAATCCATATTCTTAAACTGTGGAATGCTGCCTCCCCACTCCTAATAAGATTGTACGTCAGTAATGAATATTAACTTATACGGTAGCTAACTAGAATTTAAATAAAAACTTCAAACAACAAATAAACAAAAAGAATGTCAGTACAACTTTCAGATAGCCACTTTGGAAATATAAGTCAAGTTCCTTGAAAAATGCCAATAGACCTTGACCTAGGCATTTCTATAGTAAAAGATGTGTATTACAGAGTTGTGGATTAATATGTTAAAAATTATAACAATTTAATTTTGCCACAATACTTAATATCAATTAAAGTAGATCAGCGTATAGAAGGTAATGACAAGAAAAATAACATTTTCAATACATATTTCAATATGTTAAGAAAGGATGATGGTGTTTTGTTTAAAAAAAAAAGGATGCTACACTACACATGTAGTGTTCATTTGTAGAATGCATTGGTGAATGAAACTGATAAAAATTGCTTCCCTTATGGTACTTACATTCTCACAGAAAACACAGACACATAAACACAAACAAAATAGTAATTTACAATAAATGTAAGGGAAAAAATCAAGCAGGTTAAGAGATAGTGGAAATGCCAGAGTTTTGGGGCACGTGGGTGGCTCAGTTAAGCGTCCAACTTTGGCTCAGGTCTTGATCTAGTGGTTTGTGAGTTCCAGCCCCACATCAGGCTATGTGCTGATAGCTTGGAGCCTGGAGCCTACTTCGGATTCTGTGTCTCCCTCTCTTTCTGCCCCTCCCCCGCTCATGCTCTGTCTCTCTCTGTCTCTCAAAAATAAATAAATGTTTTAAAAATTAAAAAAAAAAAAAGAAATGCCAGAGTTTTAATTTTAAATAGGATGTTGAGAATAGGCTTCACTGCAAACGTGACTTTTGACCAAAGACTTAAAAGAGGTGATGGGATCCTCCAGGAGTACATCTAGATGCGGAAAGTGAAACAGAGAAAACAGCCAGTGAAGAGGCACTTAGGTGGCTGCCGCCGACAATGTTCAAACAATTCCCCTGACTAAAGTGGAAGGAAGTACAGAGTTGTTGGGACGGTAAACAATTGTGGGTGGTGCCCACATCCTGTAGCTCCCTGTAAGACATATGCTATATATTAATTAATTAATTAATTAATTAAGACATTAGATGGTCCCCATATCCTTTTATAGGTTCTGCTGAGAACAAATATAACATTTGCATTCATTTGTCACATAATGAGAAATGTTATTAAGGCATTTTTTTGACAAACATTTAATTCTTACTGTACGACAAATTCTTCTAGGCATTATGATTGAGTGGTGTTTTACTTTCGGGTAATCTCAAACACTTTCAAGATTTTGGGATATTTCTATAGGACATTTTTGCTCTACCACATTGTATATCCGTGCCAAGTTTTCTCTGAAGGCACACATTCAGGAGAGTAAAACAAATTCTTTTTAATAATTAAAATGAACCCCAAAGCACAAGGAAATGACAAAGGGTCTGCCTTAGTGGGTGCTGAGATCTCATTTCAGTGGAGAATTGCTATCTCTAGTACCTCAGAGCTAGAATGCACCCCAGATGTTGTCTTGACCAACAGCACAGCCTTCCTATCCACCTCCACTTAAAGACACCAAGAACAGGGTTTTGAAACAGCTTTGTGATTAAACGTGAGATTTGTAGACTGGCTCTCCTCCTGACTTGCTGTGTGATCTTTGGAAATCGCTCAACCTCTCTGTGTTTCATTTTCAGTGTGCCAGATGTTAGTCTAGGCACTGGGGACACTAGCAAGTTCCCCACCAAGACTATGATTAGTGTTGTAACTACTTGGGGGACTTTCTGGCAGATTTGAGAGCACAGGGTGGCTGAGAGGATGGCCAGCTTACCTCCAGATTGTTTCACACCCTCTTTTCCCCGTCAAGTTTTTAAAAACACATTGCTCTCCTCTCATGTATATAAGCCATCCCTAGGCTCAACAGGGCAGGGCAGTTTTGGGAATGATCCCCTGCTTTCTCCTTGTGCTGCCCTTCTGATAATAAAGCTCTCTTTGATCAAAACCAATGTCTCAGACGTTGACTAACTATGCATCAGGCACACTGACAAGTTTGAGTTCCTTAAGAAATTTGGTGAGCCAGCCAGGAGCCTTGTGCCCCAAGCAGGCCAGCCCTGGCCAGAGGGGTGACCTCATGGGAATTTCCCACAGCTGCTTGGATTGCCATTGAATCCAAGGAAATTCCCCCGGCTGCCCCAGAGACCTACACTGGCCTCTTCTCAAGGCCAAGCCTCAATTGAAGCAAAGACATATTCCATGGGCTCTGGGAGAGCTTCTGTTGTTGAAGAGTGTGTTTGTGTGTGTGCAATCAGCAACTGCATTTCCTCTCATTTGCTTTCGGTTCTTTTTAGAAATCTTTCCAAAGAAGACCTTTAAAGAGGGACCCTCACATTTTGCAAGATGGAATAGTTGTACAGCCATCCTTAATTGCTTTTGTTGATGGATCATTTGCTTTTGTTTTTCTCCCACAGTGCTAAAATACTGTTAGTTCTGTCTGTCTGCCTTATCTGTATTATGGGGAACACCAGTTCAATCCAGAATGTAGTGATTTGGGTTGCACTATGCAAACTGGTCTTCTTTTAGCTATGCTTCTATGAATCAAAAGAAAACAATCATATTCTTTTGTAATGTATCTTGGCCACAATACAATTGGAAATGTTCTTTTGCAAAACCAGGAATACTGCCCCTGAAACAATGCAAAGTCCTTTAACCTCCCTGGGAACTACTTATGTAAATCATTTTGCATCCCTGAGACTGAAAGTAAAAAAAGGAAAGAAAAAGGACTTTTAAAAGTACAAATGACTGAAAAAACACCCTTGCTCAAAATCAATCCCACAATTTCCATAAGGTTATTTGCCAAGAAAAAATACAAATCTTTATTTAAAATTTCTTATTTTTGCCTGTCTTATATGGTGTTGTCTACCTCTGGATGATATTACTAAAATTAATGACAAAAGAGCTCTATTTAGTTAGAAACAAGCACTTTTAAGAATGGGACATCCTTACAAGCAAAGATGGAAACTAATTCAAATTCTTCTCAGGTTCATATGATCTGGCATAACCTATGATAAATGAAAGCTTGAGTTTGCTGGTTTAATTAAAATAAGCATGTCTTTTGGAGTTACAGTTTTGATTACTCTTATCTGAATGTTTGCTTTTCCAGACTTAAGAAACAATTTTCTCTTAAGAGATCTATGACTTACAGAAACTTGATAAAGTATTCTTTTGTGAACACATTGATCTTTTCTCCCTACCTGAACCCTCCAGAATTCAGAAACTCTCAGTAAGTATTCTTTCTTTCATGGCAATTATAGTTATTTCCATAAGTTCAGTAAGAATCTTTCATGTAACAGAACATCATTGGAAACACTGGTTATTTTACTAAGACTTTGACTGGAATGTCACAGTTGAGAGAGGCACATATAAACTCAGATATGACCAGCTTTAAGAAACTAAGGTTGACTTCAGGTGCCAATGAAGCCCTTGGAAATGTTATCCTGGTCCCTTGCTTGCAGACTCCCGGGACCCGTACCAGGACAGTAAAGAATGTCACTTGCTGGCAGGTATAGGAACCTCAGGATATTTTAGGGACCTCAAGAAGAAAGGAAACAACCCACATCTACAGGTATTGCAGAGAAAAATAATGATAAGTACTTGGCTTGTCTTCTGGCCTCAAAAGACTATTAAAAGTTAATCTGAAATTCCTTATGAAACAATCTAGCAAAGCAGATTTAAAAGAACCTATATAGCCAATCACTATTCTTGCTGTGCTTATGTGAATAATTAGGCCAGGTTTGTTAAAATTGGATTTATTTTGCAGCAAATTAGACTTCATTTGGCTACCTTCAATAAAAAGGAGGGTAAATTTGGAGAGAAAAATTATATTTCAATACCACACTTTTGTGGATGTTAAATTCTAATTCTGATTAATTGTCTTTGCATGTGTGCAGTTTGCCTGCACAGCTGGGCTAGATCCTATATTCCTCTGCTTTCTTTGAACATCTATGACTCTCCCAACTAAGGTTTCCCATTTCCTCCCATTCTTTTAACTTGAAACAAGCCCATGAGTTTCGTCGACCAGATTCAAACAATACTACCAAACAGAGGCATTAGAGGCACCAGAGACACTGCAACCAAATCAATATGTAAACTCAAGAGTACTCCTGAGACTTCAAAATTACCTAGAATGTATCCTGATAGGATTAAAAACCAGAGGTACCTCAACAAAAGAATCTAAATAAGGTTTGGGTTGCCTGGTGCCTCAGTCAGTTGACCACCCGACTTGATTTTGACTGACGTCATGATCTCAAGGTTCATGGGATCAAGCCTCATGTCAGGCTCTCTGTGCTGAGCGCAGGGAACATGCCTGTGATTCTCTCCCTCTCTCTCTCTCTCTGCTCCTCCCCCACTTGTGCGCTTCCTCTCTCTCTCTCTCTCTCTCTCTTTCTCTCTCTCTGTCAAAATAAATAAACTTAAAAAAAATTTTTAAGGGGTGCTTGGGTTGCTCAGTCGGTTGACCATCTGACTTGACTTTGGCTCAGGTCGTGATCTCACCATTCATGAGTTAAAGCCCCGTGTCAGGCTCTGCACTGACAGCACAAGGCATGCTTGGGATTCTCTCTCTCTTCTTCTCTCTCTGCCCCTCCCCCATCTCTCTATCTCAAAATAAATAAATAACCTTTAAAAAATTTTTAAATAAGGTTCAATAAGTTAATCAGCTGCCTCTAGAAGACGCTTCATCTTTTCCTGAATGAATCCATCAAGCATATTGTCAGTATGCTGACATCTACCCTGAAGCACCTGAAAATTTAAAAGTGATACATATGACTTTTATTAGCCAAAGTGTCCCAGATAGTCAAAGGAAATTACAAAAAATAGTGGTAGTTTTAGAGAGGGCTATTTGGGCATTGGTAGGGATTGCTTTTAAGGTTTCTAATAACTGGGACCAAGTCCAGAAAACAGAGAAGCAAACAAACTAAAGTAATGAGACAGCATGCTACTTTGCTAGCTGTGGCCACCTGAGGAAAGTCTCCCGAGAAACAGTCACAGTGAAAACCGAGGTCCAAGCCCTGTGCCCAGACACTGGAGAACGTCTTCGAAGACAGGTTTCCCATTTCCACTCCATTGGCTATTGTTCTTTGCCCCTCAGCAGCAGGAAGCAGCCAGAGCGGTCATTGTCCCTATTCTCCAAGATGGAAGAACTATAAAATAAGAGTGGGGATTTGAGGCAGGTGCTTGGTTCCTGGACCCGTTTTGAAGGCCTAAGGGGAACTATAGTTCTATTAGTTGCATTATTAACTTAGGTCCGCATTCTGTTTGCTCTCTACATAACCATCGTTTATGAATCTCTTAACCTCATTCCAATCAATCATTAACTTGGCCTTTGTCTTTTTTACCTTTATTCCCTGTTTATCCACTGATTCTAGAAACCTAATGGGGCTGGAGAGTAGCCAGTGTTGATGTATCTGATCATACCAGGTCCCAAAAAGCTCCTCACTGACCAGAAGAATGCTTACCCCCAGTTTGTTTCAAGGACCCCCCTCCCAACAAGTTTTTAAGAAACTCATGACCCTCCTCTCATGTATATAAGCTGTCCCTAGGGTCAACAGGTCAAGGCAGCTTTGGGAATAATCCCCTGACTTCTCCTTGGGCTGCCTTCTCCCATCCAAGTACTAACCAGGCCCGACTCTGCTTAGCTTCTGAGATGGGCTGCCTTCTCATAATAAATGTTTCTTTGTTTCAAAACGAGTGTCTCAGAATTCGGCTTCCTGGACATTGGGTGAATGGACAAGTTTGATTTTCCAAGGACAGAAATGTAAATCATTTCGCTTTTTTCGGTCAACACTATTTGTAAATTTTATCCTCTTTATTATATGCAGTCATTTTCAAAACCCAATACCTGTGAACAAGTGAGTCTCTTTTTTTTTTCACTTAATTTTAGTTAATTAACATACAGTGCAATATTGGTCTCAGGAGCAGAATTCAGTCATTCACCACTTACATACAACACCCAGTGCTCATCACAACAAGTGCCCTCCTTAATGCCCATCACCCATCTAGCCCATCCCCCACTCACTTTCCTCTGTCAACCCTCAGTTTGTTCTCTATCATTAAGAGTCTCTTACGATTTGTTTCCCTCTCATTTCTCCCCGTCCCTTCCCATGTGTTCATTTGTTTTGCTTCTTAAATTCCATGAGTGAAATCATTAGGTATCTTTCTCTGACTGGCTTTTTTTGTTTAGCATAATACATTCTAGCTCTATCTACTAATGCAAACTGGTGCAATCATTATGGAAAACAGTATGGAGGTTCCTCAAAAAAACTAAAACTACCCTACTATCCAACAATTGCACTATTAGGTATTTACCGATAGAATACAAAAATACAGCTCTGAAGGGGTACATGCAACCTCAATGTTTATAGCAGCATTATCAACAATAGCCCAACTAGACAGAGCCCAAATGTCCATCAAGTGGTGAATGGATAAGAAAATATGGTATATATGTGGAAATGGAAAGTTACTCAGCCACCAAAAAGAATGAAATATTGCCATTTGAAAGTCAATCTTACAGTTGAAAGTTTCTATATCACTTTTCTTTGACTTGAGCATATAAGAGCAATAAATTAACCTTTGCCTTATTTGTCCATGGAGTCAGCTTCCCAGCCCTCTATTATTTTAAACAATTTCTGAATTTGGGGAAGAGGTAATTTATTAATGTATTTCCAGAATTTGGCTAACGCTAGTAGAGGCAACATAGAAAATTATAAAGAGGTGCATGGCTTCTAAAAACAGACTGAGTTGAAATCTGTTCTGTTTTCTTCTAGCTATGGACAGTTAGGTAAGTTATAAAAGTCTTCTGCCTCAGTCCTCTCATACATAAAATGGGAATGAAAACAGCACCTAGCTCATAAGACTGAGATAGTCAAAGACTTCACCAGACAGCCTAATTATTTACTTCATTATTTTTTTCAAATACTGTCTTTTAGATACAGACTGAAGAATTGCTTTAGGCCACTCTCTCTTTAGTAGCCTCAAATGAGTCTTACTTTCCTTTAGACACATCAACCTATCTGACCAATTATGCTCAAAGTAAAATCATATGGCAGAACAACTCTGAGCAAAGTGTTCTAGCCTTGCAGACTAAAATGATGACAAGTAGTATATATTTTTAGCTCCTCTTGCAGTTTGGAAGGATCATCCACACTTTAGGGAGGTTAAAGATTTAGCTTTGTAAATCTATGGTAGGCAATAGATTTAAAAATCATGAATAATGTTTTTGACATATAGATAATTTTTTGGTCCTAGTCTGCCTTACCTTTTTCAGAATATTCTAATTCCTCATGGTGACTTAATATGTTATGATGTCCCCTAGAATTCTGGACTTACCTGACGGGTACTAGCAGAAAACCCTTCAAGTAACATTAAAATCTGTCCGAGAAAATGGCTATTTTGGGTAATGGTGAGATGGTAATCAACTTTACTGCCTCTTTGAAAGGTATAAGCTGCATATAGATTGCCTACTGGAGGATTGGAAAGACTCCAGACCATTCTTATAAATCCTCCTTCCTAATTCTTGGTTTTCGTTAAAGGTAGGAAGAGAAACAGGTGATTTCAGCCACTAGGTGGCAGTGAAGCTTCTTGTAAACTTCTTCCAGTTTTTATTGAGCTGTGCACACGGAACTTTAGATTCATTTCTTCTACAATTAAAAAAGATTTATTTATACCCACTGGAAATGCTGACAATAGCCTGAAATTAGTAAATTTTTCTATGTCAAATAGGCGAAGTGCAAATGTTAGTTTTTATCATCCCAAATATGTTATTTTATAAAAATGTATAACATTTTCATCATATTGTATAAACATATTAAAATCAGTAGTTCTCCATACATATCTCAGAACATTTATGACATATATATATATATATATGTATATATATAGTGTTCATTGGAATTCAAGAAAAATTTCAGAAAAAGTATTAAGTCTTAGAATGTCATGAGCTAAAATATGAAATAAGATATTAGAAAATAATAGGAAAACATAAGATTATCATAGTTGAAACATTATATTCTAAGCCCAAGAAAATCAACTAAAAATGTCAATTATTTAGTGTTCAGGTAGGTGGCTAATTTCAAGTAAATATATATATAAAACTATATATATATATATATATATATATATATATATATATATATATACATACATAACTATATAAAACTACACATTTTCTTCATTACAGAATTATCAAAAAGTGACAGTTAAAAATGACCTTGGGGCACCTGGGTGGTTCAGTCGGTTGAGCATTTGATTCTTGATTTTGGCTCAGTCCATGATCTCACGGTTGGTGGGATCAAGCCCTACATCCAGCTCTGCACTGACAGCATGGAGCCTGCTTGGGATTTTCTCTATCCATCTGTCTCTGCCCTTACCCCCTTCTCTCTTTCTCTCTTAAAATAAACATTTTTGGTGGGGTGCCTGGGTGGCTCAGTCGGTTGAGTGTCTGACTTCAGCTCAGGTCATGATCTCACAGTCCATGAGTTCGAGCCCCACATCGGGCTCTGTGCTGTCAGTTCGGAGCCTGGAGCCTGCTTCAGATTCTGTGTCTCCCTCTCTTTCTGCCCCTCCCCCACTCATGCTCTGTCTCTATCAAAAAATGAATAAACATTAAAAATTTTTTTAAATAAACATTTTTTAACATTTAAACATTTTAAAATGACCTCATAAACATTAAAATAAAATAATTCATAACATTAATATTTTCAGTATTTAATGAAGAAAGTTATAAAACTTTACTGGGAGATACAAAAGAAGGCCTTAAAAGTACAGAAATAAACCATGTGTAGGATTAAAAAGACCAATATTGTCAATATCATATTTTTCCCTAAATCAATGTATAAGATTAACACAATTATAATTACTAAGTATTCATGTCATTTGATAAAATCATTCTAGTTCATACTAATAAATAACTGAACTGGTTTCAAGACAATTTGAGGAAGGATAGCAATGAGGATACTTATTTAATAGATATTAAAATGTACCATAGATTTATAATGATTAAAACAACTTGCTCTGGAAGGAATCTCAAAGGCATTATGTTGAATGAAAGAAGTCATGCTTAAAAGGCTACTTACTGTGCACAAACTAAAGGGCAACCTATGGAATGGGAGAAGATATTTGCAAATGACATATTGGATAAAGTTAGTAACCAAAATATATAAAGAATTTCTACAACTCAACACCAGAAAAACTAATGATCCAATTACAAAATGGGCAGAAGACATGAATAGACATTTTTCCAAAGAAGCCCTGCATATGGCTAACAGACACAGGAAAAGATGTTCAACATCACTCATCAACACGGAAATGCAAATCAAAACTGCAACGTGATACCACCTCACACCTGTCAGAATGACTAAAATCAATAGTACAGGAAATATTAGGTGCTGGTGAGGATGTAGAGAAAGGGGAACCACTCCTCTTGCACTGTTGGTGGGAATATAAACTGGTGCAACCACTCTGGAAAACAACATGGAAGTTCCTCAAGAAGTTAAAAATAGAACTACCTTAGGATCCAGCAATCAATCATACTACTAGGTATTTACCCAAAGGATACAAAAACACTATTTCCAAGGGAAAGATACACCCCAATGTTTACAGCAGCGTTATTTATGATAGCCAAATTATGGAAATAGCCCAAATGTCCATCAACTGGTGAATGGATAAAGAAGTGTTAGATATATACAATGGAATATTATTCAGCCATAAAAAAGAACGGAATCTTGACATTTGCAATGACATGGATAGAGTGAGAGAGTATTTTGCTAAGTAAAATAAATTAGAGAAAGACAAATGCTGTATGATTTCACTCATGTGTAAAATTTAGGAACAAAACAAATGAGCAAAGGGAAAAAAAGAGAGGCAAACCAAGAAACAGACTCCTATCTATAGAGAATAAACTGATGGTTACCAAGGGAGAGGTGGGGGGATGGATCAAATAGGTGATGGGGATTAAGGAGTGCACTTGTGCTGAACAAGTGTTGTATCAAAATGTTGAATCACTATATTTTACACTTGAATTTAATATTATACTGTATGTTAACTGACTAGAATTTAAATAAAAACTTAGAAACAACAATAACAAAAGAGTATTTACAGCCACAAATGTCCTCCTTGCCCAGCTCAGTGGATGGCTGCCATGTCTATTCTCACCCCAGCAGAAATCTGGGGTTTTATTCTGTGCAGAAGTCTCTGAGCTGCAGGACACCAGGCACATACCTTAATCCTAACCTTACTTTAACCTTAACCTTAAACTTAACCTTACCCTTAACCTTACCCTTAAACTTAACCTTAAACTTAACCTTAAACTTAACCTTACCCTTAACTTTAAACCTAATGATTACCCGAATGATAACTCCCCCAAGCCCCTAATCCCCAACACTAAACCTAACCCTAACCTAACCCTCTGGAGAAATCTCTGAACTGCAGGATACCAGGAACATACCGTCACCTTGGTCCTAATCCTGACCCTAACTCTAAGCACATATCTGGAGGGAAAAAAATGACATGGTGTATACATACAATGGAATATCACTCAGCCATAAAAAATAATGAAATTGTGCCATTTGCAAGGATGTGGGTGGAGCTAGAGAGTATTATGCTAAGAGAAATAAATCAGTCAGAGGAAGACAAACACCATCTGATTTCACTCATACGTGAAATTAAAGAAGCGAAACAAACAAGCATGGGGGAAAAAAAGAGGCAAACTAAGAAACAGACTCTGAACTATGGAGAACAAATTGATGGTTACCAGAGGGGAGGTAGGTGGGAGGATGGATTAAATAGGTGATGGGGATTAAGGAGGGCACTTGTGATGAGCACAAGGTATTGTGTGGAAGTGTTGGGTTACCATATTGTACACCTGAAACTAATATTATGCTATATGCTAACTAATTGGAAATAAAACAAAAACATTTTATTTTATTTTTTTTTAATTTTTTTTTCCAACGTTTATTTATTTTTGGGACAGAGAGAGACAGAGCATGAACGGGGCAGGGGCAGAGAGAGGGAGACACAGAATCGGAAACAGGCTCCAGGCTCCGAGCCATCAGCCCAGAGCCTGACGCGGGGCTGGAATTCACGGACTGCGAGATCGTGACCTGGCTGAAGTCGGACGCGTAACCGACTGGGCCACCCAGGCGCCCCAACAAAAACATTTTAAAAAGGCCATTTACTATATGAGTTCACTTACATGACGGTCTAGAAAAGGCAACCTAGGTACAAAAAAAAAACAGATCCTATTATCAGAGCCAGAAGTTAGGAGAGAGGGATAGACCACAAAGGGGCACAGGGGAATTTGAGGGTTGAGGACATTTTCCTATAACCTCATTGTGATCGTTACATGAGGTTGACTATGAGGTTGACTACAAATGGCTATGCATTTGTCAAAACTCACAAAATTGTATACTAAAGACAGTGATTTTTTTTTCTATTTGTAAACCGTATTTAAAAACAAAAAAGCTTGATACTGGTACAAAGAATTGATTATAGACTTTTCAGGGGTATCAATCACCCCTACCCCATGTAGGCCCCATGAATCAATTTATCAGTGGACTCAGAAAAAAAGAAGAGACAAATATTGGTGTTATTACTGAAAAATTTGTTTTGGACTTACAACCATGTACCATAGTACTGTTCATGCCACAGCAGAACTGCAAATTTAGTTCACTCTTTCCATCCATGGGCTGTAAATTTTCTGAAACCCTAGATGAGCCTTCTGGCACACTGTGCCAGGCTCACAACATATGTGAAGGATGGTTGGAGGCACTGTGTCTGGGGCACTCAGTAACAAAGTTAATACACATTAAGTAGGGATTATGTACTAAATGTAGTTTTCCAGCACCAAAGAGCAGTTACCCAGGCACTCAGCTAAATAGCAATGTGAGGCATCATCTGTGTGCATTTTCCACGTACAGATTCCCAACAAAAACTACAAGTATAATAGCAACACTAATAATGTATTTTGTAAAGATTAAAAACACACTCGGGTGCCAGGGTGGCTCAGTCTGTTAAGCATCTAACTCCTGATTTCTACCAAGGTCATGATCTCAAAGTTCGTGATTTTGAGTCCGGAGTTAGACTCTGAACTGACATTGTGGAACCTCTTGGGATTCTCTCTGTTTCTCTCTCTGCCTTTTCCCCACTCATTCTCTTTCTCTCTCTCTCTGTCTTAAAATACATAAATAAACTTTAAAAACATGCCAAAATTATAAAAGAAATGTATAAAGAAGTTTTTATAGATAGAGAAGCTAAGTAGATAAGTTATTCATTTTTTCAAATTTGCATTAGAAACAGTAGTGAAGAGAAGATTTTTTTTAAGTTCATTTATTTATTTTGAGAGAGAGAGAAAGGAGAGAGCAGGAGCGGGGGAGGAGCAGAGAGGGAGAAAACGAGACTCCCAAGCAGACTCTGCACTATCAGCAAAAAGCCCAAAGTAGGGCTCCATCTCACAGTGAGATTATGACCTGAGCTGAAATCAAGAATCAGACCCTTAACCCACTGAGCAACTCAGGTGCCCCAGTGAACACAGGATTTAAATGCATGTCCTCCAGAATGGAGATGTCATACTTTAACCATTGATGATGACAGAAGAGGGGTTTCCTATCTAACAATTACATCTACTGTTTCCTTATACAGAACTTGAAATATATTAAAAGTTTATTCCTTAATAATGTCCAAAACAAAAGATTGCCTCTTTGGAAGCATCATTTACAAAGTGGGTTTTGAATTTATATGTCGAGTTCTTATCTTCTTAATGGCTGCTTTTACTTCTTGATTCCTTAATGTATAAATAATAGGATTTAAGAGAGGTGTGAAAATTGTATAAAACACAGAAAGAATTTTATCTACAGAGTATCTGCTGAAGGGCCATACATAGATAAAGACACATGGGGCAAAGAAGAGAGTCACAACAGTGATGTGTGCCGAGAGAGTGGAGAAGGCCTTGGCGGAACCACTAGCAGCACGGTGCCTGACCGAGTGTATGATGACCGTGTAGGAGACAAGCAAGAGGAGGAAGCAGACCAGGGACAGGAGGCCACTGTCAGCAATGACCAGCAGTTGTAGCATGTAGGTATCCTTGCAGGCGAGTTTGATCACAAGGGGAAGGTCACAGAAGAAGCTGTCCACCACGTTGGGACCGCAGAAAGGCAAATTCAACATGAAAGCCATTTGACTAGATGAGTGCACAAATCCAACTGTGTAGGAGGATAGCAGCAGCCCACCAAGCACTCGGGGGTTCATGATGGACATGTAATGGAGGGGTTTGCATATGGCAACATACCTGTCTATTGCCATGGCTACAAGCAACATCATCTCACTCCCACCTAGGAGGTGCATGAAGAACATCTGAGAATAACATCCCCACCAAGAGATGGTCTTCTGCTTTCGGAGGAAATCCACAATCATCTTAGGGGTAGCAAAAGAAGCCAGGATCATATCAATACAGGAGAGGTTGATAAGCAGAAAATACATTGGTGTGTGAAGGCGTGAGTCAAAGGTCACGGTGACCAAGATGAGGAGGTTTCCTAACACAATCCCAGCATAGACCATAGAGAATCCTAGGAAGAATAAAATCTGAAGATTCTGAGATTTGGAAAGTCCCAGCAAAATGAACTCAGACACCACTGAATGGTTCACCCTTTCCATGTTATCAACTTTATGTCATCATAATCAAAATGAGTAAGAATTGTGGGCAGAAAAGTTGTGTTTACACAAAGGATGGTTCATGTTGGTGTCTAATTTTGATACTCAGACAGGTGAACTTAAAGCACCTCCCACTTTTGGGAAATTTTATTGGTCAGTGATATTATAAATGGCCCAGAGCAGCATTCCAAACAGTAAGAAGAATTCAGACTATACATTTCTGAAAGACAAAAATGAAAACAGCACATGAAATCACAATCATATAGACTGTGAACTTGGATTCCAAAGCCTCAATACGACACCTAGCTGAGTTACTCATTGGGCAACATATGACGAGTATCTCCTTTTGAGGGTTATGTTTCCTCCTCAGTAAACAAACAAACAAAAAATCAAACTCCATGATATTGAATGCCTCTTTGTGCTATAAAGATCTCAATAAATAAGATAAGGATCATGGTGGGTTCCACATTCACAGAATATTATTGAGTTTCTTAACCTGGAAATGATAAATGTAGAAAATATAGCAAGGATTCTAGAGACCCATACTTTGAAAGAGATTCTGGTAAAGAACAATTAATTAATGTCTTAAATTAAGTCTTCCTTATAAGTTTTTAGGTCCTGAGAAAAGCACATCTTCTCTTTCCTGCTCCATTCTTGCATGAATCCCTCACAGCTTATGCTAATACCAGCGATGGTCACTGCACATTAGTAGAGTCAAACCATGAATTTACATATGTATACATAATATATATATGGCAAATATAATTCATTCACTCAAAATTTAACATTATTCACCTCAAATGCCTCTTCTGTAATTTTAAGCAGGATATACCAAGGATGTAGAAAGTCCCCAGCCAAATGGAACTGAATTTATTTTCTTTTCAGTGTGTATTCGTTCATTCATTTGTTTAGTGCTATACAGAGGACCACTGGTTAGCTTGTGCATGTTTACTTATCACAGCTTCAAAACGATAAAATGAGGTAATTGAGGTAACTGACTGATGTGGGTAATAGAAATACCATTCTTTCAACACAGTCATCTAAATTTATACCATAGCTTTCCCATCAGCCCATCCTTATAACAACACTGGTTTTGTTGGCTTTGTTCTTAAAAAAATATTTTCAACCATAATAGTTCCTCGTTATCTAGGTTCTTAAAAAGCTCCTGCAGTAATTAAAGCCTTCCTTTTGTGCCATTGTTTTTTACCAGAGCGGGGAAAATACTTTTATAGGAAAGTGCCTCATGTGAATCCCAGGAATAGCCTTGCATCTCCTTTTCCCATATTGCCATCAATTTCCTGCAATTTATGCTCCCAATCATCAGAAACAGAAGGAAGAAGCATCATAATGCTGTACACTCTGTTTCTCTGAGGCAATCCCATGGGTACATTTATCCAACTGGGGATGTATTTTTCCTACATAGACATATCCTCTGGCCAAGTTCTTACTCTGAGAAACTTGGATTGACACAAATTTGGTACTAAGCCACATTAAGTACATAAAGTTATTTCCATGTTTAGAAAAGTTGTATCTTCTTTCAGTTTTATGGGTAATATTTAAAATATCCACACTATGCTTTTTGAAATCTCATTTTTAAAACTGCATTTGAGGAGAACAGGATAGACTTCAAATATACATGAAATAGTTTATACACATTCTTGCATATTACTAATATTTATTGAAGGAGTGAATGAATGAATAAAAT
Source organism: Acinonyx jubatus (assembly GCF_027475565.1). NCBI lineage: Eukaryota > Metazoa > Chordata > Mammalia > Carnivora > Felidae > Acinonyx > Acinonyx jubatus. The sequence continues at coordinate 69,075,637 of NC_069386.1, read as the reverse complement.
ATATATGAATATTCAGGATCTATATTAAAATCAGTGTTAAAGCAAAATCCATGTAAATTAGGAATTTTAAGCATATTTACTTTTAAATGTCAAATTGGATGTTGAAGCACTTTTAAACAGAAACAGAATAACCATTCCAATAAAACTGTTAGAAATATTTATTTTTCCCTAATTTATTTTTGAAAAGGATCAAAGTAGCTTATGTGAATGGAAAAGAAAACATGGTACACAGAGCAGCAGGATATAACAATCTATTTCCTGGGTAAACAATCTATTTCCTGGATATCCTCTGAGAACAGTAATATACACATTAGTACAGTGTGTGTGTGTTTTCTTTGTGTGTTGTGGGTACTAGTATATGTTTACATTTATATGCTTTTTATTAAAACCATAGTGTTCAATGCTATTTATTGAGAGAATAGTGTTCACATGTATAGTTATTTTCCTTGGGTTTGTCAATACATTAAAAACACATTTCTAAGAGCACGTGAAAATCCAAATCATTTTATGGCTATATAGAATTGCATTTTATTGATGATGCATAATGTAATTACCCCACAAATATAGTTTACTTTTAGGAATTGAACATTACTCATAAGAATTCTGTTTTCATCCTATCAGTGTCTCCTTAAAAAAACAACAATTACCTAACTCCCTTATCAATACCCAAGTTCACCTAGTCCTTCACAATCAGCCTCTCATGTACTCTAAATATCCAGTATTGTTTTCTTATAGTGCCAAAATACAACTTCTGTTTTGGTAAAAAAACAAATTTGTGGTTTTCTGTATTCCCCGTCCATTTCTTTTTTCTATCCGTACATGTTTTCTTCTTTTTGGGTAGACAAATCCTGTCCATATAGCCATATCCTTCAGGACACCTTGAGGCCACTCTTTTATAAAACCCATACCAATTTCCAGTGTATTTACAGTCCATTTCATGTGCTCTACCATTTACTTATTCACTAGGTATACCATGTGCATTAGGTGTAAATATTCTGAAATTGAAGGAACACTAGAATAAGAGCTATGGAAATTTGTTCTAACCCAAGGTCTCTCATTTTTGGTGTTGTGATTCTTCTTTCCCCAGATCACTTTTAAGCTCCTTGAAAATAGATCAATTATTCTTATATTCTCCATAATAGATGTTACAAGGGTCATCAATAGAGATGTTGATGAAGTGAGTGAAAGCTCACAGATATTTAAAGAGAAAAACTTTGGAATAATGCATTAGTGATAACTGTAGAAAAGATAGGTTTATTCAAAGTCAAAGAATTTTTCTACTTTTTATGTTTTTTTCTGCTTTGATAGTGTAGCTTGCACCAATCTGTAATATTTGTTTAAAGCACATTTTTACATATTAGTTTTTACTCTAAACCATAGACATAGACACACATGCATACACATTCTCCCACACACTCCCTACAAGTGTAGAAGAGGCAAGGGGTGACAGAGTAAAAAGAAAAATTTTATGTTTTCAAGGGAATCATTTTGATTATCTGCCCAGCATCCCCCCTTCCCATAGAAACAAAGTTCTTTAGCTTTCTTCTTACTGTAAACAACTTTCAAACTGTTCTAAAATGGCTGAGGAGAAAGATATATAAACAGCATTTTATAAAAAACAAATGAAATCAACATTTGATTCTTAATTCTAAGACACAGACTCACCATGCAGAAAATATAGTTGAGCTGAGTATTAGAAGTAGAAATTTAATCACAGATCACAGGCATCATATTACGAAGAAAAAGGACAAATTGTGATTGATCTACAAGTTGCTTGATCTACAGAGCACAATCTGTCAAACTACTTGAGAATATATGAGTAATTTATTCCATTAAAATGAATGTTTAAAAAGTTTTGTAATCTTAACACAGAAGAATATGAAATAAAATCTATTATAGCTTAGTTTTGCCAAAAATCATATTCTTGTCCACATGATACTAGTCATCTGAGCTGATATTTGTTGTTGTTTGCTTAACAGAACAGGATAAATTGAAGTGTTAGGTCTAGTAGGTTTATAAGCACAGGGAATAACACATTTCTTTGGAAAAAAGAAAAAAAGCAAAGATTTCATTCAGCTACCTACTTCTTGAGGTGTCACCATTTGGCATGGATTGGAAATGCTCTCAAATGTATATTAGTAATGATATGGACATTATGAAGTTTGATATGAAAATTCTTTAATAAATGGAAAATAACATCACTTGAAGTATATCAAAGTGTACTCAATTATTTAATTTGCCCCATACTGTCACACTTATAAGGAAAATATGCTGTATTTGTATGACAACTAGAATGATAATGCCTTCTAGAATTCTCTAATGTTATCATGGTGTTCACCTAAAAAACTTTTCACATTTGACTCTACCTATGAACAACGGGATTGAAACTCAGTATCTAGAAATGGTTCTATATTTTTTAATGTATGTTAAAGCTTCCCCTACAACTTACCAGTTTTACAGTGTTTCAGAGCATTACTTGAGTCAGACACATTGAAACCTGGAGAGGTTCTCTTTCCAAAAATAATAGTATTTCCCTAAAATAATGACAAATGTTAATATTTTCTCTATTTTCTCCATAAAGAGTCATATATATTGAGAGGGTAGTAATATAGATGTGATGTATTTTGAGACCTAACAATACCCAACTGATGATAAATACCAATGGTAATTATTAAAGATGCCATGTTGTTTCCCCTGAATGACAACAGAGAAAACTTTTTATGGCATTGCACACTTATAGAAATTGACATGTTTTACTATCAACAACAGTTAAGCAGAGGACTATAAAACCACTATCAGGTCTGGAATGTTCCAAAATGAAAACTTACTTGAAGAGTATTAAAAAAGGTCAATCACAAACACATAGCTACCTTTTACTGTATATTACACTTATGCCTGGCATTATTATAAGCATAACTGGGTCTATCAAAACAGAAGATATAAAGATATAAAGCTGGGGAACTGCAGTCTCCCCATTTCCTTAGTCCCCCCTCTGGTTCTAAGAAATGTTTCCTGTGGAGTATCTCCTTGGCTCTCTTTCATATCCAATTGAAAAATATATCTATCCAATATATTATCCATATGTTCATGCCTCTTTCCATGCCTATTTAAAGTAACATTGAATTTCTGTTTCTGTGTTTAATGAGACCACTGTTCCATATGTGATATGAAATGTGATATAGCCAGATAATCCAATGTTCCTTTGGTCCCTTTTGTAGATTAGTAAAAGCAAAGTGCCTTTCTTGATCAGAGGAACTGTTCCACATGAAATACACTGATAGACTCTCCAATATTATAAACCTTTAATTGTATTTTCGCTGGCTGCTTCTGTAAGATTGGTAAGAAACCATGCATCACAGCCATTAACTCAGGAAATCAGTGGGTGAGCCATAATGAACTGATGGAGCCAACTGCTCTGTCCCAGAGAACCCTGAGGTGGCTGGACAGATTGAAAGAATAGGTCCTGGCTGGGTTTGCCAACATTATTGCTAAACAAACTTGGATAAACTCATTGCAAGAGAAAACAATAACTCAAGAGATAAGAGTTTAGAAAAGAGGGAAAATTTTAGTTCCAGGTGCCTATATCTGTGTGAACTGGTAGGCTCAAGCCTTAACAACTGAGCTCTCTGCTTGCAAGGTGGACACCTAGAATTTTTTAGGACAGGTTTAGGGGGTTACATGCAGGAGAGAAGGCAGGGAGCATGTGATCACAGATGAGGTCAGTATATGTTTAGCCCCTGATCATGAGCAAGGAAGGGGATATGGGGGGATGTCTTCTAGGCATTCCATTGCTATCAGGGCTTTTCTGATAAAGGGACTGGAATGTTTCATTCATTGTCAATGTTCTAATAAAGTGCGATATAACTGTTGGGGTCTATAGTTGAGCAAGAAGTCTCACTAACAAAAGGATAACCAAATCCTAGAGCTGAGTAGGTGTCAGTTCTACTGAATCCCTGTTTTTAGACCACTGGGGCTTCTGGAAGGAGTCCAGTATGATTTATTTGCTGGTTTTGTGCAGACCCTTGACTTCAGAGAAATCTGCCTAAAATCATCAGTAGGTGGTTTCTTCCTATGGATGCTGAGTTAAGCCCAGTGTTCACACTAATGGCTTCCATGGGTATGAGAGAAGTATGCCCACCTTTTCTCTGTTTGGATATTTCCATGTCATTTTATTTCATTATCCTCAGTAGCTAGTTCAGGAATCCCTAAACCATTTGACATAAACCTCAACATTCCAATCTCCTGCCTCAGCACCAGGACTTTTTTGGGTGGTTTCTGTATGATTTGTCTTAATCTTCCTCTAAGTTCCCATAAATGTTTACATGACTGAATGCTGGAAGTGAGAGTAGTTTTATTTTCCAATTACCTAGAGCCAGTATACTTGCCCCTATAGCAAGACCCCTGGCTTAAGAGACTATCAACATCTAAAGGTGTCATTGGCCCATGAACCTAATTCCTCCTGCAATGCTAAGTAAGGGTACTTGACAGCATCCACCATACAGATTTCCTCTTCCTCAGTTTTACTGTCTTCAGGACTTAAAGTGGTTGATTTACAAACAATAACATGGCCTTCATTTTGCAAACTACATCAATAAGCAAGGAGCATGTTTTAATTTGACCAAGAGGGAATAAAATGGTTTAAACCTGGGCCGTCCAAGTTATTAGCCACTACACATACATGGTTATTTTAGCTAACTACTTTGTTTTTCTTTCCTTCTTTCCTTCCTTCCTTCCTTCCTTCCCTCCTTCCTTCCTTCCTTCCTTCTTCTTTCTTTCATTCGGTTGTTCTGTCTTTCCAGCCCTTTCTCTCTTTCATGGTTCTAGAGTTTATATTATACAACTTTAAATTATCACATTCTAGTATCTTCAAATAATTTTATTCCATTTCACATATAACATACTGAACTTCTCTACTGCTTCTCCCCTTTGTACTATATTATCATGTCATCATTTTATTTGTACATATTATAAATGCAATAAATTGTCATTACAGCTTTATTTAATATTTCTGATGGCCATGAAATATGTAATCGTTATTTGCTTGAAAATGTCTTTATTTCACCCTTAATTTTGGTATAGAATTCTAGTTTGAGAGGGTTTTTTCTTTTCATATTTTAAAGATACTTTGCATAGTTTCTGAAAAGAGTCTAGAGTTATCAATTTTTTGTTCTTTTGTATAAAATGTATCTTTTTTCTCTGACAGATTTTAATATTTTATAAATTGCTCATTTTCAGCAATTATTGTATGTCTTGAAGTGATTTTCTTTTTTGTTTTTCCTGAGGCATTCAAACCTAATTTTGTTCTGTGAATTTATACTTTTTATTCGAGTTCTTTAAACATTATTTCTTCAAATTTTTTTCCTGTCATCCCTAAATCCAATACCACATGTGTTAAATCATTTGACATTTTTCATAGGTCACTGAGGCTCTGTTAATTTTTTCCACAAATGTTTTAGCTTCTGCTTTAGCTTAAATTGTTTCTATTTTATTTTGTTTTTAACTTAAAATTTTTTTTTTCTTTAATGTTTACTTATTTTTGAGAGAGAGAGGCAGTGAGAGAGACAGAATGTGAGCAGGGGAGGGGCAGAGAGAGAGGGTGACACAGAATCCAAAGCAGGCTCCAGGCTCTGAGCTGAGCTCCAGGCTCCAGCACAGAGCTCATCATGGAACTCGAATTCAGAAATGGCGAGATCATGACCCAGGCTGAAGTCAGACACTTAACCAACTAAACCACCCAGGTACCCCTTTTCTTTTTAACTTTTTAAAAACTATTTATTTATCTTGAAAGTGGGGGGAGGGACAGAATGAGAGGGAGACAAGAGAATCCCAAGCAATCTCAATGCTGTCAGCTCAGAACTCCACGTAGGGCTCAGTCTCAGGAACAGCAAATTCATGACCTGAGCCGATATCAAGAGTTGGACGTTTAACTGACTGAGCCACCCAGGTGCTCCAAACTGTATCTATTTTCTATCCAGGGATTTTTGTTGTTGATGTTCCTTTGTCCTTCGAATGGATTTTTTTGGTTTCTATATTGTATTTTGTAGCCCTAAAACTTCCATTTGATTTTTTTTAATATTTCTATTTTTTTTCTCATGTTTATGTCATCCTGTAAATTCCCTGATTATTTAAAAAATGCCTATTTTAGGGTTATATATAGGGACGGAGATCCAACATGGCAAAGTAGAGGAAACTGAAGTTCTCTCGTCCCTCAAACACAGCAGAGTTGAGGCCAAAGGACTTTGAATTCCAAGAATCCAGGCTATGACGTGACAGAGACATCTTCAGGGGCCCACAGGGACAAACTGGCAGGCCATAGGTGTGTGAATGCAAACTGGGAGAGATAAAACGGGCAGTGTAGACACGGATAGGAAGGATCCCCTTGTGCAGAGAGCCAAAGGGAAGAGAAAGAGAGATTGTGGAAGTATTTATATGGACAAGAGAAAAACCACAGACCGAGAGGGAGAAAGATCCAATCTCGAACTGCAGGGCTTTCTCTGGAGTGGGGCCGGCTGCCCTGTTTGCGCACCTGGGGAGGAGGGGAGCCAGCCCAGGGCTCAGTAACTAGTCCAGAGACACAGTCTGCAGAGGGAGAAAGCAATCCTCTGCCTGGAGTGCTGTGGGAAGAAGTTATATAACCGGCCAAAGGAGTGGCACTTCCCCAAAACCGGGCGAAGGGAGTAGGAACGTTAAAGACATCAGGGTTTAAGTCCCAACTGAGTCCCAGGGAGGCGCAGGAGTCAGCGGAGAGGGACAAACTGCCTCGTTCAGGCCCACTGCACTGTGAGGACAGCCTGAACAGAATGGTTTGGGACAGCCGGTCCTTGGAGGAGAGACTGGGGTGTCACTTTTCTCCCTATCACCAACAAGGTATGGATGGCTTCAGGGAAGGAACAGCGGGCCCACAGTGGAGGCGGGACCAGCCTACACCAAACACACCCCTCCTTGCCTGGTAACTGTGTATCTACTGGAGTAGGATTGACGCCAATGAAACAGACAGTCTCTCCTCGAGAACAGTGCTGCCGTTGGTTCCAGGGAGCCCAGCGGTTTTGGATTTTCTGATTTAACTCTTGGACAATTCTTATTATATATATGTATACATACATATATATATATGTATATATATGTACATATATATACATATATTTATAAATATATACATATATTTATATATATATACATATATATGTGTGTGTGTATATATATATAATTTTTTTCCTTTCCTCCTTATTTCTTCACTCCTCTGGTCTGGTTATTCTGGTTGTTGGTTTGTTTAACCAGACATATTTAATCTATTCTCTTTATACCTGTTCTGTATCTCCTTCTGTATTTTCCTCTCGCTCTCTCTCTCTCTCTCTCTGGATTAAGCTGTATAGTTTCTCTTCCTGGTCAATTTTCTTTTCTTTTTCCTCACCTGGGTCACTTCTCTCTTTGTATGGGATAAGTCCTCTTCCATCAACACCACCTCCACCCTGTTGTTTGGTTGTTGCTGGTGTTTTGGGTTTTTGTTTTGTTTTGATTTTGTTTTTGTTTTTTCTTTGTTTTTTTGTTTTCTTTTCCAGGGTTACTTCAACAAACAAATCAAGGCACACCTGGTGTAGGGCCTGAAACATCATTACAAGTAGGAAGATAAAGCAACCAGACTCACAACAACAGACAGCTAGTAACACACTCTAACAAACACCTACTGAAAGGCCAGGCCCTAGACAATGTATGACCCCTCTTTAATACAGTAGTGCTCACAGGTGCAGGACACATAACAAGTTTTTAAAACACATAAGGGACAGAAAACTAGCCAAAATGATGAAATGGAAGAACTCTTCTCAAAAGAAATTCCAGGAAGAAATGACAGCTAAAGAATTGATCAAGACAGATATAAACAATATAACTGAACAAAAATTTAGAATAATAGTCATAAGATTAATAGCTGGGCTTGAAAAAAGCATAGAAGACAACAGAGTATATTGCTGCAGAGATCAAGGAACTAAAAAATAGTCATGATGAATTTAAAAATGCTGTAAATGAGGTGCAAAATAAACTAGAGGCAGTGACAACAATGATTTGAAGAGGCAGAGGGGAGAATAAGTGAAATAGAAGATAAAATTAGGGGAAAAAAGGAAGCTGAGAGGGATAAAAAAATTCTAGAACACGAGGGGAGAATTAGAGAACTAAGTGATTCAATGAAATGTAATAATACCCATATCATAGGAGTTCCAGAAGAAGAAGACAGAGAGAAAGGGGCAGAAGGTGTGCTTGAACAAATCATAACTGAGAACTTTCCCAATTTGGGGAAGGAAATAGATTTTGAAATCCAGGAGGCACAGAGAACTCCCTTCAGATTTAATAGGAATCGATCTTCTGCAGGACATATAATAGTGAAACTTGAAAAATACGAAGATAAAGAGAGAACTCTGAAAGTAGCTAGGGACAAACAGTTCTTAACCTACAAGGGTAGACACATAAGGGTAGTAGCAGACCTATCTACTGAAACTTGTCAGGCCAGAAGGAAGTGGCAGGAAATATTCAATGTGGTGATTAGGAAAAATATGCAGCCAAGAATCCTTTAACCAGCAAGGCTGTCATTTATAATAGGAGAGAGGAAAGTTTTCCCAGACAAACAAAAACTGTAGAAGTTCATCACCACAAAACCAGCCTTACAAGAGATCCTAAGGGGGAATTCTGTGAGTGGAATGTTATATGGCAAAGAACAAAAAGAACCAGAGACATCACTACAAGCATGAAACCTGCACATAACACAATAACTCTAAATCTATATCCTTATATTTGCATTTATTATTGATCTAATGGGATATATCAGTGGTTCACAACCAAGGGACATTTGGTAACATCGGGGGACCTTTTTGGGTGTCAGGGCTACTACTGGATGTAATGGATAGAGGCTATGAATGTAGCTACATATCATACAATGCTTAAGGCAATCTCCCACAAAAGAGAGTTATCAAGCCTAAAATGTCAATTGTGCCAAAACAATACCATACATTGTGAATATTACATTATTGTGTTTTTCATATATTTTGAAAATAAGAGACTTGTTAGAAATACATATTTGAAATGTCTTCTCTAGTATATGAACCTTTTAATTTTCTTTCTTCTTTTTTTAGTTTTTCTTTAAATTCCAGTTAGGTAATAACAGTGTAATATTAGTTTCAGGTGTAAAGTGATTCAACACTTCCATATATAACATTTGGTGTCCATCACAACAAATGTGCTCCTTAATCCCTATTGCCTATTTCACCCATCCCCCCCCCCATCCACCTCCACTCTGGTAACCACCAGTTTGTTCCCTGTAGTTAAAAGGTTTTCTTGGTGGGGCGCCTGGGTGGCTCAGTCAGTTAAGCATCCGACTTCAGCTTAGGTCATGATCTCATGGTTTGTGAGTTTGAGCCCTGCATTGTGCTCTGTGCTGACACCTCAGAGCTTGGAGCCTGCTTCAGATTCTGTGTCTCCCTCTCTCTCTCCCCTCCCCTGCTCATGCTCTGTCTCTCTCTGTCTCAATAATAAATAAAACGTTAAAAGGTTTTCTTGGTTTTCCTCTCTCTCCTGGCAAGTACTCATAAGCATTGGACACTAGGAGGTAAACTGATACTTCACAACAGGAAATATTCAAAAAATTAATAACCATATGAAAAAATGTTCTACATTATGAACAACCAGGGAAATATAAGTTAAGCCACAGTGAGGATTATAATTTACCTAACAAAATTGCTAAAATTAAAAAGTCTTGACAATACCATAGTCTGGTAAGGATGTAGAACAACTAGACCTCTTCACATTGCCTGTGGAAGTGTAAATAGGTACAACCACATTGGAGTCCTCTGGTAGTTTCTAAAAGACATGCCTACTCTATTACCCAGTAATTCCACTCCAAGGTATGTATCCAAGAGAAATGAGTGGTTATGTCCATAAGAAATATACAAGAATGACTATAGCAGCATTGGAAATAATACATAAGCCCCATTAATAAGTGTTATTTTCCTAAGTGTCTAAGCTACAAATGTATGAAGTAATCAATGAATCAAGTAATCAATTCAGAGATGACAACAATAAAGTATTTTGGGACACTATTGACCAAGCTGTTTACTGAAATATTAGCATGATTAGGCAAAATAGTTGGTTGCATAGGCCATTAGTTGACTTCATAAACACAGGCAGTCCAATGTGAGAAAGAAGAAATTAGTCAGCTGTTGTTTAACAAGGAAGAGATCAAGTAAACAATAGCAAATTGCTTTCATTTTAACCAGGAAGTATTCTGGCACAATGAAGTACCAATAGAGCTCACAAATCCAAGAGGAACTAATTATAGAGAAAAATTAAAAAGGTATCAGAGAGATGTGACTCTGAGGAATCAGCTATTTCTAATTAAATTGGTACTCTTCACCTTTATTCAGATGATAGGATTAAAGAAAGCTTTATGTGGCCATCAAAGTTTTATGAAGAGTTTTACATAATAAAGTGAAATATAATACAATGAATTTTATCTCTTATGTTTCTAAATTCTTCTTACTTTGGACTTTCAAAAAAATCAAACATTACATTTTAAAGAGACACACAGTTTGTATATCTGTGTCTATTCATGGGAACATGGTTATATCACTCAGTTGGTAATGGTTCTTTCTGTCTCTTTTTTATGGGGAAAATCTACACACTAAAGAGAGATACTGAATAATCTAGCTTGCCAAGTGATGGCATTTAGTTCCCGAGGGAATTCATTTATAAGATGCAAGGTTTTCCCAGGGTCATTAATTGACATATTCCTCATTTGGTCTTCTGCAGTTTCAAAATAAAAGGGAGTTCTCCTTCATTAAAACGGGGACATAAAAAAAGGACATGGAAGGAAGTGGGGGCAAGTGAAAACCTCCAGAGCCTCAGTGACTTTCAGTCACAACTCCCAAAGCAATAAAAAGGTATGTATAAGAAATGTTAAAGATATCTCTACGTATGCATTTTATTAAATAAAGTTATTTATTTAAAAAATTTTGCAATTTCAAATGGAGAACATGTTTAATAAGAGTATTTGTGATCAATCGAGAAATATAGAAAAATATAATCAGGTATATAATTATAGCACCCAATGCAAAGCCCTGAAACACTTTGATGCGTATGACCTCAAGCTATATTTTACTGAAATTACACTCCCTTTTTCACATATTCAACCATTATATATATATTTTCTTAAACATTTCGTATTTGACCTTGGCTTATTTTTATATAGGGTTCTTGAAATTTTCTGTATTGACTTACAAGAATTTGATATTAATGAAATAGAAACATTTGCCTGTTTTTCTCCAGTTCAGCTTTTGCATCTTAGAATTTTGCTTATGTTTTTTTAAGTATGAGAGAGCTTATTCATTTCACTTAACTAACTTCTGTGGTTTCTATTGTTCATGATCCCAAGCCAATAATATAAAATACAACAAAGCATATAATTCACTTCTACATTTCTCTATATCCTTTATTGCTTGAACTATTATTTAAGTATTTAAAATATTTGGATTTATTTTTATTTAAGACATTTTATTGAATTCATTTTTATGTAGCTCACCAGCCTACTTATTCCCAAGTTATTCCACCTTATCCTAAACAGCATATTTTTAATATATGATTCTTTTACTAAAGTCTCAGGTTTTTCACATCCTTTTATTTATTCTATCTATTCTTAAGAAGGTAAAGTATCATTTCATTACTTTAGCTTTATAACATATTTAAATGTCAATAGATGTGTCTCCCTCATTGTTCTTCTTTTCAAGAATTTTCCTAGGAATTCTTAGAGGACACATTAGAAGGGCTGGTGGGAAAAGACTGCAGAAGACATCTTCCCATCTTTTCTTGGTAAAGTTGCTTTGTCAAAAGCGGATATGTGATTTAGAACGTGTTTGCAACCATGGCTGTCTGTAATAGATTGCCGAATCCACAAAATCAACCTTAGTGCTGCTGCACCTCTGAATATTTTAGGTAGTAGATGATAAAGCAGCATAGCCTGTCACCATCACAAGCAGCAAGTTATTTACACATTTTTTAAGTTCCTTTAGAGCTATATTAATATAAATGATTTTCTGATTTGAAGTCCTTAGCTAAATACCAACTATATTTTAGGGAGCATTTATCCAGGGCTATAATCTAATTCAACTTTATTTTATTTTATAGAACTTGCCTTATAAAAATGAGAATCTGCATTAAGTCTATAAGCTAATATACTGGAAGTAAGCAAGCACTTTTGATATTTTAATGCATCCATGTTTCTCTGAGATTTGTATGAAATTTGTATATAGGTGCATAATGTTCCACAACGTGCTACAATAATCTATTCAAAATATAATGACATTTTAAATTTTAATAATATATCTAATACATTTTTCCATAAGACCACATATAGATTTCCATTTTTTTAAGTTTATTATTTATTTTTGAGACAGAGAGCATGCAAGCAGGGGAAGTGGCAGAGACAGAAGGAGACAGAGAATCTCAAGCAGACTCCACACCTGCAGTGAGGAGCCTGATGTAGGGCTCGAACTCACAAACCATGTGATTGTGACCTAAGTCTAAATCAAGAGTTGGACATTTAACCGACTGAAGCACCTAGATTTCTATTTTAAGTCATGCCATTAATGATGGGTTTTGGAGGAGCTGTCCAATTTTAGGTTATTAAAGATAATAGGATAATGAACACTCAGCCATTTTTCTGTAGAAACTTAACACTAAAAATCACAGAAGTGAAGGTTCTTTTTAAAAATGTGGCAAAACTTGGGGCGCCTGGGTGGCTCAGTTGGTTGGGCGTCCAACTTTGGCTCAGATCATGATCTCATAGTCCGTGAGTTTGAGCCCCACATCGGGCTCTGGGCTGACATGACAGCTCAGAGCCTGGATCTTGCTTCAGATTCTGCGTCTCCTTCTGTCTGCCCCTCCCCTGCTTATACTCTGTGTCTCGCATTGTCTCAAAAATAAATAAATATTTTAAAAAATTTTTTAAAGAATAAAAATGTGACAAAACTCAAATAAAAAATTTAGTACCAAATTTCTCCAAAAGAATATCATGCCAAAATACAAGAAATGGTATAAAGGAATTCTTAAACTCCCATTCTTTTGTTACTTTTACTTGCATTTCTTTAATTATCAATAAGGTCGAACACTTTTGTGTTTAAGGATATTTACAGTTCTACTTCTATGAATTGCCAATCCAGATGATTTCTCCACTTTTCCACTCTTTCTTTAACCTTTTCTTATTAATCAGGGCTAACAGCTCTTTGCCACATTTGTTGAAAATATATTCTCATCTCTTATTGTGTGTTCACTTTTTTTATTTTCACTCTCGGAAAGTCAGCTCTGATTCTAGTTTTTGCATCCTATCTAAAATGTTTTATCAGCTCCATGATGTTAAAATATTTACCTGTGTTTGCTTTTCATTTCATAGAAGTTATATTTTTAGGGAAATAAATCTTTAACATCTCTGAAATTTATTTTCAAATGAAAAATCAGTCTGGGAATCTGATCTCCAATCCCAGATTGCAAATTCGTTGCCTCATTAGCATTTGCTGAATATTTTCCTTACTTATCCCAAAATCTATTTCTGTTATATATTACAGTTACATATGAGTTTATATGTAGGTCTGAACAAGCCTTTCTGTTGTATTTTGCTTTTTCTTCCTGTGTTGGGTTCTCATTCTTTGAAATGCTGTAACTCTATAATATTGCACAGTAAGTAGTGCATGAAGGCAAACACCACAATCTCACATGGCAGAGTCACATGTTAAAAATGCAAGATTTCATAGGAAAACTTAATAAGTAAAAATCTGACAAGTTTCCTCCTTCTTTCATTTAATGGAGAAGTGGACAGAGGCTGGGTCACTGTTGCATACAGCCTTGTAATGGGGCCTAGGAAGGTGATCTCACCTGCTCCCTCCTCTGTGTTTTATTCAGGCAAACCTGAGAACAAACTCAGGAGAAAAGATTAAAATGTCAAACCTCAGAAGGTAAGCAATACGAATTTTGAAGTTAGCTTTTCAGGAGAATATTATAAAGCCAACTGCTGGCATTTATTGATAGTGTGGAATTCTGACATCAGGAAGAGCTTCTTTTTCTAAAGAAGGGCCATCAGCACCAGTTAACTTCTTACAGTACAACCCTCCTGGCTTACCATTGAATAATTCTGTTTACCTCTCCAGAAATGTCTTTTACTATATTGTTTGTTGCTGTCATCATCAAGTAGAGCTTTTCTACTATTTTCAGTTTCATTGGCTTAATTTTAGGTTTTTGAGCCAACATCAAACTCTATTATATAGCTGAAAGTAGTTCCTGACATATGATAGTATAAATCATCTAGCTATGTTCTTCAAAATTGCCTTGGCTTGGGGCACCTGGGTGTCTGTCAGTTAAGTGTCTGACTTCAGCTCAGATCATGATCTCACCGTCTGTGAGTTCAAGCCCCGCATCAGGCTCTGTGCTGACAGCTCAGAGCCTGGAGCCTGCTTCGGAATCTGTGTTTCCCTCTCTCTCTTACCCTCCCCCATTCATACTCTGTCTCTCTCTGTCTCAAAAGTAAATAAACATTAAAATTTTTTTTTTAAATTGCCTTGGCTCATCTTGGCCTTTTGTATTTCAATATACATTTCAGAATAAACTTGTGGATTTCCAAAACTCACCTTGGATTGACATAGGGACTATGTTGAATATACACATGAATTTAAAGATAATTGGCATAGGGGCACGTGGGTGGCTCAGTTGGTTAAGCATCTGACTCTGATGTCTGCTCAGGTCATGATCTCATGGTTTGTGAGTTCGAGCCCCACGTCTGCTCTGTGCTGGCAGTGTGGAGCCTGCTTGGGATTCTTTCTGCCTCTCTCTCTGCCCCTCCCTTGCTTGCACTCTCTCTCTCTCTCTCTCTCTCTCTCTCTCTCTCTCTCTCTCGCTCTCAAAATAAATAAATATTAAAATTTTTTTAAATTAAGAATCGGCATATTTACAATTCATGAACCTAATATATCTTTTTATTAATGGGTATTTTGTTGTCAACTAAAATTATGTTGTCTACCTATCTCTTCCATATTGTTAATTAGAGTTTTCTAATACTGACCCATTTTTTAATTCCAACAAAAAATAGTAGTTGGAATGAGAGTTAACAAAATACCAAGATTTGTAGGGAAGTGTCTGTGTAAATTTGTACAACCCTCTGTTGAGAATTTGACATTATTAGATTAGTTGAAAATGACCTAGTAATTCTACTTCTAGTTATTTAATCTAGAAAAAGTCTTTCACATGTAAATAAACATATAGATATACATTAATTGCACCATTTTTAAAAACTTAAGTGTAGTTGACACACAATATTACTTTAGTTTCAGGTGTGCAACATAGTGATTCCACAAATCTATACGTTATGCTAAGCTCACCTCAAGTGTAGCTACCATCTGTCACCATACAACCTTATTACAATCCCATTGACTATATTCCCTGTGCTGACCTTTTATTACCCTTGACTTATTCACTACATGACTGGGATCCTGTGCCTCCCACTCCCTTTCACCCATTTTGGTCATCCTCCCACTCCCTTCCCTCTGGCAACCATCAGCATGTTCTTTTATATGTGGAATCTAAAAACAAAACAAATGAAGAAACAAAAAGTAGAATCAGACCTATAAATACAAACTGAGAACAAACTGATGGTTGTACCATTTAATAATAGTAATTCCTCAGTAAAAATAAAATTTTTATTCACAAAATGTTGTTATGATAGGATATCATTTTTTCATTTTTTAAGCCACACACAAAATTATAAAATACAAATATTTGTTAATTCTGAATAATAGTATGAATATCTTAATTATGTTTTTCTTATACTATCCAAATTCTTAAAACATTTCAAAATATTTAAAATATCAAAATATTTAAAACTAATTGTGTCTTTTTCTATGAATGAGGTCTCAGTCAGATATAAACTCTTTTGTGGGTTTTTTTTCCCCACTTTTTTTCATTTTTTTCAGATGTCACATTTTTCTCAAGCCTCAAAAAAATTGTTCTGTTACTACTATCTTTTTGTAGATACCTATCATATATCTGCCTCAATACCTTGCTTCAAAAATTATGGCTGGCATTATTCATGTTTACATGGATGTCATCTAGAACCACATAGATGTATTCCCTACAGATCCCCTTTTGCTTATCAGAGCTCTACAATTATACCTTCCATATATAAATGATATGGGTGTTATACTAAATCTGTTAGGACATTTAGCCACTTGACAGAGAAAATAAATTAAGTGAGGCAGTGCGAAGCCAGCAGCAAGCATCCATTTGTGCCATATCTGAGCACTGTACCTTCCAATCTACTCAATTCATAGGCCCAGAGGTAAAGTCAGAGTGCTTTGGAGAAGACCCACATATCTGAGCCTTTCTTCCACCTTACAGAAAAAAGAAGGTGAGAAGCCATCTCCATGTGGCCAACCATAGACTCAAATGTCTAAAACTCCTAGGGTTTATACTACTGCTGCTCATCTGACTTTCAGCAACAGCTTGCGAACTGACTCTTAGATTCTCAATGATCTATATTCCATCTACTTAATTTCATTGTTTTTAGTCCTGTCTCTCAGTTAGAAAACAGCTGGACTTTCCTTCACTGATATGCCCCTTACTATTATGCATTGTGGAAATAGATTTTGAGATGGAAGCGTCCTCTTCTTTTCCTATGGAGACCAACAAATCTATACCAAATATTCTAAAAAGGAGGCAAAGAATCTCTAAATTCTCTCACCAACTCAGATACTCACTTTTCTTAAGATCAGTGCAGATATGAGTTACGTATTGCTGGCTTCAATTTTCTTCAAACATCTTGGTTTATGGCAGAAACTCCTTGTAACCATTGCTAAGAAATTATATTTATTCTTTTTAAAAAATTTGGATTCAGTGTTGTTCAACACTTGATTTTTTTTGCACATTTCAGTAGATGATGGGAAGCAAAGTTAAGTGAATATGTATTACATCTCTCAATTTTAACTCATAGACTTTAATTCCCTTTGTTTTTGCTTTTAGGTACCATATGCCAACAACCAAACAAATGGAGACACAAAATCATTCCATGGTGTCTGAGTTTATTTTGCTGGGCCTCATAGACTTTCATGAGTTACAGCTTTGTTTATTTTTGTTTTTTTCCATTATCTATGTAGTCACTGTGTTAGGTAACCTCATGATTATCTTTGTAGTAAAACTGGACCCTCAATTACACTCTCCCATGTACTTCCTGCTGGCCAACCTCTCCTTTATTGATATGTCCCTGGCCTCCTTTGCTACTCCTAAAATGATCTGTAACCTAATTAGTGAATATAAGGCTATCTCCTATAAAGGCTGCATGGCCCAGATGTTCTTCCTTCACCTTTTAGGTGGAAGTGAGATGATGTTGCTTGTAGCCATGGCAATTGATAGATTCATTGCTATTTGCAAACCTCTCCATTACAAAAATATCATGAACCATCATGTTTGCATTGGACTTGCACTTTTTTCCTGGACCACTGGTTTTGTACACACTATGAGCCAAATGGTGTTCACAGTGACTTTACCATTCTGTGGTCCCAATGTTGTGGATAGTTTTTTTTGTGATCTGCCTCGGGTCATCAGACTTGCCTGCACTGACACTTACATCCTGGAGCTATTGGTCATTGCATTCAGTGGACTACTCGCTTTGTTCTGTTTCACCTTTCTGTTCATCTCCTATAGCATCATTCTAATTACTGTCCAGCGTCGCTCCTCCACCAGGTCTTCCAAGGCTTTGTCCACTCTCTCAGCCCACATTACAGTGGTGGTGCTGTTCTTTGGACCTTGCATCTTTATCTACATATGGCCATTCAGCAAGATCTCCATAGATAAGATCCTTTCTGTGTTTTACACCATTTTTACTCCCCTTTTAAATCCAATCATCTACACATTCAGGAATAAAGACATGAGAAAAGCAATAAGAAAAATAAAGAAGAAGCATGTGAGTCCCAGATCAACCTTTTAACTGAAACATTACAATCATGAAAGACATCATGGTCATTGTTGCCACCACCATCATCCAAAGACACTGAGGTATACGATTTTGTATGAAATATAAGCCACATCTTGAGAACTGGCAATCCTTCCCTACACAACATATATATGCAATAAAACATCCTGAATTATGTATCCAAACACAAACCTTTCCAATATAATCCATTCATGTATGTTGTAATTTTCAGGTTTTTGAAAACTAAATGAGATTCAAAATAACTATTTATTGAGTTTTAACCACAGATGAGGCACTTAGCATGTATTTTCTCTTCACTTCACAATGATGAAAATAGGGCATATTATTATTCTCAGTGGAAAACTCAGCATTATAAAATTTAATGATTGCCACAGAAATTCCAAGTACTAGAACAAAAATCAGATCCAAACTCTAACTTCAAAATCTATGCTTTTATAATAGATTTTTATCTAAATTTTCATAACTTTCATAAATGTAT
The DNA here is from genome assembly GCF_027475565.1 of Acinonyx jubatus. NCBI lineage: Eukaryota > Metazoa > Chordata > Mammalia > Carnivora > Felidae > Acinonyx > Acinonyx jubatus. Next base: position 69,057,152 of record NC_069386.1, on the reverse strand, counting down.
TTCTTGTCCCCTCCTTCACATGTTCTCAATAAATAACTACAACAAGGGCAAAAAAAAATTTCCCATTGATCTGAAAATAAAAAGTCACCAGCCATTTCAGTGCCTCATACCTCTGATTTAATAGAAAAGCATATTAAGTTATCTGAAAACAGTGATCCCAATAATCAAGATGTTAATCAACACTAAGATTAATATTCCTCAAAAGGGTAGGGAAGATAACATATGAGACTCAAGTGATTCTCTGTGGTGTCTCATAATATTTTCATTTCAAGTAATAAAAGTAAATGAAAATGTTTTCCACATTGACTGCATCAATTTACATTCCCATCAACAGTGCACAAAGATAACATTCTATGGTGACAGTGACTACACTTATCCTGATGAACATTGAGTACTGTATAAAACTGCTGAATCAATTTATTGTACACATGAAACTAATATAATATTGCACATTATTATATTTAAAGTAAATGCGTATATTTTAAGTAAAATAAATGAGAATGACATAACCCAGTAAAACTTTAAATTTGATACACTCCACCAAGTTAAGTATCATCATCATCAGACTTATTAGATGAAGAGAAAAGAAGAAAGCAATTGGCAGTAAAAGAAGACAGCCGTGGATGACTGAGTCTCATGACCCATTAGTAATAAAATGATGATTGTAGAAATTAAGAATATTTTCCTCCTGAATTATGTATTAGGGTAACTGTGTGTTTATAAAGAAATTTCAAATTCCTTTTTTTCCTTTATTTTTCCTCACCAAGAAGATGCTGGTGATTAACTTTACCATTTAGTCTCTAGGCTATGGAATATTCCTATGGGATTATGACTAAACTAGGGGAAATCCCAAACAACACTGAGATGGATATAGGAAGCTATGAGAACTTCTAGCTTGCCATTTGGAGTAAAAGGGGAGAATGTCTTAATTTGTATGCAGGACAAATGAATCTTTCAGCTGAAGCAATTATTTTCTATTGGAAATTTAAATACAGGTGGAGTGGTGTGCATGGAGTCTAAGCAACAAAATGGGAAGATGATTCAGAATATTTCTCTGGTGACTCTCTGCCCCATATTAGCTTTTCTATAGTCCTCTCTCTTTAGTACATAGCCACAAGCCTGAAAATTACTTTTCCTGAACTCCCTTGCAAACTTATTTCTATCAGGTTCTATCAGTGGAAGACACTAACATGATGTTGGAAGGCAAGAAAAAGGCAGAAGCTTTACATTCTTCTGCTTTGGGCTCTGGCAGCAGCAATATCAGGCAACCATGGACTCCAGGAATACTTTGTGGGGCTCAGCAGCATCAGTAAGGTTGAAGGGTCCAAGACCCCTAAAGCTTCACCAAGTGCAAGTGCATATTCTTACTCAGTAATGGGATAGAGGTTCCAACATCAGTAATGGCAGCACCCTCCCAGCAGCGTTTAGGGATTCTGGGTAATGTCTCTTCCTCTTTTGCTCATCCAGCTTTCAAGGTGGTAGTTGTTGTTTACACTTACCCACAGTAATATCATTTTCTCCTTTCTGCTCCTCATTTCTGAGCTGTGAAATTTTCATTTTCAACTTTCTGCTGAGCTGTTCCCTGGGTATCTCAAAAACATCTCAAGCCTAAAATGTAAACACCAAATTAATTACCTACCTTCCCAAAGCTGCTATTTTTCCTGCACTCCCTATGTGAAGTAATAAGATCACGTTCAGCTTAATGATTCAATCTAGAAGCAAATATTTACATCCTATTACATATAATTTGGTGCACTTAATGGTGTCACACATTCTTCTGAGGTTCTGTTGACTTTTCCACATTTTCTTTTTTACTATCTGTTCTTGAGATTGCATAATTGCTATAGATATATCTTCAACTTCACTGCTTCTTTCTTTGACTGCTCCTATCTATGGGTCATCTCTCTAGTGATTTCTGCATTTGACTTATTGTACTCTGCAACTCCAGAATCCCCATTAAAAAAAAATTCTATATCTTTTTTGATACCCTCTACTTGATGAGATATTGTCATACCTTCCGCTACTTCTTTAGACATGCTTTCCTTTAGTTCTCAGAATGTATTTATAATAGCTACTTTAAATTTTTTTTTCTGAGAGATGCAACATCTGGGTCCCTGCAAAAGCATTTTTCTATTGATCTTTTATTTCATATATGGGGCATGATTGTGTTTTTCTTCACATGTCTCATCAGTTTTGCTTAAAATTGGACATTTTTTAATAATGTATCTTAGCAACTCTGGTTGCTGATCCCTCTCGTCTCCAATGTTGATGTTCTTGAAATTGTTCGATTGGTTGGGTGTCTAGTTCCTTGGCTGAAGGAACCCTGAAGTTTATTGCCCCTGCAGTGTGTTGCCTCTGATGATCCTGCTCAGGTTTTGTCCTTGTTTTTAACCTTGCAGCTTGGTTACCTTTGGGACATCATAAGCTACTTATTGGTCTGGTTTTGCCTAAGTCTCCTAGGCCAGGTAGAATGTTATCCTTTGCTAGTAGTCATGAGTGTGGCTTAGAGGCTGCTCTCACAGTTCAAAGAGATTATATTTTGCCCCACATTTAGTCAGGGACTAATAGCTGAATGCTCCCTCTCCAGTGTTTCCTGAGAGGTGCACAGACTTGGGCACTCACACCATCTTCCAGATTAACAGGAATTTGTGTGACTTTTTTAAAAGCTTGGCTTCCTAGGAGTTGCCCTTGGTATGGTGTTGCTTATTTTTCAGACAATATTGGGTTAGAGGTTGTGCTCAACCTTCTTGTTTCACTGAAGCTTCCACCCTTTGTTAATAGATCTGTGTGTGGCTTACAGAATGTTTTCATTTCTGCTCCATACCTTTGTCTGAGTTCTCCTAAGTGGATGCAGCCATTGCATGTACACAGCCTCCTTTATCCCCATGGGTTGGTTGTGATCCCAGTAGAGTTTCTCTTGTGTCTCTCACTTTGCTTCTATCCTTTAAACTTCTGTGTGCCATACAATGTGATTTGTTGATATCTGTATAGTGATGCTATGAGGGCCTTCTTAATTGCTCTTCACCAAGAGCTCCATTGTTTCTGACATTGAATTTTAAATGGAACTCTCCAAGCTCCATTCCACATAAAGCCATGCCTCCTCAGGTAGAGTTATGGAGCTCTTCATATTTATAGTATGCCTGTCCTTCTGTGCAGAATCTGAGTACCACTGCATAGGAGTTGAGGTCAGAGGTGGCAGCCTATTTCTCCCAGTGACATCCCTGCTGTATGAGTGGGCACTAGGGGAGCAAAGGTCCTGTTCATCTCAACTTGCCCCTTCTGCCATGAACTTCCACTCGAACTAAGTTGGAGGATAGGGATGCTGAGGGGGATCCCTAGTGTTCTTAGCCTGCCCTGTCTGGAGTAGAGTTGTGGTTGTTGTTGGTTATTAGTACTAGTAGTAGTAGTAGTAGTAGTAATTACTATGATAAGAACACTTGACATGAGAAGCACCCTCGTGACACATTTTTAAGTGCATGATGTAGTATTGTTACCCAGAGGTATACTGTTACACAGAAGATCTCCTGAAATAATTAATCTTACACAACTGAAACTAAATACCCATTGAACAGCAATTCCCCATTTACTTCCTGTCCAAACTCTAGCAACCACCATTCTCTGTTTCATTGAGTTTGACTGCTTTGAATACCTTATGTAAGTGGAACCTCTGCCCTGTAAGTAGGTGTGGAATGGGGAAAGATAGCCTCTTCATTTCCTTGGTGCTCATCTAGAATAGAATTTCTTCAACATTTAAGTCCATACCCTTCCAAGGTAAAACCTGAGACCACAACCCTAGACTGGAAGCTGTGCAGAAAGGAAGAATTCCTATCTTCCTGACCATACGTTCCTAGAGCAGAGTATCCACAGTAGAGTAGAAAAGGGTTTCTAGAATATGGAGCTGGGGGGGGCGGCAGGGAAAGGAGACATGGGATACGGTGTGGCTTAAATGCTAGACTCACTGTTCTTAAAATTTAGTAGATTTTCTTAAATGATCATTTCTCTATTTTCTCTATGCCCTAGGACAATTTCTGGAGACTCCACATTATTTATTGTTCTCTGTAAGTTTCACTAGCAAAGTGTTTGTTTTCTTGCAGAGAGAGTCTACCAGCTTCTCTCCTTTTGTTAGAGAGAGAGTCCAACATTTTGCCAGTCCAAAAGTCCCTACCTCATTTGATTCTTATGTAGAAAATCTACAGACAATGTTATGGAACACACTACTTATCCTGTTCAATCTGTCATCAATCATGTACACTCTGTTACCAAAGTTTCATAATTCTACCTGACAACTTAATCAATACTTCTCCATCACCCTCCAAGGCCTTAGGTCAAACTTTCATCATTTTATACCTATAATATTAAAATAACACACTAATGGCCTCACAGTGCTACTATCATCACTCTGTGAAAACTCACTTCTCTTCAGTCTCTATTTTACCATTTTAGTAGATCCTCGTGAACTACAGAATATATTCAAAACTACTTTGATTGATTTTAAGGCCCTTAAAAGTTCTTATGCTAACCCAACTTTCTGTCCTCATCAAAAATTCTCCCCTCTTCATGACCCAAGCTATCATATACTTCAAACATACTTGCTATTTTCTGTTCATGTCAGAATATGTCAGAATAGTCTATGCTTCCATATCTCCCTACATATGATTATCTCTGCTAGATTGTTCTTGCTTCTTTGTGCAGCCAGTCAATACCTATCATTAAAGGCATAGTTGCCTCTTTGGGGATAGGTACCTCTTTTAGGAGAAATTTGCAAATTCCATAAAACAATGTGTGATTTATTGCATGCATATCATCACACTTAGCAATGGATTATTTGGGATCAGTATTGAATAATAAGATTCTGCGATCCTTGAGGACAGACAGGTTTCTGACATATAGTATGGACCCAGGAAAGTTGGAGACTTGCTGAATTCAATATCTATTTCAAGGCCTCATTTTAGTCACCTGAGAACTAGTTGCATACACAGAGTTTCCTTATTTCTTAGAGCAATAATCTATACTATAAATATTTATGCTTCTAAATAACAAATTTGAAGTTAGAATACCTATATTTTGTCCCCAGAATTTTCTTTAGAAGGAATCAAATGACACTATATTCAACACTAGAGAGTTGAAGGATATAAGAGAACAAAAAGCAAATTCACTCAATAAATCAACCAAAAGTAAGAAATTAAATTAAGGGTAGAAGTGAATGCTAAATACAAACTCTGCCAACAAGGAATATACAGTAAAGTAATAGAAATGAGAATATCAAACATTTGAGGACAGGGAAAGAATATGTCAAAAATCATAGAATTTTACCCTGGCCAATAACGTTGGGTGAGTATTTAATCAAGGAGTAAAGAATTATTAGCGTAGAAAATACAGGACCTAGAGAAGTATTAATTGGGTCAGAATACATTGTTGAACCAAAAGAGAAGAGTTAATTAAGCAGTCATTAAAAGTTGTTTAAACCCATTGTCCCAAAGGAGAGTGAATACATGTTAAGCTGGCTGTAACCAATTGATCAAGTATAGGGCAAAAAATGTGAACATCTACTTCTGTTTCTTTTAATTGGAAAAGATAACTAAGCTTTACCAGTATTTAATATTAAGATTTTTTTGGTAATCTAAATTAATCTGTATAATACCTGGTTACATTACATAAAATATTTAAAGTTATCTGAAAACATGTGAGTTAACCAAAAGAAGAGATTTAGAGCAGTTATTTGCTTTGAACACCTTGCTATGTATTATAGCTTAGGTGTGCCAAAATAGAAGAAAGGGACACTTAAAGTTTATGTTATTTATTTTAACTTAATTTTTTCTCCAAAACTTTATAAGGAGCTTAAATGGATTTATGCTAATTAGCCTTGCATTGAAGATAATTCTAATTTTAAAAATCACATAAATGGTGATACAATAATAGAGTTGACAATTTTACCCATAATATAAACTTTTGCCAACTAAATCACAAAGTAAGAGAACAACAAGCTATCAGAACTGATAATAAACTGGCTAGAAACATATAAATTATTAAGAAACATTATTTTGTAATACAGATTTACTTCCATTATAATAAACAATGAATTTAACAATGTATACTGTACCTTGATACATTAGCTAGTGATCACAATTAGCAAAAGACATATATAGATATATAAATCAATACATAAAACAAAATAAAACTCTATAATTTTTGCAGTATTATTACTTGCAGGATAATAAATAATTATTTTAAATTTCTCATTAAAGGCAATAAAAAGTGTTGTGGATATTTCTTACTAATAACAAAAGAACCAAAAACTCATTTCTGCCAGTATGAGCAGTATGACAATAAATAAAATGCATTCTTTATCAGTAAACAGTATCAAAAAGTGCATAGAAACTACTTTTAATGATTTGGAAACCTAATGATCTGTAATAGAATCAGTTATGTCCTACAGAAAGGAGTTTTGCTTTACACAAAAGTATCAGTGATTTTAAAAATTGTATATAAAAAACTCTCATGACTTTTAGTATGAATCCCATACTAAAAGCGATGTCTATGACAGAAATCTACATTAAGCCATGGGTTAAGTGGTGAATTTGACTGTAATTAAATGGACTATGACATAAGTGACATGGATATCAGTCAATTTGAAAGTCATTAATGACATCTTTTTTGGCAAGTAATTGAAACAATCTTTGAAGACTGCGGTGCAAAGTACACCAAGATCATCTATTATTATTAATTTTGTAAAAGAAATACCTTGTATAACAAGAATTTACTACAATATTTTATAGTAAAGGGACAATGTTATGAAACTATTTTGTGCCGTATAGTTGTTGAAAATCTCATAGCAAATTACCTAAATACAAAAAGTAATTGAAATTTTAGTGAGCATAAAAAAAGTTATACTATCAATGTATAATGCCAATCGTTTTTTAATTTAAATTCAAGTTAGTTAACATACAGTGTAGTCTTGGCTTCAGGAGTAGAACCCAGTGATTCATCTCTCACATATAAACCACCCTCCTTAATGCCCATCACCACTTTAGCATAACTATTTTAAAATTTCTACTTTCTGAATATATTAATATTGTACATATTATATGCTGTCAATAGTAAATTATAACATACAGAAATCTATTTTCATGTTGGGGATGTTATGCTCAGAAAAGTCTAGAGATTATTCATCTGAAAAATTACCCAAAGATGTTAGGAGGGTAGGAGGATAGACTGGAGTAGTATGAGGGAAAGCAAGTGTCCACTAATTCAAAGATGTCTACAATTCCTATAGCACAGCTAATCAACCAATACTCTCATGTCAATTGTAATCAAGCCAAAGCTCAGAGAGAACGACAGCATGTGGCAGGGCTGGAAATTAAGTGTAAACATCTCTCCTGGTCATGCTAGGGCAGCAGCCTCAGTGTCCTAACAATTCCCACTTGAAATTTGGAATCCCAGAGCTCCAACAAATCTGCCTCCAAGGTGATTCACATTTTTATAAAAGAACTAGAAGATAATATATACATTCATAATATGGAGCATCACAGAGCGTGAAAAGCAGATTTTTAATTTTGAATAACCCCTTGAACACATTTTTCTTCATATTGTGCCTTTAGAGCAGGTAAGTGGAAATGTCATAGAGAGCTAATTCAATAGAGGGTTAATATACTGAAGATGGTATTTTAATTTTGTGTTGGCTGGAAGGAAAAGGCTGTGGCTTCTGAGACATCAAATGCTCTCTCACTGAGAGATTGTATTACTACTTCACAACAACCTATGACCAAGAGTTTCCATACAAATGTATAAAATATATGCTCTCAAAATGATACTAAAGAGTAAAACCTGGCAGTAGGTGTTCAGTGATTACCAATTTTGAGTGAAATTAAGAAAAGTAAATTGTGAGCACCCAGATAACTCATACTATCTTTGAAAACAAGGCAATTGCTGGAAACTCAATTTTTTCATAGAAAAGGGGATATTTTTATTTTCATCATTTTAGGTACTGACAGACATGTAATAAGCACATTCTACTGAGAGCTGGAGAAGGAGCTGCCAAAGGAGAATTAATGACCAGAACTAATAGGTAAAAAATTTCTGAATAAAACTGACCATCAGCTTTATCTCATACAAATGAGATCTTAGGAAAAAGAAGTCCTTCTAAGATGTTCATACGCAAGCAAATGAAGGAAAATGTGAATAATTTAGGAAACTCATAGGAGTATTCTAAATAGTAGGAAAATATCAAGAAAACCACTTAACAAAAAGAGAATAGTGACTTTCCAAATATATAAGGCAGTCAAAAATATAAATTCAAATAGGGGACATTAAGAAATTTCAAAATTAAGGCATATCAGATCGGCAGTTATGTCATCGACTGCTCCATAGTGAACTATATTTGAATACAAGCAGCTGGATAGAACCAGAAAACTATTGAGAATCACTAATCTAATATAGTAAAGATACTTTTACTTAAGAATAAAAGCAAAAAATGTATAATAGTTTGAGTTTTATTGACCATAACTCATATAATATATTTACTTGTTTTAAATACACATTTCAACAATTATTGTTGTTTTCACATAGCTATGCAACCATCACCACAATCTTATTTTAGATCATTTCATCACCACAGAAAGAAAATTCATACCTGCTTACATGCACTCTCAGCTCAAGATGACCACTTTGTAGTAATGTACTTTCTGTCTCTATATATTTATGTTTACCAAACATTTCATATAATAAAATCATACGTGTGGCCTTTTGTGTCTTGCTTCTTTTACTTAGCATGTTTTTGAGGTCCTTCAGTACTTTATCATAAGTATACATAATTTTTGAAAACATACAATTAGTCAAGATTGAAAATTTTATTTTTTCTTAAAGTGCCCATAATGAAAGAAGGAAATATTTACATAAATCAATTATTTTTATATTAAGTAATATGTATTGTATACACATGAGCAAGAGCAGAAATGCTCATATCCAAATACTTAATAAAACAAGTCTTGGGTTGCTTCTTTCCTTTTGTTTAAATTTGTTTGTTTATTTATTTATTTATTTATTTATTTATTTATTTTATTTAAAAAAAATTTTTTTTCAAACGTTTATTTATTTTTGGGACAGAGAGAGACAGAGCATGAACGGGGGAGGGGCAGAGAGAGAGGGAGACACAGAATCGGAAACAGGCTCCAGGCTCTGAGCCATCAGCCCAGAGCCGACGCGGGGCTCGAACTCACGGACCGCAAGATCGTGACCAGGCTGAAGTCGGACGCTTAACCGACTGCGCCACCCAGGCGCCCCAATTTGTTTATTTATTTTGAGAGAGAGTGAGTGGGGGAGGGACAGAGAGAGAGAGAGAATCCCAAGCAGACCCTGCACTGTCAGCACAGAGCCCAAACATGGGGCTCAAACCCACAAACCCTGAGATCATGACCTGAGCTTAAACTAAGAGTTGGATGCTTAACCAACTGAGCCACCCAGGGGCCTCTTGACTTGTTCCTTCCTTAATGGGTTTTTATATGGAAAATTCTCAGGATTGCAATCTTGGATTTACATGACTGATTCAGATTTAGCACACGCCATCTCTGTGCTCATGCTGTGCCTGGCCAGGAGCTTACACATACACCATGTCACCCATTCCACATCGCTTTAGGGTGGTCCTGAATCAAACACTTGAGAAATTTACTTAATTATGTGGATCTAGATTTTTATTTACTAAATAAGGTGTAGGGAATAAGTGATTACAAAGTTCCCTCCCAGCTCTGATATATAATTATTCTACCATCAATTTCCTCAAAAGCACCTCATAAATTGAGGAAAAGTTAACTATAATAAAATGTACAATTGCTTATTGAAGAGGAAGAAAATTTTCTTCACTAATAGAATCTCTGTCTAAACTACATAATTTATTTCTTTTCATTTATGTTGCCTTTATACACTTTTTTTTTCTTTTTCTAGTCTTCAATTCTTAACTTTATTTAAGTAACTTTGCTTTTCAGGAAATTCTAAAATAAATTCTCTTGTAAAAATGGGATCACTGGTTCAAAATACCTCTATCCTTTTCCCTTCAGTGGTTAAACCTACACAAAGCTATGAAACTGATGCCACAATTAAGAAGAAGAATTTCTGTTGGAAGATTGTAATTTCCCCTGGAGAGTCTCATTGGCTAGAAGTCTATACAAGTATCTGCAACAAAATGCAAAGTTCTGAACATAAGTGAAATGGGACTTGGCTCTTTATTTGACTTAAAAGGTAACTAGGCAAATAATACAGGGATACACAGGAAGACTATACTATAAATTGAAGAGAGATAGATGACAGAATATAATGGCCTCCTAGCAGCAGTCTGGGGTGATAACTGAAGAATGGTCAAGGAAAGGAATTCCAAGTCAAGTTCAGGAACTGGCTGAATGGAATCAGGGGAAGTGGACTATGTCAGATCTAAAGGCATAGGTTATGGAATCTTGCATTGGGCTCAGATTCTCTCCAGATAGGCTTTCTTTGAGATATAGAATATCAAACTTCAGTGAGACAGTATTTACTAAGATTTAGTGTATGATGAAAAAGAAAGAGAAGAAAAACTACAAAATATAGGGAAGAGTAGTAATCTCAATATATGATTTAAGAAAAAACTCTTGTTCTCTCTTGAAGACAGACAGTCACACTGAGTCTAACAGTAAGATCATCTGCACAGTAAGAGTGCTGAATGGACAAGCTATCTGAAGAACTGAAAGATATTATGTGCTACGGTATGAGGGGTAGAGGGGGTTCCCCAGAGTGGTGAAGCTAGGATGAGAAAGACAGTCTCCTGCAGAACATAGAGAATAAGAATCAATGGACAAAAGGGGAGTAAACTCATGAAAAACATTTTTAAATGATCCTTAGGCAACATTCAGCTTTTCAGTTATAGAGCAAACCCACATTTTGAGGCTGCAATTACTTTTCTTGTCTTAGAACTTACATACTTCTTTATGTTAATAATTCATATTTTTATTATTATTATTATTACTGAGAATGACATTAAATAGCCAATAAACACCATAACAAGTCAAGAGGGAAGTTGTGGAAGGAAGAAAAGGCCTTATAGTTTCACAACTTTAATGGCACTTCTTTCCGGCTTTTTGTTTTTTGTGGGTTTCTTGTTGTTGTTCTTTCAAGTTTTTATTTAAATTCTAATTAGTTAACATTTAGTGTAATATTGGTTTCAGTAGTAGTATTTAGTGATCACTTACATATAACACCCAGTGCTCATCACAACAAGTACCCTCTTTAATGCTCATCACCCATTTAGACCATCTCCACCCACCTCCCTCCATCAACCTTCAGTTTCTTCTCTATTGTTAAGAGTCTCTTATGGTTTGCCTCCTCTCTCTTTCTCCTTTTTCCTCTTTTCCATATGTTCATCTATTTTGTGTCTTAAATTCAACATAGGAGTGAAATCATATGGTATTTGTCATTCTCTGACTTACTTTGCTTAGCATAATACACTCTAGCTCCATAAGAAGAGGTATATTTATGTTAAGTACAGAACTAAAGAAATAGTTTTTAAAACTTGCTTGGGAAAGGAAGAAGATGAATAAGAGAAACAGATGCTGGGAAAGCTAACAACATAAATGAATGCCAGCTTTCCCTCTCAAATAAAATAAAAGGGCAAAATAAAGCTGTAATTTAGGATTTATTTGTATTAATTGCATTACACTTAAGAGTATTAATTTCATATCCAAGTTTTTCTGTTGTCAGTGTACCATGGGGCATGAAATTCCATGTAGCAAAGGTATTCATCCCCAGTTGTAACTGGCATATTCATTTCATCTGATAATCATCAAAACCAGTCATTTCTACAAAGTGCATATAACTATTAAAATTACTGTCATAAAGGTCTCCAAAGTAAAATTCCTGCTCACTCACCTGATAATCATGTAACACAGCCCTTCAAAGAGAGCATGGTGCATGGCTGTCCTCTGGGTGCTTGTCCAGACCCATTGTCATCGTTCAGCATCCACTCTGTGTCCTGGAGGTTGACCAACAAGAACATCATTTTCATCTTTATTTTCCCTAATTTGTATTCATTGTCCAGTTCTTAAAAATATATAAGGTAGGAAATAAATTGAGGGAATTAAGGTTGGATAATGGTGATAGGATATTTTGACAAGGGTCTGAGTAGAAAAGAAAAC